>NC_081418.1:6103079-6822108 GCF_949786415.1 Peromyscus eremicus | reverse complement strand
GGTTGTGGTCTCTTAGAATGTAAAAGAGATTTTCAGAATATTGTATTGTTAATTCTCATTGTTAATCTCTCATAAGAATACTCTGTAGGGCCTAGAAAAATGGAGTCAGCAAGACGTTAGTGACAGTGGAAAAGGTTTCCTTAAAGCACAAGTGGCTGCATGCAGCTTACAGAGAGTGAAGGAATTTCATTGGCAGAATGCCAGGATAAGAAGAAATAAATATATCCTCATTATGATTTTGTAAGGTAATTAAACTTAATCTAAATCCTTCATCTTCATTCTTTCCGCATACATTATACATAATCCAGTGAACGTACACTTGAAAATATTTGGTTAATTATTGGTGAACCTGGTATCATGGGGTGCACTATCATTTTCACTAAAATCAATTAGTTTTGGAACATATGTGGCAGTAGAAGCAATAATAATAATCTTAACATTAAATATTTCCATTGGTATTATTTTTATTAAGGTATATTTTAATACTTACTACTAATCAAATTTTTACTGAGATTTTAATTGAGTGTTTTTCTTTTCATCAGTGACAGAAATGCAATATCTATTCAACAGCCAGCCAGGGATGTCAAGATGTTGAACTATTAAGAAAAGAAACTGATTTTAATGGAAGATGTTTTGACTTTAACCAGAAGAAAGGTCACTCTATCTTCATGTCACTTGCTTTATTTGAAAAGGTCTTTGAAAACACGGCTTTTTCACAGTAAGACAGCATCAGGCTTTTCAGTGTAGCCAGGTGCTTTTGTGTAAGCTGTCACATGCTTTGATGGGTCTGGATTTTGCTGCTGCATAAAGGTTTATATGCCGTAAAGATCTGCTTATGTACAGTTAAGAAATCTGCTGTGGACATCCAAATCACCAGTCAAAAATAGATTGAAATTGTGCTCAGGTTGTGATGACATCTCAATGTCTTTTAAATGTATTTAAAAGTGAAGTAATTTAGAAAATAAAATACATGTTATAAGACTAAATTCTTCATTAGGCCACTAAGAAACATTTTTACTTTTGAAAGACAAGGTCAAACATGTGTGATAATTTCATATCCTGTCAGCAATGCTCTTTTCTGATTGATTTGTTTTTATTTACGTGTGTGGGTGTTGTCTACTTGTCTGTGTGTGCACCACGTGTGTACAAGTGTCTTTAGGACTGAAGGAGAGTGTTACACTCCCTGGAACTGGAGTCACAGGCAGGCGTGAGCCACCTGATTTGTGTGATGAGAAGAGAGTCTGAGTCCTCCACAAGATCAGCAAGCACCCTCAACTCTTTAGCCATCTTTCCAGCCCCTATTTCAGAACTCTTCCATTGGGCCTAGTTAATCCTGCATGCGAACAAACTTCAAAACCTTTGGAGTTCTGAAAGTTTGTGCCTTTTTTATCAGTTGCAATGCAGAGAAAGAGCAATTTCCACTTACTTGGGTTTTGTGTAAATAGGTACAACTCAAGTCAAATAGGATTATTCTAGGTCAAATTCTCTGAAAATGTAATTATTTTTTATATTTTCCTTATTTAAAAATAAAAAAATATTATTTTCTGATTATGATTTCTCTACCCATAATTCTTTCCAGATCCTTCCAACCTCCTAACTCACCCAACTTTATTCTCTCTCTGTTTCTCTTAAGCAATAGGCAAACAAACAAAAACAAATCAACAAATCAGAATTTAAAAAAAGAAGCAAGAAACCAACCAAACAAACAAACAAACACACATGCATATATTATACTTATAGGAACCTGACACTGCTTGAGTGGCCATGAACCTTAGACTGGACAGCCCATAGGCCTAGGAGAAAATCAAATACCATTATTCTATGAAAGGGATGTAGCAAAAAATGACCCCCAAGAACATTCTGCTATACTCATAGATCAGTGCCTTGCTCAGCCATCATCAGAGACGCTTCCTCTTGCAGTAGATGGGAAACTGCAATTCTTTAGCATACATTCATCTGTTTACTGACTGGTACTTGGGGGATAAATATTGAAAACAGTGATAGAATTGTTGGATGGGAATAGAACTTCAAAAAGTTGCAACAGAGCTTCTCTGCCACAGAAAAAATAATGTAAAATGGATAGCAAGAAAGAGAAATACCAAATGATAGTTGTGGCTCTCCAACCAGCTGCTCCAGCAATGGTCGATTTTCTGCTGGCATCCACATACCAAGGAAGATCAGCTGATAAACAGACAGGCTTTTCTCTCTTATACCTGGGACGCCTCATGGAACTGAAGACAGATATTAGTGCACAGTGTACAGGCCTGGGTCACCAAAGCGTGTAGCTAACTTGGGTCCTCTGACACTAACATGGCTGATCTTGACATAGTTATACTTTTGGTTTGCCTTGCATTGTTGTTAGCCTCACCCATTTTTTGCCTTGGTTGGTCTATTAGAACCAATATGATATGACCACATAACCATTTAATAAATTCCATATCCAGAGACTTTATTATTGGACCTTTAGAAACAGCATTTTTGTTTTGTTTTCTGTCTTTTAATGTTGTAGAACTCTCTGCTGAAGACTTCTTGGATTTGCAATTCAGTCCCATGCATGCATCTAGAAAATAAGTCAGTCTAGTATTTAAAGGTGCTGTTTTTTGTTTTTTTGGGGTTTTTTTTGTTTTCTTTGTGAACAGGGAATACACATTAGAATAATTTTCCTTGGCCATTTCAAGGTAGCATCACAATATATCAAAATGCAAGGGAACAAAACAGAAAGCACCCGAGGTAATTGTTCTCAGAAGTGTGTGGGTTTTACTCCACCCCAGCTTTTATGCCTGTACCTTATCAAGCCCTGTAACTTCCTTGCCTTGTACATCTGCATGATCAATGTGACACTAGAGATACAATAGAGCAATGTGACTCTATATCCCAACAGTTATGGTTCCTTTGGACTTACTATGACAGAAGTGTAAGGATTAATTAAACCCAAACAAGACCACAAACATTTACTATTGTCTGTTTTTTTCTTTTTAAAACTTTTCTTATTAATTAAATGTTTTCATTTATTTCACATACTGACCACAGTTTCCCCTTCCTCCTCTCCTCCTATTCTATCCCCCTCCCCATCCACTCCTCCTCCAGTCTCTGTTCAGGAAGGGGCAGGCCTCCTGTGGGAGTCAACAAAAGGCACTTTAAGTTGAGGCAGGACCAAGCTCCTCCCTGCTGCATCAAGACTGGGCAAGGTAATCTAGCAAGGGAAATACATTCCCCAAAGCCAGTTTGAGCACCAGGGATAGGTCCTGATCCCAACCATTGTCTATTTTTGAGCAAGAACCTTTTCTCAGACGGCTACAAAGAACACTGTTGAAATCATCATTCTCATAATATGCAGCTGAGGCAGAGCTGCTCTCTCTGGCACAGCTGCTGGAGTGTCTAGAGTGCTAGTGGGTACACCTGGGCAGAGTTTGAGGTTGTTTCTTCTCCCTCTGACTTTTGTAGTGGAAAGTCTTATGATGGGAACCATACCACCCTTTAAGTATGTTGAGTAGAACTAACCAAGGTCATGCTTCATCTATCCCCAAATTGTGATGTCTTTAACATACTGTTTTTGCCATGGAGCAGGTAGCTTCAAAGCTATGCATTTGGCCTTTATTGCAAGCTAAGAAACTAACACTGTTTTGTCCTCAGAATTACGCCAACTCACATTATATGTGATTATGTGTCTGAGCACTAGAAATGTTCAGCAAGTAGAATATGAACTGAGAAACTCACCAATGACTTAGATTTAACTGAACTGGACTTGGCCAGAGGTTGTTTATTTGACCTGACCTCCAGGATCGGATTTCTAATGTAGGATGATGCCACAGACTCTATGAACTAAAGTCATCTTAAACCTTGTGTCCAGTGATAGTTAGACTGACTGATAATCTCACTTAAAATCATCACATCCAGAAAAAACAAAAACAAAAACAAAAAACCTGACCTGATTTTCCACTGGAGAAAGGCCTATGGGAAGGTATTAGTGAAGTATGTTTCCTTCTAATAAGAACTGAGCTGTTCTTCTAGTTGATGAATTCAGCAGATTACCTCAGTCCTGGGTCCTCCGCTTGAGTGCATGACTTCTTACTGGAGTATCTGCCTCAAACTTCAAGTTGAGAGGTCTTACATTTATTTCATTTTAGAAGTATCCAGCAAACTTCTCTGTGGAACAGTGTGTTCCATCCTAGTAAGAATGCTCATCCTGTGTTGGGACAATCTCTTCAGCGGTCAGTGTCTGCATCCTTCTCACATGGTGTTTCTGGACCTTTACTCTTTAAGTGGATGCTTCCTTTCTTGTTAGCATGCTCTCATCCCCACTGCAACTGTGATGAGTGTGCCAAATTTCTGCTACCAGCTTTGGCTTGAAGAAGACAGCTCCCACTGGGATTCTCCATTAGAAAGACCCTTACTGATTGACTGAATAATGCAGTATTTGGGGCTCCCTTGCAGAACATGGGCAGCAGGTAACTTGTCTTTTTTACTTTATTTATAATCACTTTTTAAAGAATCATTGTGTTCTTTTTGACTGTTTTCTGTGAAAAAAATTATTTTTATTTTATTTCATGTAGCCCTTTCATTTTTCTACCTTAAAAGGAAATTTATTAATAATGTGTTGTCCCTTGTGATTTGTGCTAGGTTGGTAGTTTCTACTATCATACTGATGAATTCTCTCATCAGTTTTATGTAACAGAACTCTGTATCTGTCAAACATCCTCAGCATCCTCAGGAGTTAATCTCATGTGTCCCCTTGAACCTCCTGCTATTCTTTGCTCGATCCATTTTGCAACTTAACTGAAATACAGTTCTTCTTCCACAGCAAAATTGAATTTACCCCCTGAGGATATATGTTGACTTGACCTTAGTTAATAGTTTGGTAGCCAGGACAGAAAGTGAAAGTCAGTTGTGTCTTCTCTGCAAAATAAGTTTCAAAGCACTGCCTTCCTGTTAATGGAGAAGGCTAGTCAGTTCCAGGGTGAGATGGAGCACTTCCATAGGGCCAAAGGAGTTCAGAAAAGACCATGTTTCAAGCTGAATGCCTTCTTCTACATGTCTTGATTCCAAGTTTCACTTCTTTCCAAGTAAGGTCTTGACCTTAGTAGAAGAAATTTGCCAAAGCTGAGAACTGAGGTTTTACTGGAACCCCACACCCCATAGAGTCATATCCTGAGCCAGTTTTTTTCCCCTTAGCTTTTAGAGGCTAGAGACCAGAGCTCAAGTCTCATAGAAATGCATGCCCCTGGCTTACTTCCTTTTGTCTTTCTTCTTGCTCTGTGTACATGTCTCAGGCTCTCAGTGAGGATGAGAACACCTCCTTGCTGCAGGAATTCGTGCTAGTATTCCTTATTGAGAGAGTCCTCTCTAAGACATAGTGGCTTTGCAGTTGTGCTGTCCTACAGAAAAGAAGTTCATTCAAAGTCAATACTCATGAAGATTTCTTGTTGATTAATAACCAAGTAACTGTCTTTCAATCATTTATTTCCACACAGTATCACACTGCTCTTTTGGAGGAATGCCTATTAAAATCATTAGCCTGAGTTTTAGTTGGGCTATTCATTTTTTTTTTTTTTTTGCATTTTTTGCATTTGGGTTATAGGTGCTTCTTCCTTAGTTATTTTCGGGGTTAGCAGTTTACTCTTCCCTCCCCACCCCAGGTCTGTAGGTTGACCTTTCATTCTGTTGATTGCTATACTGAAATTTTTAGTTTGATGTAGTTCTATTTATATATTTTTGCTTTATTTTATTGTTATTAATTTTTGACACAAAATCACTGTATACCACTGGCTGGTCTGGAAATAGTTATCTAGATCAGGCGTACCTTGAACTCACAGAGTTCCACTTGAATCTTTCTTCCAAATGTTGGAATTAAAGGTGTGTGCCACCAAGCCCAGATCTCTATTTCTTGCTATAATCATGTGTGCTTTTGGTATAGAGTACTGTTACCAGAAATTTTGGTGAGTCTCAGCAGAGTTGCCATACAATACCAGGAAAACTGAGATCCACTATTGGATTATTAGTCTCATTAAGAAAAATAATTTAAGGAGCTGGAAAGACAGCTCAGTGGTTAAGAGCATTTGCTGATCTTCCAAGGGATCCAGGTTCAATTCTCAGCCCTTGCACAGGGAAAACAATCTTCAGTAACTCCAGTTCCAGGGGATCTAATACTGTCATCTGGCTTCTGTGGGCACCAGGCATAAACATGGTATACAGACATGCATGCAGCAAAACACCCACACACACAAAATAAAATAAATAAATCTAAAATAATGTAAAAGAGTTTAAGAGAGGAATCAGAAACTCAAAGGCAATTTCATTAGTCTTCAAAAAAAAAAAACCTTAGGGAAGATAAACTGTATTCTTGGCAGTTGCCTAGAGGAGAATGGAGAAAAGAAAGGAAAAAAAGCTGTGCAAAGAAACCATATGATATCAAGGGGAGATTTAGAGAAACAGCAAGTGCTCTGGTGGGAGCTCTACCTCAGCCTCTGGCACCCTGGTATCCCTATACTCAGAGTCTGGAATGTTCTGGTGGAAGATCCACCTCAACTCCCTTCTCCCATCTCTTTCCCCAAACCTGCCCTTTCAAAGCCCGCCAAACATGTCTCCTCCCCCAGAGATGCTCAAGACCACTCCCATAGGGTATTTAAGCTGCATCCCAGAAACCAGTCACATGGTTTTCTGTCTCTCGTCCCCTTCTCCTCTCTGAGGGGCCAGAGAATCACCCTGGAATGCTTTACCCATTAAACCAGGGCTTTTCTAATTCAGTCTGATTTGATCTGATTTGGATTGCTGCATCAGCACAGAGACTTATCAGAATACAAAAACCTTTCAGCAAGAAAGTCCAAAGACTAGGGAACACATACTCAGGCTTCGGCTACCATCTGAAAGGAGAGGAAAATGGAGACACCTTCATGAGTCAGGACTCAGGAAGTCAGGCAGACACAGCTGACCCTCAGGAGCAGTGGTGGAGGGGCAGGAACCTTCTGGAGAAAAAGTGCATTATCTCAAGGATGAACTAACCTTCCTAGGGGTAGCCCCACCTTCCTGTGGGATAGTATCTTAGCCAGGTCCTTGACCAGTCAGACCATCTTAGCCTGAGGCCTAGCAAGGACCTGTCTCCACCTAGAGGTAGATTCCATTCTTTACTGTAACTGACCTAGAATCCAATCCTGAAAAATACTGTAAGAAAGAAAGAAGTATAGTAAACAGATCAGAAGGAAAGATGTTAAATGAAGGCTTTCATCCTTCCTATTGCTGTCATTTGTTGCAATGTGTCTTTATTTCCTTATTTGGTAGTTGTGTGTGTACAGAAATGCAACTGATTTTTTATGTCAATTTTCTACCATAAAATTTTATTAACTGAATTTATTTTTAAAAACAGTTTTGTGGAGTCTTGTTATCTTTAGGACTTGTTCTTAATGATCATGTCATTTGAAATCAGTACATAAATAAACAAAACTAACATTTGTCTTTCTGAAGGATAAACAAAATTGACAAATCTTTAGTCTGATAAAGAAAACTGGAAAGGTCATGTAAACTCAAAAATGAAAGAGAAGACATTATCACTGATAAAAGTCAAAAGCATCATAAGAAACTATGAACAATTACCACAAATTATGTAACTTAGAAGAAATGGGTAAGTTCCCAGAAACATAAAATCTTCTAAGATTTGTGTCATAAAGAGAAAACCTACGCTGTTCAGTATCAAGTAGAAGATGGCATCAGAAGAAAAACAAAACAAAACAAAACAACTTATCAAAGAACAGCCAAGGATCAAATGGCTTACTGCTGAATTCTACCAAACATTTAATACCAACTCCCCCAAAACACTGATGAGGAAATCTTCTCAGAGCTCTGAGGGCAGCATTGCATTGACTCTGAAGCCACTCAAAGATACAGTGAGCTGTGAAAACCCCAGGCTGATCCATGAAAACTTTTATGCAAAAATCCTCAGTAGGGATTAGAATGATGTTCCAATGGTTAAGAGCACTTACTGTGTAATCATGAGGATTGGAGCTCAGATTCCAGCACCCATCTAACAAGCCTGGCATCCTTTGTACCCATGGAACCCCAGTTCTAAGGGAGACAGAGAAGGGAATATAGCTGGGCCTTACTGGTTTCCAGCTTAACCTAGTAAATCTGAGCCCCAGGTTTAGGGAGGCTCAAAGGAGTAGAAGGAGACTGATAAAAGAGGCTACCAAATGCCCCTCCTGGCCCCTAAATCCAAACATCTGTATATATTATGCATGTGCCACTTACACACACACACACACACACACACACACACACACACACACACACACACAATTAATAATCTTTAAGAACCTTAATAAAAATAATAGGAAACAGAAATAAGCTACACATAGAAAGGAATATATATTAAAATAAAAATAAAATGGAGTTTAGCATGATTCAAGCAATGTTCAACATCTATAAATCAATAAAGAAAATGAATTACACCAACAAAATTGAGGATGAAAATTGCAGGCTCATCTGAAAAGATGCAGAGAAAGATGGTAATCTACTGCTTGAAGAAATGTTCTTTACAAACTAGATGTAGAAGGAATTGACAGCATAATAAAGAGTGTAGGTAGTGTATTTGAAGATTAAAATCCAAAAGCATTTATTCTAAGATTTGGAGCAAAACAAGGTCACTGGCTTTTACTACTTCTACCTAATGTAGTAATAGAATTACTATCCAGGGAAATAAGATAAGAAAAATATGTAATATGTGCCCAAATTAGAAGAGAGGATGGAAAATTACTTATGAATGAAATGAATCCTATTTTAACTCAATATAGAAATAATCTATATTATTAATATATAATTTTATTTCACTTTAAAAATAATTTTAGTTTAATCTGCCATTTTTGAGAAAATATTTAAATTTTGTTAATATTTAAAACAATGAAACAATTAGGAAGAAATGTAAGCTATTGAGGGAATACATTTGATATGTTGGAAAAACAGTATATCTTTTCTTCTTTTATTTATTACTGTGTGTTTATTGAGTACCATGCTGGGAAGCCACTGAACATGCCAGAAAAAATGTAGACAGGATCAGGTATTAATGATTTTACCATTTTATTTTTTCTCTGTTGAAAATATTTGTTTTGAATTTAGACATATATATATTTGTGTGCATTATTTTAATTAGTAATATTTTGTGATTTTTGAGATGGAATAAATCAAGAACTTTGTTCAATATCGGATTCTCAGAGCATGCCTGCCATCTAGTGGCATCAGACAATGTTTCATGTATAAACTTAAATACATTTCTTTCATTTTCTGAGGTTATGACTACATAACTTTCTCCTTCCCTTTATTTCATCCAAAGCCTCTCATATACCCCTTTCTCTTTTTAATATTCATCTTTTATAATCAATTCTAGTGTGATACACACACACATACATCCTGAATACATAAGTACAACCTGCTCAATCTGTATGTTCCTTGTATATAGATTTCAAGGCTGACCATTTGGTAATTGATAACAAATTGGTGTGCTCTTCCTTAGGATAGAGCATTTTTACTGCTCTCAGCACTCCTCACTTGCCTGTAGGGTTTTTTTTCTTTTTTGCATTAAGGCCTCCTGGGCTCCCCTTATGTTTCCCCAACAAGCATAAAACCCTAACTGTATTATAAATATTTGCCATTATATCCACATGTAAGTGTAGTCCTCACCTGGAATAAAGAGCACTTCTCACTTCAACAGAGACTATTACAGATAACCACAGCTAATCAGCTACAGACGTGTGCCAGTCACAATGGATACACCTCCAAAACACTGCAACTGAGGTTCAGGGATCGTTGAAGAAGAGGGTGTGAAGGATTACGAGAGCCAGGGGCTCAAGAAGTTCACTGTGAGACTGTGTCTCCTAAGAATGTCAGTAGCTACACCTATAAAACCTTACCAAGATGACTACCTAAGCATGAGCTGAGCAAGAACAATACCAGTAGATGTGGTGATTTATAAAGTTCTGATTGTAATTCTCCCTTGTAGTATGCTTATTACTAGTTTATTCTTGTGATTCTTTATATTTCCCATCCATAGGGTATGGGATATTCTAAATGAAATCCCATGGTTTTGTCTTCTTTAGACATCTTACAATCACTTTTCGAGTAAAGCCAGAAGGAAAAGTCATTTCTAATTTAATTTTGCTTCTTCCAGACAGTACTAAAAACTGTTACTAAAGAAATGATGAGATACTTATAAATTGATAGTGAGAAGTATGTTATTTTTTAAAAAGTATCTTATTTTTTAATATTCACTTTAACTAGTTGGAGATCTGTTACCCTTTATAGTCCCTGACACAGGAGCTAGTCACAGTCTGGCTATGCATGCAGGAAGTGCACACTTAAGTGATGCTTGCCTATGGTAGCAGGCTGAAACAACAGCACCAGAGAACTCTACATCTGCAGTAGAAGATGCACTTCTCTGTACCTCAAACAGTATGTACAAATGATAGCATTAATGAATCACCATAGAACACCTCTTCAGATTTGGATGACATGAGTCATTTTTATCATACATAGCTAATATAACTTAAAACATTGAACACAAGAAACAGATACATGTCCTGTTTTGTTGTTTTGATGTTTAAAAACCATAACCAAAACCATAAATGTTCTAAAATTTCAGTAAACACAAGCATATTTTAGTTCACCCATACTAGAAATTATGCCAATATATTCATTCTTACCAAAATTATAAGCAATATTCCATGTTGTAATAAAATATTATTTCTGAAAAGCAGCTTGCTAAAGAATCCAAATAACCATAGAGTAGAATTTTTCAGTATTTGCAAAAGTGAATTATGAAAGTATCACTGATGAATAATGATAAAAATACTGGAAACAACCTAAGCATGTAGCATAACACTTGTCTGGGGAATGCCTCCTTGCCGTCTAAGGGCAGTGAAAATCTCCACATTTTATGGAACATAAATATTATATGGAGTTATATCATTGACAATATAATTTAATGTCTGTAAAATGAAAATGTCAATGTAAATATCAAATACATCCCTAGATCATAATTAAAATAAAATAATTAAAATATTTTTGCTTATATGTTTTTATTTTCTCAATTATGTGCAGAAGATATATATTATTTGTTTAGAGCTTTTGAAATAGATTTTTTGTAGGGTAAAGTTTTTCATTGAAAGGAAACTTCAAAGGGCTCAAACTAATGTTTTATAGTATATTTTTTTAATTCAAAAGCGATCACCACTATGGGGTTTTTCTTTTGATATACAAGCAAAGAAGGAATTTTACAAAAATGGAAATAAGAAACAAATAGATAAAGAATATTTCATCTGGAACAGTGGCAACTTCTGTAAAAGCCAAAGAATATATACTCCCTAATTTTAGATTCACCTTTAGAGGAACTCGGCTGTTATTCATAAACCCACCTTTGGTATTTGAATCCCCCAAGATTCCCTTTTCAGGCAAGCAAACCTTTAAACATGAATTTGATTTACAGTGACTTCTATCCCACTCATGAGATATTCACTATTATCTTCTTCCAACAATAGAATTTAATTATTGTAAGTTCTGTGAATGAAGCTAATTATCACATTAGCATAAAAATAATTGAAAAGACAGACACAAAGAATTTCTATTAAGCTCAAGATTAGGATATAGCTGTGACAGAGTCTGTTTTCATAAGATAGTTCAAAGGTTAAAAATAATAATACCAGTTCAGGCTACATATCCCCTTTTGCTAGGAGTCTTAGCTAGATTCATCCTTGCAGATTCCTGGGAATTTCCTTTGCACCAGGTTTCTACCTGTCCCTGAAATGACCCTCTTTCCAGTCATCTCTTTCAGTAATCTCCCCCCAACTCACCCCCACCTGATCTCTCATGTTCCCATCCATGAAATCTCTTCTATTTCCCCTTCCCAGGGAGATCCAAGTGTCCCCCTTGGACCCTCCTTGTTACCTGGCCTCTCTGGTAACATGGTTATCTGTTATCTGTTGCATGGTTATCCTTTACTTTACAGTTACTATCCACTTATAAGTGAATACATACCATGTTTGTATTTCTGGGTCTGATTTACCTCACTCAGGATGTTTTTTTGTAGTTCCATCCATTTGCCTTTGAATTTTTTGGTGTCATTGTTTTTAATGGATGAGTAATACTCTGTTGTGTAAATGTACTACATTTTCTTTATCCATTCTTTAGTTGAGGGACATCTAGGTTGTTTCCAGGTTCTGGCTAATATGAATGAAGCTACGAACATAGTTGAACAAGTGTCCTTGTGGTATGGCAGAGCATCCTTTGAGTATATACCGAAGAGTAGTATAGCTGGGTCTTGAGGTAGATCCATTCCAAATTTTTAGAGAAACTGCCTAATTGACTTCCAAAGTGGGTGCACAA
This sequence comes from Peromyscus eremicus, assembly GCF_949786415.1. NCBI lineage: Eukaryota > Metazoa > Chordata > Mammalia > Rodentia > Cricetidae > Peromyscus > Peromyscus eremicus. The sequence continues at coordinate 6,809,748 of NC_081418.1, read as the reverse complement.
GTTTGCACTCCAACCAGCAGTGGAGGAGCATTCCTTTACTCCACATCCTTTCCAGCATGAACGGTCACTTGTATTTTTGATCTTAGCCATTCTGACAGGTATAAGATGGAATCTCAGGGTCGTTTTGAGTTGTATTTCCCTGTTGGCCTAGGATGTTGGATGTTTCTTAAGTGTTTCTCAGCCATTTGAGATTCTTCTGTTGATAATTCTCTGTTTAGATCTCTACCCTATTTTTAAAATTGGATTATTTGGTTTTTTGATGTCTAGTTTCTTGCCAGGCAAGACTACCAGTAGGGGGATTGGGACACCAACCCAGCCCCATTACTTTTGACCTATAGTCTATCTGGCCTGTGGGATGTTTTGGGGTAAGGGTAACATAAAGATTTTAGGAATGGCCAACCATTGATGGGTCCAGCCTGAGACCCATGCCGCAAGAATGGCCCACCTTTGACAATGCTTGGAGCACAAAGAATCAGAGGCTGGATAGCTCAGAGACCTAGGATAGAACCAAATGGATTGCTGCCATATGGTCCAGCCTCTAGCATCTCAGGGATTGAAGGAGAGCCATGGAGTCAGTGAACTAATCACTCAACTTGACTTTTCTCTCTGAAGGAGTAAGACTTAATTCTCTGGTGCTGGCAAAAAAGGGAAACACATGCACACATTCTTTTAGGATCTATCATCTTTTCTCTGTTCTTTATTTTCTTACCTCTATCCAGATGTATCCCTTCTGTCTCTCTCTTGATGACTTCATTCTAACTATTTACCAATGTCTTTCTTCTACATCTTTCCTTCTATATCTGTCCTGGTGTTTTCCTTCTACATCCTTCCTGGTTTTTTCCTTTTCTCATGTCTTTATTTTTTTTCCTTTACAGCTTATATACCCAAGAAAAATCTCTCAAGCAGTACAAAAATTACTATGTGATTACATTCTATTTTTTAAGTGAATGATTACAATGAATACAAGTAAGACATGTTCTCTATATTCCTTACATGATTAAACTAAACATTTTATGTATTACAGGTGAAAAACAAATTATACCCAAGAATGCACATACATTCATGTCCAAGCAACTTGTTATAGATTAACAGAGTGTGAGCAAGCAAGGTATTTTTCTCAGCAAGTGGTTACAAAGAAATGACCAACTATTTATTATTTATCTCAAAAGATAATCTTATAAGAAGTCTTAAAAGAATCAGAAATCTAAACTTTTATATATGAAAAACAATCAATCGGCTCTACTTTAAGTCCTCATGGTGTATACCCACTCATTAACAGTTTTTTATATATCAGGAAGCTGAGGGCAGAAATGGGTACAAGGAATTAATCATCATCTTTGATTGCCAACCTGTCCTAACAAGAAAGGCATGTCGGCTAATCACAACCAGGCTGCTTTGTTCTTGTTCCCTGACCTCAACGAGTCCCTCACTCAACTATGTGCCTTCTTAAACTTTAGATTGTTTCTGTGTGTTTTTCACCTCAAAGCTATTAACAAAAACATCTTAATCTAACCTTAAGTCATTTCTAAAGCTTTGTCTCAGGTATGATGCACACCAAAACCTGTGAACACATCTCTCAACATTAATATTAAAAGAACTTGAGCTAACTTTGCTTCTGGAACACAATTGTCTTTCTTAATCATTAACCTAAGCCACAGTCTTGACGGCTCCTCAAGAGAAACCAGCTGTGTGACATTTCCTTGTTCTTATTTTCTGTCCTCTGCAGCCTCTGGTTTATCAGGAGTGGAGGTAACACTCTATCTTGCTTTTACCTATGTTAGTTTTTCCACTAAGCTAAACTCTATCATTATACCTTACTATATTTATTAAAAACCCTCAATCATCAAAATCCTATTTAAACAACCATTATTATTATATAAAATTGTTGCTTCAGTAAAACAGTACAACTTAGAAGGAAATCATATTCATAATAATCCACAGGTAAAAATGCCCAGTAGGACAGGATATTTCCATGAAATAAGCACACTAAGTTATAGGCAGTGGGGATCTCCCCACACCCATTCACACCATGCCGGACACCAGAGAAGGATGGCAGAGGCCTATGTGGGAAGGCACAGCAGTAAGAAGAGACACACTAGGCCCAAAGCCCTCAGGGCCTTGCCTATCAGAGATTCACCCATCAGTGCTTTTCATGCTGGTTGGCTAATCCCCTGAAGTCAATGGCCACCTGCTGCTCCTGACATGGCCACTGGTACAAACACTACTGACTAAAAAAAATGTCAATTTAATGATGCTTAATGATATTCTGTTATACTCAGATTGGTGTGTATCCCAATAATCATCAGAGAGGCTTCATGCAACAACTGGTGGGAACAGCTGCAGAGACTCACAGTCAAGCAGGTCAAGCTCAGAGAATCCTGCAGAAGAGAAGGAGAAAGGATTGTCAGAGAGAGAGAGGGGTCAAGGACATCACAAGAAAACCCACAGAATCCACGAATCTGGGCTCTTAGGAGCTCACAGAGACTGAGCTGACAGGTAGGGAGCCTGCATGGGACTGACCCAGGCCCTCTGCATATGTGTTATAGTTGTTGTAATAGTTAAGGTTTTTATTGCTGTGAATTGACACCACAGCAGCTCTTAAGAATGGAAGCATTTAACTGAGATGGCTCACTTACATTTCAGAGGTTCAGCTATCACCATGGCACATAGCATGGCAGTATGCATGCAGACATGGTGATGGAGGAGTAGCTGAGAGTCCTAAGCAGAACTGTTGCGGGCAACAGAAAGTGGACTGAGACACTAGATGGTGTCCTGAGCATAGGAAACCTCAAAGCGCATCTCCACAGTGACACACTTCCTCAAAGAAGGCCGTACCCAATCCAACAAAGCCATACCTCCTAATAGTGTGACTTACTATGAGATTATGGGGACCAATTACATTCAAATTATCACATTCTACTCCCTGACCCCCAAAATTGTAACAATATCACAATGCAAAATTCATTTAGTCAAACTTCAAAAGTCCCCATAGTCTATCACAGTCTCAACAAAGTTTTAAAGTCCAAAGTTCAGAGTCTGTTCTGAGGATTATGCAATCTCTTAATTGTAATCACCTGTGAAAATCAAAATAAAAAAGCAGATCACATAACTAACAAATAGTGGCACAGGATATACATTACCATTCCAAAACACAGGGAAGGGAGCATAGTGAAGAAATACTGGTTTATTGACTGCAGCACACTTCTTTCTCTTGGGCTGTTTCCACTCCCTGTTAAGCAGCTCTCCTCAGCAGATATCCCATAACGCTAGCATCTCCAACATCTTGAGTTCTCCAAGGCAATCCAGGCTTCCACTTCACAGTTTCATACAATGGCTTCTCTATTAGGCCTCCACTCAGGGACACCCCTGACACATGCCTGGCCTCAGCAGCTTTCTTTAGGCACAGAGGCAAATTCCATAGCTCCTTTCTTCTATTCTTAAATCTAAAGCCAGAAGTATGTGGCCGAAGCTGCCAAGTTCTGCGGCTTACTGGGGTTGGAATATGCCCTCCTCATTCAATTACATCTTCACAAGCTTCCTGTCTTTCACAGTGGCAGGCATGAAAGTGGATCTCTAGACCAGGCTGGCTTCAGACTCAGAGATCTGCCAGCCTCTGCCTTCCCAGTGCTGGGATTAAAGGCTTGCACCACTACGCCTCCACTGTGCTGTGCATGAGCACTTACAGAGTTTCACACGATGAAGCCATTAACTTGCATCAGGCATGGGATGCTCAGGGCCTTTGGTTCTGGTGCCTAAGTCTGGGCCAAATGACCAGAACACCTCTTTTCTGTACCCAGGCTGCCTATCATCCTAGGCTTCTTCCTCATGAAGCTCTTGTCCTAAGCTAGTCAAAATCTGCCATTATTTTCTTCATGCAAAAAAAATATATAAAGTTTTCCTTAAGCCGGATCTATATACAACAAAACCTTTATAAATAATTCAAGAGCAGAATGCTGAATTAAATTATATTTTAAGGTCATTTATAATAGAATATGATAAAATGAATATGAATTTTTAAATGGTGGATTATTATACCAAATTAAATTTTACACAATAAGTCCCATATATAAGTAGTTGCTTTGCTTAAAAGGGGGACCAAAGCTCTACCCCATTCACCTCTAATGCACCTTCCAAAGTCAACCGAGTTCCCTGTTTTAGGACCTACTACCCCTCCATAGTGCATGTGTCCATATTAGGAGGGCTATTTGCTTGGCAGCTTCAGCATATTCTCCTTTGATTGACTTCAGTATCCGTTATTAGATTTAAAGTGCTATGCCCTTGTTAGTACAATTATTTGAAATTTAGAGGGATTGAAACTTTTGATGTCTCTCAACTAAGAGGACAGTTGCAAGTTAAGCTCACTCTTTAGTATGTAAAAGCCAATAATTATTCTTCTGTACTAGACCACTTTCTCGTTTTATAATATGATGCCCTCTTCTCATTTCTATGTCCTTCTATGATGCTTTTCTCTGCAATGGGGACCTACTGTAATGCGTGTGTTATAGCTTTTTATATTGAAAAGTATATAATGACCCCTTTCCCCTTGTTGCAGGATATTTAACCACACTATGAACCTTGAGATTGCATTATTTACTGGAACAACCTGTTTCTGGTTGTGATGTGTCTCAGCCAAAGCACACACCTTTAATCTAAGAGCTTTCTGCTTAAAAATTGTAAACAGGATTAAATAAAGTCAACCATAGGTTAAGAGGCAGAGCAAGCAACCAGTTGGCAGGAAAAAAATAACAATTAAGAGAGAGTCAGGAGGATGGATAGAGAGTCTCACAGGAAGTAGAAGGGAGGGGCATTCCATTTGAATATTGTTTGAGACTGTGTAAGAGATAATCTCTGGGACATCATCTGCCTCACTGAGATAGCAGGTTTTCACCCCAGCATCTGGTTCCCAAGTCTTTATTTGTAAAATCAAACAATTAAGATTTAGATAAAAACAACAGGCCCTCACCACCTACAGCAAGTGGGAGAGCTGTCCCCATCTCGACAGGGCAGCACAGTAGAGCTGACCCAGTTGATGGAGGCCCGGGAAAGTTGGCCCAAGGACATGAGGGGGGAGACCTGGCTCTACCCCTCATCTGCCATATGGTGACATGGTCAAGGAAGAGATGCTCCCCATTTTCTTCTCACCCCTTGCCACTTGTGGCAGGCAGGAGAGCTGGCCCTGAAGCCATGAGAGCGGGAGAACTGGCCCTGCCTCTCACTGCCCAGGGCCTGCCTGGGAAGCACAGTAGAACTGACCTACTGTTGGGAGTGAGGGTAAGCTGGCCCTGAGGGCATGAGAGTGGAAAAGCTGAACCCACCCCTCTTCATCTCCTAGGAGTTGGCATTGAAGAGGGAAAGATGTCCTCCCCTCCTTTGCCCCTTGCCACCTGAGGTAGGTGGAGAGCTGGCTCTGCCCCTCACCAGCTGTAGCACTTGACAAAATGGCTCCTGCACCTTGTCTGGGCAACATAGTAGAGCTGGTCCTGGTGGTGTAGGTGTGGGTGACTCAGCCCAAGGGTATGAGAACAGTAGAACTGACCCAGTCCTTGCTGCTTGCTACATAGGATGAGCTAGTTGGGCAGTGCTGGAGAGCTTACCCTGTGGTAAAGATGAGGGAAAGCTGGTGGGGTGACCAACATAGCTACCACTCAGGTTTAGAACCAGGGCTATGGGTTGGCCCAACATTTACCCTATCTATGATCTAATCATGTAAAGGGGCCAGTCCTGCAGATCCAAAGCTGCAGGATTTCCATGACACAGTGTAAAAACAGGATATCCAAGAGGAGTCCCAATGAGGACCCAGTATCAATAGTATAGCAGAAACCCAGAGGCATTGAACCAGACTAATGACTCATTGTAGTGAACATTTGCAAGTGAAGATATATGGACTAAAGGGTATACTGTGTAATTCACTGTGTCACACTGTGACTTCCCCAATGGTACTTTTTTCTTTCTTTTAAATTTTATTTTGTTTTGTTTTATTTTGGGGGAGGAGGTTGCAGGAGCAGAGTGCAGATGTGAAGGGATGGGGCGATGGATGGGATTAGGATGTGAAACCCACAAAGAATCAATAAAAAGCTAAAAAGAAACAAACAAGAAGAAAAATATACTGTGATGTTTTATATGTATATTTTAACTGCCACAAATTAAATTATACCATGAATCTTGCTCTGTTGCTAAGGTATTCTCAAAAGAACCATATTTTTACACATATCCATATCAATACTTCTGGTATTATGGCTATTTGATATTCTTTCACATGCATTCCTATGGGAGCAGTCAGCTATCTTGTCCATAGTTTACATATATATCACAGCAGCAAATATCTTTATACATCTCCTTTAGTACATATCTACCAAGTTCTTTAGGGAATGCATTTCTTAGAAGTGTGTTACAGTAGGAAGGAGTATAGAACTAACTTAGTCATTCAGTATGATACTCTAGAGAGACTTCCATACTTTATAGCTCCAAATCGTATTTTTATAAAATCTTTCCTGTCTAATGTACTATTCTTTTTTATATTATGAGTTTTAAATTGATTCTCACTATTTTAGTTTTGTTTACTTTGTCACTAATGAAGTTAAGAATCTCTAAACATATAGTACCCTTTTCCCTCTTATCCATGGCTTTACTTTCTGCAGTTTTAACTGTGTGACCAGTAGCTCAGTAGGTGGATAGTATTCTAGGAATAATCTATAAGTCAAATCATGCACTATTCCGAGTATTCTGGTGAGATCAGTAGTCTTGTTCCTGATGGGAACTATCTCTCCATCAAACATGGTCCTGTAGTTTATGCTCCCTGCCTGTAAGTTACAATTTCTCCATTATCAGCAATGGTCTGTCACGATATCATAGTGCTTTTGTTTAAGAAAATTGTACTGTGCCTAATGGGGAGGCATAAAAGTGTTGCTTCTGGCAACCCGAAAATGACAAAATGTTTCTGCTAATTGAAAAGGTGAGGATCATTGACTTGGGGAGGACAACTCTACATGCTGAGTTTACTAAGATCAGGGCTACAAAAGTCAGGGCCTCTGTCACTAATGACATCCTAATACAGATTTAACAAGGACACACTGCTCTAACTCTGAAGTGACGTTTCCTGGTTAAGAACACCCTAGGGCTTCCAGGAAGATGCGGATAACCTAGAGGTAGGAGCTGGGCTGCATGCCATTTTTGGTGTGGGCTGCATTCGTGTTTGACGCGACCTAATATTGCAGTGATATGTGGAAGGTGTCTCTGACTTTGCCCCTTCTCTTAGGTTTTGATGGGGTTTTACCCTTTTACTTTTGCTTGAGTGCTGGCCATATAAACAGTTGTGAATTATAGTACATGTTACACCCAGGATATAGCCTATGTCTGTGGCCCAGTCTGTAATCGTTTAGGAGACTCACTGTAACAGAATTAATTTTTTTATAAATGTTATTTGGAACAAAACTCACATTTTTTTTTTTTTACAGAAAAAATGGCAGTTGACTGCTCAATTACCTGTGGTAATATATTTTGCTGTTTTGAAAAAGAATGATATATGTATTTCCTAGGGATTTTTATGGTATAGTTTTATTGTGCACAAAATAGATAAAGATTAAAGTGATTTTTATTTCCCAATTGTTTTTTCCCATATAATACTAGAGAATAATAAAGAAATGTCAAATTGCACAAATCTGAAAATATTTAAATATTATCATTTTCTCTTAAAAATTAAATATCAAAACCTGCTGTTCTGTAAATCTACATGCCTGTCTACACTGGTTATTTTTCTGAAATAAACATTTGGGGAGAAAACAGAAAGAAGTCGGTTTGCATAGAACACAAATAGTACAGGCCTTGAATCAATGTGAAGCTCATTTTGGGAATGACAAATCACAGCCAGGCTTCCAGAGCAAGAGCAGCATCTCCTCCTGACATGAGCAAGAGCAGTCCTGACATGGTTGGTGCTTCGGAAGTCCACTGGATTCAACCAGAAGCCTGCTTTTCTAGTTTTGCTTTCACTTTTATCCCAATCTCTAAATAAATTCTTCTTCATTGTAACCTTGAGGACCAGCTCACAGATCTCCATTGTACTGAGCATAGGAACCCAAGGCTCAGCCTCTGCACTCTGAAGTCTGCTGCAGAGTGTCCACATGCCTAGGCCACAGTTCCCAATGGGCTGTTCCTAGTCGGTGACCTCAGGTGGCAGGCATTGAATGATTCATAGGGCCCATTCTTTTTTTTTTTTTTTTTTTTTTGGTTTTTTGAGACAGGATTTCTCTGTGTAGTTTCGGTGCCTGTCCTGGATCTTGCTCTGTAGCCCAGGCTGGCCTCAAAATCACAGACATCTGCCTGGCTCTGCCTCCCAAGTGCTGGGATTAAAGGTATGAGCCACCACTGCCTGGCTAGAGGGCCTATTCTTGAGACCCTTGACTCCTTGAATTAAGGACATGCTTCAGAAGCATTCCAAGACCCTGAATAATTTCCTTCAACTGTATGAAAACATAATTTCTAATCTAGCAAATTATTATTATGTTCTTCCACTTAATTAATTATTCTTGAGTCAGTTCGTCATGTGCAGCTTAGGCTGGCATTGATCTCTTAATCTCACTACTGATGGGATGACGGACATGTACCACCAAACTCAGTCTTTGACTCACAGTTTTAGTCATTTAATACTTATATGTGTGATGAATATGTCTGGTTTGGGATCTGGCATCTTATTTTATGTACTTCATTCTTTTCTTACCCCTATTTGCAATCTGCTATTACATAACCCCTGAGTATTTCCAAAGCTGAAAGATGTATATGCTCACTTTAGTACCTCCATAGATGCAAACTATTGTGAAGTTATTTCTCAAAAAATTAGTAGTGACTTACGTACTTTGAACAATAGGGAAATTAATTCTCAACTCACTTCTGTCCATAAAAGAGTAGTAAGGACTACTGTTTTTTATAGCTGTCTTAAATTAAACTAAAATTAAACTAAAACAACGAGATCAAATATGATACAATTACTGCCTGACACTTTGGTTCACAAGCAGCACAGATTGTGATGCCTGAAAAATGGAGGCAGCTGTTCAGTCCTTTGATTGCCATTGTCAGTGTCTGGTGCTCTGGGCTACACTGCAGAGGGGTGGAATCCATATCATCTGGTGAGACATCTTAGCCAGAAGTGGGGCAGGGCTGAAGTCTGTGAGAGTCAAAATGGGTTAGATTTCACACAGTCCAGAGAAGCAGAGATGGGTGAAGTGGGCAAAAGCAGAGTGAGCTGCCTTCTGCAAGAATGAAGCAAAACATCCCATGGTTGGTTTTGGAGGCCTTTAGAAGAATGTTAAATTATTGTGTATTTTATTAAAATGTGATAATGTATTAGTAAATGACAGATACTTTTAATTAAGTAGTTAAATTAATTCGCTTCCTATGCTTGGTACAACAACACATACCACATAAAACTAAAATCCTTTGCTATAAAAAAACACCATATATGCTGGGCAGCAGTGGCACATGCCTTTAATCCCAGCACTCAGGAGGCAGAGCCAGGAGTATCTCTGTGAGTTCGAGGCCAGCCTGGTCTACAGAGCAAGATCCAGGACAGGAACCAAAACTACACAGAGAAACCCTGTCTCGAAAAAAACAAAAAAGAAAAAGAAAAAGAAAAAAGAAGAAAAAACACTATAGTATGCAAATTGGCCTGCCTTTAGCTTCTGAATTTTTATTTATTTATTAATTTGTCCTGAGGATTGAACACTGTTGTCTAGTGCAATGGCAGCCACCAAAGGAAGAAACTATCTTTCCTGGGAGGTTAGACACATGGCTCTGACCAGTCGGGAGAGAAAGAAGAAGGGCATTACAGCACTTAATGGCCAGTTGTAGGTATGCTGTGTCAGCAAGGCATGCTTAAATCTGAACAGCGTTCTGTACTTAGCTAGGTGTGTACAGCAGAAAGGGTTCATACAGAAGCCAAGCAGATCTCTTCAAGTGTGTAAGATCACTTTAAAAATAAGAATCTTAGCCACACTTGTTTCTTTCGGAAATTTCTTGAGTTTAAAAATTCTTCAAACGTGGTAATTACTAGAAAATAATTCATTCAATTAATTTTAAAACTAGTCATAAAATAAAATTAAAAAAGAAAAATAAAATACAACTAGTCATAAAATAAAGGCTTAACAGTCAAAATATTTGTGCATTTCTTATATCTAAAATTTGTAAAACATTCAATTATGATTATTTTAATTTATCTCTCAAACTTGCAGTATAGGATAAGAAACAGGAATGTGAAAGACCAGCTACATCACATACATCATAGGAGAAGAGACAGAAGCTAGGAGATTTTGAAAGTCAAAGATGGAAAGGCTTCTTGCTTATTAGAACACCCAACCCATTGGCCCATGCCGAAGAAGTAACTGTAACACTTGTAAACAGAAGCAGAATTCCAGAGGAGTCTGCTGCTTTTCAAGGATGGCTAGAGAGTGGGAGGGAAGGCTGCAGCTAGTGACCAGATTTAAAGTAAAATGGTTCACTTGTTGTTAGAAATGAAGCAGGCAGGAGGGACTACATGTGTGGCTATTTTGAGAAGGATCTAAAAACCACAGAGAGTTCTCTGGGCCTGTGGGGAGAAGCCTGTGATCCCAACTCCTTTAGTGGTTGAAGCAAAAGAATCATTAAGTCAAGACAGCCTAGACAACTTAGAGAGACCATATTTAGAAATGAAACTTGAAAACACAAGGACTATGGAGAGGTCTTAGTCTCATGCAAGAGGCTCTGAGTTCAGTATCCAGTATCAACAACAACAAAAAAAAAAAAAGGAAGGAAGGAAAAAATAAGAAAGAGAAAAAAGGAAAATGAGTAACAGGAAGGCTCACTGTGAAATTTGTGCATTATGAAAGCTTTTCATGGTAAAGAGTTTGAATTTTAAATGACATTTGTACCTATTATAAGACAACGAAACATCATTCTAACCATAAATTCATGAATGTAAGTAAGAGTAAAATGTATGTGCACAAAGAAAGGATTGTCATAGGATAAGCGGTGGGATTCAGAGTGAAATTTCCATGCAGAATGCAGAGCACAGACTAGTTACAAAACATGGCGAAGGTGGGGACCAGGAGCATTTGGTGACAATCGGATCAGAGGCTTTGGGTCAGGGGACAGACATGTACGGAGGGAGGATGACAACTCTTCTGTGCACGAGGAAATCCCAGACCCTGTGTGTTCAGCTAGGACTGAAATTCAGGTCTGCTCATTCCTGGTAAGCCTCACACTTCAGCTAAGATACCACGAAGGCAGGAGGAGCCACATTCACACGCACAGTGCCTCGCACACACTGCCACACTCACCACAAAAACCACATTGGAAAGTGAAGTCTGTAGTGGGGAGAAGGAGGAACAGGTGAGGAACTGCTTGGGAAAGTGAAGTGATTTTGGCAAATGTCACAGGAAACATCCCAAATGCGGGAACAATCCTTAAATTTACAGCATCTTGCACTTTTTTCCCCTTTTGGACCATTGTCAGATGCACTCAGTCAGATCTTAAAATTCATTTTTCATCCCATTAATAGCCCACGAAACTGGGTATACTCTTTCTAGAGACCCCACTTTCTTTTTTTTTAATTAAGAAAATTTTTCATTCATTTTACACACTAATCAAAGATCCCCCTCTTCCCTCCTCCCACCCCCCAGGTTTGTCCCCAACCCACCCCCACTCCTCCCCACAAGAAGGCAAGGCCTCCCATGAGGCAGCACATCCAGCAGAGGCAAGTCCAAGCCTTTCCCCCTGCCTCAAGGCTGCACGAGTTATGGCATCATAGGTAGTAGGCTTCAAAAAGTCCCCTCATGCACCAGGGATGGATTCTGATTCTACTGCCAGGGGGCCCCCCAAGCAGATCAAGCTACACAACTGTCTCGCCACGCAGAGGGCCTAGTCCAGTCCCCTGCAGGCTCCACAGCCATTGATCCAACTTTCATGAGTTCCCACTAGTTTGGTTTGGTCGTCTCTGCAGGTTTCCCCATCATGATCCTGATGCACTTGCTCATAGAATCCCTCTTCTCTCTCTTTGACTGGACTCCTGGAGCTCTGCCTGGTGATTGGCTGTGGATCTCTGCATCTGCTTCCATCAGTCACTGGAGAAAAGCTCTGTGATGACAGTTAGGGTATTCACTAATCTGATCACTGGGGCAAGACAGTTCAGTTCAGGCACCCTCTCCACTATTTCTAGTAGTCTAAGCTGGGGTCATCCTTGGGGATTCCTGGCAACTTCCCTAGCACCAGGTTTCTCTCTATCCCCATGACGTCTCCCTCTATCATGGTATCTCTTTCATGTCTCTCCCACTCCATCCCTCTTCCAGCTCGACCATCCCATTCCCTTATGTTCTTATCCCCCATCCCCTACCCTCCATTGCCCAGCCCTCACCCCCAGTTCACTCATGGAGATCTCAGAGACCCCACTTTCAATAGTGCAGCATATACATGCCCCAGTTGAAGACAAAGAAACTCGAGATACCCGGATATATGTGGTCTCTCATGTTTCTCTCTTGTTGGGACACACACTTGCTTAGATGCTATAAGCCTCTTGCTGGGGTAATCTTCTAGAATCTGCTTAACCAGTTTTGACTTAATGGTATTTCACCTAATTTTTGCCTTGGATAAATTTGTTATCAAAAGGAATATTGAAAGTTAAGTACTAGAATTTTTTTTCTTTGAGCTGTTAAGTGGAGAATGACGACATTGCTTGAGATTGAAAAGGGCTTTTGCAAGCAAAGAGAATATTTATATTCTTTGGACAGTGTTAATTTAACTGTAGCTCTATTAAACTTAGCATGAAGTGTTTAGCAAATTTAAGTTTTGAAATATAAACATTTTATTAAATTCAGTATTTACTAAAAGCAGTATGCAACAATACAATGGAGCAGCAGGTGGCGCTGCAGAACGTATTACCACCCATTCTTCTCCAGTCCATGCCATTGGTATGTCTGAAGTGACGGACTGGATTCCAGAGATAATGCCCATGCAGTCCTCTATTTTATAACTGTCTTAATAACTTACTGTGATTAGATACTTTTCTAATATTTCTAATACTATGTATAGTGATGCAGATTGTTTGTAGTTACATATTAAATAAAAATTACCAAAAGAGAGAAAATACAATTTTATTCAGGACTATTCTAATAGATATGAAGACTACAGCAATGAGGTTTGTGGTGGGAGAGAGAGATTGGGAAAAAGTACAAATATAGCATGGGCAGTGGGAATTCATAGCCAAGGGGAGGGATGCTGAGTGGATGGAAATTGCTACAAGAAGACATCAAGAGAAAGGACAATTTCATTAAACAAACCACACAGGATTCTTGATGCACTCAGGCTAAAGTGTTTAGTTATTGCCTGAATGATGAAGGATTTGACAAGACAGAGAGGACAACTGGATATCAAAGAAAGAGGATCCTCGCAAAGCTAATGTAGGCGAAAGCACACAGACAGATGGACTGAAGTCTCAGGTGCCTGGCTGTTCGTAAAAAGGATATTAATGTCAGTATGTTGCATTGTATATATCTGTAATGAAACACATTGAAAATATATCCAATTATGGCTTCCCTTTTACAGTTTCCTTTGTCAGCTACATTTAATATTTATTTGATTATTTATCACTCAAAAAGGCCAATACATAGATTATGAATATGAGCAGCAAACTCATATTCTAGTTTATTGTCAACAACTCTTTCTTAAATTATTTTATATCCTCCCATTGGACTTATTCTCATCAAGCAAAGTTATTTGGATTTCCTAAGTGTCGTATTCCCAACAGTAACACTAGTTGAGTTGTAGTTAGTAACTGAGTTTTCTCTCTGTTGCCCTGTAAGCAGTGATCCACAGACACTGGTACACATGCTGGCATAGGTCTATGTGAGGGGAGATATGCATTTGGGTCTGTAAAAGAGCAATGGAAGAAAGAAGAACATTAGGTAAAGTGCAGACTGTCCAAGAGAAAACTGATGAGAAAGGAACAGAGACAGGGATGCCGGCAGCACTGATGCCCAGAGTAACATGACCACACTTGGTTCATAGGACTGACAGACTAGAGTGACTCCAGACCATTTTAGAGGTTACTATAATAGTTTAAAGTAGTGGTTCTCAACCTTTCTAATGCTGCAAACTTTTAATACAGTTCCTCATGTGTGACGCCCAACCATAAAACTGTTTTCATCCCTACTTCATAACTGTAATTTTGCTACTGTGATGAATTGTAAAGTAAATAGTTTTGGAGATAGAGATTTGCCAAGGGGGTAATGACCCACAGGTTGAGAACCATTGGTTTAAAGCATTGCATTCTATTGGTGAAATTATTAAGGCCACTCCATGTAGTTAAAGGGGAGGTTTATTTTGTGGGGTGACTTACAAGTGAAGGGATAGGTTACAGGGTCTGGACAAGGTGTTCTCTGAAGAACTCTGCTCAGTCTATCTCCAGCGTCCAGGGTCCAGGAACCAAGAGAGCCCATGCATCCGGATCTTGGGTCTTCAGGGTCCTCTCTTGGCCCCGCCTTATAGGTGTGACAGTTACCAAAGCCTCAATGGGGGGGGGGTGGAACTTCCAGATCAAGGCTGGAATGGCTACCCACTACAGCATTCAGTTTCAATAGTCAGACCATCAATTTAAATGTGTAAAGCAGTGCCGAAGGTGTATACCACACTAAGATCATGGCCAGGGTAGAGGAAATGCCAAATGCATTTCCTAGAGTCAATTCCCAAGCAGAAATGTGGGTTCCATATTCTAAAGCCCTTAATTCTGCAAGGGAAGCCAAAACAATAAATCATGCTATGATGAGTTGGTTATTAATTTCAAACACGAAACACTATTTATAGTTTAAACAAATTATGTGTGTGCTTGAGAAGCACCCTAAAGACAACCAGCTTGCTTCTCCTTGACTCAACAGAGCAATTACAGCTATAATGGAGAGGCTGCAGCCATTCCCAGAACAACTGGGAAGGGTTGGTTAGGAATCAGTAGCTCGTGTTCATCCACATACACGAACTAAGATTTACATTTATCATAGCTTCAGTTACATGATATTTGAATATAGTCATTTGACTGTTTTTACTGTCTTCTCATTTCACCTTTCACCTACCTCCTACTTTGTTTTAAACCATACATTTTAAAACCACACTTAAAGTTTTACTTTGTTAGTTCCTTTCTATATCTCATTTACTTACTAAATATACTGCTTAATTACAACATGTACATATGCTCCTTGAGCATCCAAAGACATTCTCATTTATAGCACCCCAAAAGACATAATCACAGTGAACGTATTTTGTTGTCCTTGAGGCAGTGGCTCATTAAGTTACCCAGCTTGGTCCGGAATTCTTGGACTCAAGTAAACCCTTTCCTTCAGCTTAACAAGCAGTTGGGACTGCAGCAAAGTGTCACTAAGTCAGGCTAAGAACTTGCTTTAATTTCTAATTAATAACTTTTAATGCCCCAAGCAGGCAAACAAGCAGAAAATAAGACAATGTTTAAAGGTTGCCGAGTATCCATATAAAAACAGATATTTGACATGAGTTAAAATCCCACCCAAGAAAAGCACAAGTAATGTGTTCTCCTAAGCTGAAATTCTAAGTAGGGCCAGTTGATCACAGTATTCTGATGCCAGCCTCCTCTCCCTGCCACCTCTAAAGGTCAGGTGAAAAGATGCCATCATCGGGACTCTAAATGTGTAACGGCCACTAGGGGGCACACTCAGCTTTCTCATTAGTACCTCCTTTTGCTCTTATTTTAAGCAGCCTTTGTTAAAAGGCGAGGAGGAATCTCCTTAACTATTCTCTCAGTAGAAATTATAACTACACTAGCAGTCTCACATTTTATATACAGGTCCTACCTCACTGACATATGATGGTCCAAGGATACACACTTTCACCAAGTCCTACCTCACTGACATATAATGGTCCAAGGATACACACTTTCACCAAGTCCTACCTCACTGACATATAATCACCAAGTGGCTGTCTTATGTCCTGGATCTTTGCCATCAGTTTCCTGTTAGCCTCCGGATCAGCCTTCTTCTGAGAGACTCTGATTGCTTCTGCTCCCTCACTGGACCTTTTGACAGATAAAAGAAGGTAGAGTGGCCAGGCCATCTGGAGACTAAGAAAGCTAAAACAGAGCAGTAGAGGACAACGCAGTTTAATTGCAAGGTTCCTGCTGTATGGCACCCGAGAACTTCTGTGTGAACCTGCATTTCAAGTCACTTCTGTAAAGTACATTTCTGAGGCTGCTTTGTTCATTCAACGGTTATTTCCCTCACTTCCAAGCTGTTTTCCACAGTAGTTGATCCAATTTGGAAACTTGAAAGTGTTTTTAAAATGTTATGTTTCTTCATTGAGATGGGAACAGACGATACTCTAGCATGTGGAGAACTATTGCATGTCATGTTGTGGTTCGATGTGTATCACCTAGCATTAGGGAATCTGATTCACATTGCCTCTGTTTTTCTAACCAGATAATTTGAGCTTTACGTCTGCTTAAATATATCCTCATGTTCTTGAACAGGGAAAGCTCTCTGGAAAGTTCAGAAAACTCATGTCTCAAGGAAAGCAAAGAGCTCCAAGCATAAATTCAGGCTTCCTAAAAGTCAAGACCTCTAACTGGGCTTAAAGAACTGCAAATATGTATGTCTGCTGTCATTGATATCACAGCAAAAGAACCTCCTTGCTCTTCCCAGTCAGCAGGAGCATATATCATTGGGCCTCCATGAGGTTTCTGCCAACAGAACAGACCACAGACACAGGTTTCTGTGACAACCCTTCCCCCTCAACACCCCCCTCCTCCAAGTGCCAAAGTAACAGCCTAGACAGGAAGCCACTGAAGAGAACTCTTAAAACTTGTGACAGAGCTGCTGAAGTGTAGCTCTCCACAGTTGATGGCTTCTGGGGGTGTGTGTAGGAGGGCAAGTTCTATTTAAGGTGCAGGACACTAAGAATTTGACCATGTCCCCGTGAGTAGATAGATAACACAAAAAGGATATTTTTCTTCTTATTTTTATTTTTCACTTCTTTCTCTGGGGGGAAATGGAAGCCACAAGGGAGTCAGACATGGAATGACTGGGGAAGGATTGTGATGGGGTGCATGATGTGAAACTCCCAGAGAATTAATAAAAATGCTCTGTGGAAAAAAAAGAATTGCAAATATTTCTGTGTTATGAGCCAAGGTGTGTTTAGACAGAGTAAACACATGTGTTTGCATCCAATGTATTTTGGCTGATATTTTCCATAACATTATTATTATTATTATTATTATTATTACTAATTTTATTGTTATTATTTTATTAGACAGGACCTACTATGTAGCCCTTGCTGGTCTGGAATTTACTGTAGACCAGGCTGGCCTCTAATGCACAGAGATCTGCCTGCCTCTGACTCCTGAATGCTGGGATTAAAGGCCTGATCCCTAATCAAGTCTAAAAACTGAAAGGTTTAAAGCCCCTAAGAGGGATGTTACATGAAGCTATATTACTATTTTGAGGTCTACTTCATATAAAATTAATTTTAGGCATTAAAATCACTTCCAGTTACTTCATATTAGTCTACAGATATTCAGTTCATCAACTAAAATGTTTTATTTATTCTTGTTGAAGATGTTTCTAATATCCTGACTAATTCTATTACAAGATACACTAAATACCTAGGAAAATTAAATGCATTCATTGCCCCCTTTTTAAAGGTCTTTTTGCAAAGAGATAACTAAACACTAATTCTATATAGTTATTATTTTTTCTTTTTACTTTTCAATATAACAAAAATCCTAAAAATAGGAACGCCTTGGATGATCACTCTATTTTGAATATTTAGATATTAAAATGTAAATAAAAACACAAAAATAAGTAATCAAAATTTAACTAGTCTTTTTATTATTTATTTATCTTTTCTCATTACATTCTGACCACAGCCTTCTCTCCTACCTCTCTTCCTAGTCTCCCCTGCCTCTCCCAATCCACTCCACCTCTGTTTTCCTTCAGGAAAGAGCAAGCCTCCCAAGTATACCAACAGGACAAGGCATAACAAGTTACTCTAAGACTGGACGCGAACCATCATATCAAGACTGGAAGAGGTAACCCAGTAGGAGGAAGTGGTGGCACAAAATTAGCTAATCTTTTGCTTGTGTATTGAGAACAAAAGACTTGTTAAGAGGCTTGCTTTGGCTTATTTACTTGAAACCCAGAAGAGGTCAAATCCTTGTAAGAGGAAGGTGTGACTCTTCTTACAGACATCTTCTTTAACCTTCACTCTCCCAGGAGCTTTCTGGATTTTAGATAAGAATCTCAGCTGCTTGTGAAAGGATCAAGTTGAAAGTCAGAAATATGAAGAATTAAGTAAATTACAGGACACTCACACTGTTCTTACCGGTTCTGACTTTGAGTGAGGCCTTCATGTCTTTGATATGAGAAAGTAGACCCTTATCCATTCCATTTGCAGTTCATGCTAAAATTCATAACTGGTTTCTAATCTCATTTACTGAAGGTGTCAGTACCTTCAGGGTCACATGTGGAAAGCCAAGCATGCTTTCAGATGCTAGACTCAGAAAACAAACATGCCCTAAGCTCCCGTTTTCCATCAATGTTAGACAGAGTAATGAAATAATAGGACCACAGTCATTTCCACAAAATCACCAGGCTGCTCATCCTTTTGGACTTCTGCCTCCCATCCTTTTGAATACTCTGACTCCCATGTAGAGGCTCAGCAGTAAATTTTGGCATAGAAATTTGACAAAATTTGGACTTTAAAGAATTGAAAATTGCTTTTCATGACAGCTTATTTCCTGGACAAACTTAATTTAAATAAAATGGACTATCATATTGCTAGGAAAATCTAGAGTAAGAGATCAGCCTATATTTTAATTACCATTGTCTTCTTCCATTGATAACCAGGGCAGTTTCCTATGTGATAGCATGGCCAGACACTACATGAACTCAGGACAACTTCTGGGAGATGAACACACGTGTAGATGAAAGAAACTTCTATTTACATTTCCCTCATATCTTCTATTTTGCATGTTACCTTCTAACAAGGTGTCCCTTAACTAATGAGCAGAACTTAATCCAGAATCTTGGAAATGAATATTTTAAAATGTGAGCAATCATTTTCTCAAGATGATGTTATTAACCTAGTCCTGTAGTCTTATAGTCCAAACTTTGTCTGCATGTGCCACAGCTGCCCCATTATTGTATTCTCAGTGTTCTGCCTACTCAATAGATATTTGTCAATGGAATGGATATTTACAAATATGAACAGACTAGACCATGCCTACATTGAGTAACTTTGTCTCCAAATTCTAATTTCTTGTCTGCTGGTGACCACAGGGCTTCATTCAATGATTCTAGTCAAGGTTGCCTGCTGCTACAGTCTCATATCTTCATAACTGCAGAGCAACCAAGCTAATTTTCCCTTCCTTGCTGAGTTCTGAAATAATGTTTGTAAAATTTCAGTCTTTCAGCATTTTAGGTAGCATTCACAAGCAATGCCAATTTTCAACATAATTTAAAAAATCAGGTTGCTTTTCTCTTCTTTAGAAGAGTATTTTAAATATTTCGTTCATCCCCAGAGGTTAGAACACTAGCATAGCATACAAATGAATCCATGACTTTCTAATCAGCTAGGATTGATTCAACTAGATTCAGATTTCCTACAATTCCCCAAGAGATCCAGGAAGCATCTGATGAGATAAAGTGGTCTCATGTTGGCTCACTGGAAAGTTTTCATAACTTTCCTGTATGCTGTGTGGTTTTCTCATTCTATCTGTCTTCCCATAAAGACAAGATGGTGAGACTTGTATAGAATGAAGGCTGATTGATACTCATAGGGATGGCACTGGACAATACTTACTGTTGTAACCCACATGTACTTAAAGAAGGCAAAATAGGTGATAATACCAGTAAAGAATTTTTAGTCTTCCCTCACAGTTTGTAAAACTAAGTTAGAAAGCTGACTCATAATGCCTGCCTCTTAAGAATGATTACTCTAAATTGAAAGTTTAAGAGCCTTTAAATATAGAACAATAATAAGCAATTTTAAATTCACTATAGCAATATATAAGAAGCGTTCTAAATCAATTATGAATTTCAGGATTTCACAAGTATTTTCAATGACTATAAAACAGATTGTATTTACAGTTTATCTTATCAGTCATGGTTGTATGTCAAGGTCTAATTCTATGTCCTAAGAAAATAAGCCTTTGGGGTTGTAAATGGCTGAGGCACTTATTTTTGTACAGAAGCCAGAACAACTGTGTTTTTTCTCAGAACATACTAGAGTTTTGTTTGATTATCCCATCATTAATGTCACAAAATCTCCATGAAGTCCTCATAATGCACCTCTACAAATTCTTGAAAGAATTAATCTTGGTAAGGAGGATTTTGTTCTTTGGGGATTTATTAATTGAGTGGGTTGAGAGGGTTTATTAAACTCTACATTCTGAGTTTCCCCTAAAGTTAGATTGCTTTTTAAAATATCATTAAATTAACAGTAAAAGATTAAAGGTGATTTTACATCACCTTGTAGATGAATTTCTAAACAGTCTTATTAAATAAGAAACACAGAGCCAAATACAGAGGTGCAAGCCATAGAGATCAATGCAATAGCCACCAACTAACCTTAGCTCACCACCTCGCCATAGCTTCCCAAGAGAACTTCTTCCTGTCTAACCTGCACTATTATTGCCTTCCTATTTTGCCTTCTCATTGGCTCTAAGCCCAGCCACATCACTTCCTCATCACTATACAGACCTCCAAGTCTCTGTGGTTGATACTGGGATTAAAGGCATGTGTCACCACGCTTGGCTGTGTCCTTGAACACACAGAGACTGCCTGTCATGTGATTGGATTAAGGGCATGTGCCTGACTTCTGTTTATGGTTGACCAAGACCTCTGATCTCCAGGCAAACTTTATTTATTAACATACAAATAAAATATCACATTTTAGCACAAATAAAATATCACCACATCACCTTAACAGCAGTTTTAAAAATTTATTCTTTGACAACTTCAGATGTTATACACATCAATCCTGGCCTTCCCTTTCCAACTCTGACTCCTCCCAAATTTATGATCTCTTCTTTAATTATCATTGTTGTGTGTGTGTGTGAGGGGGTGTACAACCTATTGATACTCCTGGGCATTTCTCATATGTGCACATGTACAAGACTAATTTAATAACCCTAGAGAAAATTGATTCTCCTCAGTAGACATTTGTCAACTGTAGCTCTTCATCTAGGGGTGGGATCTCATGGATTTTTTCTGTCTACACTGGCATTTCAACTAATGTCATTATGTAGGTGTTGTTCAGGCAACCATGTTGCTAAATTTTATGGATGCAACTTTCCAGTCATGTCTAGAGGATATTACCTAGCAGTAGTGGGAATGATACTGTAACTTTTCTCTTCTTCCTGCTTCCTCTTCTGTAGTTATCCCTAAGTCTTGTATATAGGGATTGCATGGCAGTTGTAACAGTTTGGTCAGGCAACCCATAGTCAATTCCTGCATTTAGACTAGTTGTGGATCTTTGAAATCGTCTCCATTTATTGAAAAAAAAAAGCGTCCTTCATGAGGGATGAGAGAAACAATTATATGTAGGTAGAAGAATAAGCATTTTATTGTCTCTATGTTTTCCTAACAAACTTGAGGGGACACATGCCTGGCCTTCCCCAGTGTCACCATTCTCACCCAAATGGCATGTTTGTTACAACTGAGGAAGCTGCTTTGACAATTCGTTTTCATACAAAGTCTGTAGTAATCCTTCACGCTTAGACATTTTATGGGTTTAACATTTAAAGATAAATACATTTAGCAAAATGTATTTAAAGCTCTCCAAAGCCTTCCATGGTTTAGTTGTTTATAATCTTTTAGATCAAATGACATTTTGTTGTCTAGATCTATTATAGTTTATTTAGACATTCACTTTCTGAAGAATATCTTGGTTACTTTCAAGTTTGGGGATGAATATAAAAGTATGACAAACATCCATGGTAAGATTCTGTTCTTTGGCATTTTCATTGTTTATTTATAAAATTTTTATATTTCTTAAAAGGTAACAAATTAATTCATATTTAGTTAGCGTGTTCCGAAGAGCTAAGGAGAAACACCTTATAATCACTAAAGAAAAGAAGATTCCAAAACAGAGTATAACAATACTAGACATATGTGCACTGAACACAGGGTCATCTGATGAAAAGAACAAAGCAAACAGAAAAAGCACTGACTTAAAGCCACAGATCAGCTCCAAGACAGTTGGAGTGGGTGACTTCAGTACTCTGCTCTCACCAAGAGACAGGTCATCTGGGAAACAAGAAGCTAACTAGGAAACTCTGGAATTAAATGATGTCATAAATCTAAGGGACCTAAAAGGCTTCTACAGAAAATTCCACCCAAACACTTAAGAATACACATCCTTCTCAGCAACACATGGGCTTTTATCTAAAACAGACCACATATTAGGAAAAAACCCAAGTTTTAACGAACAGGGAAATTGAAATCACATCCTGAATTCTATCTAACCACAATGGATTTAATCTGGACATTAACAACAAGAGAAATAGCAGAAAGTATACAAGCTCATGGATGCTAAACATCTCACTACTTAACCAAAACTGAGGAAAGGAAGGGTCAGGAAGGAAACTTAGATATTCAATATCTAAGTTAACAATTAGTTAACAATACTGAAAATACTATGTTCTAATTAGTATAGATATATATTTAAACAAATATGTGGATTGTTAAGATCTATTGTCTAGGTATAAGTAGACTTTTTATTCTAAATTTTAAAGTTATATCTTAGAAAAGTACTAAGCATATGTGAATTTTAAGACCAGAAGCTTTTATATGTAGATAAAATGTAGAAGCTTTTATATGTAGCAAAATTTTAACTGTTCTGTCTTCATTTTTTAATTAAAATCCCTGATTAGAAACACTCACACAAGATTATTGTCCTTTTTAAAAGCCCTGTCTTAGCTAGGGTTCTATTGCTGTAAAGACACCATGACCATGACAACTCTTACAAGGAAAACAGTTAATTGGGACTGGCTTACAGTTTCAGAGTTTCAGTCCATTATCATGGCAGGGAGCATGGTGGCATGCAGGCAGATATGTACTGGAGAGGTAGCTAAGAGTCCTACATCTTGGAGGGAATGTCAACTGAGACACTGGATGGTATCCTGAGCATAGGAAATCCCAAAGCCCACCCCTATAGTGACACACTTCCTTCAACAAGGCCATAACCACTTCAACAAAGCCACCACACTCCCAATAAGATTATGGGGGCCAATTACGTTCAAACTACCACAAGGCCCAATCCTTTTATTCTTTTGAAATAACTGTTTTATAACCCAGGATACCATTTCTAGAAAATAAATGAACATCAAGAAAATATTTTAAACATTTTATTATCTTGTATAGTTTAGTAATATTGAAGGCTAAAGGGCATTTGTAAACTTATTTCTAAATGTTATTTAGAGTTTTAGTTTAAAGGAACAAAGAGTTCTGTCTGGTTCTGATAGTCCAAGATGAAATAGATTCACAATTTCTCTTTTCACTTGAAACCTATTTATTTTACTTTAACTTAAACATTCCCTCCCTGATTTATCAATTTGTGGGTCTCAACTTCAACAACTTTCCACGGCCAAAGAGAATTCTCAGTACTTTTTCTGCAGTTGGCCTCATCACTTGTTAACTATGTTTCAACAAGCTACTGTGTTTACCTTTCATCTCTGGCTTCAAAATGTTCTGTGGTTTTCCTTCCTTCCTTGTAGAACTTTTACAAATAAATATTCAGGGTATATGAGAATAATGTCTTCCTTGAAAAGCTCAGAAAAAAATAGGTACATACAGTAGAGGATTGGCTTTCACACATTTGACTAAAATATATCAAATAAGAGAGAACATTTTAGCCCCAGGAAAGTAAATCTAGCTTAGGAAAAAAAAGTTGAAAGAGTTCATTTTATTTCAGAAATGAATAAAAACATATGTCGAGAATAAAAATCTTCACTAGAAACCGTTAATTATGTCTTGGCTTCATAGTGACTACAAGTGTACTATTAAAAGACACAGTCATCCAAAGAAAGTATTTTGCATTGTTTTACTCTCCTTCAAACAAAAGGAAACCCCATAAACAAACAGCATCTAAAAGAAAGAAGATTCAGAGACCCATTGACTGCCCTCCACATTCCTCTTTCCAACCATAGGGGTCTCTGCCTGTACCTCAAAGAGGCCAAGCTGCCCTTGGGTCCTCTGTGTTCCTGCCCTTCCCCCTGCCTCCCTGAGGACTGGCTATAGCTACTCTATGTAGAACTGTGCTATAGCTACAGCACCAGGATCACAACAGTTTTCAAATGGGAAGATTTTAGAGCACTGGAGTCCAATTAAACGTTTAATGTTAGTCTTACCAAAACTTTGTGTCCAACTTAAACAAGCTGTATAGCAGAATCTTCTATGTGGGAAATATAATATTGCCCAGAGAAGCACCTTTTAATATTATTGCAAAGTTATTCACAGAGTAAATGTAAATTACTTTATTAATTCAAGAAATGCTTATTAATCTCAGACTTCTTACCTGAGAATGCTCATTGGGGCATATTAAAGAACAGAACAGGGACAGCACAGAAACCTTATCGTCATGGACCTGACATTTTGGAGGGAATACAGAAACAAACACACTAAGTTGGTAATAAGCACAGGGCATTAGAATGTGATATGGAGAACAAGAAAGTGCTCAGAGCAAACTTACTTCATAAGGATGAACAAAGTAGGTGGGATAAATATGACGTCATCCAGGCAGGGAGAACTCTCAGCATAAATGGCTCAGTTATCAAATATACAGAGTATTGAAGATTTGGGAGAAAAGTGGGAAGAAAGAGATGTGTGTGCATGTGTGTGTGTGTGTGTGTGTGTGTGTGTGTGTGTGTGCTCATGTGCACAAGTGCGTGCATCCCTACGGGGACACAAACATCTACACAATGCCTAGATGGTACAAACAACAAATAAAAATTGGATTGCATCCAAAGTTCAGTCTGGAGAACCAATGAATTTATTGGGCTTATGTATGGAAAATAAGAAAATAGTACTGTAGGTGACCCCTAAGCAGCAACCCAACAAAACACTATCATCCTAGCATGGATGATGATTCCCATATAGCTGTACTGAATGAGCTGTCCTTTCCACTAACATTCACCCCTCTGTATATTATAGCGTCTCCTGGGACCACAGGGCTACATATAATTAGAACAGAATCACGTATACTGGCTGAGGGGTGTAGTAAAGACTGGCTAGACTCTCAAGTGAGGGTCCAATGACTCTTCCCACCTTCTCAGGCTATAAGAGACAGTCACTAGCCAACAGACCCAATCTCAGGGTTCTTTTGTGTATAGTCACAGCTGCTCTGATGAACATGATGGCTATTATACTCAGAGGACAGTGTTAGTAAAGTACGAGAACAGGCTTTTAAACACGGTGTCGGCCAATGCAAGCACCTAGATTTTTCCAGTGAATGGAAAGGAGAGCTTCTGCACTATGATAAGTAAGGGTCTAATTGTATATAACATTTAAGGACTCTTTGGGGGTCTCTGCAAAGCCAGAGTTAAAGTAGAGAAATGTAATAGGAGTATATCCTAGCAATCTTAGACAGCAAGGACTACGGCTGAGGTCATGGTGCTTATGGCTCAGTTGTTGAGAGATAGTTTAATTCCCAATATGTGTTGGCTTTGGATTTTGGTGTGGCCTATGAACAGGGCTGTCAAAGTCAGGCTAGCTGGAAGTGTAGGGTGGCTGGAGCACCTGTCCCTGTGCAGAGGAAGAGGAACTAGGACTGAGGTCATAGCAGAAACAGAACAGGTCTGATCTCAGTTTTATTCTGGGTACAGAACAATAAAGGAAGCCCTGAGAAATGGACACAGTAACAGAAAACATTACATGCAATTGCAATGGAACAAAACTTGTCAGAATAATCATATATTTATTTAATACTGTAATTAATTTAAATGAGGAATTGCTTTAGGCAGTTTGTTGATAAGAAAAAAAAAGCTCTTTGTGAGGATGTTGGCAGTGGTGGCGTGATAAACAGATTCTCATGAAAAATTTTTGTTATGCAATAAAAGATCTCTCCCATTTTCTGAGCAATCCACTCATCTTACTTATCACTACCAGATACATATTCATACAGTACAGCTCTGTCCCATTTTCCTGTGCAAGAAACATTAAGAATCATTATCACCTGTGGGATGATTAGCCTTGTTAAAAGACAACTTCCAGCTTCAGATTTAAACAATCTTTCTCCATTCTCTACTTTTTATTGAGATTCCTTTTATAATTTATTAAAAAATAAAACTCAGGGATAAATATAGGAAAAAAGCCTGAGAGATCCACAGAGCGACGGAAACAGGATCCTGCTCCTCTCCTTTTTCCAGATAGGAAGGACTAGGCAATGTCATGGCTCCTCCTCTTCCTCCCCAGTGTGTCCTTCTCTCTCCCTCTGAGTCCCCTAGGAAACTCTTTAGTCTGTCCCAGCCAAGTGAATGAGGACTCTGATCTCCAGAGCAATCAACACGAACAGATCTCCTCCAACAATCGTTGCCCCTTACAGCTTCTGATTCAGGAAAAAACTCTTGCATTCCGTGAAACTGACTCCCCATCTCACTGCGTTTCCTCCACCTGGAAAGTTGTTTGTTTGAACTGTTGTGATCACCCTCACTGTTTACCTCTCTTTGTGGCCCAGCCTAATTAGCAACCCTCTTCTGGAGCATCTCTGACCACCCTTAGGTCTTTAAAAAGCCATTTGATTTAGGTGAAACTGTCTCACAGTTCTTTATTATTTTTTATATTGTACTATCCATTTTCAGTTAATTTACCATGAAATGATAAGTTGTTTACTTACTATGCTGATGTTAGATAGGAATAAATGGAAAGCTAATTTAAGACTTTATCTGTGTAGCAAAGGAGGAAAGGAGAACAGGATAGAAAGCCAAAAATACATAAAGGTGCCATAATGAAACTTATTACTTTGTATGCTAAATTTAAAAATCATGATAAAACCCTTGTCTGTATATATTCAAAGTATGTCATGCAAAATTCACAGGTCTGCTGATGTCTCCTGACTAGGGAGAGGATCCATACCCTAGACATGTGCTACCTGTGTAAGAGCGTAACAATTAGCTCCAGCCTCTGAAGTGAGTCACTGGAGATGAACCATGCTCAGTATAACTTCCTACTCTATGCATGATAGTTTCAGAAGAAAAGTATCCACAGACTTGTTGTTATAATCACAAGAACACATCTCCTTCCTTCCCCATCATTATCCAAGCATTCCCATGCCTGCTCATTCTTGTTAGAACATGATAATGTCCCAGAGATGGGAGCAGATGCAAAGTGTGATAGCTACCAACATTGCTTTTACTCCCATATAAACAGTGCAATGCATTGTGAGGAGACTAGCGGGGACAGGTATGCATCTTAGGCTTCTGGAAATATTTCCAGCAGCAAACTATTATGTTAGGCAATAATATTAACATTTTATTCATTGTATTTTTGAAAATATAATGAATAAATGTTTATATTTGAAGAATAGAGTTTTAACTAAGTTTCACAGTCACTGTATGAACTAGGAGTGTCTTTGATAACATAATTCATTAGTCATGCTCATACTTCCTTCTACAATAATACACTGAGTATCTTCTATGAGTCTGAAAATAAATTAGTAAGTTGTGTGAAAGCCAGAGCACATGGAACATAGGAAATAAATAGCTGGTGTTAGAATGTAAAGGCAGTAAAAGGGAGCAACAATTGGGAAGAAAAAGAGGACAAGAGTCTGTGATGTTCTAGAGCTACATTAGCAAATTGAACTTGCCAATTGTTTGAATGAATGTGTGGTTGGTACAGGTTAAAGGAAACCAAGGGTTGAAGGAAAGGTGCTAAAGATTTCCAACATTCTGGTTTCCCGTTTACATAATTTGGAAGCAAGATGGCAAAATAATGGAAAAGTTGGTTCATGAATAAAGATGCAATTTTACTTTTAGAAATATTTTGTGAGACTCTATGTATTATGCATATCTTATTAGATGTGTGAAGAAGGAACTTGTTTTCAGTCTTAAATATTCTCCTTCTATAATTATCCAATAAACACTCCTGAATTTATTAAATATCATGATTTTCATAATATATGATGTTATGAGCATTTCCTAAACAGCTGTTTGCAATTTTTGTTGGTTTTTTGTCCTCACTTTTTGAAAAGAGGTTCTATATATTAAGTGCAATAGTTCTGAGTTGTTATAAAAACAATGTACAAAAACACTCAACATTTCACATTAACAGAAATTCTAAAATCTCATTGAAAACGGAGCCTAAAGGAAAGCCCAAAGCCCCAAATCATTAGCCATAGCCAACCCAAGACAGGGATTGGGAATGAAGAGGAAAGGCTGTGGCCACATCCACAGCAAACCACTTCCTTGTGGCTCAGTGGCATCTAAATTGTTGCTATTGGATAGTAGCACCCTGCTCCTCTGTAAGCTGTGTCACCTGGTGCTGGTGTATGACCTAGGGCTAGAAAGGAATCAGCTATCCTTGCTAGGTTTAAGTTGTTGCTGCTATTGTGGTTGCTCTGAGTGGAGTTATAATATCTCTCACGGATGTTCATTGTTCTGTATTATGTGCTAACTTTTGAGTAGAGGGCAGTCCAAGTACAGAAACTAGAGTCTACTGGTACAAATGGTCAGTGGGCAGCTATGCAGGTAACAAGTATCTATAAGAGACAAATTTGTAGAAAGCTAAGAGCTTTAATGGGGTTGGTTTGAAGTAGCTGTGTGCAGGAGGCTTCATGATACCCATAAGCCCTGTATACTACTTAAATCACTGATTCTGGCTTTAACCTAAATTTTAAGCTCTGTGAATCTACAGAAAATTACCAAACTTCATTTAAGAATGAAGTTTAAAAGTTAAATAATTGACATTAATGGTGACAGTAGCAAGTGCTTCTAACACATTGTAGGTACACATCCTTGAAAGCATTTGGTGATGATCTGTTATAATGCTCCACATTCCTTTCTACAATCACTTTATAGATGGGACAATCAGACATGATGGGGTTAGAATTTACCAAACTTACCAATGTGAAACATGAGTAAATGGAGTTTTATACTAGAAAAAAATGGATTAAGGGTCTCCCATAAACTAAAGCATACAACACAGAAAAATATACAATAAAAAGGAATTGTAATATTGCAAGTCCATGTCAAATAGCACAAACAATAATTAAGTTAGTGGAAGGAGACAGATAAAACACAACCTAGGTAGACTCAGATTATGTTACTTAAGGGTTATCTTTTCATGTAATTTACCAGTCCTGAGGCGAGATTTCATGACAAAGAAAAATCTAACAAAATAACAAAAGACAAATGCACAAGTGACTCAGAAAGAATGGATGGAATTTTTTGTTGTTGTTGACACCGCCAATCTGGTTGGCATTAGCTGGACATAAATTGTTACAAGTAGCTTGAGGCCAATAATAAAATACTTTGTATTTCACATAAGAGACAGGATTTATCCTGTCAGCACGTTGGGAACGATGAAAGGTTGAGGCAGTGGTATGACAAGTTGATGCACTGTTGGGAAAGCTGCCAACAATGAAAGGCATGATGGGAAAAGATGGAGGTTTGCTATGACCAAGTGGAAAGGTTTTCTAACTGAACTGGATTTTATTTGTTACAGACATAATGCCAGTAAGCACAAGGGAGAGGAACAATACGTATGAATGATCAGTGAGACCGGCAGCTTCTTGGATGGAGGCGGCATGTGAGGTAAGTAGACTCAACATGAGAAAGTGGGGAAAATAGCTGAAAATTCTAAAAAAAAAAAATACTATTAACAAAAAGGCAGGGGGAAGTGAAGCGGGACTGCTTGTAGGAAAATATGAATTTTGATAAAAAAATAAACTATAGATGATGCAAAGTCACTTGAATTTGGGCAGGGTGGCACATACCTTTAATTCCAGCATTTGGGAGGAAGAGGCAGGCAGATCTCTGTGAGTTCAGGGCCAGTCTGGTCTAGAGAGTGAGTTCCAGGACATCCAGGGAAACCTTGTCTTGAAAAGAGAAAAAGGAAAACAATAACAACACACACACACACACAAAAAAAAAAAAAAAAAAAAAAAAAAAGATAGGTCATTTGAGAGTCCCTTTTACTCCCTCATACTAGGCTTTTCCTTTTGGGCCACCATTCAGTTCCCAAATCATGACATGGAGACTTAATATTAGTCATGAATGCTCGGCTTTAGCTTAGGTTCATTTCTTGCTAGCTCTTGTAACTTAACCTGTTCCTCTTCATCCACATTTTGCCTTGGGACTTTTTACCTTTTTTTCCTTCTGTGTTTCTTACTTTCACTGCTTCTTGTGTATGGCTGGCTGGCAGCTGCCTGTTTTCTGGCCCTGGGCATGTCCCTCTCTTTCTCGCTCATTCTCTTCTTCTCTTCTTGAGCTGAGATTCTTCCTCCTACTTATTCTCTGCCAGCCAGTCCCGCCTATCCCTCTTCTGCCTAGCCATTGGCCATTCAGCTCTTTATTAGATCAACTGAGTGCCTGAGGCAGGCAAAGTGAAACAAATGCAACACATCTTTACATCATTAAACAAATGCAGCATAAAAAAATGTAACACATCTTTGCCTAGTTAAAGTAATATTCCACAACACTTCTAGCCACTGACCTTTTAAAAATTAAATAATCAAGGGGCTGGAGAGATGGCTCAGCAGTTAAGAGTACTGACTGTTCTTCCAGAGGGCTCGGATTTACTTCTCAGCACCCACAAGGTGGCTCACAATTGTCTGTAACTCCAGTTCCAGGGGACCCGAGACCCTCACACAGACATACATGGAGGCAAAACACCAATTCATGTAAAATAAAAATAGAAAACAAATAATTAAATAATCAAAGTGGAAGCCCCTCTTGTCCAGTGTGAACACACCCAACTCCACCTCAGCTCATGCTATCGGCATTGTTTCTGCATCTCCCCAATGAAGCTGCTCATTCTCCACCACTGTGGCCATTGTCAGTCCTCTGGTCGCAGGTGGTGCCTATTAACTCTAAGAACAGGGCTGGGAGAAGTGGACACTTGTGACCAAGGCTAGAACATGAGTGTTAAGGTGAATCCATGCTACCCATGCAGCTAGAAGAGACTGCCATCCCTGTCTAGTTTTTCTAATGTTGACCTCTGTGAGTCTATAACAAATTATTAGGTTTCATTTATGAAGTAAAATGTTAAACAACAGAATAGTAAAAATGATGACTGCAACACACAACTTTTACACACACAGGATTGTCTTGCTTTCAATTTTATGAAAGACTCAGTTCACATCTCATTTGACACTGTGCACCCACTCCTCCTCCCGAATGACTTTCCTTTAAATCTCTGAAACCACGCTTTCCTCCTGGTATCTCATTCTGTTTGCTGCTCCTGTCTTCTCTTCTCTACATTGTACAGACTCTTCACCTTGCTCTGTCCACATCCTCTGTACTGTACTTCCATCATTTGCCCATTATCCACTCCTTTAGTTTTGGTTACCACCTCTACATTGACAAATTCAGCATTCTTTGCTCTCCCTCATATCTATTTCTAATTTTCCAAATGATTTACATTCAATGATTTCATGGATATATGTCCTAATTTACTTGAAGGTACCATACTGCATCAATTTGGCTAAGTCAATACCCCCTATTACACACCACATAGCATACACTGTTGCTTTAAAATATCCAATCAGAAAGCAGTGGGCTACCATTGCATCAGTGGGCTCATCTTGCCAGGCAAGTCAGTAGCATATAGGGTCCTTGGGAAAGACTATCAGGTGATGTCTTTTCTTCCCCCAGGAGTCAGTATAGAATCTTTAAGTTTTTGAAAGCTAGCAAGCAAAGAAAATTTCCTGGTTGGATAATGAGTGTGAAATTCTGTCTTCTGGGCATATGTCCTGCCACCAAAGTGTGTGATGTCTTCAGAAATGGACCTTACAGGGGGCAACTAAGAGCAGTGGCAGCAGACTGCTGCTTTAGGTACCTATGGGACCTCCCTGATCAATAACTTATTCTGGGCACCAAGGTTTTCATTTATTAAACTATGTCTTTTAGAAGCAACATTTTTCAATCACTCAAGATATATCTGTTGAAACTTTTTATTTAAAAATTATGTTTTTAATTATCTTACAAGCTAGTGGGTTCTCATAAGACTTCTTTATATTGTTTTTGGTTTTGGTTAACTCACCCATAAGACGTCTTTTCATTTGTCCCATCCCCACATCAACTTTTAGAGCCTAAAATTCTCCCATGTTCTTTCATGTCACATGTGTTCTTTTATCCCCACTCATTAAAAATTTTACTTGAATTACATGATCATAAGTTTCCATGCAGTGTTTCATACACACTTCATTTTGATTAACCCTTCTGATAGGATTTGAGGCCCGCTCCAGGGGAGAAAATTCATGTCTGGTATTATAAACCTTGTCAAATATTCACGTCCAAGGGGTCATAGAGGCTAGGGGAGAAGCTATTTTATTATTTTATTTGTTCATTCTTCCAACTCCATTCTCAACTGTTATACTTTTACACATAGACTTACATTCCTCAGCCTTGGTCAGAGAAACTTTTTCTGGGGATGGTCAGCAGTTAGTGAAGAAGCTTATAATTTATCAAAGTACTGAGAAATGACTTTGAGTGCTCATCCACTGATAGAATATATGTCAATCCTCTCCCAGCCAGTGGCCAAGGAACATCACAGAATAAAGGTGGGAAAAAACAATTAAGAGCTGGAGGATAAGGAATAGTAATGTGAAATTTGGTCTTAAGGTCACGGCAGGCTGTTGCATACGTGAATTTACAGTCATCTGTGGTTACCTGCACAAGACCTATACAAAATCAAGAAAGTAAAGCGTTCCAGCATAGATGTGGAAGGAGTTCTCCAGTTGAGTAGCTGTTGACAGGTAACAGTTGCTGAGGGAAGGGAATCACTCTCTTGGGGAATGTAGAAAGTCCTTGTTCCAGTAGATGGCCAAACAACCACATGTGTATAAGCAGCACTAACTAGACTCAGTGGATTGTACAAAATAATGGGACAAAAAGTTTGGAGGGAAATCCTTTGGAGTTTCCAGAGGGACTTGAATAGCAAGCATGGAGTATGCATATAACCAAGATACATTAAATACATGTATGATACTTTCAGTGAATTAAAAAAAATTAATTATCTCATAAAACTTATAAAAATAAGTTTTTTATTTTTGTGGGGCATACATGGGCTACAAGGAGGGTGTTAGGAGAAATTTGGACAAATGGAGCTTAAGCTTTAAGCTGTTTACAAACAGAGTAGATACAAAGGACTATGTGGAGAGGAAGTTAGTTTCAGCTGTTTGTACAGAGAATAGATACAAAGGACGGCTAAGAGGAAGTTAGCTTGGGTTGTTTGTATGAAGATTAGAGACAAATGGTGAGGAAGGAAGTTAGCTCAAGTTATTTAGATGACGTCAGG
The DNA here is from genome assembly GCF_949786415.1 of Peromyscus eremicus. Classification (NCBI taxonomy): domain Eukaryota; kingdom Metazoa; phylum Chordata; class Mammalia; order Rodentia; family Cricetidae; genus Peromyscus; species Peromyscus eremicus. The sequence continues at coordinate 6,776,263 of NC_081418.1, read as the reverse complement.
GCATAAACAACTTGTAAATAAGGTGACCTTTAAAATGATTGGTTGGTTCCTTCACCCCCTCCTAGGGTTCTGAGGTTTTCTGGTATAAAAGAGGCTTACTGCCTATCAATAAATGAGTTCTTGCTTGATTTGACTCCCCACTGCGTCTGATTGTCTCTGGGTAAAAGGGAGGCTGGGGAATGGGCGAGCAGCACGCACTTGCCTTTCCTTGGTTCCAGGCCACCTCTTCACAGGTGACCTAAGTTCCCGGTGGGGCAGGTCCCCATATATTTGCATTCCCATGTAATTTGGAATGTGACTGAATATTTTTAACTTCCTACTTGCAATTTAAAACTTCCTTGAAATTTTTATGGGGTCTGGAAATGGATATAACAAGTAAAGTTTGGGAATTTGTCTGGGGAAAATCCTAGACCAACTTTATACTACATGAATGTAAAACAATTTCTCATTTTTCAGTCAATGAGAAAACTATGAAATCTCCAATTAAATTAGTGACTAAGACTTAAGACTCATTGAATCAGTAGTTAATTACTAACATTTGTTGCTTACTTAGCAGAATTAATTCCTTGCTTTAGAAAAAATTATTACTTTAAAATGATTTTTTTCTAATTCCTAATTTAAAGTATTTATTTTGATGATTTCATCTCTGAAAAGTATTATTTATAAAAGATGTGAAAAGAATGTTGTGTTATGTGTATTTGTGTACATGAGTACACTCCCATGCATGCCTGAGTGCTAGATCATGTACATGTGAGTACATGTGGGCACATGTATTACATCTAAGGGTCACCTAGAGGTGATGGTAAACAGAGTTGTAATGGCATCAGGTGAAGAAAGAGCTTTCCCACACCTTGAAGGTATACACTTGTTTTTGAGACGTGTCCTTTCCTACATGGAAACTCCTCAGGTCTCCTCATTTCACAAGGAGTTGAGATTAAGCCCTGTTAGAGGGACCTCATACTTTTGATTTTACCAACAAATGTCACTTTTATTGTCTTAGCAAGTTTGATCTGCTTAAACAAAATACAATAGACCAAGTGGCTTAAATGATAGACGTTATTTTCTTCCGTTTCTTGAGGCTTGGCATTAAAAGTCAGGTACCAGCACAGTTAAGGTCATGGTAGGGAAGATCATTCTGCGTGAGAGCACAATAACGAAACTCACTATGGTGGTATTTTATTTGTATTAAAATGTTATTTGTATGTTAATAAATAAAGTTGCCTGGGGGTCAGAGCTATTAGCAAGCCATAGGAAAGCAGGGCAGTGGTGGCATACGCTTGTAATCCCAGCACTTGGTAGGCAGATCTGGGTAAGTCTCTGTGTGTTCAGGGATACAGCCATTATTGGATACACATGCCTTTAATCTCAATACCAAGCATGGAAAACCTGGAGGCCTATACAGACAGGCCGTGACGAGGCAGTCATGTGGTTGGGTTTACAACCAATGAGAAGGCAGAACAGGAACTCTATATAAAGACTTTAACACAGGGGTAGCTCTGGTTTGGAGAGGTAGGACCACTGCAGGAGGAAGGGTAAGGTTTTAGTTCTTAGCTCTGACCTCTTGGCTTTCTTCTTTGCATTGGTTCTGTGTTTCTTATTTAATAAGAAGGTTGGTTACATCTACATTTGGCACCCAACTTGACAAGAATCCATTAAAAACCACTTGGTTTGGCTTGGCGGCAAGTCCGGCTTCTGGCCTGGGCGGCCCGGGTCCCTAGCTTGGGCCCAGGCCTGACTGACCAGCAGCTAGAGCTACTTGCAACTGCTACAAACAACTCAGGACTGACCTGCCGAACAGGGCCCCTGCCTGTAAAGCCAAGGCTTGCCTCGGCTCAAGCGGCTACGCTTTCTCTCTCTCTCTCTCTGGATTCATACCTTGAACACCAGGTGGCTGTTTTGCAATTCCCTGTGATTCTACTGTTCTACCCAGACTTGGTAAGTCAATTAACATATCTATTTAAAAGAGAATTTTTTTCTACATTAAAAAAAATGGGCTTTATGTGTACATTGGAAGAAAATTGGGCTTTGTTTGAAATTTCAGGCACTCTGACAATGGAACAACTATATGAAAAGATTAATATTGATCAAATTATTCAGTTTATTACTTTTCTTATCCTCATTTTACTATTTAAAAAGATAGTCAATTTAAGTGCCAGGATAACAGTCTTAGAAAAACTTGTTAAACCGGTAAAAATGAATTATAGAGAAATTCAAATTCAGACAGAAGAAATAAACAGTGAATTTGTTTCAAAATTGGATCATAAGGTTACAGAAAGAAAGCCAGTTTTCACACAGTCACCCTTAATTTATCCAGTAGCCATACAGCAGCTACCTGATGAAGAGAATGAACAAAATACTTGGGTTCCAGTTAAAATGTTAGACTTACGAAGATTTAAGGAGGCAATAGCATCTTATGGCATGCACTTCCCATATGTAAAGCAAATGTTAAACACCTGGTCAACTTGTAATAGGATTCTACCAAAGGACTGGTGGGATTTGGCACAGGCTGTTCTTGAACCCAGACAAAATCTCCAGTGGAAAATGTGGTTCAATAATGAGGCTAAAAATATAGAAAAACAATGGAGTGATAACGGAATACAAGTCTGCCAGGATCAGCTTATAGGAGAAGGCCAATATGCTTCAGTACGAACACAATGTTCATATGATGTCCAAACCCTAGTTCTATGTCGAACGGCTGCCTTGAATGCATGGGACAGAGTTGAAGAACCAGGAAAAAAAACTGAGTCATTTACAAAGGTTATACAGGGCCCAAAAGAATCTTTCACAGATTTCTTACAAAGATTGACTTCAGCAGTACAGAAAATGGTCCCGAATTCAGAGGCTAGTCAGATAATAATTGAATCTTTGGCCTTTGAGAATGCAAATGCAGCATGCAAAAGAATAATCAGGCCATTAAAGGCAAGATCTGCACCTTTGGAAGATTGGATTAGAGATACAGTTAATGTTGAGGCTTATGATGATATGTGGGTAGGAAAAGCAATTTCAAAAGGTTTGAGAAATGTTAGATGTTTTAGATGTGGAAAGCAAGGACATTTGAAAAGGGATTATAAACAGGCCATTCCTAGAAATAATGTTTCTTCAAGGAACACTGGCAACAGAATGCCCCTTCCTTCTGGAGTATGCAGAAGGTGTGGTAAGGGAAAACACTGGACCAACGAATGTAGATCAACAAGGGACAGACAGGGTAATCCTCTGCCTTGAACTTCGGGAAACTCCCAGAGGGGCCTCAGGCAGGCCCCCACAGTAAATCCAGTTCAGACCTTTCCTGCAGTTGTAGAGGAAACTTCTACTCAAAGCAACTAAATAACCAAATGTCTATTGGAATAAATCATGTTGGTCGAGATGATGAAACAGAGAAAATAAGAAATTCAGGAAAAAACATAAAGAAAATTTTTTGGCAAACTTCTATTAATGAATGAAGACCAAAACTAACAATAAAAATAAATGGTGTTTTGTTGTCTGGTCTGGTAGACACAGGTGCGGACATAACCATAATTGCACCACAATTTTGGCATCCAACTTGGCCTCTTCAAGAGGTAAAGGTACAACTGTTAGGAATTGGGACATTATCTTGAGTGAAACAAAGTGCAAGATGGCTTGAATGTATAGGTCCAGAAGGACAGAAAGGAAAATTAAAACCATATATGGCTAACATAGCTATGAACCTGTGGGGTCGAGACTTGTTACAACAATGGAATACTCAGATTAATATCCCTCCAATCTCAGAAACAAATCATAAATTAGTACATGTTTCTGAGAGAAATATTAAAAGATATTATTCTAATGAGTGCTCACCAGCCATCCATGTCATACAAGAACAGGGCACAGCAACTGATAATCTTCCAAAGACACCAACAGCTCTACCTTTAAAATGGTCAGCAGACAAGCCTGTATGGGTTCAGCAATGGCCTTTAACAACAGAGGAACTCCAGGCTTTAGAAGAGCTGGTAGAAGAACAGTTAAATGCTCATCATATTGAAGAATCAACCAGCCCTTGGAATTCTCCTGTATTTGTTATTAAAAAGAAATCTGGTAAATGGAGAATGGTAACAGACCTTAGAGCAATTAACAAAGTAATTCAGCCAATGGGCACTTTACAATCTGGAATTTCTTTGCCTACTTTGTTACCGAAAGGATGGCCTCTCATAGTTATTGATTTAAAAGACTGTTTCTTTTCAATATCCTTATAAGTAAAAGACAGAGAAAGATTTACTTTCACAGTGCCTACTTATAATAATTCTCAACCGGTTAAAAAATTTCAATGGAGGGTTCTCCCACAGGGAATGTTGAATAGCCCAACTTTGTGCCAATATTTTGTACAACAACCATTAGAAGTGGTACGTAAAAAATTTCCTAAATCTATAATTTATCATTATATGGATGATATTTTATTAGCTGACTCAAATGCAGATACTTTACAAAGAATGTTTGAAGAAGTAAAGAAAATTTTGCCTTGCTGGGGATTACAAATTGCTCCTGAAAAGATACAAAGAGGAGATTCTATTAATTATTTAGGATATAAAATAGAACTTCAAAAAATTAGACCTCAAAAGGTGCAAATTAGGAGAGATCGACTACAGACTCTTAATGACTTTCAAAGATTATTTGGAGACATTTCTCATCTAAGAACTATTGTTGGGGTAAAAAATGATGAACTGAATAATTTGTTTAAAACCTTAGAAGGTGACAAGGACTTGAATAGTCCAAGAGAATTATCACCTGAAGCTGAGAAAGAATTGGCCTTGGTAGAAAAGAAAGTACATGAAGGGCACGTAGATCGTATTGATCCAAAGCTGGATTGCATTTTGGTTATTTTACCTTCTAGGCATTCTCCAACAGAAATATTAATGCAAAGGGAAGATATTATATTGGAATGGATATTTTTACCAAATAAACCAAATAAAAAATTAAAAACTTATGTGGAAAAAATCTCTGACTTGATTTGGAAAGGAAAATTGAGACTTCGTCAATTAGCAGGAATAGACCCAGCAGAAATTGTTGTACCTTTAACTAAGGAGGACATTGAAAAATTATGGATAGAAAATGAAGCTTGTCAAAAAGCTTGTAGTAATTTTTTGGGAGAAATTAACAGCAAATAACCCAAAAGCAATAGAATTGATCTTATAAAGAGAGCTGATTGGATCTTGCCTCGAATTGTGAGGAAAAAACCCATATCTGGAGTTTGTACATTTTATACAGATGCCAACAAACAAGGAAAGGCAGGTTACAAATCAGAAAATTTAAGTAAAGTGGTTCAAAGTCCTTATAATTCAGTTCAAAAATCAGAATTGTATGCTATTCTGTTGGTATTAATGGATTTTTCAGAACCTCTCAATGTAGTAACTGACTCTCAGTATGCTGAAAGAGTAGTATTACATATTGAGACTGCAGAATTTATCCACGATGCTTCAGAATTAACTTCACTATTTATTCAATTACAAGATACAATCAGAAAAAGGAGTCATCCTTTATATATAACTCACATCCGATCCCATACTGGTCTGCCAGGCCCTCTAGCACAAGGCAATGATTAGATTGATAAATTATTGATAGGAAATATGCTGGAGGCCTCAGAGTTTCATAAAAAACATCATGTAAATAGTAAAGGCTTAAAAAAGGATTTTTCCATAACCTGGCAACAAGCCAAAGAAATAGTAAAGAAATATCTTACTTGTTCCTTCTACAATCAAACGCCATTACCAGCAGGAAGTAACCCAAAGGGTACTCAGAGGAATGAAATCTGGCAGATGGACGTGTTTCACTTTGCAAAATTTGGAAAATTGAAATATGTACACCACACTATCGATACTTATTCAGGATTTCAATGGGCAACTGCTTTGAGTTCTGAAAAAGCTGATTCTGTAATCACTCTTGGGGGCAACCAGCAGCTGTATTATTGGACTCAAGGCCTGCTGAATAGGAAGGTTTTCCCACTGGTTACTGTAAACCTAGCCATCTTCAAGTGGCTGGTGAGTTCATGGAACCTAGAGGAGAACACACTACTGTCGCTTTTCTAAACTAGTTATGATTTCTATGTATATTCTAAATATTTATTCTTATACCCACAGCTAAGTGGAGCTCTCCCCACTCATCTCTACTTTTGCAGTGGATAGAGACTATTACAGAAATCCACAACTGTTCAACAGTGCAGAGAACAACAGATATGGGCTGCCTAACCTCAAGTGATACATCTGCAGTGCTACCTCCAAACCTAAGGCTTAGGGAACACCACAGAAGAAGAGGCCAGAAGACATAAGAGCTAGAGGACCAGAGCATCTTCCATGAGGTAGTATCTTCCAGACAGAACAGGAAAGCTGAACTCATGTAATCTAAAAATTATAATAAGGTAAACATGGTCTGCATAATGACCTCACTGGACTTGTCAAGTGCAGTGGGGGAAACAGCACAGCACCCCACCTCTAGTGAAGAATTATAGTGCCTGTTGAGAGAGGAATAATTATTCATGTATTTATAGTCTACACATACACATATATAGTTTACACGTATTTTAAGTAAACATGAAATATTTCTGTATTTTTTTTCAAATATAGAAGAATGGAATTAGTCCTGTATCTACCACCCTACACAAATAACTCCAAGTGGATTGAAGACCAAAATGTAAATCCTGAAACACTGAAACTGCTATAAAAAAAGAAAGGCAGTGCCCTTCAGGTTATAGGTGCAGTAAAGGACTCCATTTGCTCAGGAATAAAGACCCACAGTTGACAATCAGGCCTCATAAAATTGAAAAGCTTCTGTACAGCAAAGGAAACAGTCAAATATTCAATTTCCCCTAATGTCCTAATCCCACCACAGAGCTCACTCTTCTAGCCTAATTTATCTTCATCACGTGTCAAAGTATCATCTCTCTAAATTATCATCACTCTGGGGGTTAACGTTTTAGTACATAGATTTGAAAGAAAGCAGGGTACACAATCTTCAGCATCTAACATTTAAAGAAGCCCTTCTTCATTAGAATGCCTCCCTGTAGGTGCCTCATTGTATGGAACCCTGTGCACAAATTCCCTCTGCGTTGGTTTGGAATTAAATCAATGCACTTTCCAGTGACAGAAAGGGAATCCTTAGATGAACCAATGCAGGTTCTGTCACCAAGTAGTCAGCCACCGAGCAAGTCCTTTCTAGTCTTGATGCCTTACACTTTTCCTTTACAAACTGCAGACTGCTAAATGGAGGATTCCTAAGAAACACTGCATGTTTAAAGCTTTGATTATATAAATAAAAGATGTAGGGTGTAATTCCAAATGGCTGGCCAAATTGTCTGTGAAACCGCTTCATATGAAAGAGCTGCAGAATAGGGTTTCAGTAAGTGTTTTAAAAGCAGCACTGTTTTAAGACAGTATTTTTGTGGAAATTTTAGGGGAAATTGCATAAAATGTAGATGTGTGATGAAGGTTTCCCATTTCTACTCACTGCTCTGAAAAATATTGGAAATTTCCTCTTGCTAAAGAGCCAGGTCTCCTGCAGGCTGCTCCATTAGCTGGTCTGTGCTGAGAACACCCCTAGTCAGCACAGCTCCAGTAGGGGGCTTGTGCCTCTTTGTGATGCGGCTCAAAAATCTTATAGGATTCTAACACTGAGGAATAATTGCCTTTTAATGCCAATGCAGTCTTTGGCAGGAACGTCAAGTGGAGGAAATAGCACAAAGCAATTGGATGAGGATAAATATCCTCTCAGACAGGGACATATGATCATTTGAGCTTCTCCTTTCCACAAATGACTCCCAGCCAAAGCATGAAAACCCACTAAATATTACTGCAACCTGGCAAGCGAGTGATTCACACACACAGGAAAAGCAAGTGGATCCAATCTACTCTATTGTACCTGCACCGAACGAAGCGGTGCATCAAAATGACGAACGTACTTCTGACTGGGAGAGAACCGCATAGAACCTATAAACTTAGCAGCAAACAAAGCCATACACCTTCTGCTTGCGTGCTGTACCTTCCCTCATTAAGATATGTCTGTCATGCTTTTGAAAGCACACTATATATAAACATTTCAAATAAAGACTGATGAAGATATTAAGATGTCTTGGTGGCTCTGTTAAAGGCTTTCATATGACTCAGTGAGGTACATAAACATCAGATGACACCATAAATGTTAGCATTAATCTAAACCCCAAAAATATATGTCAATAAATATCTGTTATAGCTTGGTACGATATTGTGCTTCATTAAACAAAAGAAAAATAATTAAACTTCTTGGCTCCATATTCAAAATGGAAATACAAACAGATTTTTAGCTATTTAATTAGCAACTCCTTAATGATACATTATAAAGCATACAGAAAAAAAGGGTATTTAATATATTACCTAGACCTAATACCTAGGTTTGGGACTGAGGAAGTAGTTACTCAATTTGGATGCATAATTTGCGGAGGGTAGAAATAAATCCCTAGATTATACCAAAAAAATCAAAATTATTGGCATGATAAAAATCTGTGCAAATTAAATGAAGAATAGATCAAGAGTCTTGATTTTTCCCTTAGCCTCAGGCTCCAGTCTGCTTGACTTGTCATAATAAGTATGTTGTAGATTTTTAAATCTCACCACACTTAATAGTAGAATTTACAATGCAAGAGCCTAATTTCAATTTAGTATTTTAATTCTATTGGATTTTGTCAGGAATTGAATATTGTTGGTATAGGCAACAATTCTCAGAATTTATATTCTAAACCAATTAATTGTATCTTTTAAAACATGCTAAGACACTAAACAGAAGGGAAATATCTCATATTGCCTCACAGGGTTACACATTATGATTGCTTGACCCTACTTATTAATGAAGTGCAGGATGGCAATATACAGTCTCCCTACAAATTCTTTTTTTTTTTAATTAAGAAAGTTGTTATTCATTTTACATGCCAACCGCAGATCCCCCTCTCTTTCCTCCTTCTGTCCCCCAGCCTTCCTCCCCCAACCCATCCCCCATCCCCTCCTCTGACAAGGTAAGGCCTGCTATGGGTAGTCAGTAGAGCCTGGTACATTCAGTTGAGGCAGGTCCAAGCCCCTCCCCACTGCATCAAGGCTGTAGGTAGTGTCCCACCATAGGTAGTGGGCTCCAAAAAGCCAGCTAAAACACCAGGGATAGATCCTGATCCTACTGCCAGGGGATCCCTTAAGCAGATTAAGCAATACAACTGTCTTGCATATGTAGAGGGCCTAGTCCATAAGGGAATGGGATGGTTGAGATGGAACAGGAATGGAGTGGGAGAGCAATGAAAGAGATACCATGATAGAGGGAGACATCATGGGAATAGAGAGAAACTGGGTGCTGAGAAAGTTCCCAGGAATCCACAAGGATGATCCTTACAAATTCTTAAAACTTTTTTTTTTTTTTTTGTAATCATGCTACAACAATGAGACATACATTAAGAGATAGGAAATAATTAAAGAGTGAGTTTTCTATTTTTATTTAAATATGGGTACACATCTATATGAGTATATGTAGTGTCTATGTGTGTGTATGTGTGTGTGATTTTGTGTGTGATTGCGTGTGTAACTTTTTGTGTGTGCTTGTGTGTATCTCATTGTGTGTGTATGTGAGGGTACGCAACAGAGGGCATTTATCAATTCCTCATAAGAGATTGTCAGTTCCTCTGAAATTGGGCAGTTGGTTGTGGGCATGAGTGTGGGAAACTAAACTAGTCCTGAAGAAAAGCAGCTAGAGATTCTAACCACTGAGACTTCTCTCTATTCCAGGAATTCATTTGATATAGTCTTTGAATATATTAAAATTAAGGCTTTTAAATATTCTTTTACTGAACCACTTGGGGTGGTTGTTAAGTTATGTGTAGTACTTCCTCAGAAATAAGAAAATGATTTATCCTTCTCATTCATCATGTAACCATGCTATTATATACATATGTAAACATGTATATGTAATCATGCTAATATACATAATATATACACTACAAACAAATAGTGTGCTTTGAAATATGGCAGAAAAGGAATAGAGAGAAAAGAGGAAAATAAAATGATGGGGTATTTCATTCGACCAAATATTTTAAGTTGTAATTTTTAATTAATAGAAAAGAGAAATATGACTATCATGTGCATATGAATAAATATATTGATTACTTTTATCAAATGCAAATTAATGTGAGAAGAATATGATTAATTATGATCTAAAACTCATAGATATGGACCATGTTAGTTTGTCTTTCATGTCTCTTGTCTACCTCATTTCCTTTTCTTTTGTTCTTGCTGTTTCTCATGTTTAACTTATACATAGCTATAAATACTACTGAGTGGGGAAGATTTTCAATAGTTTTGAAGATTTTTAAACAGTTGCAACATTTCTGATGTTTTTTCATATGGGAAGAGATTAGTGCTGTCTATTTTGTACTATTGGACACATACTTGTGTCTTACACACTTTTCCTTTGTTATCATTTTCCTGTAATCATAAATTGTGTTATCCTTTTGTTAGTTCTTTGAGAGTCTCAAACAATGAGTTCTCAGCACATACATCTCCTCCCCCACTCTTTCCGGATCTGCCCCTCTTCCCTACTCACCTAACATTGTGTCCATTCTTTTCATTTCTTTTATTTTCACCCACCAAGTCCAATCTGTGCTCCTCATATAGTCATTGATCTACGTCCTTCCACTGCATTGTGGTCAGCCCACTAGTGTCAGCATGCTTAAAAGAAACTGACTCACACTCCCCCAGCAGCTGAATGAATGCAGGAAAACAGTGTCCTCTGGAAACAACAGGCCAGCTGAGCAAATAAACTCCCAGTAGTTCTGACAACATGCACAAGACCCGTGCAAATTCAAGCCAGATGTAATTCCAACATGGAGAGCAGAAGAAGACATGAAGTCCTACTCTTAGCCGAGAAAGCATTAGCAATATATTATAATTTTAAATTCACTGGTATTGTTTGAAGATGGTTTGTCCCCCAAACTCATGTAACTGAATCTTCAAATTACTATTGATTTGAAGATTATTATCCTGGTTATTCTATGTATGTATGCATGTATGTATATATGTATGTGTGTATGTATGTATGTATGTGTGTGTATGTATGTATGCATCTATCATATATGGATTTTTATCAATTTGGCACAAGCTAGCGTTATTTGAGAAGAGGGACCTCAATTGGAAAAAATATCCCTACCAGATTGGCTTGTGGGATCTTTTCTTGACTAAGAATTGATATAGGAGGAACATGCTGATTGGGGGTGTTGGAATTCCCGGGCAGGTGTCAAGCATGTTATCAAAAAGCAGGCTGAGAAAGCCTGAAAGCAGTGTTCCTCTGTGCTCTCTGCATCAATTTCTGCCTCCAAGTTCCTCTCTTGTCTTCTTGCCCTGAATTTTTACAGTGATGGATTAGAATATGGAATTGTAAATGAAGTAACCCTTTCCTCTCCATGCTGATTTTGGTCACGGTATTTCATCACAGCAATGGAAACACTAAGACAATAGGAATGTGATAAGATGGAAGCATGGGCTAAGTGTAGTACTTACAAGTTTTGCTTCTGGGATATTATAGACCAGATTTTATCAGATCATTGGAATGTAGGACATATTCTACTGTCTTTGTAAGGAAAAGGGGGAAGAGAATGTGAGCAGATATAGATACATTTCTGCCATCATATGATGCAGTGAAAAGGCATTGCAAGAGTCTATGCTATACTTTGAGCCTTTTGTCTCCGTAACTATAAGCCAAAACAAGTTTTCCTCCTCAAAAAAGTGGCCTGTCTCAGATATTTGATAACCTTAGCAGAAAGCTGAACAACATACTCACTCATACATAGTATGTTGAGTTAGTCTATCCCACCAATTTTTACTTCACTGCATGGAGATTTATGTGTTGAAATACGTCTTTCTAGATCATTGTGGGTTGAATGTACTCTTAAAACTCATGTGTTGGGAGAGCTGAGGCGGCTCTCTGTAGGTCCTGAAGAATGAAGATTTGAAAGCAAGGCCATGGCTAAACACCTGTTCATTGCCAGGACTGTGATGGTTCAGGAGGGGAACGTGGAAGGTGCATACAGAACCCTGAACAGAATCCTCACTGCCAATGGGCTTACCGAAGTCATAAAGCGACGGCGCTACTATGAGAAGCCCTGCCGCCGCCGCCACCGCCAGTGGGAGAGCCATGAAGCGTGCCGGAGGATCTACAACATGGAAATGGCTCGAAAGATTAACTTCTTGATGCGAAAGAAGCGGGCAGATCCATGGCAGGGCTGCTAAGGCCTGTGGATAGAAGACCCACGTTAATTCTATGTCTAACTCTTTTCTGTTACCTTTCTGTACAATAAACTCAATCACGTGTGAAAAACAAAACAAAAACAAAAACCAAGCAAAAAAACTCATGTGTTGATGTTCTCTAGCATATGACCTTGTTTGGAGATAAGATCACCTCAGAAGCAACCCAATTAAAGTGAAGAGTTTGAGTGGGTTCTAAAACAGTATAGCAGCTGTATTTCTAAACGCAAAGGCAGATAAACAGGGAGCATCAAGAGAAGATGAAGTCAGAGATTGGGATGATGCCTGATTAAGCCAAGACACACCACAGATGTCCAGTAAGCCAATAGATGTTAGGGGAGGCATGGGACAACTTCTGCCTCACAGTTCCTCAACAAAATCTTGATCTTGAACATCGGCCTCCAGAACTGTAAAACAATAATTACATGGTGTAAAAATATCCAGTTGAAGTACTTTATTCTGAAAACCATAGCAAACTAAGGCAATTTTAGTTTGGTCTCAAAACACACGAAATAAAGTAAGTATTTGAGGGGCTGACAGCAGTGAAAGTACCATTAGTGCACTGACATGCAACAGAAGCCAAGTCTTTTAACTTGTTTAGAGGACGGTATAAATATATGGGTGCTAGGGCTTAACGTGTCTTCAAGGCATGGAAGTGGACAGTCAACAGGCGGCGCTAGGAATTGTCTTCTCTAAGCACGCATTGACAGCTTTAGATTAGAGGAATTCTACATCCAACTCTTTTGCTTTAAACTAAAGGACTTGATAGACAGCTCAGTGGTAAAGAGCATTTACTGCTCTTCCAGAGGAGCTTGTTTCAGTCCCCAGCACCCACAAGACTCTATAACTCCAGCTTCAGATGATCAGATGACTCTCATGACTTCTGAGGGCACCTCTATGTACATGGTGCTCACACTTACACTCAAGCATATAAACATATCAAAAGTAAAATTAATTATTTTTAAAAACCCACAAAGCTAAGCTCATTGTAGCCACACAGACCTGTATTCTCATTCCAAGGAGGCAACTTGAGACAAAGAACTCAGCCTGAAGCCTGACTGGATTGTGTACCAGTTCAAGGGCAGTCTCAGCAACTGAATGAGTCCATGTAATAAAACAAAATCAGAGCACTGCATGAAGAATTAAAGAAGACAGATTGCTGTTGTTAGTATGGTTCTTTTGTGTGCTCACTCGGGTTGGACAAAACCTCGAGGGCAGTGTTTTTGTGGATTCCAAAGATGACTGGTGCCACCCCACTGGAGTTGCCGAGTGGTGTGAGCTGCCAAGCGGGTGCTGGAAGCCTAAACTGGCTCCCCTGCCAGAGCAGCGAGAGAGTAATGTTTATGAACAAAGCAGTAGAAAGGATGTGCTCAGAGAAAAGAATGTAAATAAAATAAAGAACTACTGATTGCTGGGAGTAGAAGAAAGTTGAAACAATATTTGGATTTTTGGAAGTTTATCTTCGACTACTAGGAAGGTTTCAACAAAGAAGGAAATAGAGTAGACAGAGTAGTTTTGGTGGGAGGCTGGATGAAAAAGAAGCACATATATTCTAATTTAGTGGCTTTGTTCCTCAGAACTCAAAGGCTAATATTTAAATGGTCATTCAAATGTGTGTGCACACAGAGAATATTGCAACTAACTCAGAATGGAAAGAAAGCCCCGTTTGCTAGAGTCCCTTTATATGAGAGACAACTGCCAGTGAGAAAAGGTTTCCAGCCTTCCCTGTTGCCTCTTTCCCAAACTGTGGGATGTTTTCCTGTTTAGAGCAAAGGAAAACAGAGTCTCACATCCTTCACTTTTGATTTGGGAAGCTGCTTAACCCTAACTTTTCACAGGAAAGTGGTCAGCGACACACATAGGTTCATATCTTATTGAAGAAAATTGATCTTTTTCTTGTTCTTAACTTATTTCCAGTGAACATACATCAGATGTCCTTTTATTAACGTGATGAAATGCCAATTAAAAGGATATCTGGATGTGTAGCAGCACCATATTTACAAATAAATGCTAATTTCAAAACCAAAGATTTGCAAAGTGTTTGAGTTAAGTAGTGAAACTAGATTCTATGGCCACATTTTCTTCTTTCTTTCTTTCTTTTTTTTGCTGGTGTCAGCAGTGTATTACTTTTTAATATTTCAGCCTTAAAATACATTTGTAAAATGTCACTTCCTAGATTTCTTTGAGGATTTCACAACAATTTTCATATAAGTATCACTAAATGGCCAGTATTCTATTATTTATTAACTGATATATTTAGATAAGGTACCAATTTTAAGCCAGAAACTTTTTATATGTGTATAAATACATATATATATATTTATTTATGTATATGTATATAATTAGTAAATCCTCAATAAATATTAAACATTTTATTTATAGAGCTTTACACATATATTTCTTCTGTTGGAATTTATTTATTTTAAGGTACATATATTATTTATTAAAATTAACCATTGTTTTGTATTTCTTTTCTTTTTTCTTTTTGACTTCAGACTTATTTTGGTATTCTAAAAAAAAAGACCACATTTTCTTAAAGGCAGTGTGGAAAGCCTTCACTGATGAATTCTTTAAAGCATTTTTTGGAGGGGTTGGTATACACATGAAGAAAAGCAGACAGGGAGAGAAAAGAAGGTGTAGCACAGTGCAGGAACAGCAAGGACAAAAGGTATCTGGTCCTTCCCTTCCATGAGAACCTGTTTAGAAAGTGTGGGTTTATGCTCGCGCGGTAGGTGGGTGGTGTGGAGTGCTGTGCTTGGAAAGGTACTCTGAACACAGTGCCAGATGGCAAAATGGCCCTGGGTTTCAGGAAACGATCCAATTTTGTGGTAATCTTTTTCAAGCTCTACATGAAATACTTCACTCTGTTTTATTTTTACTGGGTTGGATTTGAATGAGCTTACTTTGTTGTCTTACTCGGTTGGTTTGACTTCTGTTGATGTGGCACATAAACAAAATCTTGTTCCCTTGTGTAGCAAACCAGATGAAAACCAATCTTTACTTGGAGAAATAGGTTGGCTGCTGTTTTTGCTTCTTTCCTTTACTTCCATGATATATATTATTGTGAAAATGAACACCTTTTTTCTGAGGTTGGAATTTAGTCCAAGGTTGTCATTATTTACATGGCAAATACATACATAAATGTCATCTGAGCTCCCTGTTATGGTATATTCTTAGTTTTGGGGTTCAGAAAGCTCATTTAGATTCTTATTAGATTTCTGCATTGAAGTTGCAGTTGACACCAACTGTTATGGTTTGGATTTAAATATCTCTCCCCAAAACAAACGCTGAAGGCATATTGGTCCTCGATAAAGCAGTGTTCAAGAGTGGGGCTTTTAGGAAGAGCTTTGAATTATGAGGGCTTTGAGCCCACCCATAGGCTAATCCATTTGGATTCCATGATTCAGTGGGCTTAGTAGATGACAGGAACCTTAGAAAGATAGTCTAGTTAGAAGTCTCTGGAGGTGTGCTCTTGAAGGGTTCTTGTTTCCTTCTCTCACTCCGGTCACTTCCCAGCTAACACATGGTAAGTGGCTTTGCTTCACCAACAGTTCTCCGCCATTCCATTCTCTCTCACCACAGGACCAAAAACCCTGGGGTAAAGTGGTCTTTGCCTACAACCTCACAAACTGTGATTCAACATACATGTTTCTTCCTCGCAAACTGTAACTAAGGCATTTTGTTACAGATACTGACTTTATTCTAATGATGATTCAACTTGAATATAATATTTTTTCCCATACATTTCTGAAACTTTTTAAAATGATCTCTTCAGCAACTGGGACATTTTCACTGCTGTTTGACCAATGCTTTGTTGAGAATTTAAAAATATCAACAAAATATTTTTATGTAGACCTGTATTAGTTAGTGAAAGGTAATGATCCAAAGCTAATGACTTTAGCTTTGCTTCTTTTTAATAGTTCTGGCTTAATAATAAAAATACAAGAATGAGCCAGTTGAATTATCTATGCACATCTCTTATGCCTTTCTCACTGCCATGTACAGGTGGGGACTGACTGCCCATTCTCTCCTCACTCCCATGTACAGGTGGGGACTGACTGCCCATTCTCTCCTCACTGCCATGTACAGGTGGGGACTGACTGCCCATTCTCTCCTCACTCCCATGTACAGGTGGGGACTGACTGCCCATTCTCTCCTCACTCCCATGTACAGGTGGGGACTGACTGCCCATTCTCTCCTCACTCCCATGTACAGGTGGGGACTGACTGCCCATTCTCTCTGCACGGATAATGACTTTGGGACTCATGATAAATGAAATGAAAGAGAAACAACTCATGCCACCTTTTAATGTCTTTACCACAACTTGTTAACCCAGTAAAATTGCAGTGATATAAAACTCATAATATAATAAAGCATTAGTCTTTCTCAGACTCAGCAATCAGATATTACTATTAAATTCAAGTGTTAAGACATAATATCAGCTCTATTACTCTTTGGCCTAAAGACATATTGCCATTCCAAGAGCATGTGTTTGACAATGTTGCATAGCAGTTGGTACAAGAAGAAAGCTGGCAGAGTGTATTGAGAACGACAATAACACGAGACATTTCTAGGTGCCACTGTGGGCTTTCTTATCTTGCATGAAAGTTTTAGCAGAGCTGTCTTATTAGCAGTAACCTATAGTACATTGATTAACCTATAGCATATTATAGATGCTTATATTTTTACGTATAATGTGAAGCCTTTAAAAATTCATGTGTATTTGAACTTTATTTACTGCTTATTAATGAGCATATTCAGATTGTTTATATTCATGGTGTACTATATGGTATTTGGCTATGCTTGTGAATGGTGAAGTAGCTATGTGGAATGAATCAATATGACCCTCATCTCATATACTTTTCCATTTTTAAAGAAAAAAAGTTAACCTCTAACCCTACCAGTTTTCAAACGCACAGTGTGTTGCTCCGAACTACAGTGAGTGGAGCTGGGTTTTGTCTGTGAATGAGAATAAGATCAAATCTCATCTGCCCAGAGACATTTACTGATGAGAACCACTTTTCCTCACCCTGTGTTCTTGAGACCTTGGTCAAAGATTGGTAGAAGCGGCATGTGATTCCATGTATTTATCTGGTTTCGCTGTCTGTTCCATAGATTCATGTATCTGTTTTTACACAAGCACAACACTGTTTGAATTTTTGTGAAGAATTTTAAAAAAATGGTGTATGTGAGGTCTCATAATTGGACAAAACATTCATATATATAAAGTAAAATAAATCTAGAAAATTGTTTCATTGGAAATATCATATATTTGAAATGGTTCCTAGCATGATATGCATTAAATAAATGTTATGGAACAACCACTTACTGAAGTACTGTTTGTATCTGAAAAATTCATTTTCTGTGATATTCCTGTCCACTGACCAGGAACAAAATTGCTCCACCTGTGAAATTAAAATGTCAAGCACATCTTTGATTTTACCTATTATCTGTAATTCAACCATACAATTCTAAATGCCAGTTGTGTGATTTCTTAGAGTCCCTATTAATACCAATACTGATCCTCTTTATTTCACATGTGACTTTATTAGTTTCTCTATTTATCTATCCAGCTAGAACCTTTGATTAGCATTTTCAGTACTCTTCCTCCCTTATGGGTTCCTACTCTATTCTAACCTTCTCACTGTGAGCATGGTTCCCTTTTTATTTAAATACGTTTTCCTACAATATATTTTGATCACATTTTTCCCCTCCCACTTATTATTGTAACTATTGCTGGTACTCTCTAAAGCTTGCACTAAACGATCACCTAGACCCTGTTCTTACTTACAGAGAAACTGGAATGAACACAGAGAATCTTGGTTCCAAATGACAATTCACCTAGACCTTAACCTCCTGTTTATTGTTATTCCTATTAAAGAGGAAGGTCTGGAGTGTTTTGGCCAATATTTAAAACTCTCAAATTATGGAGGCATGCATATTTTGAGTTTTCTTTACAACAATCTTAAAATTCATCTCCTTTTGTTCTACATGAATCCCTTAGCTGCCAACAATTTAGGATTTTCCTGTCTAATTGCTTTTGTTACATGCATTATAAAAATGAGTACATAATTTCCATACAATAAATTGCACTTTCTTTTTATCTTTTCTTAATTTATTCTTTATGGTTCAGCCATTAAAGGCTAGACTCACAACCAAAAATATAAATTGCATTTCTAAATCAGTAATTTACTTAATATCTATTGATTTTCAAGCACTGTTTATAGAACGTAGAGCAGTCCAAACAGATATAAAACCCCACTCTCTCTAGGCACACATTCTAGTAGGAGGTGAGAAACAGAGATATGAGCAGATATACAGGCTGTGAAATGAAGAGAGCTAAGCAAGAAAATAGCAAAGTGGAAAGGTGCGCTGCAGTCCAGAAGTGAATCAGTGTGGCTTTGAACAGCTACAACTGAAGGTAGTACTATAAGGGGAAATTTGAATTTGGCAAATGAGAAAGTCAGCACAACTATTCAGAAACACATTCCAGAATCATAGACCTGCTTACTTTTATTTGTTTGTTTGTTTGTTCTTAAATCCCAACCAAAGTTTACTCTACATCCTCTCCTCCCAATTCCTCCTCTCTACCACTTCCCCCCATCTGCTCCTGCTTCTCTGTTTTTCTTTCAGATGAGGTATGCCTTCCATGGATGTTAGCCAGCCATGCTGTATTAAGTTTTAGTGAGACTAGTCACTCCTCTCCTATTAAGGTTGGATGAAGCAACCTGGTAGAAGGAACAGGCCCCAAAATAAGGCATGAGATTCAGAGATAGCCCCTGCTTCCACTACTAGGAGTCTCACAAGAAGACTGCTGTGGGATGTTCTGTATGTTAAATGTGTTGCTCTGCTTGGTTAATAAATAAATCACTGATTGGCCAGTAGCCAGGCAGGAAGTATAGGCGGGACAAGGAGGGGGAGAATTCTGGGAAGTGGAAGGCTGAGTCAGGGAGACGCTGCCAGCCGCCACTATGACAAGCAACATGTAAAGGATACCGGTAAGCCACGAGCCATGTGGCAACTTATAGATTAATAGAAATGGGTTAATTTAAAATATAAGAACTAGATAACAAGAAGCCTACTGCGGCCATACACTTTATAAGCAATAAAAGTCTCTGTGTGTTTACTCAGTTGGGTCTGAGTGGCTGTGGGACTGGCGGGTGAAAGAGATTTGTCCTGGCTGTGGGCCAGGCAAGACCAGAAAAACTCTAGCAACAGAAGACCAAGTTACACAATTGTAACACATATGCAGAAGGCTTATGTCTGTCCCATGTAGGGTACCTAGTTGTCCTTTCAGTCTCTGTGAGCCTCTATGTACTGTGGAACAATCTTCGTACACTGTTAATATGTAATGCTCTTATTGTTAATTAAAAAGCTGATTGGTTGATGGCTGGGCAGGAAGAAATTGGGTGAGACAGCCTGACAAAGAGAGAATGCTGGGAAGAGGAAGTGCAGAGTCTGGAGTCACCAGGAGATGCACGGAGAAACAAGATGGGCATGACTAACTGAGAAAAGGTACCAAGCCATGTGGGAGAGGGTATAAAAGAAATATGGGCTAATTTAAATGCAAGAGTTAGCTAGTAACAAGCCTTAGCTATTGGCTGAGCATTTATAATTAATATTAAACCTCCGTGTCAGTTATTTGGGAGCTTATGGGACACAAAAGTCCCACCTACACTTATGAGCCCAGGTTACTTAGTTCTGTGGGTTTTCTTTTGATGTTCTTGACCCCTCTGACTCCTACAATCCTTTTCCACCATCTTCTGCAGGATTCCCCAAGCTCTGCCTTATGTTTGGTTGTGGGTCTCTGCATCTGTTTATATCAGTTGCTAGGTAAAGCCACTCTGATGACAGTTGGATTAGGCAATGACCTATGAGTAGAGTAGAATATCATTAGAATCATTTCATTGACTTTTTTTTCTTTTTGCCAGTCATGTTTAGTTCTAGCCTAGATCTTTTGGGGTGTCCCAATTCTGGGTCTTGGCCCTCTACAATGAGTCCCTCTCAGGGTATGGGTTTCCATCTATGACAGTAACTCCTGCAATTTCTGTGCCATCTTTACCCCAGTACATCTTATAGGCAGGACAAATTGTAGGTCACAGGGTTTGCAGCTGGATTGGGGTCCCAGTCTCCCCACTGGAAGTTTTGCCTGGTTATAGGAGATGGCCAGTTCAGGCTCCATATTCCCCTATTGCTAGGAGTCTTAGCTAGGGTCACTGTTATAGATTCTGGGAAGTTTCCATTGCTCTATTTTTCTAGCTCATCCCAGAGATGCCCCCCAATTCCAGTTGTGTCTCCCTGTGTTCTCTCCCTTCATTCTCCTTCCTACCTGATACCTTCTGTTCCCAACCACATTTTGCTTCCACCCCTCCCCCATCTACTGACAATGTCTATTCTTTTCCCTTGCACAGTGGGATACATGCATCTTGCCCTTGAGCCCTCCCTATTACTTGCTTCTCTAGGTCTGTGGATTGTAACATGGTTCTCCTTTACTTTATAGCCAATATCCATTTACAAGTGAGTATATACTATGTCTTTCTGGGTCCAGGCTACCTACCTAAGGATAATCTTTTCTAGTTCTATTCATTTGCCAGCACATTTCATGATGTCATTGTTTTTAACAGCTGAGTAATACTCCATTGTGTAAATGGATCACATTTTCTTTGTCCATTCTTCAGTTGAAGGACATCTAGGTTGTTTTCAATTTCTGGCTATTATGAATAAAGTTGCTTTGAACATAGTTGAGGAAGTGTTGTTGTAGTATAATGGAGCATTCTTTGATTATATACTCAGGAGTGGTGTAGCTGGGTCTTAAGGTAGATCAATTCTAATTTTCTGGGAAACTGCCATATTGATTTCCAAAGTGGGTGTGGAATGGTGTTTTCTTTGTTCTACAACCTTGCCAGCATGAGCTGTTACTTGTGTTTTTGATCTTAGCTATTCTGACGGGTATATAATGGGATCTCAGTGTTGTTCTGAATTGCATTTCCCTGACAGCTAAGGATTGAACATGTCTTTAAGTAATTCTCATTCATTTGAGATAACTCTTTTGAGAACTCTCTATTTAGATCTATACTCCATTTTTAAAATTAGATTATTTTTTTTGATGTCTAGTTTCTTGAGTTCTTTATATATTCTGAATATTAGCCCTCTGTCAGATGTGGATTTGGAAAAGATCTTTCCCTACTCCAAGGGCTAATGTTTTGTCCCTTTGACAATGCCCTTTGCCATACAGAACCTTTTGAGTTTCATGAAGTCCCATTTGTTAGTTATCCATCTTAGGACCACCACAACTGGTGTTCTGTTCAGGAAGTTGTCTTCTGTGCCAATGCATTCAAGGCTATTCCCCACTTTCTCTTCTATCGGGATCAATGCATCTGGTTTTATGTTGAGGTCTTTGATCCACTTGCACTTGAGTTTTGTGCAGGGTGATAGAGATGAATCTATTTGCATTCTTCTACATGTTGACATTCAGTTAGACCAGTATCATTCATTACAGATGCTTTCTTTTTTCCCATTGTATAATTGAGGTTTCTTGTCAAAAATCAAGAGTCCATAGGTGTGTTGATTCTATTGATTCACCTGTCTGATTTTATGCCAATACCATGAGGCTTTTATTACTATTTCTCTGTAGTACAACTTGGAAACAGGGATAGTGATACCTCTAGAAGTTCTTTTATTGTACAGGATTGTTTTAGCTGTCTTTGTTTTTTTGTTTTCCCATATGAAGTTGAGTATTGTTTTTTCAAGGTCTGTAAAGAATTGTGTTAGGATTTCAATGGGGATTATATTGATCTGTAGATTGTTTTTGGTAGATGGCCATTTTTACTATGTTAATTCTACTGATTCATGAGCGTGGAAGACAGTTCCACTTTCCAATATCTTCTTCAATTTCTGTCTTCAAAGACTTGAAGTTCTTGTCATACAGGTCTTTCACTTTCTTGGTTAGAGTTGCCACAGGATATTTTGTATTATTTGTGGCTACTGTGAAGGGTATTGTTTCACTGATTTCTTTCTGAGCCTGTTTGTCACTTTTATATATGAGGGTTACTGATTCTCCTGAGTTAATTTTGTATCCAGCACTTTGCTGAAGGTATTCATCAGCTGCAGTAGTTTCCTGGGAGAATTTTGGAGCTGTTGATGTATAATATTATATCACCTGCAAATCGTCATACTTTGACTTCTTCCTTTCCAATTTGTATCCACTTGATCTCCTTTAGTTGTCTTATTGCTCTAGCTAAAACTTCAAGTACTATGTTGAACAAATATGGGGAGAGTACCTTGTCTTTTTCTTGATTTTAGTGAAGTTGCTTTGAGTTTCTCTCCATTTAATTTGCTATTGGCTCTCATCTTGCTCTATATTGCCTTGTTTAAGGGCATTTTTAAGCAGCAGAATGTGTGATAACCTAACATTATGAATTGCAACAAATAAGATTAGTGTGACCATTGTGAGGCTTGGTTCTAATTTCAGTATACAGGGGGATTGTGAGTTCTAGATCAACCTAAACTACACAGATAGGGATATAGTGTGGCTGGAGAATCAGGAATGTAGTGTATAGAGTTATAATACAACCTAGAAAATGTATTAAGAATCCTCAAAGATTTATATAACACTTTATTTTTTAAAAAAGAACTGTACAAAATAATTCTAGAAACAAAATGGATAACCGAGTGGCTCAAATAGAATTCTAAGAGAATTTAATGGTTAGAAACTTGAGGTCAATATTGAAAATAAATTGATGGGCATTAAGGAATTTATAGAGCTTCTAAGCTGTAAAAATAGTAGATATTTGAACCCATTTGATGGTGAAGAATAAGGAAGAATGAAAATAGGTGCCAAAACATTCAACCAGGACAGCTAGTTGCTGGATTATTGTGTTTATCCATCTGGCACATACTTTTGTTGGTTCGAAGATGAGGTCACTATTAGACAGGATGTCTTTTAAGAATATCATACAGTGCTGATGTGCCACTTCTAGGAAATTAGAGAGTTGTTTAGGGAAATTTTATGGACACTTAAGTCTGTAAAAGATATTTAAAAGAACAATGGAAATTTTAAAGTGCAAAGAGTGGGAGTTTTAAACTAGAAGCCAGTAGAAATCTGATGTTAAACAGTGTTCAGAGGAAGCAGCCTATGCAAAGGAGACAGAGGTGGCAAGGCAAGGCAAGGGACGATGCTTGCAGAGCGTCTGGAGAGAGCAGTGCTAGGCAACATAGGGCAGATGTCCAAATGCACAAGCCGCACACCACTCACAAGAAGATGCCCTTGGAAACCATGGTGCAGGGAGGCAGTGGTTCAGTTTGTTAAACAGCTTTCTCATGGGGCATGGGCATGCCAATTACTACATAGGTGGAGATCAAAGGAAAATGAGCACAGTTACATTTGCCAAGATGTTGGCATTAGTTAAAACATATAAGAGGAAAAGGTTGCATATGTATGTATGTATATATGTATGTATGTATGAATGAATGAATGCATGTATAGCTATTTTGTAGGAACAGTTCACAATTCATTTCTTTTTAAAAATAATTTTATAGTTGCTGAAATTATAATACAATTGCATCATTTCCCCTCTGTATACTCCCCTTCCTATTTTTCAAATATATGGCTTCTCTTTCTTTAATTGTTGTTATGTATTGCTTCCTTACACAAAAATATACACACACACATAACTATATCTATATCTATCTATATGCTTAAATATGTAAATGCAGCCTTCTCAGTCTATATAATGATACTTGTTTTTAGGGCTGACCACTTGGTATTGGATTACCAATTGCTGTGCTCTTCCCCGAGGAAGACTATTTCTCACACCCTCAGCATACATTGGTAGCCTATAGTTCTTTGTGTAGGGCTGAGACCTTCTGAGCATCCCTCTTTCCATGTTAGCATGTGTATTGGTACAATCCTTGTTCAGGTTATGATTAGGCATTCATATTGGTGAGACTTCATGTGTGTAGTGCCAATAGATTCTAATGAAAAGAAACAAAAAAGAAATGTGAAGAAAAAAGAAAGAAAGATCACATTTGATAGTAGAAGGATTCAAAGAAGAAAGGAAATGGAGAAATTCCAACT
Source organism: Peromyscus eremicus (assembly GCF_949786415.1). NCBI lineage: Eukaryota > Metazoa > Chordata > Mammalia > Rodentia > Cricetidae > Peromyscus > Peromyscus eremicus. Next base: position 6,751,933 of record NC_081418.1, on the reverse strand, counting down.
CCTGTGCTGAAGAACACACTTGTGTGACACAAGTGAAATCATCAGAATTTGATTTTCTGACGAGATTCTGTTCTTAATCTCTGTGTCTGCCTTTCTGTCTTTCTCTCTCTTTGTCCCTGACTCCCTCCACCTTCCCTCCCTCCCTCTCTTTGCCTTGCTCCCATTTGCAAACACATCAGGAAGAGATTGTGCTGGGAACAGATCCTCCCAAGAACTCAAAGGTGCCTACACATCTTACTTTTACTCTTCCCAGCCTCTAGAACTCTGAGAGGTAAGGACTTAAGCCACGCTGTCTCTAGTAATGTGTTCAAGTACCCCAACTGCTTAAACCAAGAGAATGAGAGAGAGATCTGATAAAATACATTGTGGAATTGTTGGACATGTTCAGTGCCTATCTGAGATTGGTAAGTAGGAGTCACTAGGGATTTATTTTTCAATGTTAACATTAAAAAAGTAGAATGATTTATTTTTATATTATTTATGAGATAATAAAATAAAACATTATATTATTATCTCATAAATAATATAAAATAAATATGAATAACCAATCATTCATAACAGAGATCTTTTTATAACTGTATTCAGGAAGTTATGTATCTGAAAGTAAATATTGTTTACCTGCATAATAGAAAAATTATATTTTGAAATGTTCAATTCCTATCTGTCATGTTTGAAATTGAGGCTGTATGTTTGATATTCTTATTATCTGTAGAAAATTTTAAAATATTTTACACATAGACACATAAGTACACAGACACAAACCATACAAAAGCTTTAAAATCATATAAAATTAATGTTAATAGATATATTCTAATATGAATATAGTATATACTATGGAATATAATTTATTTCTTACAGTGTAAAAACAGGGCACTTATAACTTGATTATATTTTAGTTTGTAAAATACTATACATGCTGGTCATAACCTTAAAGGGAAGAGGATCTCATGAAAAATTTGAAGCATTTTTATTGTTTAAATAAAAAACATAATTGTTTGTACTGATATTACAGGTGATATTATGTTTGCAGTCAGAATACATTACAGGATAATATTTCACAGTTGCTATTGCTTTACTGAGGGAAGTAATCCTTTAGCTATTAGTATTGAAATAAAAAGAACAGTCCACTGAACCTTGAATAAATTATTCTGAGAAAAAGAAAGAGTAATAAAATATTTATAGTGATTATTATTATACTATTGAACTTCTGTTAAAGTTAGCTTCTTTTGTATGTAACTGATAAAAATAACAATTTACTTGTCAGTAGCAAAATTAAATTGAACTTAAAAAATAAAGCAGCAACCCAGAAATAACAAAGATTTGCACAGAAGCAAATCTTTGAGAGCTGTAATAGTGGTCTGTCATGGAAAAACCTTCACCTTTTTCTGATTTTACAATAATACTTTAAATTATTTTTATGCAAAAGTTATTTTTAACATAAAGAGTAGATAAGTATTTTCATAAAATGTAATGCTGGATATCCAACAAATTGTCATTGCACAGAATAGCTGCTTCTAATACTATCATCATGCTAAAGTCACATTTTCATATAGATTTAATAGTTTTTTTAAATGCCTAATGCATAAAATTTTGCATTATTTTAATTATAAAAAAATCAAATCAATTTCAATAGAAAAGAAAATAGTGAATGGTAACCTTCATTTTTTAAAATAATATAATATATCTTCCTAACAATAAAAACTACAAATATTAGTAGTTAAGTACTTATATCACATCAAAAGTTATCCATTTAATAGATCATAAATACACTAAAAATATTAAGACATAATGTGACAATGAACCAATCTATGCTTCTGTATCTTTACAGTTTAATTAATATTGGAAAATATTCATAAACCATTGAGAATTATGGATTGAAGTTTTTTGCTTTAGAATTAGATACTTTAGGTTAATCAACTTGAGCTTAATATTTTTGAATCACTAAACTAATGAGTCAAACATTGATGTCAACTATTCCAGCACAGTCTTTCTATAGTCTACCGGGTTATAAATCTCTGAATTTGACTATTTTAATAAGTCTCATGTGAAATGAATGTGAGTCTACTTTAATATTTCTATTTTTATAAAATAATACAATAAATATTCAGTGTATGTTCTAAATCAGAACATTTTCCTAAAACCATCTATATTATTTCATTTTGATGACAGTTAGCTAACTTTTGATACATAAAATAAACTTTCAGCATATACTGAAATAACTTATAATTCTGAAAAACTTCAATCACTTGCCATATTCTAGGCATTGTATTGAGGGATTTACTCATATTAACTTATTTTTCAGAATCTTCTGAAGTATTTCAGTTGTGATGGTTAATATTGAGTGTGAGTAGGATTGAAACTAGAATCACTCAGCAAACAGAATCTGGTTATGCTTGAGAGGGATCGTATGGATTAAGCTAGCCTCTGAGCATGGTTAGAACAGGAAAATTGAGCAGATAAGACCCATCTTAACTGTGAGTAGCATTATTCTATGACCTGGTACAGTGGAATGACATAAGGAGAAAGTAAACTGAAAACTCACAACTGTCACTCTTTGTTTTTCATTATGGATGAAATGTGACAGGCTGCTTTAAACTCATGTTGCTATGGCTCTTGCAGCACAATGGAATATACTCTCAAACTGTGGGCAAAATTAAACCCTTTCTTCTCTAATCACCTTTTCATGGACATTTTATTACAACAATGAAGTAAGAAACTGTAGTTGTTTCTTTGTTTTTTTACTCTTTTGGGGACCTGACACCCAGCTTCCAAATAAATACACGGAGGCTTATTATTACTTATGAATGCCTGGCCTAGCTTTGTTTGTTTCTAGGTAGCTTTTCTTAACTTAAATTATCCTGTCTATCTTTTGCATCTGGGTTTTTGTCTTTATTTCTGTATATCTTTTCTTTACTTCTTATTCTGTGTTTGGCTGTGTAGCTGTGTGGCTGGCCCCTTCTTTTCTAGCTTCTTGATCTTTTCTTACCAGATTTCTCCTCTTATTTATTCTCTCTGTGTGCCTTTCCTGCCTATCCTTTCTTCTGCCTTGCTATTGGCCATTCAGCTCTTTATTAGACCAATCAGGTGGTTTAAACAGATAAAGTAGCACAGCTTCATGTAGTTAAACAAATGCAACACAAAAGAATGCAACACATCTTTGCATCATTAAACAAATGTTCCACAGCATAAACAAATGTAACACATTTAAAATTAATATTTCAGAAGTAACTGATTAAAATGGTACAAGAAGCTCTAGGACCTAGGCCCTGGGACACAGCCAGTCCCCAGGAACCCCTACCCATCTCTGTCCTAGTTTCTGACCAGCAGGGAAGACTCCTGCATCAGGCTTGCCCACCAAAACCCCCCATCAGACCTTGCAATCTACAAGACCCAAGCCCAAGCCCAAACCTACCCATTCCCCTATGACCCTAGTGGCTTCCTGAGACACAGAATCCACCAGCTCTCATTGGACAAAGAGCCCTAATAAGACCAAGAGTGGCTCCCTGAGACACAGAATCAGTCAGCTTAGATTGGACCAAGAGCAGCTCCCTGAGAGAGAGACTCTGTCAGCTCCAATTAGACAAAGAGCTAAGATTGGATTCAGGGTGACCCCCTGAGACACAGACACAGCAAGCACAGATTGGACCAAGAGCAGCTCACTCAGACACAGGCACCTCTTGCACCTATTAGAGGAAGAGATAGGAAGATACCAGTGCAAAAATACATACAACAACATAAAGAGCAATGTGACATCACCAGAACCTAGTGGTTCTACAAGAGAAATACCTGAACATCACAACATAGAAGAAGCAGAAGAAAGTGAACTTACAAAGAACTTTATGAAGATGATAAAGGTCTTTAAAGAGGAAACAAAAAAAATCCCTTAAAGAAATTGAGGAAAAGACAAACAAAAAATGGGAAGAAATCAATAAATCCCTTAAAGAAAGACAAGGAAACCACGAAAAAGCAATTAAACATGTGAAGCAAACAGTTCAAGACCTAAAAATTGAAATAGAAACAATGAAGAAGACACAAACAGAGGGAATGCTGGAAATAGAAAATCTGAATAAACGAACAGGAAACACAGATGCAAGCATAACCAACAGAATAAAAGAGAGGGAAGAGAGGATCTCTGGTGTAGAGGATACAATAGAGGAAATGGATTCATCAAACAAAGAAAACACCAAAACCAAAAAGGTCATAACACAAAATGTCCAGGAAATCTGGGACACCATGAAAAGGCCAAACCTAAGAGTAATAGGGATAGAAGAAGAAGAATACCAACTCAAAGGCACAGAAAATATATTCAGCAAAATCATGGAAGAAAACTTTCCCAATTTAAAGAAGGAAATACCTATGAAGATAAAAGAAGCTTATAGAAACACCAAATAGACTAGAGCCTCCCCGCCAAAAGCTCCCTCACTACATAATAATTAAACCATTAAACATAAAGAATAAAGAAAGAATATTAAGAGCAGCAAAGGAAAAAGGCCAAATGACTTATAAAGGCAGATCCATCAGAATAACACCCGATTTCTCAGTGGAGACTTGGAAAGCCAGAAGGTCCTGGACAGATATAATGCAGACACTAAGAGACCATGGATGCCAACCTAGACTAATATACCCAGCAAAATTTTCAATCACCATAGGCTGAGTGAACAAAATATTCCAAGACAAAACCAGATTTAAACAATACTTATCCACAAATCCAGCCCTACAGAAAGCACTAGAAGAAAAATTCCAACCTAAAGAAGTCAGATACACCCACAAAAACACAAGCAATAGATAACCCCACAGCAGTAAACCACAAAGAAAGGAAATACACACACACTACCACCAAAAGATAATGGGAATTAACAATCACTGGTCATTAATATCCCTTAATATCAATGGACTTAATTCACCTATAAAAAGACACAGGCTAACAGAATAAATACAAAATCAGGACCCATCCTTCTGGGGCATTCAAGAAACACACCTTAACTTCAAAGACAGATACTACCTCAGAATAAAAGGCTGGGAAAAGACTTTCCAATCAAATTGACTTTAGAAGCAAGCTGGGGTAGTTTTCCCAATATCTAACAAAATAGACTTCAAACTAAAATCAATCCAAAGAGATCAAGAAGGACATTACATACTCATCACAGGAAAGATCCACCAAGATGAAGTTTCAATTCTGAACATTTATACCCCAAACAGAAGTGCACCCATATATGTAAAATGAATGAATAAAAAAATTTCTTAATAAAAATAAATAAATGTAGTATATACTGAAACAGATTTATAAAAATAAAGCAAAAAAACACAATAAAAATTGTACAAGAAGTAGGGTTGCTGTTTTGATAAACTTATGTGATTCTTAAGGTTTTAGAACTAGTTTTCTGGTAGAATATAGAAATGTTTGAAAATTTGGACTAGAGAAGCTCTTGAATGTTTATAATCAGTGCTCAATGAACCTTTCTGTTAAGACCTTAGAAGGTAAGAAAACTGAGAACAGTGCAAACAATGGCTGTCATGAAAAATCTGAGAACAAAGACTGTATTGAGAGCTAGGCCAGAGGAAGTTTGTGTATTATTCTAGTAACAAATCTCACTGTATTCTTCCCATGTCCTGAGAACTTGAATGAGGCTGATCTTAAAAATAATGGGGTAATACATTTGGTGGTGGAAATTTCACTGCAAGGATAGAATTCATGCTGTGTCATGCTTATAGCTCACCACACTTTCCTAGCCTTATAGTGAAAAAGAGGAACAAATTGAGCAGAAAGATATTTTAAAAACCTCCAGCTTTTTGAGGATAAGGTCTTTAGTATATTTAACATTAAGACCAAGACCTGTGTTAAAAGAGGTTGCAATTATTGTGAAGAAACTCCTTGCTGTGCACTAAGAGAATAGGAAAGGTGACCTGAGGACAAGAACACATTCATAAAAAAACTGCTATTTGTGAAATATAAATAAATTTAGAAGGTTAGAGCCTAATCTGAGAACACCACTGAGGCAGCTCCTTGCTCCTGGAAAAGCCACTGTTTCCAGGGTTTTCCTATGGTCAGCACACAGAGGCTGCTACAACTCTGCTCTCTGTTCATCCTAATCAGGCAACAGAACTGGGTAGTATCATCTACATGGTACTGGTGTACAGGCATGAGGGTGCAAGTTTGAGGGGATGATGGAATCTTAAGCCATAATTCCAGAAAATTACCAAGGCCGGGCAATTAGTGGTACAGTCAAGAGTCCTTGCAAAGATCTCCTGAGAGGTCACTTCATGAAGGTGTGATGTTGAAGAATTTTGGAAATCTGTGGACCAAAGGACAAGTGCTGAGGAAAGCTGCAGACTCAGAATGGATTCAGCACAAGGGAAATATTGTCTACAGTTTCGCATGGCAAAGCTAAAAGGGTGGGGCTCCTCAAGCCCGTGAGAACCCAGGGAATCGTATCTCATCCTCCATGGAGCTTCTGGAGTTGGTGTTTGTCATGCTGACTTCAGGTCTTGCATCAGGTCAGTCATTCTGTTATTTTCTCACACTTCCCTGTGGAATGGGAATGTTTATTCTGTGTCATTGTTATCGGAAGTATGTAACCTGTCTTTTGTTTTATGGACGCTCACAGTTAAGAGATTGACTGAGTCTCAAGATCGACTCGGCACTTACACTTTAAAATGGTGGTAAAATTATCAAATACTGTGGAATATTTTGATGTTTAACTAAATGCAGTTTTCATTATGAAATTGCCATAAGCCTATGGTCACATGGGGAAAAAGATTACGATTTCAAAGTTATATGTTCAGGAGTCACATTGATAAGGTGTGATGTGATAGTTAATATTAATTGTCAGCTTGAAAGGACCTAGAACCACCTAGACAACAAACGTCTGTGATAACTGTGAAGGAATATTTGGGCTCAGTTAACTGAATTGGAAAGATACATCTTAAGTGAAGGTGGTATTATTCCATGACCTGAGGTCCAAAGACTGAATAAAAAGTAGAAAATGAGCTGAATACTAATATTCATCTTTCTCATCATCTTTTTTATAAGAATTTCACTATTCTTTATCCCTTAATGATAAAGTGAGCAAAGTAAATATATAAATCCTTTGTGACTTCTGTAAGCTAATAGTCCCATTATGTTCTGCAACATACATTTCCAAATGTCTTAATAACACTTAAAGTTTACTTTCCCTAAAGGAAAGTTTTACTGATAGTATATACATGGTTTTTACAGTAATATTTATACCATATTAAATACAAACCTGAAAATAACTAAATATCTGCCAGGAGCACAATGTTTATTGTATATTCTAAAATTAAACTTAGAAAACCAGTTTTTAAATCCTGTTAGAATGTATTTTCTTAGTTTATGTCAATGGATTCTCTTTCAGAAAAGTTATTGTTTTTTAAATTTGTGTGTGGATATATATGTTAGTGCTAGCATACATGTACCACAATATACCTGTACATGACAGAGGACAACTCTGGGTGACAGTCTTCAGCCTCCTCTTTGTTGGAGATCTGATCTCTCACTGCTTGCCACAGAATATGCCAAGATAACTTACCTACAGGCTTCCGAGGTGTCTCCTACCTCCATTTTCCAACTTACTATCTGATTCCTGGGCTCACAGACACACTCTACAGCTTCTGGTTTTATGTAGGTTCTAGATATACGAACTCAGATCTTCATGATTCAGTAGCAAGCACTTTACCTGCTACACTATTTTCCCAGCTCTGAAAGTTAATTTTTATAACACTAAAAGTGCTTTGTTAAATAATTAAATTAAGAGTAAAAATGTTATATCATGATAATCAGTAAAATAATTTAGTGTCATACTGGTACATTTACAGGAATAAATGTTTTCATGCACATTTTTATTTCCAGAAAATTCTGAGAACTACAGTGAAAAGTCCTGTGGATCAAAGTACACAATAAAATTGTTGCATTAATATATCCTGGGAGACATAAACAACTGTCTATTCTCTTCAAATAGGTTATCAAAGACAGGACTAATTAAAACTTCCTTTCCTCCACCTACTAAACTAGCTATTACTGTATTATTCTGCTCATTAATTGCCATTGCTACCAGGACAAGTTAATCTTTGTTCCAAGTTGGCATCATGCTATGATGGGAGGAATGTACTAAAATAAAATGGAAAATTTGTTACACATATGAAATTCATTAATGAAATAGAAGTGGGAAATAAACATTGTCATGCCTTTCATATATCACTGCATGCAATCCATAAATGCTTATTAAAACCCATCTTGCGATATCTCCAGATACAGTGGAAGTATAGAAAAACATATTTACTGCCCTTTTGTAAATTCTAAAACCAATGGGGGAATATGTGAAGTCATTTAAAATATTATGACCCAAAAAAGATGGAAACAACAGCCGTGAAATGCAGCATGCTTGTCCTTTGGGAGTAAAATATGACAAAGAAATACTGAAGAGATAGGAAAATCATTATGCATGAAATATGGAGTAAGCTGAGACTTAAGTCTTTGTGGAATTTGAGATGAGAAGTGAGTCCTAGGAACAGGGAGAACACTTTGAGCAAAGAGCTGAGCCTACATAGAGAGCGTGAGCAATTATGTAAATGAAAGCAAATCCAAACTTAAGTTTAGATAATGTGATTGATCAGTATCAGAGCATAAAAGGAGGAAGAAGCAGTGGTTTACGGAAAGGAGAAGATATGAGATTATCCTTCAGAAAAACGTGATTAGGAGATGGGCCTTGAAGGGGAAGCCTCAGACTTTTGGTTCACAAAAAGCTTTGGGCAGAGTGAGCTGTCACAGACAGCAAGACAAGGGTACTGGGGCAGAGGGTGGAGGCCACGCTTTAGTCCTCATTGCCAGGAGAGATACAGGATCAGCTGTGTGTGTGTGTGTGTGTGTGTGTGTGTGTGTGTGTGTGTGTGTGTGTGTGAGAGAGAGAGAGAGAGAGGGGGGGGGAAGGGAAGGGGGAGGAAGAGGCAGAGGGAGAGAGAGAGAGAGAGAGAGGGAAAAGGGAAGGGGGAGGAAGAGAGAGAGAGAGAGAGAGGGAGAGAGAGAGAGAGAGAGAGAGAGAAAAGGGAAGGGGGAAGAAGAGGGAGAGGGAGAGAGGGAGAGAGAGAGGGAGAGGGAGAGGGAGAGGGAGAGAGGAAGGGAGAGGGGGAGGGAGAGGGAGAGGGAGAGAGGGAGAGACGGAGAGAGAGAGAGAGAGAGAGAGAGAGGGGGGGGAGCACCTAGTTTCTAGGAGAGGGAGAGAGGCTTAGGGGATCTATGAGAACTGATAAGATGGCCTGCCCTGCTGTGGCCTTGTTCCTGTCCTCTTTCACAGCTTCAGGGCAAGGTTGTGGCCTAAGCTAGATAATGTGATACTTGTGAACTTTCCCCTGCAAACCTGTGAGTCAGAAGCCACCTTCATTCCTTAGGTTAGAAGAGAAGGCTTTCTCTCCCTCTGGCTCCCTTTACCTAAGGCCGTGGTATTCCATCTTTTCTGGTGTTTGGAACTGAAGATTTTCCTCTCCTTGCAGCAGCCCTGTCGTCTACATATACGATGATGGCTATCTCTTCCAAGGACGCTCCTCTTTGGGTAAGAAAGTCTCCTGTCCTGTTTCAAGGCCCTTGTAGCAGGCTCTTCTGAAGGATGACTTCTGTCCATGCCTTTCCACGAACCTGCTGAGTTTCCCTTTGAATAATAACAGTTCGATTTGGAACTGTACTCGTTACTTTAATTTCCCATAGGGCTTCTCTCAAGAGAGAATTTATATAAGGGATAAGTTTGACTATAGTTTGTTTTAGTATGTGTGTAGCATGTCCACAGTGCTACAGAAATTAGAGCTAAAGCAAACTGGCCCAAGTGACATTGCACACAACAAAATATGACCTATGACATTAGGCTTTGTATTGTTTTGTTTTGGTGTTTTGACGTGTCTCATCACAAATCCCTGAAACTCACTGTGTAGACCAGGGTAGCTTTGGACTCATAGACAGTGGCCTGCCTTTGCCTCCCAAGGTCTGGATTAAAGAAAGTGTGTGCCATAACACCAACACAAAATATGCTTTATTATGCTCTTCCCAAATGTTGAAACTCACAGATCAAATCCAGTCTATTTCCTGAGCAACTCAGGTAGAGAAAGTCAATTACAGTAAATGCAGGCCTATCAGAATAAAAGACCAGAGTCCGGATAAAGGGAAACATGGAACACAAATTAGGTCAGAGAACATGTTTATTAAATAGTTTTCTCATAGACAATAGGACAATTAAAAGAGTTTTAACTGTCCTAAAATGAGAATGTTCTTAGCATGTGACTGGGGGTGAGGGTGTCAGACTGGGTAGCTCCAGAAACAATGCAGAGCCTGCCTTTAGGAGTCTAAGAGATTAAATGTGGGACTGTGTCCCAAGGCTGGCAGAGGGCCAAGTTCCATGAACTTGGGCTCTTCTTTCAGGCCTGAGGCTGTGCAGCCTAGTGTATGTATCCTGTGTGTATGTGTTCTGCTTCATATAAATCTGACGAGTGTTCCCTTTAAGTCAAAACCCAAGTAAACATAGTCCTTCAAGATGATAATGTAAACAACAGAAAACAAATACTATTCCTTAAATTTTGTTATCTGCTTTTTCTTCTAACTCTTCCACCTGTTCTTCAGTTTGAGTTTCAATTGATGAATAGACTAGAGAGACAAGCTGGATCACATAATCTTGGTGTTGGTGGGAGGTGACAGGGACAGACAGCTCCCTACTGTCCCTTCCAGCAGCCTGAGGAATTCCCCTAATCTTTTCGAGACTTAGACTTAGCCCAAGCTGAGATTCATGGCTTTAACCTTTAAAAGAATTCCATGTTGAGCCGGTATAATGAAGCAGAGTTGGGGACTTGACCTTAAAAGTGAAGAGAAAGAAACACTCAGAATGAAGCAGACCACAGGTGTGGGCTTCTCTGAGAATAGCAGAAAGCAGGATGTACCCATGTGTGAGCATGGTCTCCCCAAGGAAGAGTTGAGATTAACTGGCTTCGTATTAGCCATATGTACCATTTTATTTTTATTAATTTTTCTTTTTTTATTAAGAATTTTTTATTCATTTTACATACCAACCACAGATCCTCCTCTCTTACCTCCTCCTGCCCCCAGCCCCCTCACTCCTCATCCCCCCCAGCCCCACCCCTGTTCCCTCCTCAGACAAGGTAAGGCCTCCCATGGGGAGTCAGCAGAGCCTGGTACACTCAGCTGAGGCAGGTCCAAGCCCCTCCCCCTGCATCAAGACTGTGCAAGGTGTCCCCCCATAGATAGTGGGCTCAAAAACAAAATGAAACAAAACAAAACAAAAACAGCTTATGCAACAGGGATGGATCCTGTTCCCACTGCCAGGGGCCCCTTAAGCAGATCAAGCTACACAACTGTCTCGCTTATGCAGAGGGCCTAATCCAGTCCCATGGAGGCTCCACAGCTGTTGGTCTAAAGTTCATAAGTTCCCACATATGTACTATTTTTAAATACTCAAATTGTATCATTAAAAGTTGCTAAGCGCCCCTCCTTCCTCTCTCTTTTGGAGAGCAAATGACTGATGTAGCCATAAGGTGGAACAAGGGATTTAGAATATATCTTTCCTGTAAATAGGGTTTCTGACAAGATTTCCTAGAACATTTCGGGTTTTCAGTTGGCGAGGGAGAAGGCCTTAAGCATTTGGTAATTGCTTTGGAATTCTTGCTCCTCTGTTGAGGAGAGGTCTCAACCAGATCCCTAAGTAAGGGCTCCTTTTTCTTCTCATGTCCCCTGATTTTTGTCTGCTTTTCTATCTTGCCTCATTGGGAGTGTTATAAGCAGATAACTCAGCAGGGGCTAGCATTCCTTCACTGAACCTCCCTGCTGCTGGCTGCTGGTCCTGCTTGTCGGGGTCACTGGGATTCATGTGGAAGATTTTCCCATGAAGCAGACAAGCACATGGAAACTGAGCACAGGCTATGTGTTTGTTGTTTAGACTGGCATCTTGGTCTCCTCAGAGTCATTTAGATGTATAGCTAGCTCAGTTTACTGCTGTATTCAGTTAAGGTTAATAAGAATAGTATAGAATTTTGAATGGGCAAAGAAAGTTAATATGAAAGTATATCTGGGCAATTTCCTCTTTTAATTTTTTTGACTTTAACTTTGGAAGAATAAAATGCAAGATTAAATATTTGTGATTTTCAAAAATCCAAATTAGTAACTCAACAGCTAACCTCACTGCTGTCAAACTGTCTCTTGTTGACCAAAGTTTTGTTCTTTTACTCATTTAATTTTTGAGCTAGGGTCTCAAGCGGCCCATGCTAGCTCCATCCCCCTATGTAGGCAAATCTGGCATTGAATTCTTGATACTCCTACTTTATCTTCCAAAGACATAAGATGAGGGGAATGTTACAGCAGCCAGCGGAGGTCCAACCTACTGGGAAATACTGAGACTAAATCTAGGTACCGATAATAAACCTGTAAAACTAGAAAAATGTAGTTAAAACTAACGAAGTTCTCACAGAGTAAACATGACCACAAAAAGACATAGTTAATGTCATGCTAGAAACCACTCCTGAGGAGTTATTATACAAAAGTAGGCAAATATTATTTTAGGCCACCATGGAGTAACCAACAATGTTATTGGAGTTTAGGAATTGTAGAGGGGCCCTCAACATCCACATATCCTGTCAGTTATCAACTATTGTATCTCATTAACAGTTATTACATTTAAATATTACATAGTATAAAATAAAGAGTATTTTTAGAGATTGAGGTTTTATATTTCGGCTTCAAGCTCTCCTGTGATTTAACAAATGAGCTTAGTATCTGACCCCTGATAATGTTCTAGTTTCTCAGATTTGAAGGTACAATGAATATGTTTTATATTGTAAGAATTTTAGCTTTGTGCTTTTAAATAAAATAATAACTACAAAATTTCCTTGTTTCAACCTTTATGGATCTTACTACCATAGGTTAATAAAATTATATTTGATATGTGTCTATCATAGACCAATCACTATATTTTTCCTACCAGCTCTGTTTATAAAAAAAAAAAAACAACAAAAAAAAACAAAAGAAAATAGGAATAAAAAGAAATTGACATCATGTTTTGTGATATGGCCTTTATGAACTGCCAGATTTTCAGTGAAAGAGATCCATTCTTTGCTGAGAGGGTGTCTTCTTGGGAAAGCTGGTCATAAATGACAGAGATCCTCATGGCACAGTATGGAGAGCAACAACTGGAAACCTGTTTGGAAACAGATGTGAACTGTTGAACTTGACTAAATAGAGAAAATAGAAACTTAGAATTCATGCATGAAAACATAGTTTATAGGAATTTGGAGTTGGGTGGGATGCTGAAAATTGAACCTATGGCCTCACAAATACCAGGCATGTGCTTCACCACTGAGATATACTTCTAACCTTAGGGCACAGTTTCTGATAATAGAAATTAAACATGTATATTTAATTATTTACATATATATATATGTATGTGCATGATGGTGGCACATGTCTATGAACCCATCAGTGAGGAGGCTGAGGCAGTAATATGATACCTGGGTAAGTTTGGAATACAAAGTGAGCCGTGTCTCCCCACACACCACCATCTCATTCTTAGTACTGCATTAGAATAGTGGAAAGAGCTTGTCTCACCAGGCAGTGAGCAGCTACAGCAAACGGCATTTATCAGAGACTTTAAGTATATTACACATATTTTGTAAACAAGTATCAAGTGAATTAAGTAAGTCTTTCTAAAGTTCATTTTTAAATAATTGCATATGTGCTGGTAATCCCTAGAGGTGGATACACATCTGCTCTGGTTCAGCTTTCATTTTGTTACTTTTATTTTAATAAGTGCATGTTAAAGATGAGATAATGGCAGCTTTAGCTTGAGGCTATTCCATTGACATTGAGTAGACTGGTAAAATATATATTCCCAGAGAATCATACACAGAAAAATTATATATATTATTCAAATGTCTAAGGCTATGCAAAAGACATTTTCTTAGTCTCAAAGAAAAGGAGGGAGGGAGAGAGGGAGGAAGGGAGAGAGAGAGGAAGGGAGAGAGAGAGTTTCTTGAGGACAGTAGTTTGAACTGTTATTTTCATATACAAATGTTTTACAATAATTGAGAGTAATGTGAAACTCCCACATCAGCAGTCCAGTGTTTTGTGTTTCCTGAAACCATTGGAAGCACAATCATAAACAGCCTTTCACCTCTCTCCTGGCTGGCTTCCACTTGGAGACACAGACAGGTATTCATCAGCCGCTGAGAACTGGAAATGCAAAACAGCAAACCTGCTTGGCAGGAGCTCGCATTGCATTCCCCTTTTATTGTTTTCTGAAGAACTGGATCTTGATTTTTAAAGCCATATTTGTGGCTAGAAGAATCCAATCTATACCATGCAGAACTGTTTATTCTAGTCTCAACCGAACATCATTTTAGAGTAAAATTTTATGTTCAAAATGTCAAACGTTTTATTTTCATAAGACTTTTATGTTTGTGAATACCAAAATGATCCTCTTTTATTTGGCAAGAACTTTTGACATTAGAGTTTTTGGAAACAAAACAAATGTTTTTGAAAGGAAAGGTTAGGAGGTTCATTCCAGACATACATTACAAAATATGTCTGTTGAACACTATGATAGGTGAAATTAAGACTCCAATGCTATACAGTGAGCTTGTAGTTTAGAAAATATTATTCAGCAATGTCAAAAATAAAGTTGCTTAATTATATGTAAGAAAACATTTTATAATTAAATTTAAGGTGAATGAAATGTTTTATATGATGTTTTTATTGTTTATTCCAATATCTTGTAAAAGAGAGTAAATTAAATATTTTTGAAATCATGTATCATCTCATAATATTGACTCACAAAATGTAATTGAGAGAGGGTTGAGCAACTGCTTCTCTTGCAGAAGGTCTGGGTTCAGTTCTTAGCAACCACATCTGGCAACTCACAGCTGCCTGTGATTCCACTTCCACTATATACGCTCATTGCACGTACATGGTGCACATACACACACTCAGGCATACACACATAAACAACACATGAACATATAGCAAACATATAAATCTATAAAACTTTTTTAAAAGAAAATATAACTCAAGTTATGTCCTTTAAAGTTTCCTTCCTGGTAGTTTGAGAAGATAATATATGTGTGTGCTTCACCTCCACACAACCTTCTTAAAGCTCTACCTAGGCTTAAGCTCTGAGTCTCAGTCCCTTTTCTCAGATCAGCATTTGGGAGACACTGAGACCACTAGCTTTGTTTTAATCTCATCTTTTTCTTTGTGTAAGATTCATAGAACATGTTTTTTATGTGTCCTCACTTTCTTGGCTTTGGCTTTTCCATTCCTCTCCAACCTTTTTTTAATTTTTTTTTTACAAGTGTTAGGAGGCCATTTTACGTGGTTAGGAACCACTAAATTTCAGCAGGCTCTTTTTAGCCAAACTATCTCAGTCATTCAACAGTGCTTGGAAATGTTATTGCCTCAAATCAAATTAGTAGGGATATGTTTTGACATTGGAGGCCATTTGAAATGTTCCAGGTTTCAAACACTCGCCACAAACAAATAGCTGCCCAAAATTAAGTGAAACAATAAGAGAATATGAAACAAATGTAAGCATTATCCGATGAACACGTGAGACTATCTACTTTATATAATGCACGACTCTTCTGCTGAGGCCTAGCACTGAATTTCCAGCTCTCTGATAATAGCAATAAATAAATCTTTAAAACGAATTAGTTTGGCATCATAGTTTGGTCATGGACATCTAAATAGCTCATTTGCTCTTTAGGAGAGCTCTTAGGATAGACTTTCATAGTTGTGCTCCTTAGTCTTTGGTCAACTTGACACAAGCTAAAGTCATCTGGGAAAAGGGGAGTTCACTTGAGAAAATACCTCCATTGCATTGGTCTCAGTAGGCAAGTCTGTAGGGCATTTTCTTGATTAATGATTTATGTGGGCGGACCCTTTCCATTGTGGTCATGCCCTACCTGGGTTGGTGGTCCTGGGATGTATAAGAAGTCAGGCTGAGGGAGTTATGAGGAGCAAACCAGTAATCAGGTTTCTTTCACGGCTTCTGCTCCAGGTGCTGCCTCCAGCTTCCTACCTTGAGTTCTGCCTTGGGGTCCCCTGATCTAGGGATATAACTTGTAAGCCAAATAAACCCTTTCCTCCCCAAGTTGCTTTTTGCCATGGTATTTTTTTTACAGGAACAGAAACAAAACTAGAGCAGCAGCCAATGTTTAGATAATGAGGATTTAGTGAACTAGACTATTTTCATATCTGGGATAAGCAGTTCCCTTCCACTCTCCTTTCTGGGCATTTCTTTCTCAGAGTACTGACTTATTTCTCCCAGTTTCTTTCCTTATGCTCTTGGGTATACCTACAGCGAAAGTTTGACCTTAAGCTATGTTAAAAGATGGAGTAAATCATGTTAAAATGTTAAAGAATTTTTTTGAGCAGTTATTTCCCTGTGCAGCAATGGCAAACTGTAAGTTGTTTGGGATCCACGAAAGACATATGAGGGGATATCTTTGATAAAGTATTCACAAAAGTGAGAGAAAGAATATTTTATTGGTTAAAGTTGAGCCATTGTCTTTATGGCTGCTTTTAAGCAATTTTAAATAAATTTGATTTTTTACTGTGTGACAAACTTTTGCTAAAATTGGGTTTTGCTTTGCTTACATTTGGAACTTGGGTAATGCACTCCTCCTAGTCTGACATGACCTCCCATTTAACTACTTTAATATCTGTCTCATGCTGCTGTTTCACACTCAATCGAGGTCACATACACACATATAGGTGGCTTCTCTACCACCTATAAAGTATGAACTTGTAAATCTCAATACATAGCACAAACCAGAGCCCTCCTAAGGCCTCTATGTTCACAAAGCTTGATCTTGTCTTAAAATAATTTCTAACTGAATTCCTATACAAGTCAGCTTTCTGTTCCTGGAATAAATACCTGCAATGAAACATTTTATAAAAAATACTTGTTTTCACCAAGAGATTCAGAGCCTAGGATCAATTGGCTTCTGTTGGTCTGTGCTTTTGATGAGGTAGCACATCATGAATGGAATGTGGAGCAGCATGCTGTTCAACTCATAGCCAGGAAGCAAAAGATAGAAGGATAAGGGAAGTGGGCCACTATCCTTTCCGGAATATGTCCCCAGTGACCTAACACCTTCCCACTAGATTCCACCTCTTGGAAATTCACTGTCCCTCCATAGCACCATTAACCAAGCCAGTACAGCTGGGCCTCTGTGGAACATTCTGAACTTAAACTATAGCAAGTCCTTTTCCACATTCCCCTTACACAGGACGTGCTTTGAAACCCACTGTGTGACCAAGAAATCCAATAGTTAAATCTTAATTATGTTATGAAGATAGCAATATAAATGAGCAGCATTAATAAATATTTTATGAGTTTATTACACACATACCATACCACATGCACACACACAAACCACACACAGACCCCCCAATCATACAACCATACCACACACATACACACATATACCACAATAACCACATACACACACCCCACATACACGCCCAACACACATCCCACCACAAACACACACACACACCACACACATAAACCACACATACCACATACACATCACGCACACATATACATGCCCTACTCATGGACACCACACACACACACACACACACCACATACCACATATACACACCACATCCACACACCGCACATATCATGCGCATACATAAACACACACACACACACACACCCCACAGACAAACCACACACCACATACACACACACACACACACACACACACACACACACATACTCCCACCATATACACCACACATATACCACATAAATATAACACACACACACACACACACACACACACACACACACACACCACAGACAAACCACACACCACATACACACACACCCAATACATACTCCCACCATATATACCACACATATACCACATAAATATAACACACACACACACACACACACACACACACACACACACACACACATACACCTTACATATCCTTTTTGAATCTGAAATCCAGGGGTTAGGAATTCAGAGAAGTGAATTAACAATTTTAAAGTATGTTGGTGAATATTATAGAGGCTTACAAGACAGAATTAAGGATTGTAATGTGTGTACACAGTGTACACATAAGTATATGTGGAAGCTTAGAAAATAAAATATTATACTACCATGATCCTAGATCATTATTATTGCCTCTGTATCGTAAATGAGCTGCAAGGGAAACATTTCAAGCTGTCAACTCCCAGGGAAAAACTAACAATTTGTTTTCATTTAAGAATTTACCAAACAATGCCCTAAAATATTTTAGTCTAGTACAATAAAATTCAGTTCAAGTCGATTCCAGATGTTTAGACTTACTGAATTACTTTTAATTATTTTAAAGTGATAAGTTGTGTCTTTCCCTCTGTCTAATTTACAAGTTGATTTCTAGGTTCCATGGCTACAGAAATGACCACACTTAGCAGGACAGTCATCAGCTAATACTTCTCCACATCTCACTGTCTCAATTCATGACAAGCCTTGGGACAATAATAGTTCTGTGTGAGCACTGAAAGTTAGATCATTAGCACTCACTACTCTTGGGATACATGAGTTTTTATTGTATGATAGCTCTTAATGAAATTTATATTTGGAAAGTTGTCTCAGTCACACTGTGGAAAAGTATTCAAATCTGGAAAACCAGTTAACTCAAAGTGATGTGTAGTAAGTATGGGTCAGCAGGGAAAAGCCATGGTGGTTACAGACCATGTTTATTGAAATAACCCTAACTAGATTCCAGCCAAGGGCTTCAGCATCCAGTTTACCATCCTAACAAGTAGAGAGTAGGTATATTCTACCCAACGACAGTCACTCAGATATCAGCAGCCCTAGACTTCCTTTTGATGGACACTTTTGGTAATTGTGAGCAAGAAGCTGTTTGCCAACCCAAGGCTTAAGGTTCAAGGAACAATGGGATGGCAATGCCCTGAAAGCAGTAGCCATTCGCTGCTCGCAATGTGTGATATCCTTCTTCAGTATAAAGCACACGGTGATTATTTCATGAATATTTGATGATGAACAGAGAGAACAAGTTTCATACTGAAAAGAAGGGCAAAAAAATCCTCTTTGATAGAATAAATATCAAGTGGAATGAACTGAAGCGGGAAGCAGAAAAATGGCGTTGTGTTATACATATATACCTGTTATTGGATGGAGGGGTGTGTGTAGATGCACAAGTCACTCTGAAAATCGGTGCATATTATAAATATATTTGTGCAAAATACATGTTTTGAAGATATTTAACAGAAGTCATAGATCTTACACCCAGGGAAGAATGCACCTCACCTCAAATTGCTCAAACTTCAAGTTGATAGATAGTAAGATAATTCATAGAAAATCTTAGAAAATGTAAACTCAGTATTTTAGTATAATGTCTGTTGTGGAATATTATTTTAAAGTGTGTTGCATTTTTTCCTAATGTTTTTGTCAACAATGCAAAGACGTGTTACATTCACTTGATTAAATAAAATTAACCTGAGAGAAGGAGGCTGTGTCAGCAAGTAGCTGACAGGAAGTGTTAGGGAGGAACCACATGTAGCAAGGGTTCTTAAGGGGGGCTGAGCAGAAGGACTTCAGCTTTTTTTTTTGAAAGACAAAGCAGGAGAAGATTAGCTACTTGCTATTCAACCTCTCTGAGCTTGAAGAATTCCACCTCAACCTTTGAATCACAAGTTCATTAGAGGGATAGAGATCTAGATAAAGTTTCCCTTAGTAGCCTTGAAAGAGTTGGTGCCTGAGGGAACAGAATCCCCTCAGGCTGCAGCCTTTAAGGCCAAACCTCTGCTGGTAATGGTGGAGTTGCAATCACTGATTAGGACAGCAGTTGCTTAAAAGGCAGCAATTGTAATAAAGAAAAACAACAAACGTCTACTAATGGATGTATTATAGTAAAATCATGAAGAAAAATATACTTAAGTGAAGATTAAGATAATGACTCTTATAACAGCAACTAAAATGTTTGATTTATAGGTTTAAAAATCATTGATTAATATAAATTCACTCTTTGTAACAACACTAATAATCTATAAAATATGATTCTAATTCAGTGTTTTGTACAAATAAAGTGCTCTTGTTTCTTTTATCTAGACATTTATAAGTCATTTATCTTTAGTTGATATAATTTGCATTTTTATAATGCACTAGTGGTTTTTATAAGCATAGATTTTGCTATACTGAAGACAATTTTCTTTTTTTATTTATTCAATAACTATATGTATGATATTCATTAATTAAATTAATTGTATTGATTTATTACATTCATGATATTATGTCCTGATACTACTGTCCATTTGTGGAGCTTTTCCATCACACAAACAGAAATTCTGTACTTAAGAAATCATTGCTCTGTATTCCTTTCTTCTCCATCTTGAGATAACGTCTAATCTTTCTGTATCTATAAATTTGTATATTCTATATATTTCATTTACTACAATTCTATAGTATTTGTTCTTTTTTTAAATGTAAAAACATTTTATGTACAACTGCAGAGGAAATAATTCACAGATAGCTTGAACATAAAAACAAGTTATAATTCAAAAGTCCAGGGTTATTTGAAACTGGAAAATATTTTCTCTGTCATAAATAGTAAAAATGATAACATTTCCCAATAAGCCCTTTTAAACCAAATAATAGCTGAATTATACATATAAATATTGATTAGATTCTGGGATATAGAAGAAACCTCTCTTCATCTGTTCAGAGAGCTATGTTTTACTTAAGTTGTGTGAGATTCCTATTCATCTTCCCCTTCACTGATTTATGGCAGACATTTTTCTATAGGCTAATCCATAATCTAAAAAGATTTTAGCCTCCCCTCCTGAAAGTACAGCCAGCATTTCCTTTCATCAGCTTGATAAGATACAAATTCTTATCCTAATAATGAAATGTTTCACTAAAGCATGCCCAGTGACTGGGCAAAATCAACTTATTATAAGCCACAGTCATCCTAGGGTCCTCCCTGATAGGTAGCCTCCCTGGGTCTGTGGGTTGCAGTCTGGTTGTCCTTTGTTTTATATCAAGTATCCACTTATGAGTGGGTACATACCATGTTTGTCCTTCTGAGTTTGGGTTACCTCACTCAGAATGATACTTTCTAGTTCCATCCATTTGCCTGCAAACCTTATGATGTCATTGTTTTTCTCTGCTGAGTAGTACTCCATTATGTATATGTACCACATTTTCTTTATTCATTCTTCAGTTGACGGGCATCTAAGTTGTTTTCAGGTTCTGGCTATTATGAATAATGCTGCTATGAACATAGTTGAACATGTATCTTTGTGGTATGATTAAGCATTCCTTGGGTATATGAAAAAAAAGGACAATGTTCGAAATATGAACCCTTACATTAGCCCTGTTTGGACATGTCTTACCCTGGGTTTCTTATAAAACCTAGTTTGAAGAAAATGCTGCCAGAAAGTACAATCTGAGAGGCACAAATGTAAAATCAAAAAGAAAATGGGACATAAATATGACTACTGATTACTGTTGAACTGTCCACAGCTTAAGTGAGTCAGATGATACATCAGTTTTAGTTCTTAGTTAAGGAAGAGAAAGAAATTTATTTGCAGGCTCCTTTTCCCCTTTCCTTCTTTGGTCAAATACCTGGGAAAGGTTAGTGTTTTCCGAAAGAGCTCCCCACCTTGGTCTGAAAGAGCTGAGAGGACTTCAGACCCCCTCAGAGCTCTGAATAAATATGTATATTGGTTACACTGATTTCAAACATATTGAAATGATGGGGCCAGTTCTTTAGCTTCCATGGTTACCTCCAGGGAAAAAGTGACAGCCAGTAACATTAAAAGATGAGGGAATACTCAGACAATGGGGGACAAAGTAAAGTAATAGAAGGAGAAATATGGTCCAGTCACAACAAGATCATTTATGCCAATGAGCAAATGGGGCACCACTAGTTGAGTCCCCTGCCAAAATGCTTCAGTTAGCAAAGGGCACAGTCAGAACATGAGTGAAGTGTTTCTGATACCAAAGCCCATGCTGAAAACTGGACATTAGGTTGTTTCCAGTTTAAGTGGTGTGCAGCATAAAATTATTAGAATTAGGTAACATGTCCATTAAGTCATGACATATCATAAAGAAAATTACAAAGGGAAAATATGACAATATTCTGACAATGAGAACATAAATATAGAAGAACACACACACTAAAGAGACTTTCCATCATTTGGTATGAAGGATATTGTCGTAAGTAAAATTTATCAAAGAAATGGATAACAGAATATGAATACATACAAAAGATCAGGTATTTATGTTTTCATAATGGGAAATATGTGTTGAAAAAATGTATAATTTTGTGAATTCTAATGGGGCCAAGACAACACCAGGCTAGATCACACAAACGATGATAGGTGCTTATTCCAATACTGGGATGAACAAGGTCAGAGATTTGTTTTCGTGATGAGCTCTTTTGTTATCCATTTACAAAATAATGAATATTTCAAATAGTTTGAAATCATATATTATTATATTTTGTTATGATTTCAAAGCCAATATGTATCACTTTAAATTTACAAAGCTATTTTTTTTATTTTGTTTGGGTTTTTTTCAAGACAGGGTTTCTCTGTGTAGTTTTGGTGCCTGCCCTGGATCTCACTCTGTAGACTAGGCTAGCCTCGAACTCACAGAGATCCGTCTGGTTCTGCCTTGTGAGTGCTCGGATTAAAAGTGTACACCACCACCGCCCAGCCCACAAAGCTATTTTAAACATGACTGAAATCATTGGCCTATTTGTACCTTTGTATATGGGGTACTTTATAAAGGAAGGATAGTGACTTATGTTGCTTTGGCTCTAAAACACATTATTGAAAGGGAGAGAAATGGCTTAGGCACTTTCTCATCTTCCTTCAACTTAATCCTTTTAACTTTACAGAGCAAGCTTATCATTTGACATTTATCATTCCTAAATCAACCATGTTTACATGTGTTGGAAGACTAAATGATTGTGAAAACTAGAGCAATTATTAATGTCTAGTCTTTTTCTTTTGAAAACTCAAATGCAGCACAGCAAAACCAGCATGCTCATTTCACTGGACAGTGTGCTATTTGTGCTAGTTGTGACATCCGAGTTTGCATTCTGTGGGCTAAATTAACTTAGATGGTGCAATAACTGATTGGAAATCAGGTGGATAGCATACTTTACATAAGGATGACCTATTGGTCAATCTCCATTCACAAACCTGTGTGGTGATATATTGTGTACTCTAGTAAAGGACAGAGCCAGCCACTAGATTAGAAATAGAGGTCAGACAGTGGTGGCACACAATTTTAATCTTGGCATTCGAAAGGCAGAGATCCATATGGATCTCTGTGAGTTCAAGGCCACCCTGGACTACATGAGAAAATACTGCCTGGCTTTGTTTTCTCTCAGTCTAGGAAAGAAAACAAAGCCAGGCAGTGGTGACGTACACCTTTAATTCCAGCACTTGAAATCTCATGCCTTTACTTGGGAAGCACACACACCTTTAATCCCAGGAAGTAATATGGCAGGGCAGAGAAAGGTCTATAAGACGTGAGGAGACAGGAACTAAAGGCTCTCTTTGGCTGAGGCCTTTCGGGTGAGGACTCAGAGGCTTTCATTCTGAGGACTCATGTAAACAGTATAGGCTGAGGAGTTGGCAAGGTGAGGTTGGCTGTGGCTTGTTCTGCTTCTCTGATCTTTCAGTTTTCACCCGAATATCTGGTACCAAGTTTTTTATTATAAGACCATTTAAGATTCAAAAAACAAACCTGTGAAATCTTAAACAACTTAGCTTATTCCTGGCTCATTAGGAAGTGTAGTTTGCTGGGGATTTTCAAAAAAATTGCCCATTCCATGCACCTGGACATCACAGATTGGCATGGTCTTTTCCATTTCAGGCCCTATCTGTGTAGATGAAAGCTGCAGCATCCTAGCAACTGTGTATGTCTGCTTTCAGAATTGCCACTGGCCAGCTGGCTCATGTGTGTCTCCAGATCTCCTCTTTCGGATCAGAGTGAGACTATACAGTTTGGTTTCATCTGTCCCACCTGTTCATGTTGAGCGAGTAAGGACCAGATAAACATGTCTCAACATCTCACAGGTCTCCTGACTAGGAAGAACAGATTTCAAGGGTCATCATTGATACATGGCACTAATATAAAATATAAGATTCTTGAATTTGGACTGGTGTATAAGAAGGAAATTTGATGGTCTTGATTTGGAGTGAGTCCACTTTCAATGTGAGAAGAAAATGAAGGTCTGGAGATGATACAATGGTTTTTAGCAGTTGCCCTATTGTCAGAGGTTGGCTTGTCCTATTGTCTGGTTTCATTCACAATTTTCTGTAGTTTAATTTTCATTCAACATCTGGCTGTAATTCCCTGAAAGTGTCCAAAGCATAAGTAGCCAATTGAGATACTTTGGAATTCTTTACTAATAGAATGCATGGAAAGTAATAATTATTTTTGTTTTAGGATAAGAGCCAGCAGATCTTTGTAGTTGACTATTTTTTACTCTTTACTTTTTTGGCTCCTTTGGAGGCTATGGCAATATTTTGTTTGTGCTCTCACAAGTAAAGCTTGCCTGGAGATCAGAGTTTGGAGCTAATCAGTAGAGGCCAGACAATAGTGGCACACACTTTTAATCCCAGCATTGGGAGAAGGAAACAGGAATTGATATGGCTGGTCAGAGAGAGGAAGTGTAAGGTGGGGTGGAGACAGGATCTTTCAGGCTGAGGATTTGGTAGAGGTTTCTTTAGTGGCTGGCTCATTTACTGATCTTTCAGCATTTACCCCAATGTCTGGTTCCAGGATTTTATTATTAAGACCAATTAGGATTTGTGCTACAGGGTGACCCACCATCCAGCTCCCAAATAAATACACATTGAGTCTTATTCTTTCTTACAAATTCCCAGCCTTAGCTTGACTTGTTTCTTGCCAGCTTTTCTTAACTAATTATCCCATCTATCTTATGCCTCTGGGCTTTTACCTTTCTTTATTTCTGTATATCCTCTCTTTACTTCTTACTCTTTGGCTTTCTACGTAGATGGGTGGCTGGCCCCTTCCTCCACCCTTTCTTGCTCCTTGATCTCCTCTTAACAGATTTCTCATCCTATTTATTCTGTCTCTCTGCCAGCCCGTGTCTATGTCTATCCTTTGTCCTGCCTCACTATTGACCATTCAGCTCCTTATTAGATCATCAGGTGTTTTAGACAGGCACAGTAACACAGCTTCACAGAGTTAAACAAATGCAACATAAAAGTATACAACACATCTTTGCATTATTAAACAATGTTTCACAGCATAAAAAAACATAACACATCTTAAAATAATATTCTACAACAGATCTTTCTCTGTAAGCAGCCTAAATATTTTAGGTTCTGCGGGAACTATCTCTTTCATAAATACTCTATGCTTCTGTTTAGCATGAAAATAAACTTAAAAGAGCCAAACGTTGTTTTTTATATAAAGTTTACATATTTCTACATATAACTTTTTCAGTTTCCTTTGATTAACTGAAATTGTTAGTCTCACTCTGAATTTACAAGCCATACAGAAGAAGATGTTGGGCTAGATTTGACAGTTAGCACTTAATTCACTCTTCTTTTTTTTTTTTAAGCCATTAAGTTTGTGTATACTGTGTTATACCATAAGAGATAATCAGAGATACCATCAGACTTGCTAAGACAGAATCACCCTGGGCAGAAAGAGGCCCAAAGCAAAGTTTTAAAAGTGCAATAGGTGCATAACCACTCAATGCCAGAGAGCAGATCAGAGCAAACAAGGCTGCTAGTCCACAAGGTGCCTGCCCTCTGCTTTCTGTTAGGTCAAGTTTTTCCAAGGTCTTCTTTATTCATATCTTGGGGAAGTTCACCATGATGTCTTTCTTAGAAGTAATGTGATTGTAGCTCATTGTATAGCCAAAGATAACCTTGAAATTATTTCAGATCCTTTGCTTCCACCTCCCTAGTTCTAGGATTATAGGTAAGGACTACAATAACAGATTTTATGGGGATTAAATCCAGAATTTTGGGTATACTGTGCAAGGGATCTACCAAATGAACTATATCCCCAATCATCCATCTTAATTTTTGTCAGTAATTTGGTCTTTACCATGTGATTTTATGATGTTTATTGAATATAGGATACACCAGGACCTCATTGTAATGTTTTGTTTTCTCAAATTCTATGACAATATAATAAATTCAATGATGAGAATTTCTTTCAGTATGTCTTTTATCTGAAGAATCTCCATGTAAGTACATCATTGTTAGACTTTCAAACTTCAAATATGAGAAACTTATGACAATACCACAAATACTGTTATATAAAGGAGGGATTTTATTATGTCATCAAACCTTCTTTCATAGTCCCCATCATAGCCTCAAGACACTGAGGGCTAATACTGACTTGCTCCATCTCAGAAGCCTTCCAAGGTCATAGCTAGCAGAGGATAACTTTGTACAGAAAAAAGATCCCTCTCTTTCTTGTTCCTCATTCTTTTCCTCCTTGTGCTCCTCTTCTTTCCCACAGCATTTATTTTCTTCAGTTACATAGGAATGTTATCATAGGGCACCAGCATTTTACTAATTGTGTGTTTCAAGCTGTTAGCAATTTGTGAAATTAAGTTAATGACCATTATCACCTTTAAAATACTATCTTAAAAACACATGTGTTAGTCCAGAAAGGTGGCTCAGCAGGTCAAGATAATTGTTGTGTTAGCCTGGAAAGTTCCCCGAACCCTCATGAAGGTTAAGAGACAGAACAAACTCCATAAAGTTGTCCTGTGAACTCCGCATGTGCATTAGGGTATTTGTCCCTACCTTAAATCATGTGTACACATAAAAAAAGGGAAAGAAAAAGAAAAACATTGAACATAAGTATTTCAAGCTATAAATAAAAGTGAGACTGAATAGAAAGCATTAGAGAATGTTAGACTCAAATTATAATAAGGACATTTTACTCCATTTCTATTTTATTAATGTATACATTTAAGCATGTATCTGGCCATATCTACAAAAAAGTAATATCTGGAATGTTTGTTTGATAGTTGTGTGCATATGAATGAGTTCTGAGTCTTGGTCATTCTAGAAAAAGAATTTCCCATAGGGTAGGATAATAGAGAAAGGTAATTGAAAACTTTCTTTGGTAAAATGTATTTTTTCATGCAAATTGAAATCCGTTGTTTAGTTTATTAAACATCTATTGCTTACAATGTGTAGAACAAAGACAAATAAGCTATATGGGGACAGCAGTAGGCTCATCTACTGCACATGGAGCATCATATTAATTACATAATTTAGAAAGTGGCTTTCATGTTTAGAGTGAAAATGCTCCCAGTTGTGCTAAATATTTGTCTTAAAGGTATTATTAACTTTGATCCCTATGAACTCAGTAAAGTAGCAAGAGGATGAGGAGCAAAACTCTTTTAAAACTGCTAATGTAATTCTACATTAATCCCCTTTGAAATTTTGCCTTTTCTGTCATTAGTGCCCATTTCCACAGTTGGAGAGCTTTTGCTTGGGGAGAAATTCACATCTAAAGAATGCAAAATTTTCAACATTTTAAGTAACCCACTAATTAATTTTGATAAAGTTGAAATAAAGGACTTGTCACGTGTATAATCAGTGAATATAAAATGATCTCAATCTCTTTTACTTTATCTGATTATATTTCTCAGAACAGTTAAAGCAGTGTACGTTGGCCCATCAACAGCAATATAAGCACTACAATCAACTTTGGCTTTGAAATGTATAGCAAAGAAAAAAAAATTTTTTTTTAAAGGTGTTCTTAAATTATTCATAGCTGCAGCCATTTTCAACTTTGGACCACTGATAAAGTACTTTTGAAAATCTGAACATATTCTGCAGAGAGAAATTGGCATTGTGCCTGAGGTATAATGTAGGACTGATGCTGCATTTTACCTGAAGGACAGTACTTGGACAAGAAAAGACTTATTTCTGGATCTCAGGAACTCAACATGCTTGGAACAAAAGAGCTGAGAAGCCATCCCAAGGGATTCCAATTCCTATGAAGTATGTCTAGAACAGCATGAGAAGTTTGGAAAAGGAAGTTACTGGTGATACTGTAACAGAAAACAAAAGACCTCCTGCCAGCTGTACTGGTTTCCAACCTTGGCTTAGTGAGTGATGAAAAGTAGCTCCCCGGTTGTGTTGTGAAAAAATAATAAGGAAGAGACATGAAGGCAGACATGCAAATTAGCGCCAGCCCCTAAGCCCAGAATGTGAAAACAATCAGGCCAAAGGTAATAGAAATACCATTCATTCATCTCCTCACTCTCCTCCAGTCTTGGCTCCACATCATTGTTTTACAGTGAGTCCTTCCTTCCCCTTGCTTTCACTTCATTTCCCTTTGCCAGACTTTATCTGCTTTCATGTTTACTATTGGTCTCCTTTGCTGGAATAAAAAATGCCTTAGAAGAACTTGGCCTCTGACTAGTTTATTGCACCACCGTGGATGTCTGTCTTTCTCATTTTTCTTTTGCTGTCTCCTTTTGGATGCTTACCTGAAAGCGGGTGTGCTTTTACCTGCACTTCAGGCTTCCTTATTCTTTCTCTAAAGTATCGTTTTCCCACCATGTGTCTGCTTACTGCTTTGTGGCTCTCTTCCATGCCAGGTTAACTCAAACAGCCATTCTCCTGTAAGTTAAGATGCCTCCCCCTACACTTGTGGTGATATTTTGTTGTACTCCAATGAAGCTCACCTGAAGATCAGAGCCAGCCACAGAGCTAAACATAGAAGTCAGGCGGTGGTGGCACACATCTTTAATCCTAGCACTCAGGAGGCAGAGATCCATCTGGATCTCTGTGAGTTTAAGGCCACACTGGGCTACATGAGATTGATCCAGTCTAGGAGAGAAACAGAGCCAGGCAGTGGTAGCACACACCTTTAACCCAGTATTTTGGAAGCACACACGACATTAATCTCAGCAATAGGAAGGTTGAGAGAGGAAGTGAAATAGCTGGGTGGAGAAAGGCATAGAAGGCATGAGGAGACAGAACTAGAGAGCCTTTTCGGCTGAGGACTCAGAGGCGTTCAGTCAGAGGATTCATGGAGTTTATGAGGTGACAAGTTTCTCTGGTGGCTTGTTCCTTTGTCTCTCTGATCTTTCAGATTTCACCCAGATATCTGGCTCTGTTTTTTTTAATTTTTTATTATAAGACCATTTAAGATTCATGCAACATACATTTATTTGAAACCATCTAAGATATCTTCTCCATTTTACTCAGGTTTATACTTTTGGTACCTTTCAGATTAAACTCAAAGGGCCAGTCATTAAATTTGCATGGATTATTATACTATGACCAAGAATTCAATTTTTAATCTGTGACTGAATAACCCATGCTTTTTTTCTACCTCATTCCATTTTTGTTCATTAAATCAATGCTCTTTTATAACCTAACAGGTGTAAGATGAAGTAAAAGGTTTGGTTACAAGCATGTGGTCTAAATTTAACATTTGCATGAGCTATATGTGATTAAAGATTTTAATTGTTCATGTTAACTATTCATGTTGTTAAAATTTTAAAAAATGTAAAATTATATGTGTTTACAAAATAGAACATGATATTTCAAATGCACTGCATCTAATATATATATATATATATGAGACTTCATTTAGTTATTACTTTGTATTTGACAAATTTTATACCATTCTGAAACATGTATGTGATTTGGTAGTAAAAAGTACATTTGAGTGTTCTATGATGATATTGAAATAACAATATTAAATAAAGGACAAATTTGAGATGTCAGATGTGTACAAAATGTGATTATAAAATAAAAATCCTGATGAATAGGATAAAATAGAAAATGAGAGTGGGTATGAGCTGAAGTTTTATTCACATCTATCTACCCATCATCTTTCTTTCTTTCTTTCTTTCTTTCTTTCTTTCTTTCTTTCTTTCTTTCTTTCTTTCTTTCTTTCCTTCTACCTATTTGTACTTATTTGTTATATATCTGCCATCAGCTTAGGTATAATTGTATATATTTGTGTAACTGAAAAATTTCTATAAAACTAAAACATCTTTTGTGAGTATGCCTGTATATGTATGTGAGGGGGGATATGCACGTATTCCAAATACCACCATCATCATGTGCATTTTTCATCAAGAATGAACAACCAGGGCCAGTAGGCAAAAGCACTTGCCTCCAAGCTTGAGGCCTTAGGCTTCACCTAGGACTAATATGACTGATGGAGAAAAGTCCTACACTATCCTCTGGCCTCTACACACACACACACACACACACACACACACACACACACACACACACACCATGTTACATGTGCACCCACATGCATATACACTCACTCATTCCCATATGTGCATATCCCTACTACACACAGAAAAAGAGTAACTCTTGTTCATCTCCATCCTTATTTAATAAGTTACTCTTAGAGTATCGATTAGTATATCCTCACTTCTATAAATTGCACCTCTGGAAAGCCTTTCATCCCTTATGAGAATGATACAGTTAAAATGAAAGTCTAAGTATATTTGTTTTCTGTTGAAAACCTTTCAGTAGATCCACACTAGTGGAAAAACATTCAGTGTAGCTAGAGTTTTCCTGCCTTGCCCACAGTCAGGACAAATCTGTCACCCGCCAGTCCCATAGCTGCTCAGACCCAACAAAGTAAACACAGAGACTTACATTGCTTACAAACTGTATGGCCGTGGCAGGCTTCTTGCTAACTGTTCTTATAGCTTAAATTAATTCATTTCCATAAAGCTATACCTTGCCACATGGCTCATGGCTTACCGTCGTCTTCACATGCTGCTTGTCATGGCGGCGGCTGGCAGTGACTCCCTCACTCAGCCTTCCACTTCCCAGAATTCTCCTCTCTCTTTGTTCCGCCTACTTCCTGCCTGGCCACTGGCCAATCAGTGTTTTATTTATTGACCAATCAGAGCAATTTGACATACAGACCATCCCACAGCAGTTCAGTGTATTTTTCAGCATTTATCATGACCAAATCTACATTTTTTTCTCATCAGCTCTGTCTCCTACTGCTTCCCTAATTAGATGACCAAGCATTCCCAAAATGTCCCCTTTGCTTCCACAACTGACTGTGATGTTTCATGTTTCCACACCTTTGACTCAGTCAGGCTGCTGTTAGTATGTGTAGAAGGCTGCACAGTCAGAGTGAATGATGCTTCTGCAGAATGTGCATCTGTTTAATAGGTAAAATTATATTCTATTTACTTGCATTTAGAGGTTTGTTTTCAGCTCTGTATCTGGAATTTACCATTTTTTATTCCCAAAGGCTGTGAAAAACAGTCCTCTGCAATAGCAGCAAAGCATAAAGCAGACAAGAACAAGAATGAGTTGGCAGAGCATGCTCAGCATTTGGCTGCAGGTATATAGACAAAGGCAGTTAGCACTCCTAGGATAAAGAATAGCAGATGGCA
The DNA here is from genome assembly GCF_949786415.1 of Peromyscus eremicus. Lineage (NCBI taxonomy): Eukaryota > Metazoa > Chordata > Mammalia > Rodentia > Cricetidae > Peromyscus > Peromyscus eremicus. The sequence goes on along the minus strand of NC_081418.1, from coordinate 6,720,489 downwards.
GCCTTCTAAGATGGAGTGTAGGAAAACAGTGTGTTTTAAATGCATTAAAAAAAATAGGTGTGTACATAAAATCCATTTTTTTTTTCTGAGACAGGGTTTCTTCGTGTTGTTTTGGTGCTTGTCTTGGATCTCACTCTGTAGACCAGGCTGGCTTTGAACTTATAGAGATCTGCTTGGTTCTGCCTCCTGAGTGCTGGGATTAAAGGCATGTGCCACCACCACCCAGCATAAAATCCAATTTTTAATGTTACTTAACCAAAGGAACTGAGTTTTCTAAAATTAGATATAAGGGTTGTAGAATGAGAAACCCATCAGTCTGGAGGAACTGACTGGGCTGAGAAAGGACTGGGATTTGGGGGATGAAGCAGTATCTGGGGTTAATGCAGGACAGCAGCCTAGCACACAAGAAAATGGAAGTTAAGAATGGACTTGACCATTGGTTTTCATTAATGCTTGTAGAGAGAAAAATGAAAAGTTGCTGAATACTTTTGATAGTTGTTGAGCGTAATTGTCTTTAATGTGTTAGCAGAGTCGTGTCTTACCTGGTTATGCTTCAGGGTAATTTACCTGTGTTCTCTACTAGGATCAGCAACCTGTTCTTTACTGGAATTGCTAGTTTCTTCTTTTAAACCATACAGAGTAGCATTTCACCTTCCATCAAGTTGTGTCTGTTCACCAACCTTACAGCCATTCCTGTTTCTACACTCAGATTGTAGCAACTAAGTGGGAGTCAGGACCGTGGGGTCCTGATGTAATTCCATCTCTCAGACAAGTGTTGCTTACAGTAAGCACACAGATCATGGACATGAATTGACCAACAGAGTAGTGAAAAGAATGTGGAAGGGAACAAAAGAGCACTAAGCTTCAGAGTTCTGGGACTGAACCCCAGTCCATGATGCCCCCAATATTGGCAAAAATTAGGAAAGAATAATTAAAAACTACTAAGCTTCCAAATCATGAACTGCTGTGGGATGTTTTGTATGTCAAATATGTTGCTCTGATTGGTTAGTAAATAAAACACTGATTGGCCAGTAGCCAGGCAGGAAGTATAGGCGAGACAAGCAGAGAAGAGAATTCTGGGAAGTGGAAGGCTGAGTCAGAGAGACACTGCCAGCTGCCACGATGAGAAACAGCATGTGAAGATGCCGGTAAGCCACGAGCCATGCGGCAAGGTATAGATTTATAGAAATGGATTAATTAATTTAAGCTATAAGAACAGTTAGCAAGAAGCCTGCCACGGCCATACAGTTTGTAACCAATATAAGTCTCTGTGTTTACTTGGTTGGGTCTGAGCAGCTATGGGACTGGCAGGTGACAGAGATTTGTCCTGACTGTGGGCCAGGCAGGAAAACTCCAGCTACAATGAACTATTTCTGTCTTTGTATTGATGTCATACACAGACCATCATGTAAATAAGGGTGAAGGATGAAAATCCAGTAAGCCGCTATTCAAACCAAGTTGTTTTCCAAATCAAGGAGGATACAAAAGTGCTGTTTTTCTGATTAAATTTATTATATTAGCTTTCAGTTTTATGTCCATCTATATAAAACTCTCAAAAACATTAAAAGAGTAGCTTATCATGCTTATATATACATACATATGCATATTTATATGATACCATATCTAATCATCTTTAAGCACTCAGTTAACAACCTGCAATAACATACCATAAATATTCTCTGTATTTTCTTTACAACTTGTACTGAGTCCACACACTCTAGATAATGTACCCATACATAATCTTTATGGTTTCTTTTCAAGTTCATATTATATCCAAAATAGATAAGTAGATTTTTACACATTAACAATTTTAAGAATCATGTGTGGGCTCTCTCTGTTATCCTCCTAAAATGTAATGAGTCTATTTAATTAGAGCTATGGTGCACTGTCACTAACACAAACTAACTTTTTGTCTTATTTACCACAACTTGACAATCTCAATTATCATTAGGAATCATAAAATGATAAAATTCACTTTGATAAAAATAAAATATGCCATGTAAGGGACTCCTTATAAAACACTGGTATATTGTTTGTAGTATTTTTGCAGAAAGAATTGTGCAAAGTAAAAATATAATAATAAAAGCATATGTTTTGAAAATATTTTTAGTTTTTAAACTTGTTTAAAAGTTGTGTGTGTGTATATGTGTGTGTGTGGAGGCCAGAGACTTTGGATCTCCTGGAGCAGGAGATACAGACACTTGTAAGCAACTGGTTGGTGCTGGGATTGAGCTAGGCTGCTTTGTAGGAGCAGTGTGTGCCTGCCATCCTTCCAGGTATTATCAGACTTGGGGCAATATGGCCTTTAACGTCCAGATTTCCTGCCTTCCCCTCCAGCAAACTCACTGTAAGATCTTTTATTTTATTGTGCAGATTTTTGAATCATGAACTGTATCCAGATGCATTTCACTAGAACTCAACATGGACAGCTTTGATAGTTTGCCAAAGACCATATTAATTATCAGTTTGTTTTTGCTGAAGGAATCTGTTGGATTATCCATGGCAAAGCTGTTTCCTAAATGTTATATTCAAGCTTTAATCATTAATAATATAAGCTCTTTTATCGAGTTCATCTTGTAAATAAGGCTCAATGGTTAACAAAACTGAACGGCAGTGTCTTGAATCTCTAGTACAAATACTGTATCCTATATTCTTAAAACAAAAAAGGATTCATTAAAGAGAACATTACAAATTTTCAGCACTAAATGGTTATAAAGCAATACAACATATTGTGAAAACTTAACAATAGTAACATTGTTTTTTCAAAAAGAGAGCATGAGCCCCTAAAATATTTTTTGTGGGTTCATAGAGTAAATGATGGACAGTGAAGAGATCCTCTCCTGAAACAGGTACATTGGTGCTCATGTTGTTCCACCAACTGTTCCTCAGAGTGCAAAGGTCAAATGCCACAACCAGGAAGGTCAAAGTCTATGGGGAAAATACTGGGGGGTTTAAGGTAGATTCTCTAGTTTGATGGGTTTATTAAATATAAATTTATCAAATAAAAACATTGTAACAAAGTTGAGAAAGTTGTTTAAATAGACAGTGAAGTGGGTGATGTCTTCAATTGGTAAAACAACAGAACAAATAAACAGCAAACAGCCAAACAAAAAGCAATAATCTTGTTTCTTCTCTAAGGGTGGTATTTTGAATTATTCTTTGAAATGAATGCACTGTATCAGATTTTCTTTATCTGTTCTATGGTTGAGGGACATAGTTGTTTCCAGTTTCTGGCTATTATAACAAAGCTGCTATGAACATAATTGAACAATTATCCTTGTGGTATGATTGATTATGTTTTGGGCATATAACTAAGAGTGAAATAGCTGTGTCTTGAGGTAATCTGATGTGGGGAATATTATTTCAAGGTGTGTTACTTTTGTTTATGTTGCATTTGTTTAACTCTGTGAAGCTGTGTTACTTTGCCTGTCAAAAACACCTGATGGTCTAATAAAGAACTGAATGGCAAATAGCAAGTCAGGAGAAAGGATAGGCAGGGATGGCAGGCAAAGAGAAGATATAGAAGGAGAAACCTTGGATGGAAGAGTAGCCAGAGAAGGAGGAGGACATCAGGGGCCAGTCATCCAGCTACCCAGCAAGCCACAGAGTAAGAAATAATGAAGTTATACAGGACTAGAGAAAAGTAAAAGCCCAGAGGCAAAAGCTAGACAGGATAATTAAACTTAAGAAAAGCTGGCAAGAAGCAAGCCAAGCTAAGACCAGATATTTATAATTAAGAGTAAGCCTCCATGTGTGATTTACTTGGGAACTAGGTGGCAGGTCCCCCACCCCCACCCCAGAGAATAAAATACAAACAACAACACGTTGGTTCCTAATTTTCTAAAAAACCACCAGCCATATTGATTTCCAAAGTGGCTGTATAAGTTTGCATTCCCACCAGCAATGGAGGAGTGTTATCCTTGCTTCGTATCATCTCCAGCCTGAGCTGTCACTCATGTTTTTGATCTTAGCCATTGTGACAGGTATAAAGTGTAATCTCAGAGTCATTTTTGATGTGAAGTTCCTTAATGGCTGAGGATGTTGAACACTTATTTAAGTGTTTCTCATTCATTTTAGATTCCTCTGTTGATAATTCTTTTCAGATCTGTACCCCATTTTTCAATTGGATTATTTGGTTTTTTGATGTCTAGTTTCATGAATTCTTTATAAGTTTTAGAAGTCAGCTTTCAGTCAGATGTGGGGTTGGTGAAGATCTTTCTCCATTCCGTGTACTGCTGTTTTGTCCTATTAGCCATATCCTTTGCCTTACGTACTATTTAAGTTTCATGAGACCCCATTGATTAATTGTTGATCTTAGTGTCTGCAATGTTTGTGTTCTATTCAGGAAGTTGTTTCCTGTGCCAATGTGTTCAAGGCTGTTTCCCACTGTCTCTTCTATTGGTTCAGTGTATGTGGATTTATGTTGAAGTCTTTGATCCAGTTGGGCTTAGGTTTTATGTAGGTGGTAGATATGGATTTATTTGCATTTTTCTACTTACAGACATCCAATTAGACCAGCATAATTTGTTGAAGACACTTTCTTCATTCCATTGTATAATTTTAGCTTCTTTGTTGAAATCAAGTGTCTATGGGTGTGTGGATTTACATGTGGGTGTTTGATTTGATTCCCTTGATCAACCTGTCTGTTTTTATGCCAGCACCACATGGATTTTATTGCTATAGCTCTGTAGTAATGCTTGAAAGCAGGGATGGTCATATCTCCAGAAGTTTTTTTTTTTTTTTTTTTTTAAAGTACAGGATGGTTTTACTTATCTTGGATTTTTCGTTTTTCTATATGATGCTGAGTATTGTTCTTTAAAGATCTGTAAAGAATTACTTTGGGATTTTAATGGGGATTACTTTGAAACTGTAGATTGAGCTCAGTATGATGGCTATTTTTACTATGTTAGTCCTAATGATCAATGAGCATGGGAGATCTTTCTATCTTTTGATCTTCTTCAATTTCTTTCTTCAAAGACCTGGAGTTCTTGTCATATAGGTGTTTCATTTGCTTGGTTAGAGTTACAAAAAGATACTTTATATTATTTGTGGCTATTATGAAGGGTGTTGTTTCCCTGATTTCTTTATCAGCCCATTTATCATTTGTATAAAGGAGGGATACTGATTTTTTTTTAGTTGATTTTGTATACAGCTACTTTGCTGAAGGTGTTTATAAGTTATAGGAGTTCCCTGGTAGAAATTTTGGGGATGTTTATGTATACTATAATATCATCTGTGAATAATGATACTTTGTCTTCTGCTTTTCCAATATGTATTCTCTTGATCACCTTTAGTTGTCTTATTGCTTTAGCTAGAACTTTCAAGTACTATCTTGAATATAAATGAAGAGAATGCACAGCCTTGTCTTGTTTCTGGTATTAGTGGACTTGCTTTGAGTGTTGGCTATCAGCTTGCTACATATTGCTGTTATTATGTTCAAGTATGTCCCTTCTTTCTCTGATTTCTCCAAGACTTTTATCATGAAGGTGGTGTTGGTTTTTCCAATGACTTATTTTGACATCTAATGAGATGATCATATGGTTTATTTCTTTCAGTTCATTTATATGTTGGTTTACATTGACAGATTTTCATTTGTTGAACCATCTTTGCATCTCTGAGGTAAAGCCTACTTGGTCATGGTAGGTGATCTTTTTGATGTGTTCTTGAATTCTATTTGTGGATATTTTATTGCATATTTTTGAACTAATGTTCATGAGGAAAAATGATCTTTAATTCTCTTTGTTAAGTATTTGTGTGGTTTGGGTATCAGGGTGACTGTGGTCTCATAGAAATAATTTGTCAAAGTTCCTTTTGTTTCTGTTTTGTGTAATAATTTGAGGAATATGCATATTAGCTCTTCTTTGAAAGTCTGGTAAAATGCTGTGTTAAAACCATCTTGTCCTGGACTTTTTTTTGGGAGGTGGGGTGGAAAATTTTTAAGGACTGTTTCTATTTCCTTAGGGGTTATAGATCTATTTAAATTGTTTATCTTATCTTGATTTGACTTTGGTAAGTGGTATCTATCAAAAATATGTCTTTTTTTTTTTTAGATTTTCCAATTTTCTGGAGTACAGATTTTTTTTTTTGTTTTTTTTTGGTTTTTTTTTGAGACAGGGTCTCTCTGTGTAGCTTTGCGCCTTTCCTGGAACTCACTTGGTAGCCCAGGCTGGCCTCGAACTCACAGAGATCCACCTGGCTCTGCCTCCCGAGTGCTGGGATTAAAGGCGTGCGCCACCACCGCCCGGCGAGTACAGATTTTTAAAGTATGACCTAATGATTCTCTGGATTTCCTCAGTGTCTGCTGTTATGCCCTCCTTCCCTTTCTGATTTGTTAATTTGGATATTCTCTCTCTGCCTTTTATTTAGTTTGGATAAACATTTTTATATCTTGTTGATTTTGTCAGAGAACCATCTCTTTGCTTCATTGATTCTTTGAATTGCTCTCTTTGTTTCTACTTTACTGATTTCAGCCCTCAATTTGATTATTTCCTGCCTTCTACTCCTCTTGGGTGTGTTTGCTTCTTTTTTGTTTTAGAGCTTTCAGGTTTGTTACTAAGTTGCTAGTATGAGACCTCTCTAAATTCTTTTTTTTTTTTTTTTTTTTTTTTTTTTTTTTTTTTTTGGTTTTTCGAGACAGGGTTTCTCTGTGTAGCTTTGCGCCTTTTCCTGGAACTCACTTGGTAGCCCAGGCTGGCCTCGAACTCACAGAGATCCGCCTGGCTCTGCCTCCCGAGTGCTGGGATTAAAGGCGTGCGCCACCACCGCCCGGCTGAGACCTCTCTAAATTCTTTATGAAGGCACTTAATACTATGAACAATCTGCTTACCATCACTTACATCTTGTCCATAAGTTGGGGTATGTTTTATATTCATTTTCAATGAACTCTACAAAGTCCTAATTTCTTTATTTTCTGTCTTGACTCATTTTTCACTCAGTAGAGAGTTGTTCAGTTTCCTTGTATTTGTAAACTTTCTATTATTTCCGTTGTTGTTGATATCCATCTTTAATCTGTGGTGCTCTGATAGGATGCAGGGACTTACTTCAATATTCGTTATCTGTTGAGACTTGCTTTGTGTCCCAGTATGTGGTCAATTTTGGAGAAAGTTCTATGAGGTGCATAGTAGAAGGTATATTCTTTTTCGTTTGGATTAAATGTTCTATAAATATCTGTTAGGTCTATGTGCTTTAAAACAGCTGTTAGCTGCATTATTCCCATGTTTATTTTCTGCCTGGATGACATGTCTATTAGTGAGAGTGAGGTACTCAAGTCTCCCACTATCAGTGTGTGGGGTCAATATGTGATTTAAGCTGTATCAGTGTTTCTTTTACAAAATTGCCTGTCCTTGTGTTTGGGCTATAGTTGTTCAGAATTGAAATGTCATCTTGGTAGATTCTTCCTTGATGAGTATGTAGAGTCCTTCTTTATCTCTTTTGATTAGTTTTGGTTTGAAGTCTATTTTGTTAGATATTAAAATGGATATACCAATTTGATTCTTAGATTCCTTTGCTTGAAATAACTTTTTGCAACCTTTTATCCTGAGATAATATCTATCCTTAATGTTGAGAAGTGTTTCTTCAATGTAGCAGAAGGTTGGATCCTATTTTATTATTCATTGTGTAAGCCTATATCTTTTTATTGGGGTATTGAGACCGTTAATATTCAGAGATATAAATGACCAGTGACTATTGATTCCTGCTTTTTTGTTGTTGTTAGTGTCATTGTTGTTGTTATTGTTGTTGTTGTGTGTGTATATGTGTGTATGTGTCCCTTTTGGTTTTGCTGGTGTGAGGTTATATATTTTCTATGTTTTTATAGTTATGGTATAGTTATGCTCTTTGGGTTAAAGATTTCCTTCTAGTATCTTCTATAGAGGTATATTTGTAGATAGAAATTGTTTAAATTTGATTTTATCATGGACTGTCTTATTTTCTCCATCTATGGTGATTGAAAGATTTTCTAGGAGTAGTAGTCTGGGTTGACCTCTGTGGTCTCTTAGAGTCTGCAGCACATCTGTCCAGGCCCTTCTGGCTTTTATAGTCTCCATTAAGAAGTAGGCTGTAATTCTAATAGGTCTGCTTTTATATGTTATTTGGCCTTTTTCTCTTGCAGCTTTTAATATTCCTGTTTTGTTCTGTGTTCTTGGTGTTTTGATTATGTGGTGAGGGGTCTTTATTTTTTGGTACAATCTATTTGGTGTTCTGTAAGCTTCTTATATCTTTATAGGCATGTGTAGGTGGAAGTTTCTGTCCCTGCCAGTTCCCAAATAACTGACACAGAAGCTTAATATTAATTATAAATGGTCAGCCAGTAGCTCAGGCTTATTACTAACTATCTCTTATAACTTAAATTAACCCATTTCTATTAATCTATGTATTGCCACATAGCTCATGGATTTACCTGTCCTCTAGCATGTCTTACTCTCTCTGTGTTTCCTGGCAACTCCACTGACTCCATTCAATCTGCTCCTCTTCCTCCCAGCATTTTCTGTTTGGCTGTCCTGCATATACTTACCTGACTATTGGTTAGTCAGTTCTTTATTAAACAATGAGAGCAATATATGTTCAAAGTGTACAGAAGGATTATTCCAAAGCAAGCATGCCCTTCTTGAAATTAGCAAAATTTTCTTCAATTATGTTGTTAAAATTATTTTCTGGGCCTTTGAGCTGGGAATATTCTCCTTCTTCTATTCCTGTTATAGTTATGTTTGGTCTTTTCTTAATGTCCCATATTTCCTGATGTTTTGTGTCAGGAATTTTTTTTAGGTTTAAGATTTTCTTTCACATATGTATCTATTTCTTCTGTCTTGCAGTCAACACCTGAGATTCTCTCTTTCATCTCTTATATTCTATTGGTGATGCTTGCATCTGTAGTTCCTGTTCACTTACCTGGATTTTGCATTCCACTTACAGAATTCCCTCTGTTTGTGTTTTATTTATTGCTTCAATTTCCATTTTCAGGTCTTAAACAATTTCATTCATTTATGGTAACTGTTGGTTTTTTCTTGGTTTTCTTCATATTCTTTAAGGTTTTTTGCTTTTATCCAGTTTTTTGATTGTCTTTTCCTTGATTTCTTTAAGGAATTTATTCATTTCATCTGAAAGGACCTCTATGCTCATCATCAAGTTAGTTTTAGGTCATTTTCTTGTGCTTCAGCTATTTTGAAATATTCGGAGCTTGCTGTAGTGAGATGGCTGGGCTCTGGGGGTGACATACTGCCCTGGGCTATTCTTGTTTGTGTTCTTACATTTACATTTAGGCATTCAGATTTCAAATAATTGTAAGTCTGGGTGGCAATTTCTGGATTTGTCTTTGTTGAATGGATGTTTTCTTCCTTACTTTCTGTTTCCTCTCTGATCTTCTAGCTGCCATGGCCTGTGGTTGAGCAGAGGGTCTTGCCTGCATTGGGGTCTGGGCTTCTGATAGCATGAATGGTCTCTGGTTCAGTAGGAGGTGGCTGCCCATGTGCATGGCCACTGGTCTGGCCTATGGTCCTCTGGGCTTCAGAATGCAAGCCTGTCCTCTGATGGGATGGAAGAAGTTATACTGGGAGATCATGGGAGGGTGAGGGACAGTCTTACCTGGGGTGTAGGATGCTGTCCTGGCTTTTGGTGTAGTGGGAGGCTTCCACTGGAGGTGTGGGCTGGGATATGATAGCAAGGAGAGGATTAGAAATCTATTTTGTTAGCTATTAGAATGGCTACACTAGCTTGATTTGGGGGGCCATTTGCTTGGAAAATATTTTTCCAACCCTCTACACTGAGGTAATGTCTATATTTGTTGTTAAGGTATGTTTCTTGTACACATCAGAAGGATGGATCCTGTTTTCATTTATATTTGGTTAGCCTATGTCTTTTTATTAGGGAACTGAGTCCACTGATATATATTATTCTTAAGTTTGGTCTTTTCATAATGTCCCAGATTTGCTGGATGTTTTGCGTTAAGATTTTTTAGATTTGATGTTTTATTTGAATGAATAATGAATCTATTTCCTCTATTGTGTCTTCAATGCAGAGAGTCTGTATTCCATCTCTTGTACTCTGCTGGTGATGCTTTCATCTTAAGTTCCTGTTCACTCTCTGAGATTTTTACATCTCCATTATTCCCTCAATTTATGTTTTCTTCCTTGCTTCTATTTCCATTTTCAGGACTTAATGAGTTTTTATTCGTTTCTTTCACCTGGGTCTCTTGGCTTTCTTTAAGGATTTTTTTTTTCATTTCTTCCCAATATTTGTTTTTGTTTTCCTAGATTTCTTTAAGAGATTTATTCCTTTCCTCTTTAATGGCCTCTATCAACTCTGGTAAGCTGGTTTTGAGGTCATTCTCTCATGTTTCAACTGTGTTGAAATATCCAGGGTTTGTTGTAGTTGGGTATCTGGGCTCTTCTTGATTTTTTTTTTTTTTTATGCTGGCATTTCAGCATCTGGGTTTGAGGTAATTATAGGTTTAGGTGCTGATTGTGAGTTTATCCTTGGATGTTTTTTTGTTTGTTTGTTTCTGTTTTCTTTCTAGTCTTTTGACCTAAGTAGCCTGTGGCTCTGGTGCCAGGTGAGTCCTCAGCTTCAGTAAGGTGTCTGCACTGGCATTTTGTCATCCTGCTTGACCTCTGTGGTTTTGGGTGTCAGTGCTGCAAGTCAGGTTCTGGGATTCTGGGTACCAGAGTGGCCTCTGGGGTTTTGGATACTGGCACGGCCTCTGCGTTTCCAAGTACTGATGTAGATTCTGGCAGAGAAGGGGGCTTTTGGGGTTCTGGGCATCAGCACAGCCTCCAGTAGAGCAGTGAGCTTCTGCCATAGTTGTGGGCCAGGATATGGAGATGGGGGAAGGGGATGTGGTTGGGCTATTTTATCTTGCTTATAAAAATAATTCATCAAAATGTGATAATGAATTAACACTAATTTGAGACATAAAATTTATATTTCACAGTTCTTTCCATAAAGGTTTGACCTAAAAAGCCTGCTTCATTTCTTATAATAGAACTTTAGAACTTTCTGGAAAGAAAATTTTTCATGAATTAAACTATTAGTAATTAAATAAATTAATTCAATTAATTAAATGCTATTTAGGTCACATATGGTACTTTCATATATTCTGGTTGCTTCCTTTATATCTCTCTAAGATGTCCTCCATTGTTTTGGTCATATGAGACATTTTGAGAGAGACAATATGTTCTGAAACAGTTACTTCCTCTAGGCAATGGCCCATATGGCTCTAATATAGGTATATATTTGTTTCACTCAGTATTTACCTTAGATTTTGCCATTGTAACATTGCCTGATGTATGATTGTGTGATGAAGAAGTCCGTGTCTGCTAGATGAAAAAGAAGACACAAAGACAGGAGCAGAGCTGAGAGACATAGCAAGTGATGATAGAATTGAAGTTCCCTGTTTTAGCTATGGTTTTTACTGCTGTGAAGACACACTATGACCACAGCAACTCTTATAAAGGACAACATTTAATTGTGGCTAGCTTACAGGTTCAGAGATTAGCCCATTATTATCATGGTAGAAGCATGGTTACATGAAGGCAGATATGGTCCCAGAGAAGGATCTGAGAGTTCTACATCTGCATTAGAAAGCAGCAGGGAGTGAATATCATTCCAGACCTGGCTTAAATACTTGAGACCTCAAAGCCCACCCCTAGTGACACACTTCCTCCAACAAGGACACACCTTCTAGTAGTGCCATTCCCTATGAGACTATGGGGGTCATTTTTAATTCAAACAACCACATTCCCCTTTCCTATTTGTCAGTATCAGTTTTGAAGGGTCTCATATTATTTATTAAGTTCATTTTTATATAAATAACTATAATAGTAACAGAATATCAAAGTATGTACCATATTTCAAAATAATACATTCAATAACATTTTAAATCCAAATAAAATACAGTTACAACAAATTAGCTATGAAATAGAGGAAAATCATAACTGCCTGCTTATTAGGCAGACCCTGAGTTTTTATTCATTTGATATTACAAACTGAGATGCAGCAAAGAAAAAACATAATTTATATTTAAGCTTACGTACTCAACATTTGCCTATTTACTTTTCACATTCCAATGTCTAGAAAAATACCTAAGACAATTTCTTTTGGGGTCAAAAATTTCAATCATCGAGTTTGGCAAGAACTTAAACTCAACTGTACTCAAACTTCAGGAATTCCTGTTGGAAGAGATAAAACATTCTACTAGAAAACTATAATGAAAGAACAAGTTGTTCTTTGTGTTTTGTTGTTGTTGCTGTTGTTTTCTAGGACTAAGGTCCTGTCTCTGGAGGTGACATGTTTGTTTTAACGTTTTGGAGAACAGACAGTATGGCTTTCTTATGTTTTTTGAGAACAGCTGCCTTGGAGCTGATGTGTCACTGGGACAGTCAAATGAAAGCATCTAAAACAGACCACCACAGAGGAACATCCTTAAGAAAGGACAAGAATAAATATTTTGGCATTTGGTATAACCATCTACCAGAAAAAGAGTCTCAAGTTATCTGGGATGAAGATTTGGAAAACTTATGCTATGTTCCAAAAAATGAAAAAACCCAAACCTCAAAAATCATGAGTAAGAAATGGGAAGAAGAGAGGAAACCAAGTTAAATTAGCATAGTGTAAAAAGACGACATCTGAGGACATGACACCACATGTTGATCATGGCCAAACCTCATTACAGTACTCATTCTGGGTGGTCTGCAATCCAGGAACACTTTATTAAGAGGTCCCTTGGATTATCCAGATTGTAAGGTACCTGTTATTTTTGCTGCAATCTAGAAATCATAGCTCAAATTCCCAAAGCCTCCAAGAGAATCAAAGTTTCTCGTTACATATGGAAATACATCTCCCAAGTACGTAGCTGTATACAGAGGTTGTCATCAGAGAACTAGACCACAATCTAAGAAGGAGCTAATGACTAGGGAGGGAAAATGAGCTCAGGGCAGACTCACAACCAAGAGGCAAGAGGTGTTTATTCATGTAGAATTTGACAGAACTAAAAAAAATGCATATGGTGTCAATAAGTTTATTAGGGTACACAATATTTTGGGGAACACAATACCACCACACAATAGTATGCTTAAAATGAAATGCAGATGACAACTGAGACACATTTTTCATCACAGACTTTTTTTTAATCATTTTCTATAAAAGCTCTCATGTAGCCCCTATGAGGCGTCCACTCTTGGTAGCCGTTTAGCTGCCAGTACCTCGTCAACTCTACTTCATATAGTAGATAACCTCAGACGTCAACTCTACTTCATATAGTAGATAACCTCAGGTGTCAACTCTACTTCATATAGTAGATAACCTCAGGTGTCAACTCTACTTCATATAATAGATAACCTTAGATGTAGCCCTGTTCTTAAGTCTCCTGTGCTGTGGGATGGTCTTTCTGTATGCTGTGAGTATGTGTGGCTACTATTGGTTAATAAAGAAGCTGCTGTGACTTATGGCAAGGCAGACTAAAGCCAGGAGGGGAATCCAAGCAGAGAGACAAGGAGAAGAAGGCAGAGTCAGAGGGGACGCTGAGAGTGCCTGGGGAAGCAAGATGGAATACAACACAGGTAAAGCCAGGAGATGCATGGCGGTACACAGATTAATAGAAATGGGTTAATTTAAAATGTAAGAGCTAGCTGGGCGGCGGTGGTGCACGCCTTTAATCCCAGCACTCAGGAGGCAGAGCCAGGTGGATCTCTGTGAGTTCGAGGCCAGCCTGGTCTACAGAGTGAGCTCCAGGACAGGAACCAAAACTACATGGAGAAACCCTGTCTCGAAAAAACCAAAAGAGCTAGCTAGCAAGTAGCCTGAGCCAAAGACCAAATAATTGGAATTAGTAGTCAGCTTCTGACTGGTTATTTGGGAACAGGCCGGCAGGAGAAAAGCTTCCGGCTATACTCCTGTGTGTGTTTGTAGTTTTGTTTCTCATGTTCTGTTTTCAGTGTGAAGATCTGTTATGTTAGACTTCTTGGCATTCCTGACATAAATGTCTATTTACCCTAAATAGGGGACCGACAATACAGCAGAGCAACAATTCCACCAAGTCCGGATTGGTGAATGAATGAGAATATTGGGACAAGGGGCCACTGGCAGAAGCAAGGACAATTAAAAGCAGTCATATCACTGAAAAGCCTACCCTAACCTAGATGAACACTCGTGGAAACTGTGGCCTTGGGAGGGGGGGTCTCTGCAGGACAGGCAGGCAGCTCCGTATAGTGAATCTCCTCCAGACAGCCTGCCTGTCTTCTCCACAGCCATTGCTCACTTTCTTTACAGCCTTGGGTCCAGGCTTGGGAATCTTCTCAGTTTGAGCTCTCCAATATTAAGAACTTGTTTGCTCCCCGAGCCTCATAGCTCACCCCAGCCCCCTTCCAGAATGGAAGGATTCATTTGGGTTCACAACAAGATCATTGAAAAGATTAAATATTTTACTTTTTTAGACTACGAAAATACTGTGTTTCACTTGCGAATCACTAATGAATAAATAAACATAAAATTGGGTTGTCCCAAGCCACGATAGGAATGTGCATATCCTTTTCAGAGTTTTAAAATCAATTTGCTTAACTTGATATTTCTCCCTGGTTGATTCACAGACTCCAGTGAGCCTTTGTTTTTAATGATTTTTAATTATAATTTCAATTTCTTTCTCAGATATAACAAAGTTCAGATGTTTTTCTTCTTGTATTAGTTTTATTAAGTTTTATTTTCAAGTATTAGGTGTGCATAAGTTGTCCAATGTAGCTATGAACTCTAGTATTTTGTTATTTTTTCTTTTCATTTCTGTATTATCTGTGATGATACAACTTTTACCATATTTAATTTTAATTTTTTTGCTTTTCGTTAGTGAAGATAAATATTTATCAATTTTGTTAATATTTACAAGTAGTTAACTTGATCTTCTCATTTTATATTTTTGCTGTTTTTCTAATAATATTTTAATGATTTAAGCTCTTGTGTTATTTTGTCTGTTAGAGTCCCTTTGATTTAATTTGGAACTTGCTTTTTCTAAATTATGGCCACAGGCTTAGAAAGATCCTACATATTTCACTATGCTGTGTTTACATTTTCATTCAGGTCAAAGAATTTCACATTTTTTCTTATGTACTTTCTTTGATCCATATGACATCTAACTGCTGTAGCATCACTTATAAATATTTATAGGTTCTTCAGACTTTTTGGTGATACTTGAATTAATTCTATTGTATTCATAGACTGTACAATGGATGGCTTCAGGCAATTTAATTTGTTTTTGACAGTTGTTTTTATTTGGTATATAGATAATTTCAGTGAATATTTAATACAAACTTTAAAAGAATGTATGTTTTTCTGTCTTGGAAGCAGTTATCAATAAATAATATACATCAGGTAAGCTGTTAATGTTTTTTAGGTCTTCAATATTATGTTAATCTTGTATCCTTCTGTTCATACAGCAATCATGGTACTATACATGTCAGTGAAAGTTCTTATTTCTCTATTGTCCTCTTTAGTTTGCTCAGTTTTTCCTTAACATGTTCATAAGGCTGTGATTGCAGGAAATGCATATTTGGAACATTTATGTTTTATTGCTGAATTTATTCATTTATCATTAGAAAGAATATAGTGTATTTCAATTTTAGTTATTTTATTATTAACATCTATTTGTCACTTATTTTCAAAGTTTTAAATGGATTGATTAAAAATGTAACTCTCATTTATTTTTATGTATAAGAGGAGGGCTTAATTCAGTTATAGCCATTGTAACTATTGATGTACTTGAATTTCTTATCATACCTCCACACATTTTTTAATTTATCTTTACAATTATTTTCTCTTGTTCTCTATATATTTATTATTTCTAGGTTTTGGGGGGAGGTTACTGTTCTTTTCTCCCTGTTACATTTTATTTTATTACTTTTTTATATGTCTACCAATTTTTATTGCATGTGCTTTACTGTTATAATTAATTGTGCTGAATTACTCTTTGAGTTAATTGCCTTAATATAATGCAGAGCTTTTTGTTAAGGGCTGGTAATCTATTTGTGAATCAGCTTAATCTGTTTGAGCTCAGTTTTAAGCTCTGTTATACTGAATCTTAGTAGGTTTAACCCTAGATTAGTCTTCTCTAGTTACCGCCGTGCTAGCAAGGGACACAGCTCCTCACACTTGCAATTCCCCACCCAGGTTCTGCTCTTAATGATGAACTTTCTGACATCACCAAGATTATGTGATTTTCCTGATTGTGAATAAACATCTATTCACTACAAGTATAACACGGGTAATAGATCAAAGGAACAACTCCAGAAAGACTGGATTAGTGAATCAGAGATTTTGCTGGGGTTCTTTAGAGACATGTGTGACTCGAAGATGACTGTATCACCAGAAAGCCCACTCTGGCACGAACAGCTACTCACCAAAGTTGTTTCCTTGTATCCCTACACAACTTGATGCAACTTTAGCTGGGGAGATTCTTGTCACCCTCGCAGTACTACTGTTCTTCTAGCCTTGGCAAAAGGCTAAGATTCTCAGCTTCAGAAACTTCCTAAGTCTTCTAAATTTTTTTTCACTTCCCAAGTCCTTACAAGTGTCCCTTCTTCCTCCAGGAGGGAAGATTTTAATTTGGAGAAATAGAATATAACAACTCCTCAGTCCCTGAATTTTCAGTGAAGTCTGGGTTCTCAGAAAGTTCTGTCCTAATGCTCCAGGGTTTTGTGAAAGTTCAGGCAGTTGTCTAACTTACAGCTGCACATAGGCATTTTGTTTTGGGGAAAAATCAAACTTTAAAGTAATTTTTCCCCTGGTAGTTCTTTGTTCAATCTCGAGATGTCTCTTCCTGCACATACACAATTGACCATTCCGCTAAATACTCAAGGGACTTTCCGCGTAGTTTCAGGGCATCATCTTAGCCAGCTCCTTTCTCTGTTCTCTTGCTGAACAACTTTTAGCCAGCCCAGTATCTGCAGTGTCCTGTCTACCTGAAAGTGAGACCACTTGCCTGTCCAGCTTCCTCCTGTGCTGTCTGAAAATAAGTCCACAGAGAAGGGAGCAGCATGACGATTCTGATGCCTTCCTGCTACCTGGGATCAAAATTCTGTATAACCATTTGCTTTGTTCTACAGACTCTTATTTCTATTGTAGATTTAACTTCATTTTATAAACTACTTATATAGAAATACTTTCAAAATAATACCTTTTCAGCTTCTGAAACAACTTTGCTTTAGTATTAATTTATCTAAAATATTGAATATGAATTGCTAAACTATGCAGTATGAACATGGTCTTTTTTGGAGATATTTATTTCTTGTGATATATTAAGGAAAAGCTAGAGAATATAAAATGAAAACTTTCCGTCTAGTAATTTTATCAGGGGATTCTTTTCTTAAAGGAACTAGTGATATAGTTTTGACATGGTTTGAGTGTGTTAATCAGGGTTCATGTGTTAAAATTGGAGCCAGTTGTGAAATACTGGCAAGGTAGAAATTAAATCTGACTATAACATGTGGGAGGGTGTAGCTAGAGTTTTCCTGCCTGGCCCACAGTCAGGACAAATCTCTCTCACCTGCCAGTCCCACAGCCTCTCAGACCCGACCAAATAAACACAGAGACTTATATTGGTTACAAACTGTATGGCCGTGGCAGGCTTCTTGCTAACTGTTCTTACAGCTTAAATGAATCCATTTCCATTAATCTATACCTTGCCACATGGCTCGTGGCTTACCAGCATCTTCACATGCTGTTTGTCATCGTGGCGGCTGGCAGTGTCTCTCTGACTCAGCGTTCCACTTCCCAGCTTTATTCTCCTCCTTGTCCCGCCTATACTTCCTGCGTGGCCACTGGCCAATCAGTGATTTATTTATTGACCAATCAGCAACACACTTGATATACAGACCATCCCACAGCAGGAGGGGATTAAGACTGGGGAAGTTTATGAAGATAGAGCTCCCATGATTAAATCTGGTTAGGAGATGATGGGGAGGGAAAAGTCCAAATACACACACACACACACACACACACACACACACACACACACACACTATCCTATCTTTCGTTATGTGATACTATATTTCTTCATAGAACACTACCAGAGAAAACCAAAACAAAAGAAAATAAAAACTATCATCAGTTGTAGGTCCTTCAATTACTGAAACTATGACCTAAAGGAACTTATTTCTTTAATAAATTTAACTAGCTTCAGGTAATATTTGTACAGTGAAAGCAAAAAAACTATATGAAATAATATAGAGAAATAGCACATGTTTTTTTTTACTGTGCAATAATTATTTATACTTTTTATGTTTTATGAAGATTATTTTGATTCCATTTAATAGTTATTAAAATAAGTTAAAAATGAGAAGGTAAAGACAAAATTCATAGCAAGCTAAATTTATGTTAGTTAATTGATAATCTGTCACTTCAATTATTTGTGTCAGAGTATGTGAGAAATGGAAGCAAGACACAGCTTTATTTTCCTTCAGATATTATTCTGGAACTCTTTAGTCTCTTTCTTAAGTAAAGTGGAATAAAACTTACTCTAAACTCTTGATCAGTGGCCCATATCACATTTGTGAGTTTTCTTGATCTGGAAATAGGGGGATGTAACTTCTGGTCTTCAGACAGTTCTACAGCAAACAAAGAAGACTAAACTTGACTTTTTAAAATAAAGGAACAGATAACTACTAATATTTTTGTCTGAATCAAACTTTGTTAAAAAACGAAAAGCCAGATGTAGTAGCATGTGCCTTTAATGCTAGCACTTTGGAGGAGAGACAGGTGGATCTCTGTGAGTTCTTAGCCAGCTTGGTCTATATAGTGAATTTTAGGTAAGGCATAGCTGCATAGTGAGACCTTGTCTCTAAAGGCTCCCAAGCCACACCTCCATATATATGGAAAAATATGAGGCTACTCTAACACAGTGGTTGCGTTCATAAAGGACCCTTTAATATTAGATGAATCATATTACTTAAATGTTTTTATTTATAGTAGTCTTATGCCTACCCATAAATTTATTATATTGATGTGGTAGTCTGACTAGGTGTGACCCCCATAGTCTCATGTGTTTGAATACTTGGCCTATAGGAATGGTACTATTAGGAGGTATAGACATGATGGAGGAAGTGTGTCACTGTGAAGGTGGGCTTTGATGACTCATATATGCTCAAGTTATGCCCAATGTGGCAGTCTTTGCTTCTGTTCCCTGCCACTCAAGATGTAGAACTTTCAGCTCTGTCTTCAGCTGTGTGCATGCTGCCATGTCCCATCATGATGGTAACGGACTAAACTTCTGAGACTGTAGGCCACCCCAATTAAATGTTTTCTTTTATAAGAGTTGCTATGGTCATGGTGTCTCTTGAAAGCATTAGAAACCCTAAGACAATTGAGAAAAGAACACATGTGATACATAATATAGAATACTATCCAGCTGTAAAGAAAAATGAAGTTACAAACTTTGCACGTAAATGGATGGTATTGCTAAAGATCATTCAGAGTGAAATAACTCAGATTGAGAAAGACGAATCCTAAATGTTCTTTCTCATCTGAGGATCCCAGCACAAAATCTTGTGAGTAAATCTTCTTGAACAGCTACAGCAACCAGGAAAGTAAGTGTTACATTGCTGTTGGAAGAAGCAAGACCAATAGAGATGGCAACAGCAGAGTACAGTGATCTGTTCAAGGAGATGGGAAAAACAGGGAGAATCTAATCAGGGAGGGCATAAAGAGACAGAAGGATAGAAGGAGAGAGGAAGGTAAAATAACAGTAAGGATGTCTGAAAAAGTCATAAGCAATCATATGATTAAATATTTACCTAAAACAAATAATACATAGTAAACATAAGTCTGTAAATAAATATTCATATGTAGTTTACATGAAATTTACTCATCTGGGCTGACAATGCTGCCTTCAAGAACACAGGCATGAGAAGCCTGTTCTTGAGTGGTTTGTCAGTGTTGTCAGAAAGACTCCTGAAACATTGCAGTCTATAGCTGTTGCCCTTGGTTCGCCTCCAGAGGTGGAAAGTAAGCACCTATTGCTGATGACAGCATGCACATCCAAAAGAGGGCCCAGAGTCCCCTGAACTGGAACTGACCTAAATCCCTCAATCCCAGATTTATGATACCAAGAGGCTCTGTGAATGTGGGAGCCCACAGAGGCTTCCTAATGAAAAATTACTCAGGGTCAGAGAATCTGAGCTTGCTTTACCCAGCAGGGCTGCATAAGGAGATGATTTGGCCACAGGCATGTTTACCAAGTGTTTGGAAGGGTCTACACTTGGCCATATGTTATTGCTTTGATCTTGCAAGGGGGAGGTCTTTTGCCTCTCCCCTTGGCATATTATAAAAAGTCCTTTTGAATAAAGGATGAGGCTGGTGGGTACTGACCCAGGCCCTCCCGAAGCTATCCTCTGTTTCTTCTCATCAACTAGGTCTCTCTTTCTATCTATCATTTCTTAATTCCTCTCTCCTCCACCTAAGAATCCCTCAAAAGGTAGGAGAAGGTTGGAGCTGGTCTCCCACAGACTCCCACATATGGAAGTTTCCAAAGGAGGAAGGTAACCAAAACCCCTACTTGAGTATGATGCCTATAAACCACAACAATGACTAGCATGGCATAATATCCCTAAGGGTGTAGTTGTTAGCATTCAGACCTGCCCCTTGGGGACCCACCCAGCATCCTGACAACATCATCTTATGTAAAGTTCTCTTTAAGAGAAAACCCCTCTCTTTTCTCTCTCTTCTTCCTTCTTTTCTCTTGCCGTGAAGACATGCACCTCCTCCCTGCCTCTCTCTCTTTTCTTCTCTTCCCCCCAATAAAACTTTCCACATGGGTGCTGTGTCTGCATGGTGTGAGTGACTTTCTGATGTGCCCCCTTGGCTGCTGCCCACCGTGTCTGCATGGCGTGTCTCCCTCACCTGCCATGGGACACCTTGGCTCCATCTGCCAAGGCTGCTGTGCAGTGTTTCTAAATTACAACAGTAGTAGTGGCATATCTTGACAGTGACCAACAGCATCTAATTGGATTTAAGACCCAAGACTCCCTCAACAAGAGGGAAATAATACCTGGTATTAGAAACATAGGCAATTACCCAGTGCAAAAGAAATCATGGATTCCTAGCAAAGAACCTGCAACTGCTAATTTACATAATCCCTAAGTATATTCTAAATATTTATTCTCATACCCACAAATAAGATACAGTTACCCAACAAGGAAACTTTTCTTTGCAACAGCAGAGACCAATACAGAAAACAAGAACCAATCAAAATATGGAGTTGTGCAGCCTAGTTCAAGCTGATCTACAAAACAACTACAGAACCCAAGGCTCAAGGAACATTGTAGAAGAGGGAATGGAAAGTGTAAGATCCAGAGGAACAGAGAGTTTGCTGCGAAATTGTGTCTCCTAGTAATGTCAAAAACTACACCCATAAAGTTTCACCAATATGATTGCCTAAGCATGAGCTGAACAGGTACACTAATACACATGGGAATGTGGACCTGGGAAAGACCAGGAGGCCTCAACCCTACACAAAAAGCTATAGACAACTAAGGAATGCTGAGAGTGGGAAAAATAGTCTTCCTCAGGGGAGAGCACACTAATTGGTCATTAAAAACCAAGTGGCTAAACATGAAAAAAAATTTATATATATATATGTAATGTTATACAGACTGAGCAGGTTGTATTTATGTAACAACCATTGATAAAAACAGAGATCATGATTTTGAAAGAGAGAAAGGATGACTATAAGGAAGGATTTTAAGAGATGAAGGAGGAGGGGGAATTCATACACTTACAATATTAATCTCAAAGCTAAAAGACATCATCGTCTCACTAAAAAAAGAAAAGAACACAGCAGAGAATAGCAGGGCATACCGTTAGTCACAGCACTTAGGAGGCAGAGGCAGGTGGATCTCTGTAAACTTGAGGGCAGCCTGATTTACAGGATGAATTCTGAGTTCCAGGCCAGCCAGAGCCACAGAGTGAGAACCTGTCTCAGAAAACAAAGCAAAACAAAAAACAAAAAAACCAAACCAAAAACAATAACCACAACTACCACAACAACCCAGAAAGAAAAGAACGTAGACAATCCTTAGAGTATCTAAATGCATTAGTTTTTGTTTGCTTCAAATGAAGACCTGGACAGAAAAAAGCTATGATTCTCTTAACTTTAACCAACATCACTTTCTCTTTGTTGGCATTTTTGATTCTTTGAAAATACATGAAGGTTTTCTCATTCAGAGATGACATGAAATAACAGGCAGTGGTCTTCTAGCTCTGTTTGACGGTCGGTGAAGAAAGACTGCTTACTCAGATCAGCTCATCTTCTTGCTCCAGTGGCAGCTCTTTTGCAACCATTCCCTGTAGGTATGAGCGGGCTGGGTTTAGTGACCATCCTGTTGTAGAATAAGAAACCCACTGTGGAAACCTGAGTGATGCCAAAGTATCAAAGAAGAATAAATATTCTAGTTTTCTCCAGACAGAGGATTGTGCACATCGTCAAAACGCACATTCCCTTTGCAAGCAGCTCTTACATCTCAGGGGAGAGATGCAGGCTCGGACAAGCAGCAATTGGACGTCTCTGTTTTACTCTATTTTTGATTTTGAGACAGAATCTCACTGTCAAGTCTAGGCTAGCCTGGAGTTTTGATCTGCTTGCCTCTGCCTCCTGAGAACCAGTAAATGGGGTTTGCTTTTAAGCTAAAGATATGTGGATTTAGATTCCAGCATTTACCAATAGGTAGCCAGTGCATCTTTTAAACTTTCATGCATGCTTTTACACCTGAGATGAAACAATTACCTTGTGAATAGAGACCATTGAGAACGTATGGTATCACTGCCTTTCTTGATTATTTAAAGACAGGGAGTTCTTTAATTGATGGGATTGGTATCACTTGAATATGATAACATTTCAACAGGGACACATATTTATATCTCAGGTCATTAGTGTTATTTATATGAATTACTAATAGCTTCCTGTCTAATAAAAATCCCATTTGCACAGAATCATGTTCATTGGTAAATTGTATCTTAATATTTCATATCGCTAATTATGTCTTCTTTACATTTTCTTTAGAATACTCTACTCATTGGATTTCCTCTACCCTGGGCTCTTCTCAGCCTTCAAAAGAGCTTCATCTTTGGCCTTGTCATACATAACACCATGCGTTTCCCAGGCCTTCTGCACTGCATGTGATTCCTGTTAGACATTACCTCAGAAAGTAAATCAGAAACAAAAAGCACATACCTTTTCATTTTCTGCTTGACACTTCTGAAACAGAATGCTGAGATAATTTGTTTATATCAAAATGAAATTACCATTAGGTCAATGGCATACAGATTATGATTTAATATCCTGAACATGTATGCATGTGATAAGATATTAATATTAAAAGTTAGGCCGGGCGGTGGTGGCGCACGCCTTTAGTCCCAGCACTTGGGAGGCAGAGGCAGGCGGATCTTTGTGAGTTTGAGGCCAGCCTGGGCTACCAAGTGAGTTCCAGGAAAAGCACAAAGCTACACAGAGAAACCCTGTCTCGACAAAACCAAAAAAGAAAAAAAAAAAAAAGTTAGTCAATTGGTGGTATTTTTAGAAGGAGATTGCTAGTTTCTTGTGAATTTGCAGGCACTACCTTTATTTCCATTGTATTTCTTGACGTTTCACATTATACTGAGAAGTCAACATAGGTGCACGTATGCCTGGAGATGGCTTTCTCTTAGTACATTTGTATGACATTGTTTAATAGATATGAATGTATTGACTAATAGGTAAGTTAACCTTTCCCATTCATTCTCTTGTTATGCATTTCACTTTTGAGGCAATTATTTTCTGTGGAACAAAATCTACTTTAAATTTTTGTTTTCAGAAATAGCACACAGCCTGTTCTGCATGCCAGGGGGCACTATAGCTCACTGTGTTCTCCTATCCTTTTGATAGCTTGTTAGAGTTCTTTAGTTGCTGATGGATGACTTTCATAAAGAAAACATTTATGAGTGACTTTAAAGTGGTACTACACAGCTATGGATGGTCTGCTTTTGACTTGCCAGGTTACCACTGCCAAATAACAGGATTTGGGTTCTGTAAATATGTTCCTATTTAAAAATATGAAAGAATTCTGTGTAAGTCAGTATAAATTTTGTCCAGTGAACTATGAAGACATATCTTTAACTCAGACACATAGACAGACTCTTTGACTATTATAAACATTTAAGGGTCTATTGAAAAGCCTAAAGTCTCCTTACATTCTAAATTAACACACTGAGTCTTTTGTGTTAATATACTGAATTGAGACTTTTGAATCATAACTTCAATAAGGCTCATAACTTCATAAGGCTCAATAGAGCATGACCTCAGACTTCTCTTACTTTCTTATATCCAATATCCCATAGATTTATAGACTAAAGAAATATTAAACCAGACATTACAAATTAGGTTTCAGACATCTACCTTAACATTATTGCTATTGACCTTGTCTGCCAAGCATAATTTAATTCTAACACAGTATCTCAGGACGTGCACAGTTTCTTTCACACACATATGCATAGACACACAGACAAACACACACACACACACACACATACACACACACACACACACACACACACACACACACACACACAGAGAGAGAGAGAGAGAGAGAGAGAGAGAGAGAGAGAGAGAGAGAGAGAGAGAGAGAGAGGACTGAATGTCTGAGCTGTCATTTTTTTTGGTATCTGAGTGGGTGTTGTGGTGGAATTTGTACTAGGAGAGTACTTGTGTAATATAACAATGATTGTTTTTTAACTTTGAGACTTCCTTAGTGACTGCAATGTCTGTGACATCTAACAGTACACATCTTAGTTTAGGAGCTAGTCTCAGTCAACACATATCAACTGTTGCTCAGCTGAAAACAATGGGTGATTTGATCAGTCCTTCCAAATGTGTTGTTCTGAGAATCAACTCCCATAACCTCTCACAGTTCAGATTCTTGAGAAATACATTGTTGTAATGAAATTAGTGCTAGAATATTTTAGAGTGAGGTGAAAATGTCAGTTGATATCTCTTCAATAAATGCATATTTTATTTATTCATTGACAATTTAATACATGTATTAAATATACCTTGATTCTATTCAATCTATGCTGATATTTTTTAAATACATCCTGCTCAGAAGTTATTTAATTACATTGAAGTAAGGGGAAATTACCTTATATTGGCAATGATTATAGCAATGCAGCTTTGCAATTAAATTAAATGTTCATTATTCAAGGATAATTGTATTATTTTTCTACTTCATCTAGAAAAGTTCTGTAATGAGTCTTTTTCTGTCCACCAGCCAGCTCCCAAATGATGACATGGAAACTTTTTTTTTTTTTTTTTTTTTTTGGTTTTTCGAGACAGGGTTTCTCTGCGTAGCTTTGCGCCTTTCCTGGAACTCACTTGGTAGCCCAGGCTGGCCTCGAACTCACAGAGATCCGCCTGGCTCTGCCTCCCGAGTGCTGGGATTAAAGGCGTGCGCCACCACCGCCCGGCCGAAACTTTTTATTAATTATAAAAACTCATCTTATAGCATAGGCTTGTTCCTAACCAATTCTTGTAACTTAAATTAATCCATTTATTTTTATCTACATTTTATCATGTGGCATTACTTCTCTTCCATCTTGCACCTCCTGTTTCCTCTCCATGTCTCCTGACATCTCCCATGTGCCAAATTCCTACTCCTCTTTTTTTCTTTCCTAGGAAGTTTAGTTTTTTATTAAATCAGTCAGCAAATACATATTCACAGTGTAGAAATAACCCACAGAATTTCCTCCTTTTTGTGTAAATAAAAATGAAAGATTTTAACTCTAACATAGTAAAACTCTACACAATAAGAACAATTATCAAAAGAATTGCATTCACAATGTTTAGTACATATATATTTGGCAAATTCAGAGTAAGTGCTGTATTATCTATCCTATCTTAGTGTTTCCAAAGTGTTATATCAAAACTATTTTCTATCATAACTTGTGTTACCATCATAAAAATATCTTTTTAGACCTAAAAACATTTTCTTAGATAAACAACTTAAGCTTTTATGTTTTCAACCTTACAAACTTTATATCTCTTTTGTAAGCTTTTTTAAATGAATTTAGTAACAAGTAAAACTGTATACTATGTAGTCTTCAATTCCCATCAGAGACCCAAGAAGAATATAATATTACCTGATTAAACAGGAGTATAGAGCAAGCAACTTCCAAAGCTATAGAAGTGAGAGAAACAACTGGCTGCCGGGACAGTCACCGAAGGTTCCTCTGCAACATTGGGGCATCCATCTTTGGACTACAGGCCTAGAATATCTAACAGACTTTTGTGAAGCAGGAATTTTGAAGGACTGTACTACCTTGTCTTGGCAAAGTTCAGTAGTCTCCTTCTTTTGTGTTCCGCTGGTCCAATTTGGACAGCATACTGTCAGCAGTCAAGGCAAGGGCAGTTTATTGTTCAAATAGCTAGCTTTGTTGCATTGAAAGGAAACTCTATTGAGGTTCTTTGATGTCCACCATCCTTTTTTGAAGAAAATCTATTCTACTGGGAGCAGATGTATCTCGGTGTCATGAAAAGACTTATGCTATCAAAACATTTTAAATGCCATATTCTGTAAGTCTTTGAAGTGTTTGAACATCATCTATTTAAAATATATCCCTGTTTGATCTTAAGAACATACTTAACTTGACTATAAGTTTGATTTTTATAGATGACTGACTACTAACCTGCATCTCTTAATTATCCTAAATGGTTTATAGCAATAGGACTAGAACTTTACATTACATTTTTAAATGAGCTGCATAGGTACAATGCAAGAGTAGAAACGTATATAGAGTATAACAAAAATAATCTTAAATTTGTATTAATACATAAAAATCCATATCAATGTAAAATATTTGAGACTAGTGGTTGTTCAAAAGTAGACCCAACAATCTACCCTTTTATCCCATAATTTTAAAGTTCCCTAATAATTTCCATGTAAATGTGCAACTGGTGTTGTTCTGGCTCACATTTTTTACCTTAGAAGTAAACCATGTATTCATCAAATCTGTGCCTTCACATTTACCTGGGATTGTGTTATGCATGCCCAAGAGAACTGAATGAAGCTGGGCTAGAATTGTATAATTCTGTTAACTGAATCTACCCCTTTTTTTCCAGGTATGTCAACCCCAATACCACTGGCGGATATGCCTCCTCCAGGCTGTAGGGCAAGAACTTAGGAAGGCTCATGCTAAAAATTCATCAGAGTCACCATATAACATCAACAAATTTAGTCTCTTTAATTAATTAATTTTGGGCTAGTGATAAAATATGATAAAGTGTTAAAAGGGTAACTGTTTCACTATATGTACTTATTAAGAATTTGAGGACAGTCTGTAATGGTGGGTGGGGCAGATATAGTAAAGGGAAACTAACATGTTCCATTAACTTGTGTCTTTTACATTCCCTGAACATGCATGCCTCACAGTATTTTCACGGTAGCTTTAGTCCTCTTGTAGCTGGCATTCTCAAAGTGTGACTGTCATTAATTGCTCATGTTTTAGATTACATTGGTAGCAAATGTTAATCATATAACTTAACATGAAGTAATGATTATATCTAAATTAAAAATATTACAGAGGGTACAGTGAGACTCAGATGCTAGGAAAGAAGAAATAGAAAAAATGGGAGGAATTTAACTAGGAAGCAGGGAGGGAGGAGGGGTAGATGACAGTAAGGATGTTGGAAAAGTCATAGAAAAACATTATTTTACTTAAAACACATATACTATGGAAATAATTACATATAAGATATTGATATTTAATGACATTATACCACTTTGGGTGATAATGCTTCAGCCAGGAGCAATAGACTACCTAAAAAGACCCTAGGGCCAGGCAAAGGCAGCCCCCTTCACGCTGTTGGTCTGTGGAGTTAAAGACACGTCCATTGCTGTTGCCATTGCCCTTGGCTGCCCCCCAGAACTTGAGGTTAAGACCCAATCACTGAAGACACCACACAATTCAGAAACATGACTTGAAGAAACTGAGCTGGAAACAGTCTGGAACTCTTCTCCCTGAAGGCTAGATTTTATAAGATCCAAGGGAGCTATGCAAGCTGTCAAAGGAGAAAAACAATAGCCTTACCTAGCTACAAAGCCTATGAACCACATAACAATAACCAGCATGGCAATATGTTCCCAGGGTTGAAACATTGAAACATATCTTGGGGCAACCAAAGCCATCTTATATGACTTCAGGCCTGCTCACTAGGGAATTCATCTTGGCTACTGTAACCTGGTATCTTCTTGGGTCTGGTGAAGTCCTAGACCTGATAGGAGAATCTGCTCCTATCACTTTTCTAAACTAGTATCATTTCTAGATGAACTCTAAATGCTTGCCTTTATACCCACAGATACATGGAGGCTTCATCTCTCATCAAATACACTTCATTGTGCAGCGGAGCCTATTAAAGGAATCTGTAACTGCAGAGAACAACAGACCCTGGGTGCCTAACCCAATTTAGTACATCTACAACACAACCCGTACACATAAGGCTCAAAGAAAATCATGAGGAGAAGGTGTGAAGATTATAAAGAGTCAGAGGAGCAAGGACTTCTGTATATGACCAGAAGGGGGAAGCTACACTGCTGTGGGAATTCCACCTTTCTGTCCAATGACTAATTGGATGGAGCGTTTTGGCCTTATGGGCATGGTTTTCTCTGAAAATACGTGACCCCTTAAAAACGGTGAAGCAAGGGTTGCATGCTCTCTTGGATAGTAGGAGCAGGAGTGAACTGCGGAGAATCACGGTTTGCAGTTTGGTCCCATCACCCTTGGGCAGAATGGCAAGATGGCCGCGACTCAATCAGTGGCGACATCGCAGCTCTGTTCTGTGTCGTGAGTGTACCTTATAGATTTCATTGCTTAATAAATCTTGCCCGATCCAAGACTCCAGCGTCCCATACTACTACACCCATGAAATATCAACAGTGCGCTCACTTAAACAAGATCTTTACAAAAAGGCAGTACCAGTTGACATGCCAGCGTGGATAGAGAAATCACACAAGGCCCCTGTCTCTTGATAAGAGCAGGAGACACCAGTCTTCTTCAAGGGTGAGACCCTGATGAGTTTTGCTGTAATTAAGAAATAGCTTCAGGAATTAAGTCTCAAACTAAAGCAACATTTTTACACGTCTATATTTATATAGAGAGGCAAAGAAAATTAGATTCAGTTCTTTGGTTTGTAACTGACATTAAGTATGATGGATGAGTAATTGAGTTATACAACCATTTGAGTAGACGTAAAAGCAGATAGCGTCAAATGCTTCATCTTGTCATGTAAAGCATAATGAAAAAAAAATCATTCCTCTTCTTGTTTACAAGTGAAACTTCACCTATAGACTCATGTGTTTGAGAATTTTTCTCCCAACTGATAGTGCTGCTTTGGGACTCTGCGGAACTTTTTGGACATAGGGCTCACCTGGAAGATATATGGCCACAGAATCTTAGAGGTTGGGCTTTGGAGTTACAACATAACATTGCTTCCAGTTGAGTTTTTCTGCTTCTTGGTGGGCCTTGGAGATATTGGTAGTCTGCTTCATGTTTCCTGTACTGTAGACAGAAACTACAATTATTGGTATGAACAATGATATATCCTGTCCTTCTTCCAGCTCATTAAAAAAATAAATGCTTCCAGGTTGATTCTATTACATATTTCATCCCAGAAACAAAAAAGTAACCAACACAATACTCATATTTAACTAAGGCTGAAGCCACGGTTAACACAGTTCTTGGTGGGTAAGGTCAGCTGAAAACCAACAGTCCTGGGAGACTATAGTGTAGGTATAATAGGTTTCCTGGACATGTTGAAGTCACATAGAAATTTTATGTAAAATACTTCTCAAAGCAATTTCACCAACATCTATTGAGATGGAGCCTTCCCAAGTTCTTAAGCATGTAAGTAGGACTGGTTACCCAGATTTCTTTAGGGTCTTCTTGGTTAGGATTTTTAAATATAGATAACCAAATTCACTCTAACAATTTAAGCAAAACAAGATTCACTAGAGGTTATTTTGTGGTGTGCAGAATCCTTGGAGGACTAGAAAGTGGGTGGTGTGGTTAGATGAGAGGCTGCCAAGGGAAACGTTCACTACGAGACTCTCTTGGTAGAAACCCTAAGACACTGACTGGTTCATGCCATTTGGCACCCAACATAACAAAAACCAGATGCTGGAACCTCCATCAGGCAGGACAAATGACTCTTCTTGAGTCTTTATGTAACAATGCCTGTCTCTTCTGCAGCCTCAAGTTGGGTACTCCCTAGTTTTCTGCCAGAGTTTCTACTTGAAAATCTGTAGCAATGTGATTACAAATGGTCTCTTAAGTTTATTTTAAAAATATGGCTACTTTGGCAATAATGATAGATGAAGATTGGGATCTGTAGTATTTTCAGGTGACATTTATTCAATGTCAGCTATTCTGATCATAAAGAGCAGCCAGGTTTAGAAGCTATCTCTCAGCTTTCACAGTAAGTGAATATTGTAATATTTTCCATGGGGAGTTAGGATATAACAAAATAAACCCCCAAATCACTATAAACTGAAGAGACTTACTTTTCAATATTTAAGTATTGAGCAAATTACCCAGAGCAGAAAGCCAGGCACACATCAATCTGGTGGTTTCTCACTCTCCTCCTCCACCTAGAAATTTAACATGGAAAGAGCTTACAGTATTTCATTGTCTACCAGTTGTTCAAACAGATCCCCAGAGGCAGAGATAGCAGAGACCAAATCCCTGAAGTTGAATTTTTCTATGAGTTCTTGCTAAGAATGGCCTAGACTACAGGCACACCTTTCAGAATGAAACATCCTCCATGTTACCCTGATTCTGAAAATCTAGAGCTTAAACTGATGCCAGGATTAGCTGTCCAGATTGAGGAAGAGATCTCCAGATTCTCAAGCACCAGCACTTACACACGAGCAAAACAGGAACTAGGAAGACAGATTTGTAACTCACAGTTAGCCAAAAGGATGAAATTATGTCCTCATTGTCCTGGAACATTTTGTCTTTAACATGCACTTCAAGGACAAGTCCAGTTTGAAAGAGAAGTGGGAACAACATGGTAGAAACCTGGGGAAAGGAATGAGCTGATTAACCGTCTCAAGGAGAACTTGTCTCAGTCCATATCTGTGTGCAGGCACAGGCAGCCCTTGTTTCTGAGAATATGTCCTCAGAAGAAGTCTTTACTCATCTAAAGATGAAACAAAAACAGAAAGAGAGACACTCTCAGCAGAATCCCCAACAGAACAGAATGTGAAGAAACTCTTCCAGACTACCTGGGAAGCTTGTGATGAGGTGCAAAGTGACTCTCACCATTCCTAGAAAATTACTCAATGACAGTATTACAAATTATGGAGTAGTTTCCATAGTCATTATGCAGAGAGAGAAATGTCATAGATCAGAAATGGGCATGGTTCTTCTGATAATCTACACAACTCCAAAAGAGCAAGTCTAACACCTTTAGATCACAGGAATTCTCCCCAAAAGAAAATTATCAAGGTGTCCATATGGAAGTACAACCAGGATTTTTCTCCAGGACTGCACCAGTTCTCCCCTATGCTTGTCCAAACCCAGAGAATAACAAGAAACATACAAATGTGAAGACTATCCTATGATCTTCAGTGACTCTGTCATATCTTAGCCCATTAGAGAAGATACACAAATGAAACCATTTGATTATACTTAGCATCACAGAGGCGTCTATCAGACACCACACCTATGAGTAAATTAGGTTATTCACACAAAGAGAATTATTTTCCCATGAAGTACAGAACAATACTTTAGCTACAAAACCAACTTCAGACTCATAAGATGGTTTAGTATAGGAGCATCTCACCAGAAAAGTGCTCCTTCCTCATGAGAAAGTCCACAACTTCTGTCTCGTTGTAACACATACACACACACACACACACACACACACACACACACACACACACACACACATACACACATACATGCACAGACACACTACCTGAAGGCATGAATATGCTTGCAAAATCTATAGAAAAACATGCAAAGTAGGGATTACTTTCAATTGCTTCCTTTAAAGTTACAAATCATTTGGCTGTGGATCTCTGTATCTGCTTCCATCAGTTACTGAATAAAGGCTCTATGATGACAGTTAGGGTAGTCACCAATCTGATCACCAGGGTAGGCCAGTTCAGGCACCCTCACCACTATTGCAAGTAGTCTTAGCTGGGGTTACCCTTGTAGATTCCTGGGAATTTCCCTAGCACTAGGTTTCTCCCTAACCCCATGTCTCCCCCAACAAGATATCTCCTTTACTGCTCTCTCACTCCGTCCCTACCCCAGCTTGACCATCCCATTCCCTCACGTTCTCACTCCCCATCCCCTCCCCTCATTCCCCATCCCATCCCCCAGTTTACTCTGGAGATCTCATCTATTTCCCCTTCCCAGGGTGATCCATGCATCCCTCTTAGAATCCTCCTTGTTAGCTAGCTTCTCTGGAGCTGTGGGTTGCTCCAGGAGTCCAGTCCAGGAGAAGAAGGAGGGATGGCATCATGAAGGAGGAGGTCAAATTCATGATGGGGAAATCTGCAGAGACAACAGAACCAAGCTCGTGGGAACTCATGAACTATAGACTGACAGCTGTGGATGCTCTGCAATTGGGAGACAGTTGTGTACCTTGGTCTGTTTGGGAGGCCTCTAGCAGTGGGATCAGGATCTATTCCTGGTGCATGAGCAGGCTTTTGGAGCCCATTACCGGTGGTGGGACACCTTGGTCAGCCTTGATGCAGAGGGGAGGGGCTTGGTCCTGCCTCAGCTGAATGTACCAGGCTTTGCTGACTTCCCATGGCAGGCCTTACCCTTTCCGAGGAGGGGTTGAGGGGTGGGGGATGGCAGAAGACTGGTGGACGGATCGTGAAGAGGGATGAGAGGGGGACCTGTGGTTGATATGTAAAATGAATAAAAAAATTTTTAAATAAAAAAGTTACAAATCACTAAGGAAATTGTTTAAACCTGGTGTGTTAATGTTTCTTTTTTTATTCTACTGACAGTACACAGATAGAAATACTCTTAATTTGAAATTTTTAAACACTTTTCTCTTTTTGCCTTCACTTGTAAATTGTAAGAGTCTTACTAAGCAAAACAACTGAAAGATTAGCATTTACAAAATCCAAGTGGGACACTGGGGAAGCAATGAAGGAATGCTGAAAAACACAAGGAATTCAGCTCCACCCTGCAAATGGCTCCACACTGTGGAAACAACCTTTGGTGTATGCAAAGGGAATTCTACAGAGATGAGTAATATGCTTTTCCTCACTTGGTAGCGATTATCTTTTCCCTTGCTGGATAATTCAAGTATGAGCCTACAAAAATAATTTATTAGGTGCTTACAGTGTAAAATACACTATGCTAGAGACTGAAAAGAATTCTTATGTAAGTCCCACAAAATATTATCATGAACTAAGGACTGGGGCATAATAAAATTCTACATTTATTTATATTTGACATACAAAGACTAAAAGATAACTGGAATATTTAATATCAATGTCAAGCCTGTTTTTAATAGATACTATTTTATCATTGATGTCTAAAAATTACGTCTATTTTTTTAAATCTCTATTCACTATTTTAAGGAAAATTTGTTTCATGGTCAATTTTCTCTTTCTAAACAAATGTGGTACATATAAAATCAGAATTTTAATCCTTAAATGAATTTTAAGCCAATCATGTTTATGTTCATAAAAGAGTATTTGATCCCTCATTTTTGATCTGACTTGTCTTTTTAACCTATAAAAATGTAATCTGTTCTATTAGAAAATCAGGTAGTATATTATTTTTACACATACACAAATTTGTCTCAGTCAAATCTTCAGTGTTATCAAAGCCAATTTATTGATTTTTAATAAGATTTTTCTTACAACTATAAGTTTTTCATGCATATCTCATTTTCAATAACCCTAAGGAATGCCATTATAGACCTAGATCATTCATTCACTGAACCTCAGATTTTTGCTTTGAACCTTCTTTGATAAGGATTTCTTTTTAATGCTGAACAAATGGTGTGCATGACAGATGTATATTATACTTGTTTTGGACTCCTTGAGTGCTGCAGGATGTCTTTCTGTATGCTGTGAATATGGGTGGCTCCCATTGGATAATAAATAAAGCTGCATTGGCCTATGGCAGGGCAGGATAAGGTCAGGGAGTACATTCAAACTGAAGATGAGATGAAGGGTAGAGATGGGAGCCCGCTGCTGAAGGCACAACAAGATGTTAGCAGACCGATAATGCCACAGCCATGTGCACCATATAGATTTATAGAAATAGGTTAATTTAATATGAAAGAGCTAGCTAGGAAGAACCTTGAGCCATAGGCCATACAGTTTGTAATTAATATTAAGCCTTTGAGTGATTATAAGCAACTGTGGGACTGTGGTGGGAGAGATTCATTTGGACTGCTAGGCAAGGTAGGACCAGAGAAATTTTCATCTAAACTTGAGTGACTACAAATTCTGATTAATTGTTTTAGAAAGTAACCTGGGCATCAATATTCAAGATTATGCTGCTTTACAAGAGTAGAGACATGATGGGTGGATATTACACCTACTAGACACCATAGGTAAAAATTACCAGGCCAAAAATGAGTCAATGCACTTAAGAGTTATTGGCTAGTGAATTTTTACAGGTGTCCAAATATTACAGGGTATTGCCATTTTTCCTTGGATCCTCTCCAGAATGTGACAATAAGACTGTATTGCTGAAGTCATAGTGATAGAGCATGGAGAAATTAAGCAAGGGCTGACCCAGATGTTTTACCCGCATAAGCCAGCTTTGATAGTTCTAAGCATGCGGCCAGAGGCTAAAGCAATAACAAATCATACCCAGCAGGGAACTCTGTGAGCCACAGTGACTTGCTTGGAAAGATGTGCTCACTAGTCCAATAGTGGTATGAATGTCATGGCAAGACACAACCACTTTCTAATTGAGTTTAACTTCCTACTCCACAGATGAAACCCATACCTGGCACACTTATCAGGAAGAGTTTGGAAAGGGGTTTGAATGTGATCAAAATACATTTTATGAAACTCTGAAGAACTAATAAAAATTTTAAATTGCAAAATTAAATTTATTGTTTGAAAATTTCTTACATAATTATAATGTGTTTGATCAAATCCACCTTCCACTTCTTCCTCTTCAACTCCTTCCATATCCCTGAGTCTTACTTATCATACCTCTTTCTTCCTGTACTCACATACATATTCTCTCTCTATAAAGCCTATATATATTACACATATATGTGTATGTATATATGCATATATTTCTGAAATACATTTAAGAAGAGTTAATGTTTGTATTTAATTTTCCACTCTACTTTATACAACATTTAGAAGCCTTCTAAATAAAACTGACAAGCAAAACTACTATCCTTAGGGTGTTCTGTATCTTGACATTGTTACGTGGGTAACAGGGGTTTGGTCCACTGTCCCCCACTCATTTCTCATTCAAAGTTTAAAGAGGTTTAATCTATTATAACTTTCTTTGTTTATTTCTTGACAGTCTGAGTGCATTTCTACTTGCCACTTTGTTTTGCAAAACATAAATCTGTTATTCAAAATTATTCAGATAAAAAGAGATAAGCTTCTTTCCCATGTATCTGCAACCCCTACCGCCCTTGTCAATATAGGCAGTGGAGGAAGCAATAAGGTGCCTTCAGTAGAGTGTAAAGAAACAACTTTTTATGAAACTAACACTTATTTGAAAATTTGAAAAGTAAGTCATGCAAGATGTGGGAGAACATTGTCCTCTAGTAGTTGAAAGGTGGCAAAAGAGTGCACAGGCTAAGAGAAGGTAGGAACTGCTGTGGGATGTTCTGTATGGCAAATATGTTGCTCTGATTGGTCAATAAACAAATCACTGATTGACCAGTGGCCAGGCAGCAAGTATAGGTGGGACAAGGAGGAGAATAAAGCTGGGAAGTGGAAGGCTGAGTCAGAGACACTGCCAGCCGCCACCAGGAAAAGCAGCATGTGAAGATGCCGGTAAGCCATGAGCCACATGGCAAGATACAAATTTATAGAAATGGATTAATTTAAGATATAAGAACAGTTAGCAAGAAGCCTGGTACGGCCATACAGTTTGTAAGCAATATAAGTCTCTATATTTACTTGGTTGGGTCTGAGTGGCTGTGGGACTGGCAGGTGAGAGAGATTTGTCCTGACTGTGGGCTAGGCAGGAAAACTCTAGCTACATCTCTCCCCTCTGTATTTCTATCTAAATCTCTTATCCCTTACTCCTCAAGAGTTGCTGGGGGAAAAGGTGGGAGCCAGTCCCCCACAGTCGTTGATATGACCTGATGCTCAGAACATGGAGAACATTAGACCTGGCCAGGAGATTTATGAGAAGCTTTGGCATGACTGAAAATGGACCATCATCTTTATTCTAGCCCAGAGAGATGCAAAAGATGTTTATTTCATATTTATTTTTTGATTAATGATTAGTAAAATATTCAGCCTTTGGCTCATTTTGTAAAAATAATTTAAAATTACGTTTACACTGTTGAGTAGCTGTATTTGTCAAACACGAAACATTTTATACGGAAAAAATTAAAATATATTTCTGTCTCTAGTCAAAACTTTCTTTTAATAAATTCCTGTCTTGATATTTGTTATCTGAACTGGGTAAAATGTTTAGGTCATGGATCATTAAAAACTTTAATATCAATACGTTCAAACATTTACAATTGCAAGGTCCAATAATTTTTGAAAAAAATCTTTCTTTTTATTGTATATCATTAGCAACAAAAATTGCCATGACCCACATTACTTTTCTGAAAAAAAAAAGAGAGAGAAGGCTGGGAAAAGGAAGAGAAAAAAGAGGACGAGGAGGAAGAGGAAAAGGAGAGAACAGAAAAGGAAGGAGGAAACAAGGGAGGAGGATGGTAAGAAAGAGAAGGGAGGATATAGGGAGGGAGAGAGGGACATTCTCTAGTTTCATGTGAACACCTCCTGCTGAAGGTTTATATATTAAAGTTGGCATCACCTTACTGGAACTATTGGAAGACATAGAAGCATTAGGAGGTGGATATAATCTAGCTGAAGATTTTAAATCTGCAGAGGTATGTCCTGGAAAAGGACTGTGGAACCCTGGGAACCTTCTCTCATTCACACCCTGATCCTGGGTGAACCTTTGGCTTCATTGTAGTTCTTAGCCATGAGCAGACGTTTTCCCAACAACCCTCAAAGTGCTAAGCCTAGAGCAGAGTATCTTTAGGCCTTTCCATTTGCAAACTTCTTCCTTTCCACCAGAGAAGTGGCTTTGCATATATAGGTAGATAAATACAAAATAAAAAATGTCCTGAAAAGAATTTATCAACTTATTTAAAATAATTCATTGGTATACATATAATTTATCCATTTCCTAAAAACAAACGTGTATTTGTAGACTAATGTGATATATTTTCTTATTATTTGTACATTTATACATTTGTACAAGGGAGGAATAGTTAATTTTACAAGACTTAGGCATCTTCAACATCAGAGTCAATCAATATATTGATTTTGTAATCAATCAATGCCAAAAATGATGCTTTGCATAGTTTGTAACACAAAAGAGCAGAACTATGTGTAGAAATTCTTGAAAATTCTATCTTCATATCCAATTCTATCTTAAGTTGAATTTATTGAATAATTTTTACAAAATTCAAATGAGAAACTTGAACAGTTCTTAAGAAAGGTCAAACATTCAAACACAAAGGATCCAAAGCATTACTTGATTTATACTGAGGCTAGAAAATAGTAAAAGTCTGTTTTCTGTAATGAACTGTGTGTCTGTAAGAACAGAAACTTGTGTGTACAGCACAAGTTCTGCAACTCCTAACATACACTAACTGAGGATTTGAACGGAGGTGTTTGGAGTAGGGTCTGTGGGTATTGTGTGGAGTTGTAGTACGTGTACTATAAGCTAAGCATGTCTTCTGTGTTCAGAACCAAGGCTGCAGTGTGCCTTATATTCATTACAAGTTCAAATATAGCTTTAATTTTAAGTTGTTGTGTATTTAGAAATTCTTTACTGTTGATGAATTTTTTTTGGCAGCTCCACAGTCAGATATACATCTTCACATGGGGTTCTAATCTACAGAAGGAGTTGAGACGTAGAAGTCCATGACCGCAAACTGCAATGTTGCTAAACACGTGTATCTTTTAAGTTGATCCATCTCAAGTTTTGTTACAGAAACAGAAAACTAACAGAAGGAAGGAAAGACTGAACCTAATTTGAATAGAGAGTATATTATTTACATTAAAATTTAGTGTAATATGAATGTAGTTCACTGTTCTAATTTTGATTAAAGTAATATTTATATCCCTACAGGATATTCTACATAAAACATATCACATATTACATCCTTAAATACAAAAATCAACACAAAACAATGTATTGAGTTTTGAGACATATCTCACCTTAGAAGTGAAGATCAGGGGCCTTTGGATTCGTAGTCAAAGAGGATTATTAGAACTCATAAGTAAGTGGTGGCTGAATAGGAGTGGTAGTTAAAAATGAAATAACTAGAGTATGGTGCCTGTCTGTCTCTGTTTTTTCCTTCCCTACACACTAAGTAGTAGATCAGTGGTGGCTCTTTAAACACAATAATCAAGACAGTCAAACTTCATTTTAAAGGATCTTATAAATAACAAGACAATTTTAGCAATGTGTAATAGAGGATGACACACAGAAAATAATAGAGACATACAGGAAATAGACAACTAGATGTAGGAATCTGGGCAGTTTGAGTGGTTTAATAATAGAATGAGAAGATTTTAAAGTCTTTGCAACACTCGGGAATGTACAGATGAGGCGAATGCAATCATAGGTAAGGTTTCTGTAATTGCAATTAGATGAAATGGGTGCCGGTGATATTCTCATGTTATCAAGGCTTTTCAACATGAGAAAACAGACATAATTCAGTTCACACAGGATCCTGCACACAGGGAAGTTCTGGCAATAGAACTTCTGTGTAGTCTGTGTTCTTGACATTTCTAAAGATGATCTTCCACATTAGACCTGGTTCACATAAACTGGATTACAGTCTGAAAGCCTCAAATGCTAAAGGAAGATACTTGCTATGATGTCCCTCAAGAGGATGTCATTATTTACAATAAGTACAAATAACCAATTGGAAGAAATCTGAATCCTTTTGTCCCTAGTTATAAATCTATAGGGAAAAATTAGAGCTGATTTCTTGGTATGAAGATTATAACAATTCCACATCATATCTGAAGGCAGAAGATGTTTTTATTTCTAAAAATTCTGATGAGTCAAACACCTCACTTATTCTGTCTATAACATAATACTTACATTTTGTTATTTATGTTAATTAACTGGAAGTAGAATAAAAGCTTAAACTATTTAAAAGTCTATACAAACCAGAATTTTTAAAATAGCAATTATATGAGGGATTAAAAATACTTGAAATTTGGGGGACTTAAAAAAATGAACTTATAAAAAGACTTCATAAGAAACATCACAACTATTTTTACTAAATATTTTAAGCAAAAAATTAAAATCAATATTTTAAATAATATTTGAACAAACAATGAATAATACTTCTAATTGTTTTCTTCAAAGAATATTTCCTTCCTTCCTTCCTTCCTTCCTTCCTTCCTTCCTTCCTTCCTTCCTTCCTTCCTTCCTTCCTTCTCTCTCTCTCTCTCTCTCTCTCTCTCTCTCTCTCTCTCTCTCTCTCTCTCTCTCTTTCTTTCTTTCTTTCTTTCTTTCTGTCTTTTTTACTTTCTTTCTTTGTTTTTGAGATGGGGGAGTCTCATGTTTACCAGGTTGGCCTCAAACTTGCTATTTGCCTGAGGATGATCCTGAATTCCTGATCCTCCTTTCTCATCTCCTGAATGCTAGGTTTACAAGCCTGCACAGCTATACCATTTTATGTGGTGCTGGAGATGGCCAGGGCTGCATACCAGCCAGGTAATCAGTCTGACAATTGTGATAAATCCTTAGCCCCCAAAATTACATTAAAAATTACGTTTAGAGCCATCAACATTCCTCTGATGCCTCTGGGTAAATGTGCCAGCTTAGCACCCGAGAACCCAAGTTCCATCCCCTGGAACTTGATGGAAGAAAAGAACTAATTGCTGAAAGTTGTTCCCTGACCTTCATATGCATGCCATGGTGTACTCATTGTCCCCCCCATCATATACACACACATACAGTAATTATAAAGCATAAAATAAAAAAATAAGAGTTGCATTAAACATTGATACTTTTAAAACATGTCTGAAAAAGTGACGCTGTGTTTGATTTTACTCCATGTAAAATTCATGAAGAAAAATCTGTGTTTTGCTTGGAGCTGTCATTCATTAGTAGATTATTAGTCTTGTATGTATAAGTTCCCATGATCTATCTATAGCCCACATACAAAAGAGAGCAAAGAACAACAAATATACAAACTAAACCCTGCTTCTTATGTCTAAGTAGATTCTACACTAAGGAGCAGAGTTAAGATGTAACCATCTAATCTCAGTGCTGAGTTTACAGCTCATCTTACATGTTCATATTCATATTTATAAGTATGCACTCTGATGCTCCAATTACAAAGTAATCTTTATATCTCTACAAGGAGTTACTTTATGACATGAGCAAATACAACTTTCTAAAAATCCAGATAAATAATTAAGATAAAACTTAGTTCATTGGGTTTTATGACTACTGTAATTGTTTCCATGTAAATCATCTTACAGTTAGCTGTCATTTGCTATAGATTTTGCCTTCCATGTTGCTCAGATTCCAATAGGAGAGCATGTTTGTGCTGAGAATGAAATGCACTTTCTTTGGAATAAACGTTTGCCCCTCTTCTAACTAGCTGTTGTGAAACACTTGGCTCTTTCTCCTTAGATCTGATTGCATTATATCATCGTTAGGCGTAGTTCTAAGCAATCACTTACTCTGTAAGCAGGTTTTGAAAACTCGTATAATGAAATCCCAAGTGCACCATTCTCCTTGAGATGAGAGGCAGGCCATGTGGTTATAATGTGTGCTGTCAGGGTTTCCTCAGCTTTGCAGAGGAATTCTGGCAAAGCTTCACCTGGCACTGAAAAAACCTTAAAAGCATCTCCCAGTAAACGTATTTTTCACAACTATGTGAAAGTGCTGACTATTATCTGAAGTTAGTCACTGAATTTTGCTGTACATAGATGTTTGCTAGTGACTCAAAAAGACAACCATCTAGAGTCAATTCTCAAATATGGAGTCTTTCTTTAGTTTTTTTGGGGGGCGGTGATATATGAAAATATTAGAAATGCATGAAAAAAATAGAAGCATAGTGAGTGAATTCCATTTTAAATTGAGCCCTATCTATGAATATTGTTGACTGTAGTTTCTACTATGGTAAACATGAATATTCTTATTTCTTTTTTTTCTATTAATGAATTTAGTAGTCTATTTGAAAATCCCTTCTACTAAACTACACAGTCCTTGAAATTTAGTCCATGCTGTGGTAGTTTGAATGTAATTGGCATGCATAAACTCATAAGGAGTGGCTTGGCATGCATAAGCTCATAAGGAGTGGCACTACTGTGAGGTATGGCCTTGTTGAAGTAGGTGTGGCTTTCTTGAAGGAAATGTGTCACGGTGGGGTCAGGTTTTGAGGTGTCTTTTACTTAAGCATCACTCAGTGTCACAGTCCATTTCTTGTTGCTTTCTGATCAAGATAGAATCAGCACCATGTCTGTCTGCACACCACCATGCTCTCCACCATGATGATAATGGACTGAACCTCTGAATTGAAAGCAAGCCATGCCAATGAATGTTTTCCTTTAAAAGAGTTGCCGTGGTCATGGTGTCTCTTCACAGTAATGGAAACCCTAAGACCGAAGTTGGTACTGGAGTGGGGCATTACTGTGATAGCCCAGATTGTGTGTTTGTTTGGAGGAATCTGGACTTCGGTACTTTGGGTTAGAAAAGCAGTGGGATGCTTTAAGTTCTGCTTAATGGACCTGACTAGTAGGTGCACGGAAGACAGTGGTGCTAGGAGTTATTGCAACTGTGGGGGCCTGTCTAAGGGTTTCAGAGAAGAAGAATGTTAGTATGCTGCCTAGAGATTGTTCTTGTGATGTTTTGGTGACGAAAGTGGCTGCCTTTGCCCTTGTCTGAAAAATATGCTTGAGGCTCAAGTGAAGAGTTTTGGATTAATTCCACTGGCAGAGGAAATCTCAAAGCAGCTTAGTATAGATTCTGTTCTGTGTTATTATTGTTAATTTTGATGAAGATTTAAATGGAAAGGAGCAAGCTGACCAAGTGAAAATACAAAATATGCAATATAAGATGTAAATACAAAATGTAAATACAAAATGTAAATACACAATGTAAAACACAAAAGGGGCACCAGGAAGTGGAATAGAGCTAAATTCTCTGTTCAAGGAGATAAATGGATTAAGAAATTGAATGAAGGGTGTAGTGATCTCAGGGCAATATTCCATGCAACTAAGTTTCCAACTTGTGAAAAGGAATTAAAGAACAGCTTAGAGCCGGGTGGAGTGGTGCCCAGTTGTAATCCCAGCACTCAGAAGGCAGAGGCTGGTGGATCTCTGGGTTTGAAGCTAGCCTCATCTACAGAGCAAGTTGCAGGACAGTTGAGCTTAGGCACTAAGGTAGCAATCTAAATCAGAAAGCTGGTGAAGATATAATTAAACAAGGAGGCCATGTTTCAGCCCCAGCAAGCAGCAGAACTTAGCAGCTTTAGCCATGTGGTTCTGGCTTCAGAGTTAAGGATAGAAGAAATGGGCTATGGAATTTACCCCCAAGATTAAAGAAAGTCACTGAGGTTAGGTATGTGTCAGGGGTGTCCACAAATGGAGGCCTAGAGAGGCCATTGTGAAGCTGTGAAGTTGAAGCCTGGATTGTCTTAGAGACTCCAGAGTCACGGAATACCTGCTGAGGAGAGCTGCTAACAGGAAGAAGAGCCAGCCCAAGAGAAAGAAGTGTGTTGCTGTCAGCGAAGCTGAATGGACTTGGAGATCTGAAGAGTGTTTGACATCAGACACGGAGACACAGATTTTGGAGTTTGCCCAGCTGATTTTCAGTCTTGCTTTGGTCCAGTATTTCCTCACTATGCTCCTTTCTCTATGTTTTGGAATGGTAATGTATATCCTGTGCCATTATATGTTGAAAGTATGTGATCTGTTTTTTGATTTTGATTTTACAGGGGATTATAGTTAAGATATTACGTGAATCTCAGAAGAGACTTTGAACTTTAAACTTCTAACATTGTTGAGACTGTGATAGACTATTGAGACTTTTGAAGCTGGACTAAAGGCATTTTGCATTATGATATTGTTACAAGCTTATGGACAGAGTGGAATGTGGTAGTTTGAATGTAATTGGTCCCCATAAACTCATAAGGAGTGTCACTATTGGGAGGTTTGACCTTGTCAAAGTAAGTGTGGCCTTCTTAAAAGAAGTGTGTCGATTTGAGGACAGGCTTTGAGTTCTCTTTCGCTTTGTTCAGTGTCACAGTACATTTCCTGTTGCCTTCTGAACAAGATATAGCCAGCTCCATGTCAGCCTTCATGGCACCATGCTCCACACCATGATGATAATGGACTTGAACCTCTGAACTGTTAAGCTTCCACCTCAGTTAATTGTTTTCTTTTGTAAGAGTTGCCATGCTCATGGTGTCTCTTCACAGCAATAGAAACCCTAACCAAGACACATGCTTTATTATTTATGTCCAGATTGACACCTAGTTTATAGTAGGACTCAAAAAATATTTGTTGAGTTGGTCTAATTTTATTTTTTTTTAATAATAGGAAATTATGCTGATAGCAAAATATCATTTCAATTTTACTTCTTGCTTAAACATTCTTTTTTTTTTTTTTTTGGTTTTTCGAGACAGGGTTTCTCTGTGTAGTTTTGCGCCTTTCCTGGGACTCACTTGGTAGTCCAGGCTGGCCTCGAACTCACAGAGATCCGCCTGGCTCTGCCTCCCGAGTGCTGGGATTAAAGGCGTGCGCCACCACCGCCCGGCTAAACATTCTTTACTGAGGCAGGAATTCATGTCAGGAATGGAGAGTTAGTGCCTGTCACTAGGTATTATAATTAGAGTCTTGAAATAGATAACACAAAATGTATTTAAATCATCAGAAGTAGGTTTAATGAGTGGGGAGATAGTATAATAACTGTCCTGAGTGTAATATAGACATGGTATGATAAAATACAAATAAATATGAATCCTTAAAGATAAGTAAAATGAGGGGCTGGAGAGATGGCTCAGCAGTTAAGAGCACTGACCTTCCAGAGGTCCTGAGTTCAATTCTCAGCAACCACATGGTGGCTCACAACCTCCTGTAATGAGATCTAGTGCCCTCTTCTGGCCTGCAGGGACTCATGCAGGCAGAACACTATACATAATAAAATAAATATTTAAAAAATAATAATAAAGATAAGTAAAATCATGCACAAAAAACATAGAAGAATGTCTAACCAAGAAAATTATCAGAATGGAAGAGAGTCTTGGCTAGAGAAGAATAATGTGAGGAAGATGTGGGAAGGGCATTCTTGAGAAAAAGGTTTTTTTTTTTTTTTTTAGTTTTTTGTTGTTTGAGGATTTCACTCCCCCCCCCCCCCCCAGGCATGCATGCGTGTATACACACCCATGTGCATCATGTAATGTGTTTTTTTTTTTTTTTTTTTTTTTTTTTGTGGTTTTTCGAGACAGGGTTTCTCTGTGTAGCTTTGCGCCTTTCCTGGAACTCGCTTTGGAGACCAGGCTGGCCTTGAACTCACAGAGATCCGCCTGGCTCTGCCTCCCGAGTGCTGGGATTAAAGGCGTGCGCCACCACCGCCCGGCATGTAATGTGTTTTAATCAACTCTACTCCCCTATTGTATCACCTCAAAATATCCATTCTCTCCCCCCACTTATAAATAGTAGTGA
The DNA here is from genome assembly GCF_949786415.1 of Peromyscus eremicus. Classification (NCBI taxonomy): domain Eukaryota; kingdom Metazoa; phylum Chordata; class Mammalia; order Rodentia; family Cricetidae; genus Peromyscus; species Peromyscus eremicus. The sequence goes on along the minus strand of NC_081418.1, from coordinate 6,675,589 downwards.
CCACAGAAAAACAACGTTTTAAATTGTCAGTTAGTCCCAGTTTCCCCCAGAGTTTAAGAGCTGTGTTTCTATGTTGTCTTGTAAATCTCCATGTAACATTTTAGGTCTTCCAATTTCAACTTTAGTATATTGAAAAGTGAATTCTTCATTTGCATTCAAATGTTCATTCTCCATCTTATTTCTCATCTGAGAAATACAGCCAGATCTTTGCTTCCCCCAGCACTCTGGGAATTGCCCTAAGTAAACTCCCTTTACTCTGCTGCCTCACGAGCTCTTTTTTTTTTTTTTTTTTTTTTTTTTGGTTTTTCGAGACAGGGTTTCTCTGTGTAGCTTTGTGCCTTTCCTGGAACTCACTTGGTAGTCCAGGCTGGCCTCGAACTCACAGAGATCCGCCTGGCTCTGCCTCCCGAGTGCTGGGATTAAAGGTGTGCGCCACCACCGCCCGGCAGCCTCACGAGCTCTTGAATCTCTCCTTTTCCCATATTTCTTGATTCATCCTTAGGTTTGGTGCTTACCTCTTTTCAAATATCAATCAGGATAGCAGGACAGAAATCTTTCTGAAATCTAAATGTAAATGTAAGGCTACTTAAAGCATGAACATCACATCATGTGAGGACCGCTGTGGTGTGACAAATGCAATTGGACATGGCTTCAACTTTACACTAATTACCAGTCTTCCACTATCTTCAAGTAGTCGGCTTTGCTGAGGTCAGAGCTAAAAGCACACATTTGATATAGAGTATTCTGTTTCTGTCTTAGGGTTTCTATTGCTGTGATAAAACACTGTGGCCAAAAGCAAATGGGAGGGAAGAATGTATTTCCACAGTAAGTTGGGCCCTTTGCATTGATCATGAGTCAAGAAAAGGCTTGTCCATACACCAATCTGATTGGAGTGTTTTCTCAGTTGAGGTTCTCCTACCCAAATGACTCTGTCCAATTGAAACAAAACTACCCAGCACATTTTCTTTTTCTGAGAAGACAACAAACTCCCATTGTTCTTGCCATGTATCTTTCATCTATAATCAGCTAATGCATCTCTTGGATATCTCCTCAGCTGTGAGAGACATAGTCCTTACCCTATATAGGTTCATCTAGAAATTTATGGATGCCTGTTACTATATCTATCATCTTTTAAAATGTTCACGTAAGTTCTTGGTCTCTTCACTATAGTAAATTTGTCTAGATCTATGAGTGAAATGTGATTTTTACATCCACCATATATAACAGTGTGTCCCTCCCTAAGGCTACATCGGTGATATCAACATCTATGTTAATACATTGCTTTTTTCAGTGTATATATTCTCAGTCTTTATTAAATTTCTTTTGTATTTTAACAATATGTTACAAGAACCAAAATATGAAATGTTTTAATGTGTGGAAATCGGAAAAAATTCTCATAATTATTACTATAAGAACAAATACTGAATTAGCTCTTGAGCAAACATACTACTTTAGAGTGATCATTATATTTGCGTACAGTTGCTTTTTCCAACTTAATATGTATTTCTGATAGGTTTTTGTGGATGTTATTTTCTTTGGATCCCACAAAACTCAACTGACAATAAATAAGTGATAGATGATAGATAAGATAGATAGATAGATAGATAGATAGATAGATAGATAGATAGATAGATAGATAGATGATAGAATCTGATGTGCTTAGAAAAAATCCTATTTTACTTCTGAGGTTGAGAACTAGCCAATTATATCTTCTATATAATCTCAGAATTATTTAAATGAAATAATAAGTAACAGTGTGTGAAGTGACTAAGTCAGTAAACCATTAGTGTTCTAAGTACTGGGAGTTGAGATGAATCCTCAGAATCCATATAAAATGCTCGATATGATGGCATATGATTGGAATCCTAGCAATGGAAAGGCCGATACAGAAGCCCTGGGGTTCACTAGCCAGTCAGCCTAGCCTAATTTCTGAGTTTCTGGTAAATGAGAGATCCTGTTTCAAAGGAGTTAACAACCTTCCTGAACATCATATTGAGGCAGTCTTACAGCCTCCAAATGCACATATACTTGTGTGTAGTGTACTTATGCACACATGCACCTTCATACACAAGCATCCATTAAAATAATTTGGCAGTGCAATGGTTTGTAAGCTTCTGAGTATTGCCTATGCTTATTAATTTTGCTTTTTTTTGTAATTAGAAAATATGAGCAGAAAAAACTAAGTTTGTTGGCCTTAGGATGAAAAACTGCAAGCTTCAATGATAAAAATGGTTCAGAAAAGAAACAGACGTTAAATGGAATGAGCCTGGAATATGAATTGTAGAGAGTTAATATTCTTCAACTGTGAGTAGGTAATTTGTGTGAAACTATTCAGAAGGGTATACATGCTCTGAGGAAAGTATAAAATAGTTAAAATCTTAGATTTTAAAATTTTTTTTATTTCAATGGCTACATAGATGTCCATAATTATGTGAAAAATATTTTTAGTAATGTTGCCTGTTTAAATCACAAAGTATTGTATACTATGAGTATCTATGGAATGGCCTTGCATAAGAAAAATAAAATGGACTGTGAATCCAATCTTTGTGTGATATCTGTCATCACTGAATTTAACATCATTTATCACTCTGGGTCTTTTCCACATTATACATGTTTTGACACAAAAACAATGAAATAAAGAACACAGGTTATGAAAACTCAACATTGGAAAAAGCATATAATAAAGTCATATAATAATATTTTTATGAAAGGTGTAAAGTATGATTACTGGTTTCCATATTGTTAAGAAAACGTCTTGAAACTTTTAAACTGACTAACTTTATAGATTACATATTTATACAAAGCCAGAATTGGCTGGTTCATCAGAAAAACCTGTTAACCACAGGAAGGATATTTATTTTTTAATAGACTATTTTTCTTGTGGATGTAAGCCATGATGTGGAACTACACTGTGGTTGAGAATACAGTTCCATTTTGATGAAGTTCCTTGCCAGGGATTCAGTCAAATGATTTTTTCCTTCTTAGTGTTTTTCTAAATTTCTTCAGTTAGGGTTTCTTATATTTTAAGGCATTTACAAATGTATGTTATACACAAATGTATGGACATACAATTTTAAAAATGTAGTTTTCTTAAAACATAAAACTTTATATACTAAGAGAAGTTTCTATTTTATACACAATTTTTAGTCATTTTAGGCATTGTCCATTTTATAATTTGCCTACATTCTTTGAAAAGGTATACTTAGCTATGAAGTGATAAAATGTAATATTTAAAGGAAAATAGTACATTCTGATTGATGAAAACTATACATCAAAGTAATGCTTAGTAATAGGTATGAATTCTACACTAATTATTTTGACATTTGTGTGTGTCAGGCAGGTATTGATATTTGTGTGTGTACATACCCTTATAATCTAGTAGCTAATGGATCACTGAAATTCTGAGAATACAGAGCCTGCACATTATTCACCACCAGGATTCTCGTATAACGTCCTAAAATTGCTTGTGCTACTATTCATACTCAAGGTGAGATATAGCCACTTAGTTTTTGACACTTTTGATTTATTTCCTGAGAGGTAGAGGATTATTTGTTAAGATCACCTGTTATAAACCAACAATAGTTTTAAAAAATTTAGAAGAAATCTCCATGTGGATCATATTCAATTCTCACCAGAGAAGAAATGTTGCACCTTATTATCGTGCAATGATAAGACTTGTTCTTAAATTTCGTATATCATACTAATAATGTTTACTCATTGGCATGTACAGTCTAGAAATCTCAGGAGCCATACCCCAAAAAGACAAATCGAGGCTATGGGCAAAATGAAGGTGTCAGATGTCTGTGGCCTCAATTCTGAGGAGTCAGCTGGAGCTATGCAATGTTGTGGGGAGCCAACCAGGGAGGCTGGGTTTCTGGGCTAGCGTTATTCTCCCATTTCCTAGTCACAACCACCTTACCCTTTGAGACAAGGCAAGATTAAATGAGAAGTCTCAGATACTTAAATACTGTAATCACACTTGTAATTTTTCCTTATCCAGGTATTATTTTTTTTTGTCAAATGTTTATACAACCTCCTTTAAGTTGGGAAAGTTTTCTTCTATGGTCTTGTTGAATATATTTTCTGTGCCTTTGAGTTGGTATTCTTCTCCTTCTTCTATCCCTATTATTCGTAGGTTTGGTCTTTTCATGGTGTCCCAAATTTCTTGGACATTTTGGTTCATGACTTTGTTGGCTTTAGTGTTTTCTTTGACTGATGAATCTATTTCTTCTACTGTATCCTCAACACCAGAGATCCTCTCTTCCATCTCTTGCATTATGTTGGTTATACTTGCTTCTGAAGTTCCCGATCGTTTACTCAGATTTTTCTATTTCCAGCATTCCCTCTGTTTGTGTCTTCTTCATTTTTTCTATTTCCCTTTTCAGGTCTTGGACTGTTTCCTTCATTTGTTTCAATGCTTTTTCATGATTTTCTTTCAGTGCTTTATTGTTTTCTTCCAGGACTTTATTGTTTTCTTCTACTCTATTTGTCCTTTCCTCTAGTTTTTTATAGCGTTCTTCCTTTTTTTTTTTGTCTTTTCCTCTATATATGCCTCTCCCTTCTTAATGATGTTATTCATAAGGCTGTTTTCTTCTGCTTCTTCCAATTTTTGATGTTCAGGTCTAGATATTGGAGGAGGGCTAGGTTATGGTGATGCTGTATTGCTCTTCATTTTGTTGTATGTACTTCTGCCTTGACGTCTGCCCATCTCCTTGTGGTTCGTTCTTGGTCTTATCAGCACACTTGGTCCAGACAGAGCTGACAGATTCAGGAAGTCTCTCTCTCTCTTGTCCAGATGGGACCTCCAGGGCAGGATGGGAGCTCTTGTCCAGATGGGAAGTCCAGGGCAGGATGGGAGCTCTTGTCCAGAAGGGAAGTCCAGGGCAGGATGGGAGCTGGGAGCCGGTCTCTAAGTCTCAGGAAGTGGCTGGGGTCTCGGGCAGATGGGCGTGGGGGCAGGGTGTGGAGATTGCAGGGTCTGCCAGGGGTCTTGGAGAAGGGGAGCCTTCCTGGTAGGGCTAGAAGGGAACCTGCCCGGTGGCCAGAACCTGGGGCCAAGTTGGGCAGGTCTTCCCCAGAGTGGCTGGTGCCCAGGGATGGGATCTAGGCTGAACCCAGACACTCACCTCTTGTCCAGAAGGGAAGTCCAGGGGCAGGATGGGCGTTTACAAACCTCAAATTGGTTTTTATGTACATTTGTTGTTAAAGTCATAATCTGAGATTGATGACACATAGGATGAAATGCAAATGATATAAGAGCTAATACACACGCCACAAATTAACCACCTGGGCTCTCAAGTCACAAAATGCACATTTTAAAAGAGAATATATATCATGATTTTACATTGAAGAGTTTTCAAATACAGTCAAGAACTCCCACTGAGTTTACAGGAACAAGAGGTTAAGGCTTTCAATGGAGTATGTCTGAAGCCATAGGTCTGAACTGTCTGCTTAGGCCCTTGTTAACTACAACATTGCCCAGATACACAGGTATCCAGCAGTATTCAATGCTGAGTTAAAAAGTGTCCCAAGTAGTCTACTAACATATGGACTTTGACCCTAATCTTTATCTTCAAAATTTGTTTTTCTTTTCAGTTTTAAACTTATTTAATAAAAGAGGACATGCAAACTATTTGAAAGAGCTTCTAGTGGTCAAAGTTAAGGCAGTTTATAACAAGGTAAACAACATGGAATTAGTAGAAATTCCATGTAACTCAAAGCATAAGGAAACTACCTATGAGTCTGTAGTCGTCTTTTTTTTTTCTCTTTATGACTTTCCTTTGTTGAGATTATAGTAAGATTACTTCATTTATCCCTTCATTTTTTCTCACCCCCAGTCCTCCCATACATTCTTTTTTGCTCTCTTTCAAATTCTTGGCCTTTTTTTTTCTCAAATTGGATGTTGTAACATTCAGTTATGTATATTTAGGAAAAAAGAACCTACCCACTCTGCATAATTTTGTTTGGTATGTATGTTTTAAGGGTTGACCAATAGATACTGGATAACTAATTGGTATGCTCTTCCCTGGGAATAGTGTTTCTCTTGCTCTCAGCATTCCACAGTTGCTGGTAGTTTTTTTTCTAGGGTTGAGACCTCATGGACTTTCACAATATTTAGCAAAATATTGTTGTCCGTGTTTTTTATTTTTAAGTTTCTCTTTAAATAAGACTGCTGTGGAATAATTATCTTGTACACTGTAAAGATTTGTCACTCAAATTGGTTTGATAAAATGCTGATTGGCCAGTAGCCAGGCAGGAGGTGTAGGTGGGACAACCAATCTAAAAATGCTGGGAAAAGGAATGATGGAGTCAGGAGTCACTAGCCAGACACAGAGGAAGCAAAATGAGAATGTAGCACTGAACAAAGGTATCAAGACACATGGGTAAATATAAATAAAAATAATGAATTAATTTAAGTTTAAGAGCTAGTTAGTAATAAGCCGAGCATCTATAAGTAATATTAAGCTAAAGTCAATTATTTAGGAAGCAGCTGCCAGGAATTTGGGAGTTGCTGGCTGGATACAGAAAATTCTGCCTACATGAAACTGTTCGAGGGAACACAACCAGGCTACCAACATAGTAAAAGTAGCTTCACTAAGACAGAAACCAAGTCTAAGGTGTTATCTCCATTTCTAAACGTAAAAAGCATTAAGGAAATACACACACACACACACACACACACACACATATATGTATGTATGTATTATAATCTTAGGGTAGAGCTTGAAAATTAAGTCATTTTAAGGTAGAGACTGAGTGTACTTATTTCTTCAAAATAAAGTCACAGCTTAGTATTTAGTTATACCTCGAAGTTTTTCTCTCAGTACGTGTGGCTTTTTTCCTTCTTTTTTATATTATTATTAAGAGATTTTTCTATTCATTTTACATGCAACCACAGGTTTCCCTCTCTCCCCTCCTCCCTCCCCCCAGCATTACCCCTCAACCTACCCACCATTCCCACCTCTTCCAAGGCAAGGTCTCCCATTGGGAGTCAGCAGAGCCTGGTACATTCAGTTAAGGCACGTCCAAGCCCCTCTTCCCTGCAACAAGGCTGCACAAAGTGTCCCACCATAGGCACTGGACTCCAAAAAGCTGGCTCATACATAAGGGGTCCTGATTCAGCTGCATATAAGCTCTCTAAACAGTTCAAGCTAAACAACTGACTCTCCTCTCTCAGAGGGCCTAGTCCAGTACCACAGGGGCTCCTCAGGTATTGGTTCACAATTCATGCATTTTCACTTGTTTGGCAACCTCTCTGTACATTTTCCCATTGTGATCTCGATGTCACTTGCTCATAGAATTCCTTCTTTCTCTCATCAACTGGACTCCTGGAGCTCGGCCTGGCACCTGACTTGGATTTCTACATCTGCTCCCATCAATCACTGGATGAGGGCTCTATGATGACAGTTAGGGTATTCAGCCCTCTGATCACTGGAGTAGACCAATTCAGACACCCTCTAGACTATTGCCAGTAGTCTAAGGTGGGGTCATGCTTGTGAATTCCTGGGAACTTCCCTAGTAGTCTGTTTTTCCTTATTCCCATGATGTCTTCATTTATCATGGTATCTCTTTCCTTGCTCTCCCACTCTGTCCCTATTCCAGCTCAAACCTCCCATCCCCCTATGTTCTCATTCCCCCATCCCTTGCCCTCCATTACCCCCCCCACACACACACACCCTGAGTTTGCTCATGTAGATCTCATCTATAACTCCTTCCCAGGATGATCCATGTGTCCCTTTTGGAGTATTCCTTATTAGCTAGCTTCTCCAGATTTGTGGGTTGTTGTCTGTTTATCCTTTGCTTTATACCTAGTATCCACTTATGAGTGGTTACATACCATATTTGTCCTCCTGAGTCTGGTTTACCTCACTCAGGATAATATTTTCTAGTTCCATCCATTTGACTGCAAATTTCATGATGTCATTTTTTTCTCCATTGAGTAGTACTCCATTGTGTATATGTATTATATTTTCTTAATCCATTCTTCAGTTGAAGGGAATCTAGGTGGTTTCCAGGGTCTGGCTATTATGAATAATGCTGCTATGAATATAGCATGTGTCCTTGTGGTATGATTGAGCATTCCTTGGGTATATGCCCAAGAGTGGTATAGCTGGGTCTTGAGAAAGACTGATTTCTAATTTTCTAAGAAAGCACCATATTGATTTCCACAGTGGTTGTACAAGTTTGTATTCCCACCAACAGTGGAGGAGTGTTCCCCTTGCTCCACATCCTCTCCAACATAAGCTGTCTACAGTGCTTTTGATATTAGCCATTGAGACAGGTGTAAGATGGTATCTCAGAGTCATTTTGATTTTCATTTCCCTGATGACTAAGAATGGTGAGCAATTCCTTAAATGTCTTTTGGCCATTTGTGATTCTTCCATTGAGAATTCTCTGTTTAGCTCTGTAGCCCATTTTTTAAATTGGATTGTTGGTATTTTGATGTTTAGTTTCTTGAGTTCTTTATATATTCTGGAGATCAGCCCTGTCAGAGGTAGGGTTAGTGAAGATCTTTTCCCATTCTGTAGGCTGTCACTTTGTCTTGTTGACCGTGTCTTTTGCCCTACAAAAGCTTCTCAGTTTCAAGAGGTCCCATTTATTAATTGTTGCTCTCAGTGTCTGTGCTACTGGTGTTATATTTAGGAAGTAGTCTCTTGTGCCAATGCGTTCAAGACTACTTTCTACTTTCTCTTCTATCAAGTTCAGTGGAACTAGATTTATGTTGAGGTCTATGATCCACTTGGACTTGAGTTTTGTGCATGGTGAGAGATATGGATCTATTTGCATTCTTCTACATGTTGACATTCAGTTATGCCAGCACCATTTGTTGAAGATGCTTTCTTTTTCCCATTGTACAGTTTTGACCTCTTTGTCAAAAATTAGGTGTTCATAGGTGTGCGGATTAATGTCAAGGTCTTCAATTCGATTTTCATTGGTCCACATGTCGGTTTTTATGCCAGTACCAAGCTGTTTTTATTACTATAGCTCTATAGTAGAGCTTGAAGTCAGGGATTGTGATGCCTCCAGAGGTTACTTTATTGTACAGGATTTTTTAGCTATCCTGAAATTTTGTTTTTTCATATGAAGTTAAGTATTGTTGTTTCCAAGTCTGTGAAGAATTGTGTTGGTATTTTGATGGGGATTGCATTGAATCTGTAGATCACTTTTGGTAAGATTACCATTTTACTATGTTAATCCTACGTATCCATGAACATGGGAGATTTTTCCATTTTCTGGTATCTTCTTCAGTTTCTTTCTTCAGAAACTTAAAGTTCTTGTCATATGGGTCCTTCACTTGCTTAGTTAGAGTTACCCCAAGGTATTTTATATTGTTTGTGGCTATTATAAATGGTGATGTTTCTCTGATTTCTTTCTCAGCCCAATTATCATTTACATAAAGGAGGGCTACTGATTTCTTTTGAGTTAATCTTGTATCCTACCACATTACTGAAGGAGTTTATCAGCTGTAGGAGTTCCCTGGTAGAATTTTTTGGATCACTTATATATACTACTATATCTTCTATAAATAGTGAAATTTTGACTTCTTCCTTTCCAATTTGTATCACCTTGATACCCTTTTGTTGTCTTTTTGCTCTAGCTAGAACTTCAAGTACTATATTGAATAAATATGGGGAGAGCAGACAGCCTTGCCTCGTTCCTGATTTTAGTGGAATCACTTTGAGTTTCTCTCCATTTAATTTGATGTTGGCTGTTGGCTTGCTGTAAATTACCTTTATTATGTTTAGGTATGTATGACTTCTTCCTTTCCAATTTGTATCACCTTGATACCCTTTTGTTGTCTTTTTTCTCTAGCTAGAACTTCAAGTACTATATTAAATAAATATAGGGAGAGTGGACAGCCTTGTCTTGTTCCTTATTTTTGTGGAATCACTTTGAGTTTTTCTCCATTTAATTTGATATTGGCTGTTGGCTTGCTGTAAATTACCTTTATTATGTTTAGGTATGTTCCTTGTATTCCTGATCTCTCTAGGACCTTTATTATGAAGGGGTATTGGATTTTGTCAAAGGCTTTTTCAGCATCTAATGAGATGATCTTGTGGCTTTTTCTTTCAGTTTGTTTATATGATGTATTACATTGACAGATTTTTGTATGTTGATCCATTCTTGCATCCCTGCGATGAAACCTACTTGGTCATGTGGACAATTTTTTAATGTGTTCATGGATTCAGTTTCCTAATATTTTATTGAGTGTTTTTGCATCAATGTTCATGAGGGAGATTGTTCTGTAATTCTCTTTCTTGGTTGCATCTTTGTGTGGTTTGGGTACCAGGGTAATTATAGCCTCATAAAAATTGTTCCTTCTGTTTCTATTGTGTGGAACAATTTGAGAGGTATTGGAATTAGTTCTTCTTTGAAAATCTGGTAGAATTCCATGCTGAAACCATTTGGTCCTGGGCTTTTTTTGGTTTGGAGGCTTTTAATGACTGTTTCTATTTCCTTAGGGGTTATTGTTCTATTTAAATATTTTATCTGGTCTTGACTTAACTTTGATATGTGGCACCTACCTAGAAAGTTGTCCATTTCTTTCAGATTTTCCAGTTTTGTGGAGTACAGGTTTTTAAAGTATGACCTGATGATTCTCTGGATTTCGTTATTGTCTGTTTTTATGTCTCCCTTTTTATTTCTAATTTTGTTAATTTGGATTCTCTCTCTCTCTCTCTTTCTCTCTCTCTCTCTCTCTCTCTCTCTCTCTCTCTCTCTCTCTCTTTCTCTCTCTCTGCCTTTTGGTTATTTTGGATAAAGTCTTGTCTATCTTGTTGATTTTTTGAAAGAACCAAATCTTTGTTACATTGATTTTTTTGTATTGTTCTCTTTGTTTCTATTTTATTGATTTCAGTCATCCATTTGATTATTTCCTGGTGTCTATTCTTCCTGGGTGAGTTTGCTTCTTTTTCTTCTAGAGTTTTCAGTTATGCTGTTAAGTTGCTAGTGTGAGATTTCTTCATCTTCTTTATGTGGGCATTTAGTGCTATGAATTTTTCTCTTAGCAATGCTTTCATAGTGTCCCATACGTTTGGTATGTATTACTTTCATTTTCATTGAATTCTAGGAAATCTTTAATTTCTTTCTTTATTTCTTTCTTGATCCATTGGTGATTCATTTGGACATTATTCAGTACTCTGTCAGCCTGTCTCTTTTTATAGGTGAATTGAGACCATTGATATTAATGACCAATTATTGTTAATTCCTGTTATTTTTTGGTGATAGTGTTAATTGTTTCTCTTGTTTGGTATTTGTTGTTGTAGGATTATCTATTGCTTCTGTTTTCCTGGGCATATCTAACTTCCTCAGGTTGGATTCTTTCTTCTAGTGCTATTCTATAGTTGGATTTGTGGAGAGATGTTGTTTTAATCATGGCATATTTTGTTTACTCTGTCTATGGTGATTGAGAGTTTTGCTGGATATAACAGTTTGGGTTGGCATCCATGGTCTCTTAGTGTCTGCATAATGTCTGTCCAGGACCTTCTGGCTTTCAGAGTCTCCATTGAGAAGTCAGGTGTTATTCTGATGGGTCTGCCTTTATATGTTACTTGATCTTTTTCCTTTGCAGCTGTCAATATTTTTTCTTTATTCTATATGTTTAGTGGTTTGATTATTATGTGGCAAGGGGACTTTTTTTTTTAGGATCCAGTCTATTTGGTGTTCTGTAAGCTTCTTGTACCTTCATAGGCATTTCCTTTTTTAGGTTGGGAACGTTTTCTTCTATGATTTTGTTAAATATATTTTCTGTGCCTTTGAGTTGTTATTTTTCTCCTTCTTCTATTCCTATTATTCTTAGGTTTGGTGTTTTCATGGTGTCCCAAATTTCCTGGATGTTTTGTGTTATGACTTTTTGGCTTTAGTGTTTTCTTTGACTGATGAATCTATTTCCTCTATTATATCTTTCTTGCCAGAGATTCTCTCTTCCATTCCTTGCATTCTGTTGGTTATGCTTGCATCTGTAGTTCCTGTCCCTTTACTCAGATTTTCCATTTCCAGCATTCCCTCAGTTTATGTCTTCTTTGTTGCCTCTATTTCAGTTTTCAAATTTTGGAATGTTTCCTTTACCTGTTTAATTGCTTTTTCTTGGCTTTCTTTAAGGGATTTATTGATTTCTTCCAATGTTTTGTTTGTCTTTCCCTCTATTTCTTCAAGGGAATATTTCATTTCCTCTTTAAAGATCTCTATCATCTTCTTAAAGTCATTTTAAAGGTCGATTTCTTCTGCTTTTTCTGCTTTGGGGTGTTCAGGTCTTGCTGATGTAGAACCACTAGGTTGTGATTGTGCTATATTGGTCTTTATGTTGTTGACTGTATTTTCATACTGGTGTCTACTCATCCTCTCCTCCACTCTATGCAAATGATGTCTGTGTCTGAGGGAGCCTCTCTTGGTCAGATTGATACTCTTGGTCCAATGAAAGCTCTTTGTCTAATTAGGGCTCTTGGTCCAATTGGTGCTGATGGACTCTGCATCTCGGGGAGCAGCTCTTAGTCCAATGGGCATCAGTTGTCTCTCTCAGGAACAGCTTTTCCCAATTGGTGCAGAGTGGGACCTGTTTTCTTGGCAAGATTTTGGGGGAAGAGGCAGCTGCCCAGTCCCTGGAGCTCCAATGGCTTGGGGAAGGGCATGGAATGTGCCCTCGGGGCCTAGCAGCTAGAAACCTGGTCTACCCAGTCTGGAGATGGGTTCTTACCTGTTCCCAGTCAGTTCAGGGTAGGCTTATGACTCTGGTTTTCCCTGGTGTCACCAGGGTCTGTTTTCTTGGTGAAGGGCATTCCTAGAAAATTTTGTTTGTCCATTCCCTGGAAACATCACATTACAAGAGTTAATGTTTCAAAGTTCTTCAGGGCAGTACATTTTGAACTTCCTATTTAAAGAAGAGTATGTCTGACAAAAAAGATGTCTAGAGTTTAAGAAGGCCAGCGACCTAATGGCAAAGCTATGGAATAATATGTAGTAAGAGATGTTAAAAGAATGAATCAATAAAGAAGACATATAAAACTTAGGACCCAGAGTTTGATTACTAGTATACAAAAAGGATTTACTAAAATTTCTCTTTAAATCAATTGCTATGAGATTAATTTGCATTATTTTTCTTAGCCTTAAACTCCTCATTAGGGAGGTGGTCACTATAAAACAATTGAACTGTCACTAAAATGAAGTTATAAGGGAATTGATTACATTTTGTTAACAATTCATCATATTAAGTACTGAAATGTTGACCTGGTTATTATTAATATATTATTATAACAATCCTTATACAATAAGATTAATTAAATTCACAAAATTTTAGAATATGTAAGGCACACAGGAATGATTAGTTCCTTAACCAATATTGTACATGAAGAGCTACAAGAGATGCTATCACATGTTCCCAGGCTTTATCCATCCACCATCAGATACTATCAAATTTCAATTTGCTTTGATTTCACTGTTCCCAACGTATATATCAAATCTTTTCTACACTATTTTGAATTTATCTCATTCTGCTGTCATTTTTGTGGCATTTAATTAAAAATTCTTTAAGCTTTTTACTGTTTCTAGATCAATTTGAGTTTTAAGTTGGACATCAGACTTTACATGAACAATGAAGTTACAATTTTTAGGGTGAAGCCTTCAAAAAATATTAACTATATATTATTTATCAGAATGTTGGAAATTCCCATCATTATTCAAAATGTAGTGTATTTCTTTCTTTTTAGTTTTTAATAACTGAAGAAAGATAATTTTAGTTGTTGCTAAGCATTGAATCTAGGGCTTTGTACATGCTAAGCAAGTTCTTTCTTACTGAGCCTCACATGCAGACCAGGCATTCAAATTAACTGGACACAATACTTCTCTTGTCTGTATGAAATAACATGATATCATCAAGAATCATAATGTGACCCAACATCTTGGTTTTCTATGTGTTTTTACTGTACTAAAAGCATATACACCAATGTTTATTAACCTCTAACAATTTGTGTGATTCTGAGCAATTTTATTCATAGTACATAAGTTCATATGTTAATGATTTAAAGTTTTTTTTAAAATTACAGTCTTTAGGTAGAAGGACAAATACTTGGAAAGGTAGCATTACACAGCAAATTCCTTTTCTCTCTGGATTAGAAAAGGCCATCATATTGATTTTATTTCACGGTATCATTTTAAAAGCTAAAACTGGTCAGTACCATTCATATTGCATCCTCAGTGACAGGTTAAAATGCTATTCATAAGTGCATATCCATAAACCAGTGTTTTATGGTTTCTTCACAGATGTAGAAGATGCTTCCCTCTATTAATAGATCAGATAGATGGACTGATATCATGATTCATTCCAGAGAATTTAAAAAGTTTATTAAAGGATTTATGAGAAGTGTAGTGTAAAGACAAGTGTAGTGTAGTGGAGAATACAAGTGCAAAGGGCCAGATAATGATTTGTCCTTATGGGAACTTGGAGGTGAGGCTGGCCTAAGGTTCCACACTATACTTCCAACTATGGTTGCAAGATATGAACTTGCCATCAGAACTAAGGGTTTGGGATGAACACTGGTTTTTGTACATTAAGAAAATGCCAGAAATGAGTTGGAATGGAAAAAGAAGCAGAAATATGGTCACAAAGCACATCACCAATCAAACAAGAAGAATGCTATTAAAAAAGAAAAACCACATTTCACTTGTTCATGTGATATTCCCAGCCTTAGGAAAGAGCTTCAGGGTGTCAACAGGTCAAAGAGAGAGGAAAAATTACTTTCTCCAGGGGTGAGCTCCTGCATAGGATATCTAATCCTATGCAGCAAGCCTTAAACATGTGAAATATGAGTTATGCTAAATGGGTTCCATAGATTGTATATACATTTGTGTATATATGTTTATGTACACATTTGTAACAACGTTAATAAAGAAGAGAGCATGAATTTGGGGTGAGACACAGGGGAAATATTTGAAGAGGGAGAAGGAAAGTGATGTAGTAACAGTGTTCATATACAAAGTTCTCAAAAATTATAAAAAGATAAATTGGTATATTATAAAACAAAACCAAATTTTTAAAAGATGTGATCATAGTTTGTATCTATGTTATTATGAGAAACAAGAATATGACCAATACATGTTGAGGGACTTTCCCCAAGATATCTGATAAGTAATTCTCCACACACTCCGGATGAGCACAAGCAAAGAGCACCTCATAGCATAGAACTAACTCCAATGATATGACTGATGCATGTAGGACCCTGTGGAGGATTCTGGAACCAGAAGAGGAGAAGTTAGATAAGAAAGGAGTCACAGGCAGCATGAACTTTAATTAACAAAGTGTTGGTTCATTAATCGTGCCAAATGATCTGTATTAATTGTGTTGGTTAACACTGTTATTGCAAATAACAGAATACTTAAAATAGTAAACCAAAAAGAGAAGAAAGATTTATTTTGATGCACAGTGTTGAGATCGCTGTTACTTGGGACAAAACAAGATATCATGTAGGGAAAGCAGCTGGTTACTTCGTGGTGTACAGGAAACAAAGACAAAGACTGGAATCCAGTTGTTCCTTTCATGACCTTCCCCTAGTGACCTAATATTTCACTAGGCCCCACCTCCTAAAGGTCTCCATGCTGTCTTGTTGCCAAGTTTACTACCACCCCTCAATTCAAGCCTTTGGAGAACATTCTAGATGCAAATTATAGAACAAATATGAGACACTAATTAAAAGGGCATTTGTGAGTAGGCTGTGTGGAAACTGTCTAAAGTATCTTTACATTAACTCTGTAAATCTAAAGCAATCATGAAATTAAAAAGTTTATTGACAGTATTTGTGAGTAAATAACACATGTATTTCAGCATTTTGATAAGGTATGTTATTAAAAAGTGTTAAACTTATAGACATCATACTTATTTTCTTTTAGGAAAAGTAATTTAGAGTTTATAAATTTTTGAATTTTGAATATTTTATTATATCAATTATGACTCCCTAGTTTAAAAATACAACTCTTTCCACAAAAATTATAATTAAACTATAAATTAAATAAATTAGTTTTTAGTAGTGAACACATGTGTGGTATCTGGCAAAGACTGGGAATTTTGATAGCAATGTAAGGCAACTGGGAATCTTAGTGGAAGTATGATTAGTAACTCTTGCAATAAATAATCCAAAGCCAATTATTTGTTTATTAAAAATATATTTCTTAAAACCTAGTAGACTGTGCAAAAGAGTTTCTAATATGTTTATTTCTCCAAAATATTAAAAAATGCAGAGATTCTCTTTTTCAAATATGTATGAAATAGGCTTATAATTCGAAAAACAAGATATTCTATTTTCTTAAATGTTAAATATCTTAATTTATTAATTTGTTCAATGTTAATTTTAAAATAAATATGCATGTGCTATATATTTATAATACTTACAAATCCCAACTTTATATTTTTCTTAATCTCGCAGTTACAAAATGTATACTATAAAACTTCTTAGATATTCCAATTGCTTTATTATCCAGATTGGGAAAAAAAAAAAGAATCAGGAGAAAGCTATATTTACATAAGCTGAATGGAAGTAACAACTCACTATTTCTCAATGGACAGGTCCATGTTCTCTTTTTTCCATCTCATGGATCCATTTGTCAAACTCATACTATAAGCCCAGGGGAGAGTCTATGCATGGGATATAAAGTAGAAGAATATGAATATCAATTCAGTACAATGCTTTCCGCCCAGGCTCAAGTCTAAAGCCCTGGTTCAGATTCTTACAACCCACAAAAAATCCAGCTTTGACAGCCAGTTCCTCCCTGTGCCTCCATGGCTGGCAAGGCAGAAACAGGACACCTGGTACACACATATATACAGTAGTAGACAATTGGGTATGAGCCAGGTCAATATAGGCCCTCTTTCCAAATGTAAAATACAGTGATGAGGGACTGAAGGAGGTACCTGACACCAGCTGCTGTCCTCCATGTACAAACTCTTGTATGTACTCATGCATACATGTCCTCCACATGCAAACTCATGAATGTACTCACACATACAGGAACATGTGCACGTGTGTAAACACAATTGTGACTATCCCATGCTGCTCTTTAATAAAATATATGTTTAACTTATACAATTCTGTGAAATATCTGTATTCTAAATATATATAATTGACTTTGTAGTATTCAGAATAATGATAATAATAACTGCACCTATTTCTGTTTTGAAATTTTTTAATTTGTTTATTCATTTATTTACCTGTGTGTTTATGTGTGTGTGTGTGTGTGTGTATGTATGTGTGTGGTGTGTGTGTATGTGTGTGGTGTGTGTGTGCGTGTGTGTATGTGTGTGGTGTGTGTGTATGTGTGTGTATGTGTGTGGTGTGTGTGTATGTGTGTGGTGTGTGTACTCTTGCGCGCTCTGTATGTATCCACGTGCCACAACTTTTCACAACATGTGAATGGAGGTCAGAAGACAGTTCTCTCTCCCCACTGCGTGGGTTCTGGAGCTCAAACTCCAGCCTGGAAGCAAGCCTTTGCCCTCTGCGCCGTCTGGGCAGCGGCCATGTACTTTTTCATGATTGATTCCCACTCAGAACTGATCTTAAATAGTTACTGTGTTTGAATGTGAAATATTCCTTATCTGGTCATGTGCTTGAGCACTTGATCCCCAACTAGTGGCCATGTTTGGGAGGATTTTGGAAACTATGGGACAAAGCCTCAGTAGAAGGAGCTAGTCTGTGTGGGGCTAGCCTGAGGACAAGGGAGCTTCCCACTTCCTGAACGTGTGACCAACCAGAGGCCTATCACCATGCTTTCTCCAAGACTCCATAGCCTCAAGCTGTCAGCCATAGCAAACCAGTCCTTCTCTAAACTGCTTCCTGTTGTACGCTGTGCTCACAGAAACAAGGAAAAGTAACTGATACCCTCGAAAAGATGATTTTAATAATTTTATTTTAGAATAGACATGGCATTCTTGATGATGATAACACACTTTTACTGGAACATATGTTTGAGGTTCTTTGAAATCACTTGGGAGGCGGGATACAGAGAAGCATGGTTTGCTCATTTCTTTTATATTGTTGTCTTTGGCTTATTTTCTACTCTAAGTTCTTGGGTTTGTTGTTGTTGTTGTTTTGTTTTTTGTATGTTTCTTTTTGGTAGTGGAGGTTTTCCATTCAGAAATTATTTTTAAAACATTAAAGGAAAAAAAAAGCTAGAGTCAATGACAATTGTCAGGATTTTGGATGAAAAAAAATCTCAAATATAAGTTAATCCGATTCAATTCCTGCATATAAAAAATGGAGAACACAGAGAGATTAAGTGATGCTCAAATTGACAATACTACAAGTCTGAAGGATACTTTCAAACCCTGGTCCAGGGCTTTCCTAAACATTTGTGTTATTTCCAGGTTGTTGGTGAAGATTATTAAATTATTTTCTCTCACTTAGCCACTCAGATGCACACTATAAACATGCAGTCATAGAAAGACACACACACACAAATACCACAAGCAGCAGCTGTGGTGTGTTATCCCAAGCTGTTGTTTGAAAATAATTTACACAAATGCCAGCTTTATATTTATAGTCCTGTACTTTAAATCCTACAATGGAAGTACAAAATGCATTCTTGAAATGGCTTTCAGACTTGTAAATGTGCCGTTTTTGTATGCAATTTGGAATACTATTCTAATATTAAACTCAAATAAGTGTAGTTGACTGGTTTCCTTTATAGAGTATTTGGTTGCTCAGACAATTTTGCATTGAGAGTATTTTCAAAAATTTCAAGAATGCCTATCCCATATTTCTCTATATTGCCCTCATTTGTCTTTTATGACATTTACTTCAAATTTTTCCAAAAAAAAATCTAAAAGAGCACATTATGGTTAATTAAAAGAATTGAACTTCAATTTCTCAATGGTGTCCAATCTTATTTGAAGGAAAGGTTTAAGATATTTTTGTCTGTGTGTTTGTCTTTCTCTGTGTCTGTACCTATTTATGTGTCTTTGTGTGTGTATGTGTGTGTATATGTGTGTATGTGTATGATGTGTGTAAATCTGTGTGTATGTATGTGTGTATGTGTATGTTTGTGTGTACATGTGTGTATCTGTGTGTTTGTGTGTACAAGTGTGTATCTGTGTGTGTGTGTGTGTGTGTGTGTGTGTGTGTGTGTGTGTGTGTTCACACAGAGCTTGGGGTTTAGACGTTAATAATGGAAGAAAGTGAACAATAGAAATAATGAATTCATTTAAAAAGTATCAGGCAGGCAAAATGTTGAGAAATTTATACTACAACCCTGAATATTTTTTTCTGTTGCTGCTTAAATTTTGTGCTGACCAGTGAAAAGCTCTCAAGGAGAGAGTTTTCCACTTGGCTACAAAGCACCAAGAAAACAAAATTAATCTTGGTAATAGAGCATCTGACTCCCTGACTCTTGTGTTCTACTCTGATCTCACTGTTATTCGGGCCCCATTGTTCCTTCTTGTTTTGAAGAATGTTTCATAATAATAAAAAGAAATCATGAGGAGTCAATTAATTGAGAATAGACGTTTGGCATCATCTATCTAATAGAGCCTTTGGAATGCAGTTGTAGAAAAACCTACTTAAGAGCAGAGTTGAAGGTTGGCTCTATTTCAGATGAGATGTAGTACATTATGACACATTTCATTTTTGCTTTTTATGAGCTCCAGTATCCCTTCCTCACTTACAGCCAAGTGTATCCTGAAGGTTCTGAATACAGGCTATAGGTTGGCAAGGTTTTATTTTTTCTGTTTGCACTGTAGTTACCATGGGCACACAACTACTTAAAAGGAAGATGGGGTTTTGTCTACTGGATGTTCTGAGACTTGTAAATTCATGGTTTATAATAAAATAAAACATCATATTGATTCATAGTAATAGATACACACTTCAAAGTATTGTGATTTCTATATGTTGGGACAGACAAACTGCAATAAAAATCATATTAGTCACAGTAAACTGTATTCAATTGAAAGTTGCCTCTTAGGTTACAGATGTCAAAGTTTCTATATTCAAAATTGTTCTCCAGTTTCTATTCTTACTTTACTATATATCCTCTTGCAAAGATCTTACTCCCTTTAAACTAGACCAGTCTGGTAATCTAATCTTGAATTTTCAAAAACATCTCAATATGTTTTTGGTAAGATGTTTAACTTTGCAGAAAGATGTATCTTTTATTTTCTATAGGAATTGAAACATTAGTTATGATTGATAGTAAAACAACACACTGCATGTCTTGTACAGTGAAAGCAAATAATTAAAATGAATAAGTCAATGATAGCTCTTCTGATAAATTATTTTTTTGTTATATTGACATTTTTGTTAAGTTGCTTATTATTTATAGTAGGCATAGAATGATATTTAGATATTGTAAGCAACGTGAAGACAGGGATTTTTTTATTTGTTTGTTTATTTTATGTCCTCCGTAGCCACTTATTTAGATAGTTACTTGATGAAATGTGACTGAGACTGAATTACTTTTAGTAAGCTTTTACATAATTTGTTAGTTTTTTTAGGAGTCACCCACTTGAAGGGAAGTATTTGATTTGTTTTCCCCCACAAATACAAGTGTCGGGAAATCCATGTTCAGTGTGACAGCTGACAATAAGAATCCATGAGAAAAGTGCATTAAGAAAAGAGGAACATGGAACAGGATTAGCGATGAGCATGGGGCTGGAAGCCTCTGACCTCAGCGCTCAGGGGGCGAGATGGCAAGTATGAGCATAGCTTAGGCTGCAAGGCATGACTGTTGCCCCTGAAGAGCAAGCCACATAAAACAAACGAGACAGAGGTCCTGAAAAGCAGATGCTTTCTTCAAGGGAGATTTTCTCTTATTTTTGTATTTCTAATTAGATCACCTGGAATTGAGAAGATTTTTTTTTTAATTAGAGGAATATGAACTTTTCCATAGGTAATTAAACCTGGACACAACTACTTGAATCATATTAACAGGACAGATAAGAATACTTAATAATGTAGCCATATCAAATCCACTGTAACAGTCTAAATCAATTCACTGGGACATTTGGATTCACTCTGATGATCATGCAAAGCCAGTACTCACAGCCCTGTAGTCAGGTAGCTGAGAGAATAGTGGATGCCTCTTCAGTATGATTTGTGAAACTGTGGCTGCTGAAATCATGCTTTTGATAAACTTTATGTGGAATTTTTATGAAAACAGAAATGCAGCAAGCCTGCAGGGTAAAAGGGTCCGTCAATGTAACCCACCCTGACTCTGAAACTAGAGCCAGTGAAAGAAACACACCCTGTTCCTGAAACTAGAGATACTAGGATACCCACTTCACAGCTGCAAGCATAGCCTGACTTCCCGACATTTATTCAACAAAAAATGAGGGCACTTAAGTTCATAAATGAAACACTAATACAACTTAAATCTGATTTTGACCCTCATACACTGAGGGAGCATTGAAGTGGGAGACTTCAGTGCTGTGGGATATCTTTCTGTATGCTGTGAATATGTGCTGCTCTGATTGGTTGATAAATAAAGCTGTTTTGCCAATGGCAAGGCAGAATAAGCTTAGGTGGTACACTCAAACTGAAGAGAGAGGAAGGAAAGGGTGAGGGAAAATGCTACAAACAGCCACCAGGAAGAGCAGATGTGAAAGTACCAGTAACACACAAAACTACATGGCAAGACATAGAATAATAGAAACGGATTGAATTAAGTTATAAGAGCTAATTAACAATGTGCCAGAGCCATAGGTCATACAGTCTGTAATTAATATTAAGCCTCTGAGTGATTACTTTATAAGCAGCTGCAGTACCACAGGGCTAGGTGGGACCAGAGCAACTTCCATCTATATTTGGTGCCCAATGTGGGGCATGAATTTCAACCCAAAATCTGAGAAAGCTTAAAAAAAGATTCTAAAACAGAGCTATAGACCCACCATCAGAGACTGCAACTGTTCCCTGAGACAGAACCTGCCAGTGCCAAGTGGACTAAGAGGTGAGTCTTTGTCCTCATAGCCGAACATCCCAGCCTATAGGCTTTAGTTCGTGGGCTCAATGGTGCACCCCCACACCACCACCCATTGAGGTCCCAGTTTCAGGCCAGTAGGCAGGTCTCCTACAGACAGGTCAGGCTACTACCATCCCCCACCAGATTCTGTAACCTACAAGTGCCACCTCTCCAAAACCTCACCCACCCTTGAGATTGGAACTGCCCCCTGAGACAGAGCCTGCTGGGTAAAAAGGCACAGGAAGGTTGCTATGGTTTGGGTTTTTGCATCAACTGCCTTCTGTCAGTGATTGCCACCAAGTCCAGATCCAGATACTGGTTTATGATGAACCAAACACGCAAGAGGTTTTCTAACGAAAGAATTTGTGTGTGGAACAAACTGTTTATTTGCTGTGGTAAGCTTCTTATAAAGAGAATCAGAGGCAAGCACTGCCATGTTGAAGCAGCAGTCTATGCTGGTCTGTAAAGGTAAGGAACATCACCAGGGAGCAGGGATGAAGACACCAGTGGGGTCCACAGAGAAAGGGACTTCCAGAGAGGGGCCTGAGGGAACCTGGACAATTCAGCGGTGTTCTGATTTCCCTCTGCAGCTGCTGTACTTTTAGTAGTTCTGATCTATTATAAATTCTTTGCATCCTTAAAATAAAACTATGTTTTCTAGGTCTTCACTAAGTTTTTGGCTCCTGTAACTAAACTAAGGCTAAAATACTGAGAAAGTTTCACTTTAACCATAAGCTACTTGGCTGTGGGAGGTTCATTTCTGAACTGATTGCCTGTAGTTACATACTCTGTAGTAAATGGAAACTGACCTTTCTGTAGACTGTATAATATTGTTTGCAACATATTTTTATTAGAAATATTTAAAGAATTATCATTGTTTCAATGAGGAAGTTCTAGCAAGAAACTTTGGAGAAGTAAAATTAAAGATAAAAATTATGAACCATTCATATTATAGTAGTTATACCATTATTCACAATTCATTGTAGTTGGAATGACTCACGAATACTCTGATCCACAGGACTGCCTTACTTCCACAGGCCTCAACCATACTTTGGGACGTGACCTAGCAGAGACCGCTGGAACCTTGCACTCTGCTGGTAGTCCCTGTCAGCACACAATGGTGACTTTCTCAGGCTCTCAGTCCTGTAAATGCCCTGAATGATCTTGAGGTACATGGAAGCAATGCTCTTAGTCCTGTTATAATTTGTTCCTTACACTTCCATGCCAATGACCTTATCCAAAAACTTCCTTAACCACACTGTCTTAGTTAAGGTTTCTATTGCTGTGACAAAACACCATGACCAAACAAAACACCATGGGGAGGAAAGGATTTGTTTGGCTTACATTTCAGCATTGCTGCTCATCACTGAAGGAAGTCAGGGCAGGAACTCAAACGGCAGGATCCTGGAGGCAGGAGCTGATACACAGGCCATGGAGGGGAGCTAATTACTGGTGAGAGGGCCAGACAAATATCATGACAGCCTGCCCTAATAACTCAGTTAAGAATTAGGCCTCGGTCCCTGCTTTTTGGAACTGAGCAGGCAGTTTCTGAAAGAACCATAACAAAGGACAATCAATCTCCAACATCCCCTAACAGCAAGGATAAGGAGGCCTGGTACTGCACGTATCAGGCCTGAGCCAGTCAATAAGCTCAAGGTAATAGTCAAATAAGAACAAAGCTTGAGACTTGTCCAGACCTGCCCAAAACTGGAAAAGCTATAGCCTTAACCAGCCCCTGACTAGCCCTAGCCAAGTAGAATGTACTAATATAATTGCCACTTGCTTAAGCCAATCATATCTAAGATGACCTAACTGTCATAGGAACTCCCCTTAGCTGTGCTTAAAAGAACCAACACGTCCCTCCCAGGGTTGTCACCATTTTGCCTTTGTGTAGGATAGTCAGCCCCAGCATGCTGGAAAATAAATGCTCTTGCGGATTGTATCATGGCTAGTAGTCTTTTATGGGAGTTCTCAAAGACTGTAACAGTTGGCTTGCTTTTCATGGCTTGATCATCCCACCTTCTTATACAACTCAAGACCAGCAGCTCAGGGATGGCACCATACACCATGGGCTGGGACCTCCTCCACTGATCACTAAATGAGAAAATACCTTATAGCTGGATCTTACTGAAGCATTTTCTCAACAGAGGCTCCATGCTCTGATGACTCTACCTTGGATTAAGTTGACACACAAAACCAGCCAGTACACACATCTATGGTCATGTGGTAGGCTCTGCTATTACGGGTCCATCCAGAATTAGGGGTCTCCTCATCTCTCACTACTTTTCTCTTAAGCAAAGCATACAAATGGTCTGTATTTTTATTGTTTGCAGTTTTGTATCACCTCAGTGTCCAGGCTCAACTCATGTTGATATTCACATATTTACATCATAACTACCTCACTTCAATCTAGTTCTATGACTTAAAGCAATCCAGTGAAGATTCCTAGTTCTATCCCACTCTGACATGATGGGTTTTAACCCCACAACTCTGCTTTTCCCATCAAATATCTGATAAACTCTCCCTTATCGTTGATCTCAGGCTATGAGTTAACCTCAGAAGCAATCAAGAAATAATTAACATATAATGCCCACCTACTCATTTTACTTTAATAATTACTTTCTATTATGGGCCATCTCTACAGTTAGCTCCCATATCTTCTCTAAGTTCCTAATGCACCAGTCTTCTGAAACAATATGGTTTAATTCATTTTTATTAACAGAATATTTCTATTATTGTTGATACTGCATTATATATTTAAACACACACACACACGAATATTTAGCTCCAAAAAGTTGTTCAAAGAGTCTAAAGTCACCTTTTATGTATTAATATTAAATTTAACTGGTTCTTCAAATACCAAAACAGAAATTCTAAAGAAATAGAGATGAACAAGCTGGGAATATTATGACCAAATCACCTCATACCCCAACACATTTTATTTTTATTCACAGGACACAATATTTCTGCTGAAACCTTATGAAAATGACTTGAAAATTCAACTTTTTACAAAAATCTTTTAAAAAGCAAGCTACCAGCATGGTATTTACAGTTTGCTGGCTATAAAATAACATAGTCTATGTCAACACCTCTTTTTTCTATTGTATTGCCCTAAAATTGATGTGATTGGTTATAAACTTAATTCGAAATTTTATATAGAGTTAGAGAGGTCTGCAGTGTTGGTCCAGTGTTGGTCTTTATTGTGTGAAAGCTGATGTTCCATGTTAGGAATCACATTTTGCATGATCCCATGTGTCTTGACAGATAACTTTTTGACCATTAAAATACAAAAATAGATTTAAAACACAATTCAGCTTCTTAAATCACAACTATAGTTAACACCTTGCCATTTGCCTTTCTCATATTTGTTCATTTTTCTATTCACATCCATAGTCCTTGTGCAACAAGTATATTTAAGAAAAAGTTAGATGTGTTTGCAAATTGATCAAATTATATTTTGTTAGGACAGTAATTAATCTTGTTAGGATAAATGAAATTCTCTTAACCAATATGATGCCACTTTCTTTGGGGTAGTGTTTGCTACAAACCACATTAGAGAACAATGAATCAAAGAAAAAGAAACAGTATCTGAAAGCTGGTTTATATATCTACATAATACTCTTGACACTAGAATTATTTTAGGAGAAAAGGTCATTATAAATAGGTTATATTTATTTTATCATAAAAATCAAACAAAGTCATTCTTGGCATCTAATGTTGCAACAGAATATGCAGTGTTACACACAGGGCAGCAAAAGTTTTCTAAGTAAAATTATTCAAAAATTAGAAAAACCAAACTTTTACTTCCAGGGATGAACAGGTAAAATATATTCAGTGTTCATAATGATTTTAAAATTGTTAATCACTAAAACTCTAATTGAAAGATATAAATCTCTTTTTGAAGGAAAACCTCAGGATGATTATTCATGTTTAATGCAGCATTAAATATAAAAGCTTGTTTTCTATTCTACAGGGGTAAAGATTTAGTGGCCCAGGAACAATGAAAAATTTCAAAGAATGAGTAGTGAGAAATTACAACATAAGACACATTTAGCGATTTTCTATTTTCATTTGTCTGGTTTTCTTCTTTAAATTAATTACAATTTATTCTTTGAAAATTCATACTTATCTTTGGAAAGTGATGTAAGTGAAAGAAGTGTATAATTTTACATAACCATACTTATGTCAAATAACATCCTAAAATTACTTCACGACATTATTGTAAGGGTAATATATTCAAATCATTATTATGAGATTCTGAAAGGAAACCTCCTTTCAATGAAAAAATAGTAAAATGAACACTTAGTAAGCATTAGTGACTAAGATAAGTATGTACTACTTGGTAAGTTATTGGCTCTGACTTATGCTAGACATTTAATTCCTTCCAACAACTCAAGCTCGATATAATTTCCCTGTAAGCATTATTATTCTGAAATGGCTAGTGACTTGAAAAGTTTAATTAAACTATGCATTTTGGAATAGCTTTAGTGTCAGATTCATCTGCATTTCCTTGAAAAACAATCATTTTCATTGAAGAATCATACTTAAATCATTAATAGTCTGGTTTAAGCTGAATTTACATATGCATAAGATTTAAATATAGCTTGTCTAAATCACCCTTTGAAAATGTATTTGACCAGGTAAAGTGTTTTTGAACTTTAGAAGTGATAGTGGTTTCTCAGTTTATACAGATGGCTATTCATGAAAGTGGAATCTAAACAATTAAGGGATTCAACCTGCAGTTCATCTTGCCCTTGCATTCTTTCTTCATTAAGCTCACTGCCAGGCCAATAATCACACTTAGCAGTGTCCCACCTCTAGCTCTGTCCTATCTAATTCATCCCAGAGTACACATCCTCCTAATAATCCAATCTATTAAGTAATAATTGGATTGAAATATTTCTTCAAATATTAAATTCCCAATTTCAAGAAAATGTAATCGAAGCCTGTAATTCCAGCTTCCTAACTGTGTGTCTCAGAACCAATCTTCATTAGAAAATCTACTAATTGTACATTCTGTCACCGAAGTACACTGGCTTCACACATTCACTTCTCACTCTTCCCCCCTTGAAGTGCTTTGTACTTTAAACCTGACCCAATCTTAAACTCAGTTCTCTGTTTCTTCCTGAAGCATTTTCTTGAGCACAACATTCATTCTTTTCTCTTTCAGTGTCTCAGAAACTCCCTGTAGATTCTAGAAGTAAAACATCATCATATTTTGACCCTATCACCACTCCCCAAGACTGCATCTTCCTTCCTGAAAATGCAGTGAGATCAGGCAAATTATCTCATATCTATTTGTATCATCCAGTATGTATGAGGGCTTTATAAAATTGAATATAACAATTTAGGAATAATTGATACTTAACTAATATCATGAGTTTATTTTATAAAATATATTATGACATGTGACTAAATTCTAATGTTACTAATAATATAGTTGCTTAAACACTTTAAGTTTTAGACAACTATTTTAAGTACAAAATACAATTATGAAATTGATACATACTATTTAGCTTGTGATGATGTACAATTTGGACAATTACTTGGGTCAATTATTGAATCATTCATACAAATGGGAACATTAAACAGGTCTTAATTATAAAAGTGAAATATTCTTTCAACGATCGTAAAAGTTGGACAAGCTTATTAAAAGTAAACTGAATCTAGCATCTTATATGTCTTAATTCTAATACCAAATGAGAAAAACACTAATTTAAAAAAAAACATGTTTTATGGATGGATTCATGGCAGATTTTTCCCTTTGAGGGTCTACTGTGATACTGAATAATGGTTTGGCATGAAGCAAGGATGAGGTCATTACACTACACAGAAACCATATCTGGATAATGTTGAGCTTCTTGAGGGTTGTGATTAGCTGGAATGAATAAAAAAAATCCATGAAATTATCACCAGTCAAATATGATTCACAATTAAATCTATTATGAATTAAAAGAAAAAGAAGCCTGAGTAGGACCACTTTCAAATGCAGTCTTCTTGTGTATCCAAACGCTTGGCATGTGGGCTCACATCTGCCAGTGTTGTGATTGTGTCGTTAAGATCTTTTTTTTCCAAAATCACTGAGAAGACAGGCAGATCTAAACATAGTTCTATTAATTTGATTTTTATTATGATATTTAGTTATGAAGTAGCACATTTGGGGCTCTGTTGTAAGGCTATGGTTTTTTTTGCATTTTATATTCGAAGTCAGTCTTGAAGACGACAGGTTTTCTGGAATACAGGACACAATTCTGTAATGAGTGAGTGAAAAGTATATTTCCCAGAATCCAACAACAGAGTAATGCCAACCAACAAACTGGTAAGTTGATGAAAATACTAGTTACTCCACAGGAGTCTGGCTCCAGACAGGGGAAGACAAGGATGAACAAAACATATAGAAACCAGCTTCAGACTTCTATTCTCCAGAGAAGAAAGATTTGGCCAACGTCAGCACTTCTGTCGTGCCGATCCCCGAGCCTCGACTGTCAGTTTAGGTTTACTAAAATTTAATAAAACTATTTTAAAGTCAGAGAGGCTGAACCAAGGAATTCCAAGTTATTTTGCCATGACCACAGAGCCAGTCATGTATCTGTTTCTAGAAACATGCAGTCATCTTCTGAAGAATCTGCCTGTCCTGCGTGTCTCAGTCTTTATGAAGTGGAAAACAGGCTTACATTTAATGTGCTAACATGACTAGTGACTGCTGTGTGTGTGCATATTGTTTGATTCCTGGACAACTTAGGAAGCTCAGTTTGAGGCTACGCTACCAATCACATTTTAAGATGTCTTTATAACCAGGAAGAAACCCATTTCATATTTAATACAGCCAAACATTACAGATGTCATAAACTGTCTCACTAGATTCTACTCCTTGCCATCTCTGCTTACACTCCAGGTTTTTACATTCACAACTGTCTGTCTTCATTTTTTGGTCTCATATTAAATTTAGTTTTATTTAGTGATGGATGGAATGACTTTCTAACACAGGACAACTCTCTATCTCCCTATAACACATACTTCAGTAGTGTGACTCACTGAAAGGGAGATAATTATTAGAATCAAGTGTGAGTTTCTCACCAATGGTAACTATGTATCTCTCCAACACAGACTGCAGTAGAATGACGCTCTGATTAAAAACAAAAACAAAACAAAACCAGATTTATTAGAATCAGGCATGATTTTCATGAATTATCAGGGAGTATTCACAGAGGAGTTTTTCACGTAACTAAGCCTCAGTTCCCTTCCTGCTGATGTTGATCACTTTGTCCCAGTTGGAAGGTTACTGACTCAGCAATTCTATGTTCTCCTGTCCTCAAATACTGGAATGAAGAATAAGACTGATAATCTCTGCTCAAAGCCATTTAATTCCACAAGCCATTGTTCACCTTTGAGGAGTCAGACTAGCTTTATATTTAAGGACGCATTCTAAAACCCGAAACCTTATATTTCCTTGGATTACTTGGTGAACAAATTGGTTTTCCCAATACAACTTCTGTAATTTTTGTGCTTCTAGGACACTTTTTAGTCCTGGACAAATCAAGGTCATTGGTCACCTTGTTTTCATGACTGTCCTTTATGTCTTATGTTGTTTAACAATGAAATAATATTTAATAGATCATTTGGCAATTTTTAAAATAAAGAATGTCAGTTTTCTTGAAACGTTGGTATGGTTACCATGACCATCCATTTACTGTTACAAAGAACAGAGTTTACCAACCATTTGTGAATGTTGCTGCAAAGTTATTTGGTAAAATTAATTAGCATTGAACATCAGTTGACTTTCCATAGTGAAAGTGATGCTAGGTAATCTGGGGGTGCCTTGGAAAGATTCAAGAGCAGAACTGAAATTTCCTTCGGGAAAGATGAGAGCTGTCAACCGATGCAGCTCTCAGTTGTTATGACAAAGCTCAGCCAGCCCTTACCTTCCAGAAGCCCTTACTGCGTAGCTAACCACATCCTCCTCCTCCTCACAGAGTCCATGCCTTGCAGTAAATCATTCTGCCTCTTTCCACAAAAACCAGCTGCTTAGAAGATATTGTTGCTTAAGATTATATTCTGGCAGACATACTAATGCTAACTTCATATTCTTGCAAGATTATGACTTACGTGGAATTTTGTTTTTTAACAAGGTGTCAGCTCTGAAGTCACCACAGACAGCATCTGACCTCACTTTGCTCACTTATCATGAGTCCTGGATTTCCTAAGGCATTTAAATAATCATAAAATGTCCATTTTATATAGTAATATCTATATATATATATATATATATATATATATATATATATTTAAAAAGATTGCCTTCAAAGGTTGTAACTAAAGCTTAAACTGGTAGAAGAGGTAAAGATTAAGGAATGCTGAAATGTAAACACAATTTTTTAAATGATAGGGTAGCAAAATAATATCACCAATATTGTAGTAGTTCTGGAATATTTTGAAACATAGTAAGAGGAGGTTGAGTTGATATGTTCCTGAGGAAGATAGTGTGAGTGGTGATTCAAGAGCAAAGGATAATTGACAGACATGTAGCCATGAAGAAAGTAGTCTCAATCTGGAGACCCCAGTGTGCATAGTTCCTGGCCATAAAATCCCCAATAGGAGTATTCAGATTTAAAAATAAGTGAGCATATTTTTAACCACTTGGGAGGAAACTGTAGTTTATTCTTAAGTTCCACATCACATTTTAAAAATATTTGTCTCGGGTCAAGATTAGTTATTTAAGCTTATTTTATACCCAATGGATGATACTGTCAACTCTTGGCCACTTTTGTCTTCACTCCAATGAGTTTTCCATCCTCCTGCATCTCTCTTAAGATGCTCCTCAGATGTCGTGATTTTCATTCCATAACTATGATATAAGCGTGAAGTGATATTCTCTAAAGAAACTGCATTTCTATTAAAAATTCTGCAAACTGTCTGACCTTGGTTACCTTAAACACCATCACTATAGAGATGGAATGCTGGATTCAAGAGCTAAAATTATTGTGGGCTATCTTGGGCCCTTTAATAATCATTTACCTTAACTTTCACATCTGACCTGGTGACTGATAGATAAATCTTGGAATGTATGTCTCAGCATCACAGACCTCTCTAACTCAGAACATCTGAAACCTCTAGACTTCTCTGCTTTGCTATAGCCTCATTAGTTGATGTTTCAGCCAATGGAAGTGGTAAATACATTGCTTTGTGACTTTCTTTTGTTTGATGATTCTCAGAGTTTATGTTTCATCTTTTGCAGTAAAATTCATTCCTATTTTGTGGCCATAATAACTTTTATTTGGTTCAGAATAAACTTTTTTCTTTTTTCTTTTATGGTCTATATTGATAAAAACTAATAACATGCATTTGACAAACACTTATATGAGTTCAGTCAGAGTACAGTTAGTAAATCAGTGTAAATGTCCTTCTAAATCTCTGTATTTCAACAGAGAAGCAAATGAGGTATGTAAAATAAGAGAAATCTGGAGGTGCAGGTACCCCTAAAAATCAGTTCATGAACTAAAATAAATTAATACACATCAAGTGTATTTGGCATAGCGGATGCCCAGTCTGGAGTTTTGCGTCTATGACTCTAAGTACAAAAATCTTTGCTTCTTGCATTTTCTTTGTTTTTTTGTTTGTTGTTTTTTTTTGTTTGATTTTTTTTTAGGAATGACCATAATTCTCTTACCCATAATGATGTGTGGAATTTGAATGGGGTGTGCTTATTTGGCTTTTACTTCATCATCTAAATTATCTACCATCTAACTCTCAATGACTGTCACAAACTCTAACAATGCAATTAGTACATGAGAAGAATACATATTAAATATAGTAAAAGCACTGGGATGTGAGTTACCCAGGAAAGAAAGGGGCCTCTGTTAGACAATAGTACTGGCTATTGCCTTCAATGAGTCTTTCCTCCTGCTGCTGGCTAAGATGCATAAGAAAAGACACTGCTTCCTTACTTGAGCAAATGTGATCTTTAAATTTCACTTTTTTATTTCTTTACCCATAAGCCACTCAAGGTCAGAGAGGCCATTCAGAAAGAGTTTCTATTTAAAAGATGGACTTACTCAGTGCACCAGTTTTAATACCATTAGATCAATACAATACCAGCATAGAAATATAATTCTCACTGAGTTATTAATGAAGGTTTATTTAAGTTTACAGAGGGTGGCCGCTATGATATCATGTATGTATCATGATATACAGAAGACTGCAGTGAATATTGAAATTCTACTTTTGCATAGGATCTACCTCTTTGATCATAGACTTAAAACTACAGTTGAAGATGGTTCTGTTGGTCCATACACATCTGCAGCTCTATCACTTTGGAGGTAGAAACAGGATCGGCAATCCCAGGCGAGCTCAGCTACATTGTGAGTTGGAGGCCAGCCTGGGCTACATGAGTCCCTATCTCACAAAAGCAAAACAAACAAGCAAGTGAAAGGAGAATATGACAAAATACACCATAGTTCTTGAAAGTAATAGGAGGGTTGTGCTAATTAAAAAAGTATTTATTCCTTAGATAATAAGAAGAGATGGAAGAATTGTAATCAGTTTATGCTAAAATTATGGAACAATGATTGTGTTCTGCAGTCTGGTAGTACACCACTCTTAACTGTTAGAAAAGTAAGAATTTTAGAACAAATATAATATTTAAAATTAGCTTAGAAAGAAGTTTCCTTAACATTTCATAGTATTTAAAAGTTAAATTCAGATGCCATCCACTATTGTTGGTGCTATTTTAACTTTTATTGCATGTTTACTCATTTTGTTTGCACATATAAAGCATGTTTAAAAATATACTAGCTATAAGTAACCAAAGATTTACTATCTAGTCTTTTCTTATTTAAGGATGAGGGTGTACATCAACAGTCAAAAACTGGCCTGTGTCACCATAACTGTTGTTTGGTCCTAACAGCTCCCTCAGGAGGGGGTGAGAAGGTACAGTGTCAATGACACAGGGAGTCAGGTGAAAGCAAACATCAGACTTGTTTATTCAATAACCAGGAAGCCCTTATATACGTTCCTCTCAGCACTAAGCACTAAGCTGTGTCCAGTTCTGGTGACATTGTGTGGTCATTGTTCATTTGCTGGGCATGATCAGGAATTCTGACAGTGTCTGTTGCTGGGCCCTCAGACAGACTCCAAGTTGGCTCATAAAGAAATACATTATGAGCATGCCTTGACAACTGGTTTGAGCCAATTTCCTCAACCCTATGGGCCTGTCCTACTACACATGATAGCTCTTTTTTCTTTGGAGGATACGTGTGTGTGTGTGTGTGTGTGTGTGTGTGTGTGTGTGTGTGTGTTGTGTGACTTAGCTTTCTTTTGGCTTTTAGAAATTGACCATGACTTACTTACTTACTTTACTTATTTGCTTACGTGTGTTTCTTATTAAAGTGAACTCATAAATCACATAATAGACTTCTTCAAATGCCTCTGCACATAAGACATAGCTATGTAAACATTTATGTTTTCTAATGAGCAATGTCAGAAAAATACCTGACAGCCATTTAGAAAATCTTCTGTTCTCATGCTGAAATGCTATGTGCTCTATACCTATGAAAATAGAAATAGAAATCTCTTTGGAGATTTTGTTTCAACTGAAGTTAACATGTTTATATTATCATCCAACATTTACTGTGTCAAACACTGAGCAAATTATTTGAACTTCAAAACTGAGTAAGAATTGACATCAGCAAACCAGAAAGAGGAAGATAGAGAATGTCAACGTCTATTCTTTGAAAAAAAAATGCACTTAAAATTGGAATAGTGAAATCTACAGTTCTAAAAATGGGCTTGCTAATCTCAGAAAAGTTCTCTTTAAGGTAATATATGATTTTTGTAAAAATTTGGCTCATTTTAATTTACTTTATTTCAGCTGTCACTCATTGATTTACTGGTAAGTTTTATGACAGCATCCCATATTCTTCATGCAAGAGAAATCAAGACTATGCAACAATGGACTTCATATACAAAGAACATTTTCAGATCTAGTTGTTCTTCTTTAGAAGAACAGCAGTAGGGTTTGCCTTTACTTTATCTGAGGTGAACCATCCAGTCCTGTAGAACTGGATCAATATTAACAAGGCAATGTCATCTGATGCCTCCTCTGATGAGAGGTGATACAGCTGTGATAAACAGTAGAATGCTTGAATGTTTGAGGCTGTTGACATGCTCAGGAAATCCCTCATAAAGCTCTGAGTTCTTATTTCTTGCTGACTTTGAATGTCCAAATATCCAACAAACTAAATGTACAAGAATTGGAAACAAATTGCAATAAACACAAAGCTATCAAACTGATTCAGAAAAAAATAAAGCTCAGAACAGAACTAAAGCAACAATAAAATGAACCAGGCAAACTAATTTTAAATAAATATAATTCCAAGTTAGATGATTTAAAGGTAAATTCTTCTGAATATGTAAAAATAATACTAATTATTATCAAACTCCCCACCAAAGAAAAGGGAACACTTCCTTATTTTGTGAAGCCAGGATTATCTTGATAATAAGCCCCATCAAATGAGTACTAAGACAAATTGAAAACTAAGATTCTGTGTTGGTTTGAGTGATAATGGCCTCCAAATTTTGTTTGCTATTTGCACCCCCATACTTGAATGCTTGGCCCCTAGTAGGTAGAATTATTTGAAAAGGATTAGGAGGTGTGCACTTGGAAGAAGGTATGTCACTGAGGTGGGGTGGTCTTTGAGGTTTTCAAAGCCCATACCATTCTTAGCAATGTCTTTCTTTGTCTGCCTTCTGCTTGTTGTCTTAACAGGTAACCTCTCAACTATTCCTCTAGCAACATGCTTGCCTGCCTATTGCTGTGTTTCCTACTAAGATGGTCATGAGCTCACCATCTAACACTGTGAGCAATTCCTTAATTAAATTCTCTCTTTTCATTTTTTCTCAACATAATATTTTTTATTGGTTATTTGGGAATTTTACACCATACACCTGATCACACTCACTTTCCAGTCCTCCCAGGTCCATCTCCACCCCTTCAAAAAAAGAGAATAATAAGGAAAAAACTACAAGTCCAGTTTTTATTGCCCATATACTCACTGGAACATGGTCAAACTCCCAGTAGCCAGCTCCTTAAAGAAAACTCAGTTCAGTCCTTCTCCACCCACCTCCCTTCCAGCAGCCCTCAATTGTGGAGAGCTACACTTCAGCATCCTTGTCACAAGAGTGATATAGAAGGCTTCTGTGACAACCAGTACCCACACTCCACCCCACCCAAAAAAAGTATCAGCCTAGACAGGAAACCATTGAGAAATTCTTTCCTTTCTAGGTTGCTTTTTCCATAGTGGCTTCTCACAACAATAGAAAAGTAACTAAGACAGATAAATGTGGATATTATGTTAAAACCTAAATTAAACTCTGGCAAACATAATTCAATAGCATTTGTATAAGTATATAGGAGTTAGCCTAGGAATTAGAGTGTGAACTGTCAAATGAAAATCACTCTGTACAACATATATATTAATAGAACAAGTCAACATTCTGAATGATGAATGTACTTGACAATATCAAATACCATTTCACAATAGCAATACTGAAGATTTCTGAATAGAAGAGAAGGGTCTCCGTGTGAGAAGTAGCAGCTATTGAAAACACACAGCTGTTCAAGGATGAAAGAATGAAAGCTTTTCCTCTGTCAGGAATTAAACAAAGATAACAAGTTTCACCCTATTTACTCAAGCACAGTCCCAGATTTTATAGAGAAAACAAGGAGGCAAAGAATAGTAAAGTCATTCAAATAAGAAAGAAAAATGTGGAAATACCTCTGTTGACAGATCACATGATAGCCACTTTTTACAAAAACCCTGCAGAATACACCTGTTCTACCATAGTCTAGTCAACATAGTTTTGAAAGATTTCTGAAAACAAAATTAATTTTAAAAAGTTTGAAATCTGCATGCTTTAGAAACCCAAAATAAAGAAAACAATTCTATATAGAGTAGCATCCTTAATGATAAACACTTAAAATAATTTAAATCACAGAAATTCAGGATTATATTCTGAAAATAATAAATCATAGTTAAAAGAAGTAAGATCTCAATAAATCCTATGTTCATAGACTGAAAACATTCATTAAAATGGCAATATTGCCCAAAGTAATGTATAAATTTGATGAATTCCCTCTCTAAAACACATATTTTTCAGAAATGGAGATAGATATTTTGCAATCTATATGTAATTTCAAGGGAAACACAATAGCTGAAATAAATGTTAGGAAAGAACAAACACGGATTTCTTAATGCTAGAAATACCTGTGAGGATAACAGTAATGTTGGCTGTGATGAGCAAGAATAATGGCAAATATGTGCATCAGTAAAATAGGATTGAAAGTTAAGAAACAAATTTAGGGGCTGGCAAGAGAGCTGAGACCAGATAACCTGAGTTTGATCCCCGAGAGCCACATAATGAGAGGAATTTACCAGCTCCCATAGTTCTCTTATGACCTCCACATCAGCACTGTGTTATACTCATGTACACATTCACCCACCCACCCCATAAACATAATCTACATGTATGTGTGTGTATGTGTGCGTATGTAGAAAGTTGATGTGAAATATTTAACATATATTCCTTCAAAGATGTTATTTATGATCGTTAATCATGGCTGTCATTTTGATTGGGTCCAGAATCAATGACAAAAAGTGACTCCATGGCTCTGGATGGGTCTGTGGGGGTGCATCTTAGAAGAAATAACTTATGTGAAGAACGTATAAATCCTCCACTAGAGTCAGTAGTACATTTTTCAATAGTGCAGATATTATAATATATGAGGAAAAGCAAGACTGCTTATGCCTCTCTATCCTCACTCCTTGCAAGTGAGTGATTCTACCTTGTTACCTGCTCACACCACTCTTCACTACTCTCAAAACTTATTCCTTAGCCTTCCAGCATTAACTAAAGACCTGTGGCTTTCTAAGAATCCTTAAGGCCTTGAGCTCAAATAGGGAATGCCAAAGTATCTATCTAGCCTCTTGAAGTGAGTAACTGCTATGTTCTCTGCTTACCAAATGTGCTGACAGTCATTATTGGACCAATCAGGCCCTATAGTGTGAGCCAATCCAAGTTGTAATATGTATTCATTCAACTAATTCTATTCCTCTAGACAACTTCAACAAATTCAGGATTTAAGTAACAATAAACACATGAAAAGATAATCAACGTCATCAATCTTTAGGCCAAAAGATCAAAACTGTATTGAGACACCTCTTCACAACTGCCGTCATACAAATAATAATAATAATGAATAACAATTATGATAATAAGGATAGTAGAAATAAGCTTCACTGTGAATGTGCAGAAAGTGGATCCTTTGCATATTGCCAATGGGAATGTAAGATGATGCTGCCGCTATGGAAAACAGTTTTGTCATCCCTCCAAATGTCAATCATATATGAACTTTGTGACCAAGTCTTTCCAATCCTGGTTGTATATGTGAGGTGATTAAAAGTATGCTCATGAAAACACTTAAATACAAATGTTCACAGCAGCAGTATTCAAATCCATAAAAAACAGAGGGAGAAACATAAACACCAACTTGCTGATAAAGGGATTTAAAGAAGATATACCCATATATTGTCCTGATTCATCCTGATGCATAAGTTACAGTGATGATCCTGAAAACATGAGGCTGAACAAAAGAAGCAAGTCATGAAAAAGCTTCATGCTGCATAAATCTATTTAAACAGCATTTTCAGAAGATTCAAGTGGGTGCAGAATAATGGCAGAAAACAGTTACTTACTAAAGGTCAGTTACTCAAGAAGTTGTGTAATGATGGCTTGGGTTTTGGTAATAAATTTTAATTTTAAAATCCTCAGATGATTAAGAATGACTGGGAAAAGTGTATAATAAAGTCTACACTTATGGTAGTACGTGATGAATACTATAACAGATTCCCAAAGAAAGCCAATAGAGGAACATCTAAGCCACACAAGTAGGTAAGGCCACATGGAGCTGACATTGGAGCCATTATAGAGCTAGATCCAGGGTGAGAGGTAAGGAGCTTTATCTGCATTGCTCATTTTGTTTTAATTTTTAAAAAAAATATTCACTGTGTGTGTGGGGGGGTAAGGTTCATGCAGAGGATGAAAGAGGGTGTTGGATCACCTGCACCCAGAGTTAGTGGCTGTTATAAGGTGCCTATGTGAGTGCTGAGACAGGAATTTGTGCCATCTCCAAGAGCCGTACCTACTCTTAACTGCTGAGATGTCTCTCCAGGACCTACATTGTTGATTTTTGTGTCTACCATTTAAAATGATATAATCACAGGTCTGATCACAGTATAATTAACTATTAACAAATATAAATTAGCAAAGGGCATAATCAAAACTTTCAGTTATTCTCAAAGATTAAAATCATGATAATACAGAAAAAATATAGAAACAAGACTCCCTAATTCAGTCAAGATAGGCTTGTTGCTAGGAGACTGAAAATCATTTCTGTTGACTACCTGCTGGGAGATTCTTTTAACTGAACAATTGATGAGGATGTGTATTTGCAGTGTGGGGACCTGGGAATTTCACATCCCCTTTGAAGTGATCTGGTCTTTATTCCAGGTGTATAACAGGTTCTCATTCACTGGGGACACTCACATCTTGAAACAGAGCTAACCAGAGTAGAGAAATCTCTGCCCTGAAAGTCCAGCACTCAGAGATTCTGAAACATGCTAACAGGCAGGTTTTTCCAGTTCAAACAGAGATATCAGGAAGGAGGCACTTCTCAGAACAACAACACTGGCTATTCAAGGAGGAAGTCCAGAGTCCAGTTTATGAGACTGTTTTCAAGTGATGTATTTGACTTTATCGCAGTGTTTATGCAGAAATGCTTCTAGCTGTGCCAGTTTCAAGTTCTATACAAACTGTATGTGTTTATCCAAGTACACGTTTCTTCTTATTCACGAGTGTTTGCATATGGTGTTCGCCGATTAGCGTGCTCCATTTGTCTGTTAAGTGTGCATGCTTCACTTTGTATTTTCTATTTTAATTCACTTTGAACTTCAAGGAGTACACCTTTAGTGGAAGGAATACACTTCAATTGTTAATACTGTTAAATGGAGAAAAAAGTGGTTAGTGAAATCCTGAAGTGTAACTTCTTGCTTACATCTCTCCAAACTAGGCTTCATCCATAGAACAGGAGTTAAAAGTATTGATTAAAAATATTAATTAAGTGTTATGTGTAGAAGTGTTTTACCTGCATATATACTTGTGCACTACATATGTACCTGGTGCCAAAAGAGGCCACGAAAGGGCACTGTGTGCCCTAGAAATGAGATTGCCTATGGTGGTGGGCTGACACATGGGTTCTGGGAATGGACCAGGGTCCTCTGGACTAGCAGCAAGTGCTCTATTACTGAGCCATATCTCCATCCTACCTATTAATATTTTTAAATTCAAGTGTTGTTTTGTTATAGAATGTATTCATATAACATTTTGGGCAATTTCAGAGCAAATAGCTTTCAAAAAAAGGGTGCATTTTCAGATGCTAATTATCCAACTCTACCATCAAACAAATAACCAATCCTACCTTTAGGAAGGTGGTATGGTTTCTTTGTAGGAGTTTATGTTGTGTCTGCTTGTCCAATTTTTACTCCTTTCCTAAATCCATTAACCCACACTAATTATTATTCAACAGTGTACTTATTGCACACAAAAGCTTTGAGGATTCCCCATTATAACAACAAAAATTTCTTCCACCCACGAAACATGTCCTCAAGTTTAGTATTTTAAATTTGCTTTCCAGGTTGATTGCTATTTTTATTTCTTTTCATACTTATTCAGAAATATTTAGTTCTATTTATAGCACCATGTTGCAAAACCATAGTCACATCCTGAGTGCTCTGCTAAGTGGCTCTCTCTCATTTTTTCTCTTTGTATCTGTTCCTCAGTGCCACACTTATTTCTAATTATTTGCTTTGCAGATTACTCACAATCCTTCCTATGATTCCAATGGCCAGTGAAATACTGGATGGATAGTTGCTCTAAATTGCAGAGATGAGAACAATCAATAATACATATCTGTCATTATATTCCATATCCTAAGGAACATTGTCTTAGAAGTAACAAGGCTTTTTGGAGCCCACAACCTACGATGGGACACTTTGCACAGCCTTGATGCAGGGGGAGGGGCTTGGAGCTGTGCCTACCGAATATACCAGGCTCTGCTGACTCCCCATGGGTGGCTTTACCTTGATGGAGGAGGAAATGGATGATGGGGGGGGGGGAGGCTGGAGGGGCAAGAGGAGGGAAGAGAGGGAGATTTGTGGTTGGTATGTAAAATGAATAAAAAAATTCCTTAATGAAAAAAAAGCACAAAGGGAAAAACATACTTATAAATAAAATAAGACTACTAGTTTTAAGCTGGTTGAGTGTGAACTCTATATAAATTTTCACAGAAGAATCCGTGTGAACATACATTCTGGTGGATACTATTGAACTATCATCAAATAGAGCAGACTTAATTATTTGGATTTAGCAATTTCATTTCTAAAATATTTACTTTACTAAGCCATTTACCTACATACATATGTTCACGTTGTTTTTGGTGTGTGTGTGTGTGTGTGTGTGTGTGTGTGTGTGTGTGTGTGTGTGTTGTATGAATATAGAAGTATAGGTGCACAGACACACATGCATGTACATGTGAAAGCCAAAAAAAAAAAACTTGATGTCTTCCTTCATTGGTCATTGCCCTACTCCTTGAAGGCAGATCTTGTCACTGAACCAGAAGTTGCTGTTTTTGCTAAGCTGGCTAGACAGCAAGCTTTGGGGATTTGCTGTGTCTATCCCACATTTCTGGGGTTACAGGCATGTGCAGATGTGGTTGGCTTTTTACATGGGCACTAAAGATCCAAATTCAGGTCAGCAAATAGACCAAGGTATGTTACCCACTGAACATACCCATAAAAACATGTGATAATGAATATTCATTTTTATATTCATCCAAGTTCCAAGCAGGTATGAACCTTGGAGAACAAATGGACACATTATACTGACGTGTGTGTGTGTGTGTGTGTGTGTGTGTGTGTGTGTGTGTATACATGTTAGATTTCCCATATTTGTCATTTCCTCCTCCAGCAGTGGTCTCATTTAGCTTGATTTTGGCAGGTCTACTTAAGAAATATCAGAAGTCTGGTTAACAAGTTGATATCAGTAGTTCAATCATACTCAACCTTTCCTTCCACTGGAGTTTACAGGAGGAAGTGAAAGAGCTAGCCATTGCTTCTAGCAATTGGCTCATTCTCATTCAAACTGAACATTTATTAGCTCATGCAGAAATAGGTGTTCTTAAAAAAATGAATAAATTTTGCTAGGATCACACTTTAAAATCTAGCACTATACAGTAAAGGAGAGAGATGTGTAATAACATGAAAAGATAAAAAGAGATGTTTAACAAGATGTAGGTTTTGTGTACTATTTTTAGATTAGCATTCAGCTGTGAAAAAGTACCATGACAAAAGGCAACCTGGAGAAGAGTGTTTATTTGGCTTACAGGTTAAGGTCAGTCACTGAGAGAAGATAAGGCAGGAGCCTGGAGGCAGAACTGTAACAAAGACCATAGAGGAGTACTGTTTAGGGACTGGTTCCCCTGGCTTGCTCACTGAGCTTTCTTATACAGTCCAAGGCAGGGCACTGCGTCTAGTGAGCTGGGTCCTCCTACATCAATTTACAGTTAAGAAAATGCTTCACAGGCATGGCCATGGTTGTGTGTGATAGAGCCGGTAGTTCTTCAGTTCTAAGTATGTCAGTTGACATCTGAAGCCAAGTATGACAACACCTATAATTCCAGAAACTGGAGACAGGCAGAATGACAGAAAATTGCAGGAGAGCCAGGGATACATAGCACAGTAATAGCCAAAACCAAACAATATACATCTTTTAAAGGTTAAAAAGAGGTTGTTTAATGAAATGGTGTTGTACATAAGCTTTTTGTATTAAAAGTACTTGAATTTTTTAATATAAAATGATGCTGAAGCTATAAAATTTATGCCAAGTAATTAATAATAAATTCCTTTAAGAACAATGTAGAATTTTATTAAATAGAGTTAAACAGACATTTAAGATGTTCTTATACTTCATATTACTTGAATAGTTTTTACAATACTCAGAATTACTAGACTTTATGGAATTGGGTTAATAAAAGGATTTGAAGGAATAAATGTACTTGTAAATGACACTGCATTCTGCTAGAGAAATATTTTACTGGCTCATATATGTAAAGCATTCACAGATTTCAACGAAAATTTCAATTGGTATTCATCATCCTATTTATCTAAATTTAGAACAAATGGTTGATTCAGGTGCTTTTCAAAACTGTGTAGATTTCTGTGACATCATCTAGCCATGGTGACAGAGTGATTCTGTCTTTTCTAATAGGTATACTATTAAAGTGCCAAGGAAATTTTTTTCCAACTAATGATCCATATAAATCAGAATGTGGTAAGACCTGAATGTGGAGTCACAATGAGACCAATTGTTCTGTCTTTAGAGTTGGTAAAAATGAACTTTCTGGAGGTTGAGGAGATGGATCAGTCAGTGGAGTTCTCGCCGCACAGCATAAACACCTGAGTAAAATCCCTCCACTCACACCCTGAACTTGGCAGTGGGTTACTCGAATCTCGAGACTAGGTAAAAGACAGCTAGGCAGGCTGACTAGCAAGCCTGGCCAATCATTGAGCTCCAGCTGCAGTGAGAGCCCCTGTCTCAAAACACAAGGGGGAGAGTGACTGAGGAA
This sequence comes from Peromyscus eremicus, assembly GCF_949786415.1. Lineage (NCBI taxonomy): Eukaryota > Metazoa > Chordata > Mammalia > Rodentia > Cricetidae > Peromyscus > Peromyscus eremicus. Next base: position 6,632,922 of record NC_081418.1, on the reverse strand, counting down.
GACACTCAAACATAGATTTCTGACCTCCATATGCATTCACACATGTTCATATACACACAAAGGTATGCACAAACTCACAACCATGATACATATGGTCAGCGTTGTCATAATCCAGGCAGAGATGTTGTGGTGCCTCGTATGTAATCTTTTTTGGAGATCTTGGGTCACTGCTAGGATCTGGAAGCCTGTCTGATATAATAAGCTTTTAGATCAACATTTAAATGCCATATTCTGCAGATCTCTGAAGTATGAGGGCTGTCCAGGTATCTGAATAGACAAACTTTGTGTCTAATTACTTGTTTCAAGCTCAACCCTGAAAACATATGCAAGGGACTGAGTAAATGAGTAAATTTATTCCTGTAATATTATATCAGTACTTACTCACCCTGACTACAATTAAAAAAAAACTTGATTACTCATGACTCACTATCAAAAAAAAATGCTTTTAAGTTGAAGCTCAAATGTCTTCTGTAATATCAATAATAAAGTATCTTTTTTTTTAATTTTAAGGGGGAGAAAACATGGCATCATCATAATCTGTATAAAGTAAAACCAAGCTCCAGAGTACAAACAATCCCAAAGTTCAATATCTGGGATTCATTTATAATCTTTCTGGTTTTTTTACTTAGAGACTTGGATGATTTCTTTGACCCTACCTTTGGCAGCACATACATAGCCTGTCTGCTCTATTTTATTATGGCTTGTGCTTCCGGTGATCATCACCTGACACTGGCAATTTTTAAAACTGCTAAGGTCCACCACTGCAACCAGACTCTTTTTGGAACTCTAGTCCTGCCATATATTTGCAAACCTCAGCTGTTTCCTATTATCCTTTTATGTCTTTAAAATCATTATCATTTTACATGGGTAAATCTTAAATTACAAAGTTTAGCTGCCAGAGCAAGGTATATTCCTGTGTACAAAAACATGTGTAGCTTTAATATTTATCAAATATCTTATTTATTAAACATATGTTGTTATCTATTTAAATTTTCTAGAAACTTGCTATTGAACACTTGGTAAAGACATAAGTACTTAGGTGTTAACCCGAGTAGATCCCATGAGGTCACCAGCCAAGATGGAGGAAGCCACGTGGTTGCTGTTTAAAGCAAGTTTTTTTAAACAATAATTATTTTCATTTGCATACATACATACAGTTGGATCCAAGTTACATACATACATACATACAGTTAAAGCTTGCTTACATTTCCAAGTCACATACCTGTCCATATACACACATAAGCAGTTTGCAGAATCATTAGCCATTTTTAAGATGAAAACCAACCAGAATTAACTTTCAAATTCAGTATTTGCAGGTATAAGAAACCATAACAGTTTACTGACCTTCTACAACCTTCCATACCAAAGTCTTTCTTGTGATTCCCCTCAGTAATCTAGAATATATTGTAAAGTTACAATATTTTAAACAGGAACAGAAATACATGCATATATCATAACAAGAATAAATCTAAATTTGCATCAGCACTGTACCACAGACAAGAAACTGTTGGTTAGCCTCACATAGGGAGTGACATTCCATTCTTGGAGTCAGACCCTGATCAGGTTTTAGCCCCAGGGCAGGTCTTGGGAGCCCCACCCAAGAGCATGGGGGATGAAGAGGATGGGAAGGCATGCACCACGTGGACAAAAGACTGCTGTTAATCTCAGATTTTCAAGTATACAAGAGCGGCAGACTGAAAGTGACTCCATGCCCTGGCTGGGCCCAGAGACCTGTAGGCCACTCCTTAGCTGTGACCCTCGAAGGGCAGTTAGTTCTCTACCAGCCCCCACACTCTGAGCTCCTGGAGGCTCTAGCTGGCTCCTGCCAGCTCTGCCCCGTGTCCACACGGGAGCCCAGCCAGAACCTGCCGGCCATATCTGGGCCCCACAGTGCTCACAGCCCGCCCTAGCACAGGGCAATGCCTAGTTCCCATGAGGCCAAGCCTCTATTCCACAGCTTTCTGAGTGAGCTGGGGCCCCCAAACCCACTGCATCCAGGCCCTGTGATGCTCACAGGCCGCCTAGCCCTCTCAGCAGCGCCCTGGGTCCCGAAGTAGCAGCTGTGCAGCCGCTGCCTGCAGGACTCATTGCAGAGCTTTCTGTTAACTGCTACCTGAGCTCTGGTCAGAGAAAGAGCAAGGAAGCAATGGGGGAGTTCGGTTAGTCCGTGCCAGTATTGGGTTTGGGTACCCCCCAAGAGGACAGGAAAAACCTGTGACGTCCCAATGTCTCCCGCCTCCCCAGCCCTATCACTGCGGGAGCAGAGGCAGCTGCTAGGGGGAGGGGAGGGATCCTGGCAGGGAGAGTGGTCTCTGCCAGGAGAGTTCGCCTCCTCAGCCATTTTGGAGGACTCCCTTCCTCCCGTAAGGGGGGGGGGGTGATTCCACCATTAGTAGATCCCCCTGGTCCTCTGGAAGGACCGGGGTTTTTTTTTTCTTTAGAGTCTTCACGCTGAATTTCCTTTAGAGGGTAAAGGGAGGAGGTGGGAGAACTGGGAACCGGTCAGGGGCAGCCGGGGCTGAGGGACAAGGGGAGTTTGTGGATCTGGGGGTAAGGGTATAAGGGGAGTTTGAGAAGGGAGAGGTGGGGGTCTGGGCCCCAATGTTGCTGGGGCAGGTGAAGCAGTGAGGAACGGCTTCACCCAGGCAGGTGGGTCTCTGGCTAAACTCTCCCAGACCAAAATATAAGGCTCTTGATCTGGGTGCCCGTGTGGTCCTTGGTCAAAGATTCGAGCTTTCACCTGTGAAATGATATAAACATTGAAAGTCCCATCCCCCGGCCAGCCGACCCCAAAGGCCGGCAATTCCGAGGAACATTTCTTTTTCTTGACATCCGGAGAGGCGTTGTGAGCCCGGGCAAGGACATCTCTCCAGTTATTTAAAGTCAAACTTAGGGGGGTAGTTAGTTGTTGCCCCATGCAGAGAAGAAAAAAGAGGTAGAGACAGACAAAGACAGATGAAACACAAAAAGGACAGACACAGTCCGCACGGTGGTGGATTTGGTGACAAACCGAAAGTACAAATTCAAATTCAAATGAGAGTGGCAGCAAACAGCCTTGCTGCCCCCCCCCAAGGAGAGACACTAGGTCTGTCTCCTTCCTCCAGATCACTCCGGAGGAGACCTCCAGAGTGGGGACCTGGGGACGTCTGAGCACGTCTGCTCCCCTCACAGGTCCCAGACACAGATCCTTTGCACCTCCGCAGGCACAGAATACAGATGCCAAATCGACCAGACAAAGGACAAGAACACAATAACATAAAACAGAGATCGAGCTCATTTTTACCTCCAACTGGCAGAGTGGGGGGGGGGGGTCTGAGGGCACCCCAAAATCTCGGTGGAACCTCCAACTGATAGACCCCAGACTCAGGGTGTTACCTTTCTCAGGTGGGCGCCCCAAGAACCCAGACTCAGGTCCAACTGATGCAAATACCAAGAGGTTTATTGATGCAGCTGTACAGTCAGGCTCCCCCTGTCCTGAGAGCAAGAGTCGCATCCTACTGCAGCCACATAGGTACTTTTAAAGGAAAAACCCACCAAAGCCACAAGATTACAATTCCCATACAATTTCGTTTCGATTGATTTATGTCTAGAGGCTAATTTCATAAGATCATGGTCTGATCACAGAGTGATCACAGAGTGGGTATAGTCACGTCCGCATGCACATTCTTCCCGAAACCTCATGGTGGGTATCAGGGTGGGAGTGAAGTTTACACAAAGGTTACAGTGGTCCTTCCTGGAACACTTGCAACTATCCCAGTCACAGTTGAGCGCATCTCTTAATAGAAATCTCTTTATATTGTTACATTTTGGCAGGAGGGGTAGTTGAGTAATGGCTGAGTCAGGTTGCTCTTGGAACTAGCTTTTTTAGTTCCTCATTCTCCTGGGGCTTGGGGGTTGTAAGCCTGAAGGGTTAGGGTCTTTCACAGATACACAAATCAAAAACTTAAAGGCACTATAGAAACATCCAGTAGTATATCAAATAATGCACTGCCTCTGTCCACCTACCAAACTATACCAAACTTTGATTTCTTTGGTCAGAAATATCCCTAAGAACTCAGTTCTTATTTGAAATTTTGCTGAAATAACAGTAGAAAGGCATAGGGAATGGAGAAGGTTTTTAAATGAGAGAAAATGGTAAACAAGTGAGTTAACAGACACAGCCTAGAATCACAAAAGACTGCAAGAGATCCACTGCATGATTATCTATTGGTGAAATTATTAAGGCCACTCCACGTAGTTAAAAGGAAGGTTTATTTAGTGGTGTAACTTACAAATGAAGGGATAGGTATTTTGCAGGGTCTAGGAAAGGCATGGCACAGTCCAGCTGTTTTTTTCTGAAGAACTCTGCTCAGTTTACCTCCAGCGTCCAGGGTCCAGGAACCAAGAGAGACAGCGCATCCAGATCTCGGGTCTTCAGTGTCCTCTCTTGGCCCTGCCTTGTAGGCGTGACAGTTACCAAAGCCTCAATGGGTGTTGGAACTTCCAGATCAAGGTTGGAATGGCTACCCACTACAATTATCACCATATCATCATGAGAGCCAAGTCAAAGAACTGAGTTCTGGCAGAGAGTGTGGTTATCTCAAGCAAAGCAATGATTCAACGTGCCAAGATACTCTTCACACAAAGATGAGAAAGCTAAGTTGTAAACTAATCAACCCCAATTAAGTGTTAAGAAGTAATTATGTGAGACAGCAGACCTCAGACCAACTGTCAAAGAGCAGGGCTCTTTGACATCCAAAAACCCAGAGTCAGTGCTTAGTGTGAGGAGAGACCTTAACATTATAGTGTAGCTCATTTGAAACTCAGAATAATTTAACCCCATTTTTTAAATTTCTGAAAATGTAAGCATAATTCCTAGCACTCTGAGATTAGTTAGATCTAGCGTAGTACTTAAAAAGATCCTACATATGTATTAATGAGTGCTGACAGTTCTACTGTAGTTAGGGTATGAAGACTGAGCTTTGTTACCTCTTCACACAGCTCTGTAAGCAAAAATCAACCCTATTAAAATGAGAGTGTCATCTGCAAGAACTTTCTCAGTTCATTTCTGCCACATTGCAGAGGACAGAGCAGAAGAGCTTGTAGACAGTGAGAGCTTAAGTGGACAGGCAGTGAGGGAGCTCTTACTGCAACAAGGAGTGATGACCAGAGTCTCTGACATGCACCAGAAAAGCATCAGGGAATATTTTACATGCCACTACAATAACCACAGTATTGTATATGCTGAGTGCTCTGTCTACAAGTGGAAGTCTTGGCAATTTAAACCAGCCCTTATGCTCTTAGTGTGGTATATGTTTTAACTTCTTTACTGTAATACTTAACACAGCTTTTAAAAATCGAGGTAAGCTTTAGTTAAGCATTTGATTGATATAGCAATGAGTCAGACCAGCTGTCTTAGTCTATGGCTACATTGAGTGACTCTTTGGCTGAAGGTGCAGGACCAACTTTTTAGTTTCTCCAGGTCTAATTTGCAGCCTGGGTAGCTTGCATGGGAAGCTTTCCTTTGAATTGAACTGAAGGATAGGATTAGGTTCTTATTGTTAATGTATTGCCCTGAGTCTTTGACCCAACTCCCTCTATTGCTCCTGGTTTTCCAGATCCTGTCTTTAGTTCGCCTAGACCACAGTTCTGTGTAACATCCACCGAGTTAAAGCTCCCCTCGGAGCTGCACACTGTAGTTGCTTGTGTGTCCTATTTGGTTATTACCTGAATGTGCTCTTATCGGCAATGAACAGATAGATAACTGATGCTTGATGGCAGACATCACATAAAATGTAGGAAATATCCTCAGATAAAAAAATGTGTCAGTTGGATTTAAGGGTTACTTAGTTCATATGTGTGGGAAGCAATATGATTTGAAGTTTGTGGGAAGAAATAAATTATATGCACTTGAAATAAAGCAGCAAATATCTAGGTCTCTTGATCAAATATGGTAAATTTATTAAGATTCATTTTCACTTTGAAGAACTTCAACTACTTTGGGCTCTTGAATCAATGCAAATATATTAATTCCTTTTCAAATACATACAACACTATCTGTATTTCCAAGTCAGTTTTAAATGTGAAATTTAATCAGATAAATATGAAAAGGTAGAAATTTGGAGTTAGAACTTTCCATAAAATAAAAATATTAAATATTCTACAAATAGTCATTGCCATGGCTCAAGTTTTTTTTTTTTAAATTCAGTATTGAAAGTAATGTCTAAGTAAGGTCAAACAGACCTTCATTTTTATTATTTACTTTTTATTTCATTTGTGTATGTGTGTGTGTGCCACCTGAGCACAGGTACCCACAGAAACCAGAAGATAATGACCCAAACCCTGGAGCTGGAGTTACAGCAGCTGTGGGCTGTTGCCCAATATGAACAAGCTGAGCCTCTCAATTTGGGTTCCTTGGATGAGAATTTCTTACTCTTTGTTTTAAATAATATTTTTAATCATTATTTGAGAATTTTATAGGATGAATTTTAATTACATTCACTCCTCCCCCAACTCTTCCTATATGCATTGTTTTCACTCTAATGCCCTACCAATTCAACTTTGAGGTCCCCTACCCTCATCCCATGGAGTTCAGTAAGTGTTGACCAGGTACTGTTGGGTTGGAGCCTGTTCTGGAGTATGTTTGTCCTACCCAGGGCCACAACATTAAAGACAACTGACTCTTCCAGCAGCTATCAAATACCAATAGCTTCTCCATTAGTGGTGAAATTTTGTGCCTACCTCCCGCATCCATCTGGAGTTTTGTCTGACTTGAATTTGCATACATCTTGGGCATGATATCATAGTCATTATAAGTTCATATATGAAACTGTGGCTGGAAAACACCATTTTTCTGAAGGTATCTACCACCTCTAGCTCTTAAAATCTTTTGCCCCTGCTCCTGGAAGGTCCCCGAGCCTTGGGAAGGGTGTATGTATGTCCTATTTAGGGTTCAGTGCTGGATCTTAACTGCTGAACTCTGCAGTCCCAGAAGGCTATCCTTTATATAATGAAAACTATTTGTTAAGGGTAAATCTTCGATAATATTGATTAACCAATAGTGCTATAATAAATGCTATTTTCCTATATTATACCCTGTACTTGTCTGGAGTTATGAATTATGACACATCAAAATTTAAAAAGGACAAGTTAGTGGTATTGTCCTGAAAATGAAGAATTTTCAGAATGTGTCCTGAAATTATTTTACATCACATCCTTCAAGACAATGAAATTAATTCTTATGACTTAAGAGTAGTAGCTGTGTGCAGCCCAATATGGAAGGAGTGATGGGACACGCCATTGCTCAGAGCAGACTTAAAAATTTTGTAGCTTCAATTTTCATTATAAACTCTTTCTAAGAAGAGTCACCCACTTAAGAAATGGTTCAGGGCAAGCATACCAGAAAGAATCTGAGGCCCAAGCCAGTGCCCAGAAGATCAGCCTCAGAAGTGAGCTTGGAGGCAGTTGCTCCAGATTTAGGTGAATCTGTAAATAACAGCTGGACTGCCCCCTCCTACGAGGCCCTGAGCCAGAAAGACACATTCAAATTGCTCCCAGATTCTGAACTGAAGGAAGTTCTGAGATAAGCTTTTGGTGTGAATGCTGATAAATCTGGTGAGGGGATGAATTATGCTTTTAAAGCCATTGGGGTTGAACTCAAACACTGCCATTTATCAAAGTTTATGGGTCAGTTTGGTGGGACAATAGAGAAGACCACCTCTCTTCCTCTTTCATGATTTGTAATAACTATGTGATTAGCTTTATCAACAAAAACTAAGCAAAGGAGATTAATCAATGTGTAATGTGTGTGTTATTTTATTCAGATTGGTTTTTATGCAAAAATGTTTATGAGACGGCAAATAAAGAATTTAAAACAAAAACAAAGCACAAATGGGCCTCATAATATAATTTTCATTTGTAGCTAGACTCACAATAACAAATTGCAGAGCAGTCGATTGCGGGCCAAGGATAACAGATTGCCTGAGGCGACAGAAGGTGATTACTTATGTGAAAGAGACAAAGCATGCAGAATGTATCATTGCTCAGGAAGTAAACACAATGGCCACTATATCACACAGAAAGGTTATTCATACTATCTTGGGTATTGCTTTTACTACATTTAAAACATGCCTCAAAAACTTTTATTTCCACAATGAAAAGTATCCTTTTACTTTTAAACACGATGGAAATTCTACCATTGTAATATTCTGTTTAACCAGTGTCCCAATTTTAATACATTGGCTAATTCTTTTTCTTAGTAGTATGCTATTATAAGCTACTTCAAGCTCCTTGTTGAAAATTCGCCACTTTGGAACATATTCCACAGGCAAATCCCCAGCTGTGATATTACTGTGACCAAATGTGCAAACATACTTTGTACTTTTTGGTGCATGGTGTCAAAAAGTCATGCAGAAAGATCACATTAATTCACGCTTCTGACACACTGTGAATGGCCATTTCTTCCCACAGTTTTACTTATTCATTATGAAAAGTTCTTCATGCATTTAGCCACCTGACAAATAAAGACATTTTATAATAAATTATGAGTCAAACCTATTATTTTTATTAGTGCATATATATTAGACACCTGAATTTTTTATTTTCTTAAGTGCTACCTTGTTATTTTGCACATTCATTTGCTTTTGTTGTGTACAGTTCTATGAGACATGCTTGTGCAATAGTGATAGCTAGTAACTGAGCTATACATAATTTTTCAAGTTTCCTGTTCATATTTGTTGTTGTTGTAAAATTATTCATTTATTTGGGGTTATATTTTAGTAAACCTGTCAATTTTTTCCAAAATATTGTCTGAGCTTTGATAGTTAATTTTGAAGAAATTTCAAGACTAAGAAGTTGTCAATAATTAGAGTTAAAGTTGCATGCTGCTGGAAAAGCAGGGGGAGCTGGGAAGCTGACCTGAATCTGTGCTGTGGGTAGGTGTGACATCAATATGGAAAAATTCTGTAATTTTGTTCAATGAAAACTTTATTGTCTGGCCCACAAGAAATTTTTCTAGAGCATGCCAGCTATGAGCTGAGCAGGAAATAAGCCTCTCCCCTCCCCAGTGTCACCGAGTGTGATAGTCCTTCCACAGTCCACAGTGAAGCCCCACCCCCATGAGCAGGACTAAGGAGTTTCACTGGCCGAAGTCTTTCCCAGATCTGGAAAATTATGCTTGGTAGACAGCCATCTTTTTCAATGGTCTGAGATGGCTCAGCTGTTAAAGGTTAGGCTCACAACCAAAAACCAAACTTTCAGAAGTTTCACAGCAGAGCACAAGCAGGCACATGTAGTGAGACAATGAGGACATCACAAAGAAAGAAACAGTGCCTGCACGTGTGTGCACTGCATCAAACCAAGAACAGACGCAAATCAGGATCATTAAGGCAGGGTGTAGAGGAACACATACTGTTTTTTCCTATTATATTTCAAAATAACAAATGTGCTTATGAAAATCCATCCTCATTCCTCCTCTATCCCTAACCCTTCCAAATGCTTGATATGAGGAGGATGTTACAATAGAAGATGAGTTATATACACATGCACTTTGCATTCTGCTAGTTTTCATCTTTGTAGGTTATATATTCAGGTTTCTCTAGAGTAACAGAACTTATAAAATATCTATATCTATATATGTATATAAATTTCTATATCTACATATGTATGTGTAGATTTATTATATATGTATATATAGTAAATCTATATACATAAAGGAGACTTATTAGAATGTGTTAAAGACTGTAGTCCAGCTAATCCAACAATGGCTGGCTATGAATGCAAAGTCCAAGAATACAGTTGTTGCTCAGTCCACAAGGCTGGATGTCCCAGCTGGTCTTCAGGGTACTCTGGAATCCTAAAGACTGCAAAGGCTGTAACGTCAGTGAAGGAATGGACTTGCTAGCAAGGCAAGAACAAACAGGCAAAGAGAAAAAATTTCCTTCTTCCATATCCTTATATAGGTTTCCAGCAGAAGGTGTGGCCCAGATTAGATCTGGATTAAAGATATAGATGAATGTTGTACCTTCCTATCTCAAAGATCCAGATTAGAAGTAGATCTTTCCACTTCAAATTAAACAGAAATTCCTTATAGATATGCCCTCCATTTTTGGGTTTTAGTTAATTCTAGATTTAGTCAAGTTGATAGCCAAGACTAGCTATCACAGTGGGTCCATCATCTTTTTTAAAATTCTAAAATTTTTAAAAATGGCTTAAGTTTAGTCTTAGTTTTTTTTTCATGTTTCATTTGTTTTTGAAACAAGAGTAACCAACTAGGTTATGAAAGTAAAGGGAGAAGATCCAGTGGTGTTACAGATCGGAAACACAAGAGGATAATGGAATGTATGGCATGAAAGCATGATTGCCTATGGTAAAAAGATGAGAAATGAAACAGAATGACACACACACACTTCACAATAAAGCCAGTTATTTCTATATTAACAGGAAGAGAAAAAGAAAACTGGCCAATGACATGTGAACTCAATAAAATAAAAGGAATTTATAAAATTGCAAATTTTTAAATTTGGAAATCTTAAATCAACAATATAATTCTTAGAGATGGTACTGATACAGACTTAGAAAATTAGGGATGTGAGAGGATCCAGAAATTAGATTTCTTACTAAAATAATTTTAACACCATTTTAGATTCAAAACTTACAAATATTATACTCAAATATCTAAACTGGCCTTGAACCTAGATAATGAATAAAAACAATGAATTCTTAGTCTATTCTATCTTGTTTTAGTGGTTAGCAATACTAGGAAATGCTTTTATAATTTTTAGCAATATTTGATATAATTTCAACTTTGCTTAATTATCATTAATATCTTTTTCTATAAAGTGAAGGAGATCAAGTGTTGGGAAAGATAGAGCCATTTACACATTGATGATTATTAAAATTCATGATAAATGAAGACCCCATGGGAATAGAAAGAAGCAAAGTGCTAGAGAGATTCCCAGAAATCCACAAAGATACCTCCACAATAGACTACTGGCAAAGGTCAAGAGAAAGCCTGAACTGACCTACTCTGGTGATTGGATGGCTGAACACCCTAACTGTCATGAGAGAACTCTCATCCAATGCCTGATGGAAGCAGATGCAGAGATCCATGGCCAGGCCCCAGGTGGAGCTCCAGGAGTCCAATCGGCAAGAGAGAGGAGGGATTGTATGAGCAAGAGATGTTGAGACCATGATTGGAAAAAGCACAGGGACAAATAGCCAAACTAGTAGAAACACATGAACTATGAACCAATAGCTGAGGAGCCCCCATGGAACTGGATCAGGCCCTCTGAATAAGTGAGACAGTTAATTAGCTTGAACTATTTAGGAGGCCCACAGGTAGTGGGACCAGGACCTGTCCTTAGTGCATGAGCTGGCTTTTTGGAACCTAGGGCCTGTGCTGGGACACTTTGCTCAGCCTAGGTGAAGGGAGGAGGGGACTGGACCTGCCTGAACTGAATCTACCAGGCTGAGCTGAATCCCCAGGGGAGACCTTGCCTTGGAGGAGGTAGGAATGGGGTGCGGGTGAGGGGAGGAGGGAGGACAGGGGAATCCATGGCTGATATGTAAAATTAAATTAATTATAAAATTTTAAAAAATTCAGGCAAATGTTCAGCTTAAGATATTATACTATTTTGGAACTAAAAGGAAAGATTATATTATGAAATAATTAGATAAATATCTAAATTAAATAGTATCTGCAATTTTAAGCCACATCATCTGTCTCATTAGAGAATATTGTCTTCAGGCTCAGAATGTCATATTGTTAGCCAGAACCTGGAAACAACCTAGGTGTACCTCAACTTAGGAAAGGATAAAGAAACAGAGGAGGAGTGAGTTGGGGGGTAGCAACAAAGGAGAGTTAGGGGGAGGGGCTAAGAGGAGATGAGGGAGGGGAAACTGCAGCTGGGAGGTTAAATAAATAAATAAATAAATTTAGAAAAGAATGCAATATTCAAAGACATATGAATTAATGTATTTTCTGTCATGGTTAACATTATTTATTAATCTTATTATTTTGTCTTAATTTTATGTTTCAAATAAGAAAATCTATATTTCATTTATATTTTATTTTAATTTACATTTTCCATGGCTTTAAAGTAGAAGTTGTAATTCTAGTATAGTTTACCTTTTATCATTGATTTTACCTTCCTGAGTGCATATGCACAATTTTGTGTTTGATGTTTGTGCATTCTTATAACCACATAAAACACATATACACACAATCTTATTTTCTATTATTATGATAGAAAGATATCTGTTTTCTATTTTTCTGTACTTTATCTTACTAAAAATAAGTTTGATTTTAATGAGTAAATACTGCAATGATTATTTAGGGACAAAATATAGCATTTGGGCAACTCTGGTAATTTACTAGCCTTGCAAATTCTGCTTAACCTTCTAGACAGTTTTGATAACAACGGTCTTAAGAAGGATGCTTTCCTAAATTAACTCATTCTCTAGATATATGAAACATTTGCTTCATAAGACTACACAATGATGTATATGCGAAAATAAAATAATTGCAACATTATTTTGGGAAACAAGAGCCATTTCCTACTTGGAATGCTATATATGTATTTTCTTCAAAGTAGCAAGAAAACATTACTTAAATCAAAGAAATACTACAGTTCAGGAACAGACTGTCAATTGTGGTGAGAGACTTCATAAATGAGAAAGTACCCAATGACTTATGTCTATGTATTATTCATTATTTTATTTTAGTATTTTCCAGCTTGGTTGGGGTTTTATATTCCAAAATTATATGAAACAATGTTGTACAATAAGATGTATTTATATATGTATATTCTCATAATCAGTCTGATAGACTACCCATCACCTCAAATGGCTGCCTTTTTTATTTTATGGTGAAGCTACTTAAAATATACTCTCACATCAAATTTCAATGCAATATAATATATTAGATATAATAACCTTCTAAACAGACATTCAGAATGTGTTTATTCCATACATTTTGGCCAAATTATTTCCTTTATTGTCATCCCAACCCCAACTTCGTAGGAAGCATCATCCATCTCTGCTTCTGTGAATTTGGTTGAATTCCACCTGTGAGTGAGATGATGCATCATTTTCTTTCTGTAGTTAGATTATTTCACTTAGCACAATGCTCTGCATGTTTATTTGTGGTATCATGTATCCAGTGGATGGCCTTTTGGTGCAGGTATTGGGATAGGAATTTGTTTCATTTACTTCTCTCATTGACCAGTACTCCATTTTTCTCTTTAAATTCTTATAAGGGGCCTGGAGAAGTGGCTCAATGGGCAAGAACACTTACTGTCAAACTGGAGGGTCTGAATTTGATCTCTGATACTCCCCAAGGTAAGAGGAGAGAGCTAACTCCCAAAAGTGCTTCTCTGGTGTTCACATAAACTCTGTGGCATATGCCCTCTTGTCTCCCCCACAAAAATAAGTATGCATGTATGGTGACATTTTATTTGTACTGAAATGTGATTTTATTTGTATGTTAATAAATAAAGTTGCCTGGGGGTAAGAGCTGATACCACCAGCATGGAGACACATGCCTTTAATCTCAATACCAACCATAGAAGACCTGGAGGTCTGTATAGATGGGCAGTGACAAGGAAGTCATGTGGTTGGGTTTACAACCAATGAGAAGGCAGAACACAAAGTCTATAAAAAGACAGATACACAGGAAGTAGGTCTCTTTCTGAGAGGAAGGACAGCAGTGGCAGAGAAGGATAAGCTCAGCTCTGACCTCTTGGGCTTTTAACTTTGCAATTGGCTTTGTGTTTCTTATTTAATAAGACTGTTCATCTACATTTGCCACCCAACGTGGGGGAAATTCATTAAAAACTGCTTGGCTTGGCTTGGTGGCAGGTCCGGTTTCCCGCGGTGGCGGGCCCAACTCCCTAGCTTGGGCCTAGCTCGGCCTAGGCCCCAAGCCCGACTGACTGTAGCTACAAGTGGTTACCCGCAGCTGGAGCTGCTTGCTTAAAGCTGGTGCTATGAACAGATCAGGCTGCTCAGGATGATGAAACAGCTGAAACAGAGAGAACAGAAAATTCAGGAGAAACCATAAAGAAAATATTTTGAAAAACTTCTATAAATGAACAAAGACCAAAATTAACTATATATATATATATATATATATATAGATATATAGATATATAGATATATAGATATATAGATATAGATAGATAGATAGATATTGTTAGAAAATGCTATATGTATATTTCTAATTTTGTTCAAGATATTGTACTTATACCGTTCATTTAACAATGTAATACAATTTGCTGATTCTTGAATGTTATTATTACCAACTACTAGGATAAAAAGAAATGAAAGTTAGTAGTTAGACATTACAATAGAACTTATAGTCATATTTGGTATGTTTTCAAGATTGAGCAGATATATTTTAGATAGACAGGTCATCTTCAAACCCTTCAGAAATCTACAGAATATGGCATTTAAAATGTTTTAATAACAGAAAAATTTTCTTTTTTGTTATGACTATGAGACATGTTGGCTCCTGGCAGTACCAATCTACTTCAGACAGAATATGGGCATTGAAGAAACTACGTATGGAGTTAACTTTCATTGTGGCAAAAGTTAGCCATTGGACAACGAAGTATCCTCGAATCAACTGCTGACAAACAGGACAAAATGGACAGACAGGACATGAAACAAAGGACTACCGATTCTTGCCAAGACAAGTGTGGTTGTGTCTTTATTAAAAGGCATCTTCTGAGGCCAGGACAGTATGTCACCATCCCTGAAGTGGCCTTTGCAATCTGGAAAAGGTACAGTGCCTTTTTCTTCAAAGGCAGCTGAACAGGCAGTGGGCTGATGGCTTCTGATGTGCAGTGGAACAGCAGCTGAAACAGTTATTCTTGAAGAGTAACTTAGCTCACACCTCTCAATAGTAGACTGGCATTTAATAGAGGGATGTGGAGAAGAATGGGATGCCAAGATGAAGCCACACACACACAGCCAAGAAGAATGGACAGCTGAATTAAAAAACATCAACCATTTCCAGAATTTAAATTCCTGAATCATGACATGAATCTAATGGAATTCAGGTGTTTCTGGTACATGGAATGCTCTCACCCAATGTGAGGTTGAACTGTTGACCTTGTGTACATCCTAGTTCACAAATGAGTCTGTCAGATATGCTAAGCCTATAGGCTGAAGATGATGTCCCAAAACTGTGGAGAAACCTTAGGTGACTGTCCAGGCAGCTGGCTGTTTCTGTCAACTCACATTTTTTTTTTTTTGGAAGCTGCTTGTATGCACTTCCTGTTTTTATTTTTTATTAGGTAATATTATTTCCTTCTTGGGTCTCTGAGTGAGCTGAAGATTAGTTATAGTTGAAGATTAGTTAGGATAGAAAGTGAATCAGGTACATTTTGGACTTACCAAAATAGGATAGATAATGGAATTATTTTCTCTGAATAGGTCAAATACAAATGGACTAGACATTGTTTAGGTAGTTATTGCTTGTATATGTGGCATATAGTTATTGTACTTTTGTATATAGTTTTTCTTATATTAGTTATAACTTTTTTCTTTTTATTAAAATAGAAAAGGGGAAATATGGTGATATTTTATTTGTACTGAAATGTGATTTTATTTATATATTAATAAATAAAGTTACCTGGGGGTCAGAGCTGATAGCTCTGGCAGTGGTAGCACACGGCCTTAATCCCAATCACATGACAGGCAGATCTCTGTGTGTTCAAGGATACCATCAGCATGGAGACACATGCCTTTAATCTCAATACCAACCATAGAAGACCTGGAGGTCTGTATAGATGGGCAGTGATGAGGAGGTCATGTGGTTGGTTTTACAACCAATAAGGCAGAACACAAAGTCTATAAAAAGACAGATACACAGGAAGTAGGTCTCTTTCTGAGAGGAAGGACAGCAGTGGCAGTGAAGGGTAAGCTCAGCTCTGACCTCTTGGGCTTTTAACTCTGCAATTGGCTCTGTGTTTCTTATTTAATAAGACTGTTCATCTACATGTATGTACAAAAGAGTCTTACAATCATTATCTAATTAGAACTGTAACCTTTACTCATACTGCTTTATAAGTGGTATTACCATGCATATACATATGTATTTAAATTTATAAAATTTTCCATTTTTTTAAGTTACATTTCTATTATTTGATGAAGCACCATGACCAAGGCAACTCATAGATGGCAGTTTATTTAGAGCTTACTATTCCAGATGGATCAGAACCCATCATTCTTGTGGCAGGGAAGTGTGGCAGCAGACAGGCATCCAACCTGGAGCCAGAAGGTGAGAGCTGAGGGCTCACCTCCTGAACTGCGAAGAGTGAGCAAGAGGACAAAACGAAGAATGGCATGTAGCTTTTGAAGCCTCAGAGCTTGCTGCCAGTGACGTAACTCCTTCAGCAAGGCCACACGGTCTGATCCTCCCCAAACAACACCAAACTGAGAATCAATTATTCAACTTCCAGAGTATGTATTTGCATATATGTATGTAAATATAAAATAGGTTGTAATAAGGTTAAGACTAAGAACTGAAAGTGAGATTAAGCATTAAAGTAAGTTTTAGGTTATTGGTTAGTTATATATTAGCTACTTTATACCTTACTGACAGACACTTGTTAAGACAAAAGAAATAATAATTAAATCAAGCCTAAATACTGTGCATGTATATTTAAAGGAGATACACATTCTTTTTATTAGAGAGAGGTATTACTGTTCTCCTGACCTTTATATGCTTTCTATTTCAAGTGCCAAATAGAACCATATGTAGGAGTACAACATGATCAAAGTTTAAAGAAACAGAACTCTTAAATAATATACACAATAAAAGATAGAACCCAGCTGTATGCTATTGCAAAAACATGAGGATGCAAGAAGAGTTTTCACTTCTACTTTATTATTATTATTAACTTGGTAAAATTAGATTCACTTTTCCACCTTAGTATTTATTTTCTTGCCAAAAGTGTACCAGATGGAAGAATTTTGTGTAATTGAAAACATTTATTGGTATGTCTTTCAGCTAAGATGTATTATCACTAATATAATTGTACCTTCTTTTGTATCTTAGCAAATGTTATTTTTTCTTTTTATGTCAAGGCACATGACTCTTTTTTCCTGTCTATTGTTAGGATGTCATGCTGTATAACCTTTCAAAATAGCCCTTCCATATAGTGCAGCACACCTTATTTCAGAACCAAGACACCTATGAGTCATATGTTGACACTAAGCACCAAAAAGATTAACTCCAAAGTAGCCACACAGCCCATTTGTTAAGCAAGACATGAAGAAACAGCAAACTGGAAAAAGCCTGATGCCATTTTCTTAAATGACCACTTACAGATAAGTTTGGAGTTGGAGGATTCCAGGGTCTTGAGCAAAGTGCTGTAAGAGGATGGCAGCCTTATGGGGTGTGAGTAATTGAGGCCTTTTTACATGTACTTGGGAGTGCAGGAGTAAAGCTGGTTTTACATGTGGGAGTACCTCATAAAGCAAAAATGCCAAACCATAAATCAAAGATTCTTTAAGCTTCAAATGTAAAAGCAGAACTGTAATATACTCAGCAGTGTTGAAAGAACCTCTGGGTACACCCCATCTTTTAGATAATCTCTGGGTACCAGGATAGTAAATGACAAAGGATTCATATACACATGCACCATTATGGAAAACTGTAGGGAAAAATTATTAAAATCTCTACCCTACCATACTTCTCACCAATATTTTCCAATAGCCAAGGCTCTACTACATTTAATATTAGCCAAAAGAAACAAAGAATGTGTGCAGTACTCAGGGTGGCCAGTGCTCAGATGGTCAGAATGCATGCTATGTAATAATCAACCATATTTGTGCTTTGTCCATATTGTCTCTGCATTTGTCAGGCTTTTTTGACTGACCAATGAAGACATATAACAAATAAAGATGAAAGGGAAACTCACCCATGTTAAATCTTAGCTAGTTGCAAGCCTGCTACCCAAGCACATGTATATGTATGATTGGCTTCATTTGTAAATGTGAATATGTGCAAACATGCGTTATCTGCTTCATATGTGATCACATCATAGATTTAGATAATTCAAAGATGAGCAGTACAACATTGACATATTTCCCTGGTAATAAAAATGACAATCAAGTATGTTTTCCTTATAGATAATTATAGATAATACTGTATGTATAGGATTGCTACTGTGGATCTCAGTCTAGAAATCATTGCCCAAAATTACTTGGGGCAAACTATATGCCAATTTTTAAGTTTATGCAGAGTGGAATTTTTTGTGCTCCTTCAAAAAATGAACACTATGTGCTGCCCTCACTGAACAGTGAGGAAGGTCGTTGTTTCTCTGCACCCTTATGATGCTTTAACAATCTTACGCTGAAACTTTCTTTTAGCCATGAAGTGTATCATAAAATTGTACCCCGCAGATGAGAAGTGTGCAATCAAGTCAATCATTTCAATGGTTGAATGGGAGTTGGATAATCAGTTTATATAATTGTATTTTGATAGCAATATCAGATCTTGCCTTTTAAACCGTTTTGAACACTTTTTGTTGGGAATCATGTGGCCTAGTTTTGGATCAGCATATATATATATATATATATATATATATATATATATACATATATACACATACATATATATGTATATACACACATACATATACGTGTATATAGGTATATATAGGTATATATATATACCTATATACCTATATATATATATATATGTATGCATATATGCTTGTCCAAGGGGTCTCTGAGATGAAAGACTCGTGGATATGGTCTCTCACTCGGCAAAGACCAGTGGACCTGGGAACAGCACAGAATACTGATGATTCTCTTGGCGTTTTTTTTTTTTTATTATTACTTTGTCAGTCAGTCATACATGGGACAGATGTGATTCTTTGAGAACTGATGCTTCTCAGGTTTCTTATCCACGATGTGCCTGGCTCAATATTTAGCCAAGCTAACAAGATGTTTTGCTTAAAGGTTGTTTGGATGTAAAATTTGGGAAAAAACATATTTGTATCTTTTTTCTGGAGGTTATTCCTGGAGGGTGAGGAAAACATGTAATGAAAATAAGGAGCACTTGAGCTATTCAGGGCTGGCCACTTATGTGAAACTCATCTGGTGGTCAGACAATTCTTCTTCTGCCGGTGCCCCTTCTCCATTTCATGACTTGAACCCACGCTGTGGTGGAACCTCAGCAACTTTTGAAAAGCAGTCTGTAAATGTATACATAAATAAGTGAGATAATTATAACAAACAATGTGTATTGCATTTTTTAGAAAAAAATCACTGTATTTTTGTAGTCTAACACTAGTTTTTAATAAGGAATTAACTTAGGTTCCAGAAACCTCAAATTCCAGGATAATCTTACATACTTCAAATAAATCTGACAAGAATAGGTTATTGACTTAGCAATTCCTTTATTGTGTCATGTTTTATGAAAAGTATATATAATCATTTATCATGAAATAAATAAAATACTTAGAGTATAATTATAATGTGATCATGAGATGTATAGGTAGCATATATTAAATCCATGTATGCTTTGGATAATTTCATAGGGAAAATTATGATCTAATGATCTAGGTGTTGTAAAATCTGCATGGTTGCCTGTTAAGACTTATTAAGTAGAATACAATACAAAACTGAAAATTACCAAAATATAAACTTCCAAGTCCAAAACAGCTTTAGTGCATATGTCATCAGGAAACGACACTTTGGGTTATTAACTAGTATTG
Organism: Peromyscus eremicus; assembly: GCF_949786415.1. Classification (NCBI taxonomy): domain Eukaryota; kingdom Metazoa; phylum Chordata; class Mammalia; order Rodentia; family Cricetidae; genus Peromyscus; species Peromyscus eremicus. Next base: position 6,613,213 of record NC_081418.1, on the reverse strand, counting down.
ATGCTCAGGTAGGAGTTGGGAGGATTTGGGTCTGGTGGACAATGTTACATAATAATGAGAACAAGAATTGAAATTAGAAGAAGTATAAGTTCTTATCTACCTTTTCCATTGCCCCTGGATTTGTCTTGTTACTGTTATTTTGCTCATCTGGCCAAGAGAATAAAATAATTGTCATTTAATGATTTTTGCTATGACTGGCTATTTTTATTTTCACCTTCTCCACAGACTTAGAAATATTAACGTAAAGACAGAATTGTTGTCTCTCTCTCTTTTTCTTGTTTTCTGCTTGTCTCTTTCTCCTCTTCTCATTGTATGTATGTCAACACAAACTTGTTTTGTGCAGATTTGTGAATGACTTCTATAAAGGTCTACAGCTACAATTCCTGGATAAATCTTTTATCTGTCACGTTATGGCAGTAGGCTGGCTGGATGTGTTATGCCAGTGGGCTGGCTGAAGTGTTATGGCAAAAGATTGGTTAACAGAGATGAGCAGGATGGTGCTAACTGATTGATCCAACACAGAGGTGATGATTACAAAGCTGTGCTATGCTGGCAGGGCTAATGAAAGAAATGCTGTAACAGCAACTGACTTAGTGATAACAGGAGCAAATAATTCAATATGCATCTTAACTATATTGATCATCTGCTCAAACAATCTAGCAAAGTTTCTAGGTCTTTGCAAAAACTACATACATTTTTTTCCATGACTAAGGACAGAGTGATACAGCTAACAGATTCTGCTGTCACTAACTGAAAAGGAACAGTCTGAGTAATAGTGGGGAAGAGAGGGAATGCAGGACAGTGCTGTGTAGGGAAGTCAAGCAAGGAAAGACTTACATGCTCTTCATCAAATGCTATTTAGAGATAATGTATGAGGAAGATATTGTTCTGGGTTTACCCATGTAGACATTATTCTCATCAAGAACAGTTTGAGTTGGGGATGACAGGTGGAGGTCCTCTCAGATTAGGTTTAAGAGACATTGGTAGGAGAGTAACTGTAGATAGCAATGTAGATGATTTCATCAAGAGATTTTGACACTAATGGAATCAGGAAAATGACTTCAGAGAAGGAAGCTCACCAATATAGTAGAGGAAATGAGTGCAGCTTCTTCTCTCTGTCTTTCTTCTGTTCTTCAGTTCACATCTTCATGATGGTATTCACCAAGCCATCTAAAAGTCTCCAGAAATAAACAAAATCAGGGGGAGAAGTTTTCATTTAAATAATTAAAATCATAGACATTTTCAAAGTAGCATTTAGAAACCAGTTGTTCCAAGTCAGGTATTTTCAGTATGCTACCATTAAAATACATACGTAAAGATGTAGTAATCTGTAAACTGTTTCTAAGTTAAAGACACAGTTCAGTTGGCAAAGTGTTTGTCTTATGAGCATGAAGACCTCAGTTTGAACCCTAGCACTGTATAAACCAAATATGGTGGCACACACACCTGTGTTCCTAGCACTTGGGAGGTGGAGGCAGGAGGATCAGATTCAGATCACCTGCAGCTGCAGAGTATGAGAACAGTATGTAAGAATTTACCTGCTTACCTACATACATAAACACACACACACACACACACACACACACACACACACACACACACATACACACACCCCACACCACCATCACCACCACCACCAAAAACAACCACCACCACCACCAACAATATCACCACCACCACCAAACAACTAATGAAAAAAAGTGCAAGGGGGTAGTATATGCACTTATTTGGAGGCAGAAAAGAGAAGGGGGAAATGGTGAAATTATAGTATAATCTCAAAAAATAAATAATAAAAAAATCCTTTTTGGCCCTACCCACAGGAGCCTAGGAGAACAAATAATACACTTTCCAATTTCTGAAAAGCAGAAGTGGATGATGCCTAAGCATTAGTTGATTCTGATGATGATAAATTAGTGATGAATCCCTTCCTACATCATTGCTAAGTACAAGATACTGCATATGTATTAACATGATTTCAGAGTTGCTTTTAATACTTTTAGAATGAAGGGAAATGTAACCAGGAGGGACAGAATGACCCACTACAGATACTTTGTTCTGACATCAAATGACCTAGATAAGGCCTAGTTCTAGAAAAGAGAAAGAGAGAATGGACACTGCAGGTAGACAGATCCTGAAGGAAGTAATATGAGCTTAGAAATCCTGTTCTGTCTGGTAAGTATTTTCTCAGAAGCACCTGAGAGGCATTGAAAAAAAAGTTCTTTCTTCTGTGACCTTTAACCACAAACAAGAAAAGTACCTAGCTAAAAAAATTGTCCATGCTGGAGAAGAAAATAAGAACAAATTTGTATGTACAATTAGGCTGGAGATTGGAAATCCCAGAGGCTAATGTAACTCTAGAGTATGTTTAGTCCCAAGAGAGGAACAATAAAAACTGTAATTTCTTACAATACAAAACCAGCTAACTTTCAAAGTTTTCTACAAATGAACTGAATGAACTTATTTTATCACAATTTCAAAACTCTGAATGAGGCAAAGCTTTACTTCCTCCATTTTAATGAAGAAACAAAGCTCACCATGTATATTTTCTAAGATCATAATGCTAGGAAATTGTAAAAGTGGAATTGAGGCAGTTAGAAATGATTATAAATCTAGCACTGTGTCATAAAACAAAACTGTAAGTCATAATAGAAAGAGAGGACTGCCAGGGGATGGTGTGATTTATGTACCAATTGGTAAAACTGATCTCAGACACTATGTCTTAAATTTAATTTTGTTAAACTCAAAGCAATTCATCTTAACAAACCAAAGTGCAATGTCAGTTAAAGTGACCGAGTTCTATTTCCCTCTCTGGAGCGCTGACTGTATCTGTTCACATAGTCAACAGCATAGTATAGGTTTGTCAAAGTAGGCAAAGTAGGGCACAGACTTTAAAGACCCCCTCACCACCATTTTCCACATTGTTTCATAGATTAACCACTGCATAAGCTTGAGTGTATTTATCTTGACTTAATTTTCTAATCTTCAGATTAGAGAGTGTATTAGCTACTACAAAAGGTGAACATTAATAACAACAAAAACATTAACAACTGATAACTAAATAAATACAATGCAAGACACACTAAAGCAATTACTTCGGTATAATATTAACAACTATTTTGTAATCCTGCCCTTAATTCAGTCACACAAATGAGGATAAATTGTGCAAAGTATAAGTAGAAAGAATAGGGCAATAGAAATGTTAAATCAATAATATCAGAAGTCAATTCAGAAGAGAAATAAAAAGACAACACATATACACATACACATATATTGAAGTGGTCAGATTAAAAAATTAAGTGAGCTCAAAATTTACAGAAAACCAGGGCTCAGCTTGATGAACTTCATTTTTGTTTCAAATTTTCTCCAAGCTATTAGTTCTGATCTTATGGACAAGTTCTAATATTTTATTTTCAAACAAACATGGATTTATGAGATCAAGGAATATCATCTGTTTCTTAATTCTATCATCAAGATACAGATAGACATAAACAGCACATATGAATGAAATATATAATATATATACATATATATAAAATGCATGTGTACATGTATGTGCATCTTTAAATGTATATATTTTGAGACAGGGATTTTGTGTCTGGGTATGTAATTTAGGCTTGTATACAACTCATTAAGTAACAGAGATAAATTCTGAGCTAACAATTCTTCTGCCTAGGCTTTCTGAGTACTGGGATTATAGGCAAGTTCCATACACTGGTTCTTTACCTATCTGTTCATTGGTTCCCTGCCTCATCTTCATTTGAAAGAAATGGCCTGGACAGTAACTCCTGGAGATAATATCTTAAGTAGGATCTCCACAGAATAATAAAACAAGATTTTATAATGTGAATTTTTTTCAGTATACATAGCATAGATACATTTTTATATCTTGAGTGATTAGCCTCAGATAGTGGAAGACATCTTTTTGTTTGGACTTTGCTTAGACTTTTGAATTTTTGTCTTATCACCATTGTATATTATTCCTAAACAAATAAACTCTTTCTATACTACAAAACTATTAGATTAGTGTACTTTATCTGTGGGGACATAGAAAAAAGTAAATACTAATAAATCAATGTCTCAACCTGAGAGCATAAATAATATTTCACAGAGGCTGTTTGTTTGATACTTTCATGAGTGATAGATGAGACATCATACTTATTTGGACTTCAGAGCTATGAGCAATGCTTAGGGGGAAACATGCTCAAAATTCAAATTGGTCTTGGTTATCTGGAAAAGGATCATAAATAAATGTAATGGTTTTAAACTACAAAGTCATTGTAATACATCTTAAGTGTGGGCAGGGGAGAAGCAGAGAGGAATTCTACAAAATCAAGAGGCCGCTTAGTCTACACTGTGCTGTTTAACGGGCATTCTGCTAGACACAGTGGAATTCAGATGAGGAAGCACTGGCCCTTAAGTGCTTCTATTCCATTGCATAATGGAAGAAATAAAATAAGTTACAAGATACAGATTAAAATGTCCTTAAACTCTGGATAGAGCATGTCAAAACAGGGAAACATGAATTAAAAATTCATGAGTGATACAGATGACCTTCCCCATAAGCACCTATATTACTACCATGCTTACCTCCTTATTCCTAACTGCCAAAAGTAGCAAAGAAATAATCTCAAGTAATCTAAAAGGTTGAAGTGCCTTGTCCAACTGTATTCCAATTAGCAATGGCGGGTGAATGAATGCTCGTAAGTTATGTTTCTCCAGTATCCGTTATGCATTCCATTAGGACTCTCCCTAATACAAACAGAAAGGTAAAATCTTGCTTGATATGGTATCCAGTCTGTATGATCTCGAGTTTTAGGTCATGCTTGCCTGTTTTATACACACTATTTAAAACTTGATACCAGTGACCTGTTTGGATGTGGCACCAAAACCAGGTCACTTTCCTTCCCTGTCTGCACTCTCTGTGCTTGACCTACTTGCAAGCTATTGCCTCTCAAGGTCTCAAGTGACAGACTTTTCAAATATTCACATCGTACCGTTGAAACCATGTCTGCCAATGAAGCTTGTGATGGACTATCCTGAAGGAGACCATGCAGGAAGACTGACCACTCTGCTGTTCTGTCGGAAAATAGAGCTTATGGTGCTGAAGGATACATAGATGCAAGTTGACGGAATAGAGAAACATCTGTGTTTTCTTCCTAAATGGTAAACAAGGGAAGGGAAGAAGAAAACATCATACTTAGAGTAATCTGTTCCTACAGGTAAAATTACCCATTTTCTCTAATAGACACTTAAAATTTGTATTCATCATATATTCAGTACTGTTGTTCAGTTCTACCACCCATTGGCAGTGCTGAGAATATTCTTAGCCTCTGAGGATGGAAAAACAATGATGGTCCATTTTGTAAAGTTCTATGATGCTGCAAGGGAACAGAAATTTCAAGAGATTTACTTGAAACTTGAGAACTTCATTTCCATTACTGAATTAATTAATCGTTCAAAAGGTGAATGATGTTGTAATGACTCCTGATGTGGGGGAGAATCACTGTTTGTGTATAAGAAGATTTCACTTAAAACAAAGACAAACTTCTCCTGTAAGATCAAATTTGAGACACCCATCAGTAGTATCTAGTGGTATTAACTGAAAATGGAGCAACCCAAATTGTTAGCAAAGTGTATACTACAGAAAACCTAGGGTCTGCTGTGGCTGAACACATGTGGAGGCATGCCTAGATATGATACCTGCAATACTTCAAATTCCTTAGTTAACCCTAGTTAGGACATTTGCAGTTCTCTGATCTCAATGTCCCTAGCAGATCTGTTGTTCTGTGAAGGAAGAGCCAGTGTGTTTCTTAGAGTAACTACTCACTGCTTTATCATTCTAGCTTCTAACCTTCCCAATAGGATGACGCATTTCATGACTGCAAAACAGTTCTAACAAGTGCATTTCCCTTGACTCACTTATGTTTAGACAGTTAATAGTCACTGGGGAGAGCATGGACGACAAAAGCATACTTCTGACAGTAGGACTGTGTTTATGGAAAGAATTCCTGCTGTCTTCGGGTCAGAGGCTATGGAGCTGTGGTTACTGAGAGAAATTAGTCAGGAAAACACAGCAGAGCCCAGCAGGGGTTTATTATGATGAACCGCTTTCATTTTTTTGTTTATTTGAAATGAGCTGGATTGTGAAAGTGTTGAAAATCCCTCCTGTCACATAGTTGAAAGGGAGTGCCCTCTCCTCAGCACATCATGCTGATAATGATTTCTTCGAAGATGGGATCCTGTCCAGGACAAAGAATGAAGCAAAGGTTTCAACACACAGGGAATTCCAAATGCGTAAACAGGAACGTGACCATACCTTTAATATGCAGCATGGTATTCAGAAAGTCAACACACAAACATGGTAGTTTTCAGAAAGAAAAGAAAAAGTGTATATAACTCCCTCGAATGGTCCTCTCCTCAAGGTGAGTTTAAAACTTCTGAATTTTGCCACTATGTGAATTCCACTTCATTAGTAGATTTTTTGTGATTGAAATTTTAGAGCAAAACACCCTTTTGTCTCTGCCTTCTGCTATTCAAAGTTTCTAGGAGTTTGAAGCCTGTTATAAAATTCCCACAGAGCTCATTGGTGCGTTAAAAGTATTATGGGAGTGTCAAGATCATCTCTTTGGTGACTATGGAGTCTAATTTCCAGTTAACTTCTTCATTTAGGATTCATATATACTGTACACATCACCAGCATATTCTTTTCCACTGTATAGTATTCACTGTACTATATTCATATATCATGATTTATTGATGTAGTCTACCATGTCTTACTTAATGAGTGTTACAGTGAATTATGTCATTACAAGTGTTTATATATCAATTTCCTCCACTAAACCCTTTCATCATTTAAGTATTTCTTCTCTTCCATATTCTTTGCCTTTCTTCAAATCAAGAGAGTAATATAAACATGCCCACAACTGTTTCTAATTTAATAGAATTGTCTTTATAGGACTTACACTCTTTAAAATTAAGAGTACTTGAGAATAATTTCTTTATTCCAAAAGGGGATACCTCCTAGGTGAGGGACGAGGGAGTAATTTATTGATTGTGTGGGGTGCTTTCTATTAAAACACCAAGACAAAATTATTGCATCTGATATAAAGTTTCATTAGGCTTTCAAAATTCTTATTCTTCATTACTTAATGTGGAGAAATACATTCCTTTACAGAATATAAACTGTAACTGTGATGTGAAATAAAACTATGATATCAAATATTTAGACAAATACTCCAAATTTAAGTGTATCATTGAGATGGTGATGGCTTCATTCTTTTAGAATCAAGATGTACTTAAACCATGGAGAGTGCTTAAGGGAGAAAAGCAAAGGAACTACAAAATCAAAACTTTAAATGACAGAAGGCAGAGGCAAAAGAGAGTTCTTAGTCTATGATTTCATCTACATGAGATGAATATGAAGTGGAACTAGTCAAGTGACAGAATTCAGAAATGTAAAATTGACTTTGGGAGAGAGATGGATACAGGAAGGGAAACGTTTTGGTACCATATTCTCTCTTCCCTCTCTCTGTCTATTTCTGTGAGCACTTTTGAGCATATGAGTGTATCCACATGTGCATGTACACACGCATACACACACACACACACACACACACACACACACACACACACACACACACTTTTCCCTAAAATCCCTAATTTAAAAGATGGTTGCCTTTGGTCCATGTCCTTATTCAATTTCCTACTGATGTGTCGACTAAAACTAGTGGCTTGTTGGTAATTAACAGGGCACAGAAAATAACTCTCATGATTTGGTTACACAAGATTGTGGCCACAAGGTTGATGGATTACTAGAAATTTTAGCCTCTTGCTGGGTTTCTTTGATGCTGAAGAAGCTCTCCTGACAGGGAACATCCCCTATTCCATGAAACCAAGATTGCAGGCCTAGTGTAGGAGCCCTGTCTGAGCTCAGTGCTGTGGATCACGACAGAACTTAGCTGAGGTGTCGTGGACCAAGTGAACAAGGCCAGTTGTCACCAGCAGTCAGTCTTGCTGTAGCCATTTCTGCAACAACAACACAAGGGAGGAGAAAAGAAAATAGTGCTGTCCCAGGACAATTTTGTTTCATACAGGAAATTAAAACTTCTAGTTCTAAACGTATAAAAGAAAGAGGAGGTTGATACTACTACCAATACTACTGCTGTTGCTGCTGCTAGTCTCTCTCTCTCTCTCTCTCCCTCTCTCTCTCTCTCTCTCTCTCTCTCTCTCTCTCTCTCACACACACACACACACACACACACATGACCTGTTCCTAACTTCACATACACCTCTTTACTGCATGTTACCTGCATTTCACATTTACTCTTGAGAAGGATACAAGGGTTGTTTAATAAACTTTATATACTTATTCATGTTGAAAGAAAATGAAAGTTGAATCACAAATTAATGAGTTAAATTTTTTTCCATTTTTATGATTATACTGTTTTCTCCATGTATGTAAAAGATAAGGTGTGTTGTTAAACGTATTGAAACTGCCAGCTAATTAGTCATCTCCATGCACCAGGCCTAGCTTTTTTTTAACATAAAGACTGGGTTGTGGCACTAGAAATTTTGGGAAATTAGAAAGCCTTGTTAAAACGCGATTAGTCTGTGCAGAAGGGAATGCATTCTCAGTTCTTAACATCCATTCAGTCATTAGTATGGGTAAATTACCTGTGCATCCCTTACTTGTACTCTAAAAGGAAGCAAAGCTGGAAATGAGGGAGGTGCATTTAGTTGAAACTCACATGGCTTCTTTCCTGGAGAACTACTGAGAAGCATAAGGATCCTAGAAACTAGCTTGGTTGATAGATCCAAAAGAAATGACAGTATTAAATATCCAACAAGCTGTACATATTACTGTATGCTTAAAATTGAAGCCTTGTTCAAAATTTTGTACAGCTAGGTCTTCCATGGCATCAAAATCTCTGAAGCACAGACAAGAAAGCAACAACCCAGTCTAGAATGCTCCTATGGGAAAGCTGAAGTGTAAGGTTCTCTTCAAATAACTGTTTGATATTCCAAAGCTTCTTCCCCTTGTAAATATCAGCACAACCTATGGGTTTTTTCTTTCTTTTTAACCAAGCATCACATGCTCTTATCTTTATATCTATCTAATCAAAATTCATTTTCCTGTTTCATCTAAAATTTTAGAACACTGGAATGCTCAGCATTAATATGACCATACTTATGGACACAGACAAAATTAAAAAAAAAAATAAGAGCTGCATTATAGTAGGAGCACATCTAAAATAACTGACAATATAATTACCCAAGAAAAGCTTTTGAGCAACTGCTGTAAGAGATGTTGTTCACAGGTCGACTTGGTATAAAGAGCTGCAGAAATACTCACATCTCTCATGCTTTCTGGAAAGTAAATGGCCATCATCATCATCAGTGAGACAATGGAGGACAAGGTTTGACAGTGCATTGTCTGGATTCCCTGCAGCTTGAAAGTGCAGCTCTGACAGCTGGGATCCTCATAATTTGGCGGAAGTTACTTAACCTTTCAGTTCCTTCAGGGATAATGAACTCACCCACTGTAAAATTGAAAAATGATTGACATTGCACCTAGTAGGAGTTTCAGTCATACAAGATGATTCTCGTGACTTATGAAAAATAAAATGGACTCCTTCCAAAGCTAACTCCTGCTTAAATTCTTACATGGAAAGACAGGGTGTGCAAATAAATAAATCAGGTTAGAGAATATTATAAAAATAATAACAGAAATAGAAATGACACAGGACCTGTCTTAGAGTTTTCATTGCTGATGAAACACCATGACAGAAAGCAACTTGTGGAGACTTTATTTCATTTACATCTCCATATCATAGTTCATCATTAAAGGCAGTCAGGAAGGAACCCAAACAGGGCAGCCATGGGAGAGTGCTGCTCACTGGTTTGCTCCTAATGACTTTCTCAGGGATAGTACCATCCTTAATGATCTGGACCCTTCCTTATCAATTACTAATTAAGAAAAAGTCTCCCAGACTTGCCCACAGGCCAGTGTGATAGAAACATTTTCTTAATTGATGCTCTCTTTCCAAATGACTAGTTTGTGTCAACTTGACCTAAAACTAGCCAGCACAGGAACCAAAATGAATTAAATAGTTATACCTATCAATCATTCTCTAGATCTGTGCTGCCAACAGAATACAAGGTGAGACATTTAGAAGTGATTGAACAAATAACCATTGAATGACCAACATTTTGAGAACAGAGAACCAATAGAAAAGGATGGTATTTCCAAGGAGTTATATTATTACCTGAACACCTTATCACATGGCTGGCTACCATGATGGACAAGAAAGTCTCTCCAGAGTAATAATGAGCATAAATTTCCTTCTAAGGAACAGAATTGAATGTGTGCCAATGATATTCTCCAACTCAGTATGGCAAGACAATAAGATGTCTGCCTTACAAAATGTTGAAGGGACTATGTTTTAATTTCTCTATTTCTCTTCTACCTTTTCTACTTGAGTTTTCTCTCTTCTATATGCCTTTTAAGTCTAGAGTTTTCAGATCTAAAAAAAATAATTTTGTACACAGTGAGCATTACGTCTACTGGTAGAAAGAGCTATAGATTGTCTCTGCATTCTGGACTTGTACACTGATTAAACCAAGATATTCCATTTTCTTCTTTGAGGAGGAAATGAATACATTTAGCAGAAAAGAAGGGAAGCAATATATTGATTGGTTGAAAAATATTAGTTTACTGAGTTATATGGATCTTCTAATTCTATCTTTATTAATATTATATTCTTTAATAACTCCACAAGAAACAGGAAAGTGTTTCATATTGATATGCTTCCAAATTCCCAGTGACAGAACAAATTTTCCTCAAATGTAGTGTTTACTCATGAGCTCCAATTCTATAATTGGAAAATATCAATAATACTTGTTTTCATGACAAGGAAGACTGTGATTATTCATTTTCCAGAAATTATCTGGTATATATCCAATTCTTAAAAACCATCATCCTGCCGTTTATTCCTTTAGGAAGAAAATTAAATTTCATGAAAAGATTGTCTCCCAGAGTTCACAACTCTATCAGAAACCTATTCTATGACAAGGTAACCTCTGAAGTTTAATGTGTAGCAGAAACAATTTGTGTGATTCTCAATTTCACCATGGAAGAATACTAAAAAGACATAATCAAGGGCCAGATCCAAGGAGTTTAAAATCATTGATACATCAGCAAACTGGACGTGAGGGGGAGTAATGAAGGGCAAGGGTCGAGGGAAGGAGAGCTTGGGGAAGCAGGAGATCCCAGCTGGATCAAGAACAGAGAGGGAGAACAAGGAAAAAGAGACCATGATAAATGAAGACCCCATGGGAATGGGAAGAGGCAGAGTGCTGGAGAGGTCCCCAGAAATCCACAAAGATACCTCCGCAATAGACTACTGGCAATGGTCAAGAGAAAGCCCAAACTGACCTACTCTGGTGATCGGATGGCCAAACACCCTAACTGTCATGGTAGAACTCTCATCCAATGCCTGATGGAGGCAGATGCAGAGATCTATGGCCAGGCCCCAGGTGGAGCTCCAGAAGTCCAATAGGCAAGAAAGAGGAGGGATTGTATGAGCAAGAGATGTTGAGACCATGATTGGAAAAAGCACAGGGACAAATAGCCAAACTAGTAAAAACACATGAACTATGAACCAGTAGCTGAGGAGCCCCCAACTGGATCACCCCTCTGGATAAGTGAGACAGTTGATTAGCTTGAACTGTTTGGGAGGCCCCAGGCAGTGGGACTGGGACCTGTCCTTAGTGCATGAGCTGTCTGTTTGCAGTTTGGGGCCTATGTAGGGACACTTTGCTCGGCCTGCGTGAAGGGAGGAGGGGACTGGACCTGCCTTGACTGAATCTACCAGGCTGAGCTGAATCCCCAGCGGGGTCCTTGCCCTGGAGGAGATGGGAATAGGGGGTGTGCTGGTGGGAGGGCGGGAGGGGGGTGGGAGGAGGGAGGACAGGGGAATCCATGGCTGATATGTAAAATCATATTAAATTATAAAATAAAAAAAGAAAAAACTAACAAAAATCATTGATGCGTCAGTGATATTCTAAAGTGGAATTGACTTACCTATTGTTCTTTGGATTACTTCTAACGTTTAGAGTCTAAACTGAATGATTTTATATGATCTCAGAATTCTAAAATATACAGGCCATAGAGACTTAAAAGATTGCCTTCAAAAATATGGTCCTTTGCACACTGGCAATGGTCATAAATGACCAAAAGTCCTTAAAACGATGCTGTTAATTGCCCTGTAGTCTTGAGACACTAGAGTTATCCTTGATTCTAGGCACAATTGCCAAATGAATGGCTAACTTGTTATTGCTACTTTTAGGGCAGTTACCCTAGTTTTCAGCAATTTTTAATTAAAATACTTGGTATAAAATTGTCCCTGGTTTTAGCTCAGGTGAACAGTGGTATTGTATCAGACATGGAGGACTTCCATGAATTTTTGGACAAATAAAAAGGTCAATACATAAAATTAAGCTAAAAGCCATCTGGCTGTCTGAGTGGATACTGAGGGTTCATGACATTTGTGCAGCTGATTGGGTCAGTGACCTTAGGAACTATGATTTGGTTCATTCAGCATTGAAAGTGAGTACTGCTGCTGCTTCATGCCATGCTGGGGAAATAGAAAGTTAAATGATGTATGAGACAAAATAAACAAGGGTCTTTCCATCTCTGTTAGAGATCATTATGTCCCACAGAATTACAGACTCAGAGGGCTGTTAACCATAGGAACTTTGTGGTTTAGAAACAAGAGAAACAATGATTGTTTCGATTTTCTGAGTCTCTTGCTTTTGCTTTTTTTCTGAGTGAACACTAATGTCACTTTGTCCCCGACTATCATTCTAAGTATTTTTTTTTTTTATGGTGAAGGCTTGAAGGCAGGGACAATGAGTTCTTTTGAAATGAAAAGAATGAATATTCTCCTATAAAATGCAGCCTGTCTGTGAAAATGTCATCTAGACTACTTCACACTGGGAATCTGAACCTGAGAAACGTCCAAACGCATGGCGGCGATACTTGACTTAGCGGTGTTGCCACTGGCTGTGTCTTTGACTTGCATGTTAACTTCCTGAAACAGTGACAGCCTCAGCGTGTGACTGTTAATGTGATGGGCAAAAAGAGCACTAATTGGTAGGGAAAAAATTAACTCGGAGTCGGCTACATAACCTGAATTATGTTCTCTTACTTTTATGACAGGATTTATCTCCTTTGAATAAATTCCTATGGATACACATCAGAATTACATCAACTAACAAACACTGTATGTACAATTGATCAAACTTCATCATTTATAAATTTGCCTTTAACAAACGTTCATCAGTGAGTCATTTGGGGAAAAAAGTTAAAATCTGCCACTGCTACACCATGTTGGCGATGTTCGATACAGAAAGGTTGACTTCCATGTCTGCTGTTTACTGACCTCCGCACTCGGCCTGCCAGTCTCTCTGTGTCACTCCCACTGCCTCGTCCTAGTCACCCCTTCTCTTAGAAATAACGTGTGCCAGTCCTTCCATTGCCCATGGTTTATTGCTGAGAGCTCCTTGGAACTTTTATTTTTATAATCTTAAACTAGTTTTCTCTTTGCTTTGTTTAAAGAAGTAAAACTTAAAAGTATAGTCACAGCTCAGTAATGGATATTTTATCTCATCACATAGAAGGTAATTTTTACATGTTTTGTATTATGTTTATGTGAATTGTTAACAATCACCTCTTTTTATCTTATTTTAAGATCTTCAGATAGCTTTTCCTTTGAGATTTGTGCAAGCATTATTTTTCTGTTTTTTACTTAGTCAAGATTTTTACAAATGAATCAAATGAATGCCAGGCATTTTTATCATATTTAATGCTTCTTGTCCTTCCAGCTTCTCCCATGTCTTCCTCTCTTACTACTCTTTAACTTCTATCCTCCTAGTGTTAGTGGTTTGTACATGGGTATGGGGCTGATCTCTAATCATTAGGCATGGGTGCAGGTGCATGGGTAATCTGTGATGAGGGGTCATCCCTAAAAATCCCCTGAGTTTCTCTAAGCAGCAGTTGACTGCTTTTAGATCTTGAACTAGGGATGGGGTCTGTGAGCTGTTCCCCTCCATGCTAGAATGTTGACTGGTGTGGTCTTGTGAAAGCAACACACTGAGAGTTTATGAGTACATCATGTACAGATGACATTGTTTCTCAGCAAATCATCCTGGTCTAAGTATCTGCCTCATTTTCCACAAGGTTGCCTGAGTCTTGGGTGTAGCGGCTATGTTTTAGACACACTCCGTTTTGTATGTGAATAGCACTGTTGCTCATTCTCTGCAACTCGACCAGCTGGGATTTTCTGTAAGAGTCCCTGCTACAAAAAGAAGTGTGTTTGCTAATGGTGAGAGCTGCACCAAACTATGCCATATTGACTTGAGACATGGACCTAGATAAAACCCACTTAATCAGAGAAGTCCTCAGAAGGAAGCCAAGCAAGAGTAAAGCCGACTTTTATGTCCAATACTGGGAAACGTGAGGCAAGAGGAACATGGAGTGATACATGTTATATGGTTAGAACGTGTCAACAAAGAAGTGAGCAAATAGACATGCTGTTAAGTATGTAAGAAAAGAAAGGTTCTCAAGTAAGGCAAGATGGTGACCAAACAGGCATTATAAACCAAACTACTTCCACAAGAGCTAAAGAAACAGATAAAAGACCACAATTTCCAATTTTAATGTAGCAATATGAAAAGATATATTGAAGATGAAAAAGAAAGAGTTCCTGCATCACCTAACCCCAGCTTCTCATTTGGAAGAGAAATACAGAATTAAATCCAGGCCTTAGACTGGAAACCCAGTGCCACATTCACTATAGTGAAACTCACTGCCGGAAAATCCTCTGACTCCAAGTGCAAGGCCAACACCCATGGATTGGGGCATCTAAACTGCACCGGGAAGAAATCAATGGCTTTTCCCATTACTCCAGTGTTGAGGAAAGAACTAGCAAGTGTTAGGTTTTTTACCTTGAGGAGATATGAATAAACATCTATCTGTCCTAGATGGGACATGAAGGATAGACCAATGAAATGACTCTATCCAGGTTTAGTTTGGTATACTGATTAATCTACTGTGGTTACTTCCAGGAACATGGATGAACAGAGGCAAGTGAATCACAGAAAAGTGTACCCTAGCATAAGTGAGAACTCGGGAAAGCTGGATCTCCCAATCACCCTGCCTGAGTTGCAAGGAGATCCAAAGAAGGGAAGCAACTGTTTACTGCTTATCCAATCCTTGGTAGGGGCCTTATGAATTAGTTTAGTTTCTGAGCTGGACTTGGGTGGAAGTCTCCGTGGTGGTTTGGATAGGTCTGACCCCCATATACTCATGTGTTTGATTGCTTGCTCCAAAGGGAGTAGCACTGTAAGGAGGTGTGGTCTTGGTGGAGTATGTATGAGCTTGTTGGAGGAAGTGTGTCACTGTAGGGGCAGACTTTCAGGTCTCATATATGCTCAAGCTACACCTAGTACACAGTTTTTCCCTCTGCTGCTGGCAGATCAATATGTAGGACTCTCAGCTCCTTCTCCAGTACCATGTCTGCTTGCATGTCACTATGTTCTGCCATGATGATAATGGACTAAACCTCTGAAAGTGTAAGCCAGCTTCAATTAAATGTTTTCCTTTATAAGGGTTACCATGGTCATGGTGTTTCTTCACAGCTCTAAGACCCTACCTAAGATAGTCCCACTAGCTTCCTAAATGCTTTGAATCTTCTCTGGCCCTTTGAAGAGGAGTGCTTCGATTTGGAGAAAATAGGAAACAATAACAATACTCCTTCCAGTGGGAACCAGAGAATGAAAACTAGCTCCGAGCTTTGTCTTCAGTCCAATGTCAGGCCCATCACTGTGAAACAGTATCTGCTGCCTGAAGTCCCTACTACAAATCAGACCTCACAGATAGAACCTCTACTATAGCACAGAGAACAAGAGGAAATGTGTACAGGTCAGACCTTAGTTCTTACCTTCCTCAATTACAACCTTGGAACAGATCTGTACAAACCTGTCTTCCTTGTAAAACGATAAGAAACTCTGTGGCCTTGAGACTCATGCTCATCCCATTTATTACCAGTTTTGGTGACAAAAGAGCAGTCTTCATAATTCAAATTCTAACATTAGGCAGGCAGCACAGCCAGTACTCATAGACAGGGTTCTAAAAAGTCCTTGATTTCAGCCATAGACCTGCACAATCTTGAACATACTCAGGTTTGGGCTCAAGTGTTCTGGTCCTAAAATACTCTTGATTTTATACACGTCCTTGAGACATTGTAGTATTATTCTAGATGGCCAAGTAACTGCTTCTATCAGCAAGGCAAGGCAAGCTTGGGCGAGACTGACTCATCAATGGTAGGACAAGATAGTGAGCAGGAGACTTCGCCTTGGATCTTACTTAGTGCTGGGCTGGTAAAACCTGCCACTTTGCAGCCTTCATCTGCAAACCTGCCTGTGCATGGAAAGAGCAGAAGATGCAGTGCTGAGAAGAGACATGTGACTCCAGCATATCACACTGGATAACATCACCAATGGCTGTTTTTGTGGTCTTAACAACACAATGAACTACCTATAAAAGGATTGTGTCTCAAAATAGCAAAAGACATTTATAATAATGCAAAGGCTAAGACACCACTAAACGGAGAAAAGCTAGAAGCTTTCTCTCTAAAATTTAGAGCAAAATGAGAATTCCTAGGTTTATCATTTTTATTAAACATAGTACAAAGAGTTCTAAGCCAAAGAGAAGAAATAGAAGGCATACAGGGTGGAAAAGAAAACAAAATACTATTTACAGATAACATTATATGTGTATGTGTGTGTGTGTCTGTGGGTGTTTGTGTTTGTGTGTGTGTGTAGTATGTATTGTGTTGTGTTATAAGAACTTGTATTGTATTATAATAACTACAAAATGGTCACATTGACCAATAGGTTACAATAGGAAGCATAAATGTGGACAACTACTGTTTGAAAAAATTCTTAAGAACACTCCTTGGAGAAAGCCCAAATGAAGAAATAGTTCCGGAAAAACTGGATTCTACTGTGGTAGTTTGAATGTAATTGCTGCCCATAATCTCATAGGTAGTGGCACTATTAGGAGATGTGGCTTTGTTGGAGTGGGTATGGCTTTGTTGGAGGAGGTGTGTCATTGTGGGGGCAGGCTCAGAGATTTCCTATGTTCAGGATACTGCCCAGTGACTCAGTTGATCTCTTGTTGCCTGCAAAACACTGGACTCTCATCTACTCCAACACCACATCTACCTGCATACCACCATCCTCCCCACCATGATGATAATGACCGAACCTCTGAAACTGTAAGCAAGCCACCCTAATTAAAAGTTTTCATTTATAAGTGTTGCTGTGGTCATGGTGTCTCTTCCCAGCAATAAAAATCCTAAGACAGAAGTTGGTACCAAGAATGGGGTATTGCTGTGATAGGCCTACCACGTTTTTGTCTTAAGGAATTTGGACTTTGGTACTTTGGGTTATGAAAGCAGTAGAATGATTTAAGAACTGCTTAATGGGCGATCTTAGTAGGAGCATGGAAGACAGTGGTACTGAGTGTGATTGGATGAACTGTGGGGGGCTACCCCAAGAGGTTTCAAAGGAAAAGAATTTAAATATGTTGCCTAGATATTGTTCTTGTGATATTTTGGTAAATAAAGTAGCTTCATTTTGCCCTTGTCTGCCTAAGGCTACAGTGAAGAATTTTGGATTAATTTCATTGACAGAGGAAATCTCTAGTATAGACTTGTATAGACTCTGCTGTGTGGTTACTATTATTCATGCTTATGAGGAAATTAGAATGAAGAGGAGCAAGCCGAGCAGAGTAAATTACAAAATGTAAATTTTAAGGAGAAAAAGAGCACCAGGGAGCAGAATGAAGATAAGCCCTATCTTCAAGGAGATAAATGTGTTAAGAAATAGAGTAAAGGAAGTGGTGACCTCAGGGCAAGATCCCATCCAGCTAAGTTTCTGACTTGTGAAAGGGAATTAAAGAAAAGCTTAGAGCCAGGTATGGTGGGGCACACTGCTAATCCCAGCACTAGAAAGGCAGAGGCTGGCAGATCTCTGAGTCTGAGGCCAGCCTGGTCTAGAGATCCACTTTCGTGCCTGCCAAGTTTAGGCAATAAAGACAGAAAGCTGGTGAAGATATAATTGAATGAGGGGGTCATATTCCAGCCCCAGTAAGCAACAGAACATGGCAGCTTTGGCCATGTGGTTATGGCTTTAGAGTTAAGGACAGAAGAAATAGATTATGGAATTTGCCTCTGCACTTTAAGAAAGTGACTGAGTCCAGGCAAGTGTCAGAGGTTCCCCTATTTGAAAGCCTAGTAAACAGGTCATTTCATGAAGCTGTGAAGTTGAAGCCTGGATTGCCTAGGAGAATCCCCCTAACATGTTAGAGGTGCCAGAGTTATGGGAATCCTGCTGAGATCTGCTAACAGAGAGTGGAACCAGCCCAAGAGAAAGAGCTATGTTGCTGTCATCAATGCTGAATGGAGTTGGAGGCCTAAAGAACTATTCAGCATCAGACATGAAGATGCAGAGTTTGGAGAGTTTGCCCAGCTGGTTTTTGGTCTTGTTTTTGTCCAGTATTTTCTCGCTGTGCTCCCTTTGCTATGTGTTGGAATGGTAATGTATATCCTGTGCCATTATATGCTGGAAGTATATGATCTGCTTTTTTATTTTTGATCTTATGATTACAGTTAAGAGATTGCATGAATCTCAAAAAAGAGACTTTGAACTTTTAAACATTTTTGAGACTGTGATAGACTATAGGGACTTTTGATGTTGGACTAAATGCATTTTGCATTATGATATTATCACAAGCTTATGGGGGCCAGGGAATGGAATATGGAAGTTTGAATGTAATTTGCCCCCATAATTTCATAGGGAGTGGCACTATTAGGAGGTATGGCTTTGTCGGAGTGGGTATAGCCTTGTTGGAAGAAAAACATCACTGTGGGTGTAGGCTTTGAGGTTACAACCCAGTGTCTCAGTCAACTTCCTATTGCCTGCAAGACTCTCAGCTACTCCTCCATCATCATGTATGTCTGCATACTGCCATGCTTTCTACCATGATAGTAATATACTAAACCTTTTTGAAACTGTAAGCTTCTACACCATTAAATCTACCATGATAGTAATATACTAAACCTTTTTGAAACTGTAAGCTTCTACACCATTAAATGTTCTTATAAGAGTTGCTGTGGTCATGGTATTTCTCCATAATAATAGAAACCCTAAAACATCCACATAGAGAATTTAGCTATACCACTATTTGTCATCAGTTTATAAAACTCAACCAGAAATTGATTAAAATCTTATTTATTTGAAGGTACAATGTACCTTAGTATATTGAAATGACAATGACAAGTTTTTATTTTAGTTTTTTTAGTTTTTCATGAACATTGTTAAGGGAATATCAAATTATCTTGGAGTGCAATGGAACCTGTCTTGCCCACTCTGCTTAGCTTAAGAGGTTAGGGCTTCAGAAACACAACAGTGACCCAGTAGAATTCACAAACCACAAGGGTAAGTTTTGGGGGAAAAATATTATGGGGAGCTTCACAAGACAAAGAAGGCAGAGTCTCTGTACAGCAGTGGTCCCTGGAGACCACTGAGCCCTTTCCCCTTGGAGTTAATGGAGGTTTTAGTGGAGGAATGAGCTTGTAAGACCAGTTTTTGTTCCAGGATTCAGGGTCCCTTTTGGCTTCAGCCTCCTGTTCAGAGTGGTTTTCAGGAAAGGGAGACTTCTTTAGAGAGATGAAATAATAGAAACGAAGACCCTTTCCTGGCATCCTCAGCTAATGGCCATGGCACAACCAGCTGGTCTTTTGGCTCAGACATTTCTGGCATCTCTGGCATCTCTGGCCATGGGAATCAAAGGGATGTTTCTGGCTTTTAACCGTGAAAGAAACTGGACAATTTTCTTTGGGGTCTTTTTACTCTAAACTGCCTAACCAACTTTCACCTCCTATTCTTATCAACAAGATGCCAGAAGCACGAAAAATGAAAACAAAATTTAAAAAATGGGATTATATTCAATTTAACAGCTAGTGAAGGAGAAGGAGAATCTACAACCACTAATTTAACAAATCAGCATAATCCCTAAAATCAATCTATAAACATTTGTCCTTACTATATGTAAGTGTTGTTTTCCAGCCTTATCTAGGAAACTTTGTTTTCAGCTGACAGAGATTGCTAAAGAAAATGGCAGCCAATCAAAATGCAGTTGTGGAGCCCAGTCCCAGTGGACACATTTCCACGATGCTCTCACATGTAAGGTTCAGGGACATTACAGAAGAGGAGGCACAAAGGACAGAAGAGCCAGTTTGCTGTGAGATTGTCTTCTACTAATCTCAGAAACTAGAAGCATAAAGTTACACCAACAGGATGCCAACATGTGAGCCGAACAAGGATTACACCTAGGAACATGCCAAAGTGGACAGAAAAAAACCAACATGGCCTCAGTCCTGCACAATGAACTACAAACATGGGGAAACCTGGGAAGGGGAGGTGTTCCTTCACTAGGGAAAGAGCCCACCAATTGCTGGCCTGTGATGCATGGTCAGCCCAGAGCACATGTATACATGGAAGATTATATGGACTCAACAAGTTATATTTAGGAATATATGTGTATACATATACAATAAATGAAAACAATTGGCCATGAATTTGAGTGAGAGTTGAGGGGGGGGGTGGACATATAGGATGGTTTGGCAGAAAGAAAGAAAATGGAGAAATGTTGCAATTGAATCATAATCTCAAAATTTAAAAAAAATTAAAAACTGGAGACATAACATATAAAACAGGAGAAAATATCTGCAAATACTAATCTTCACGATCTTCACTAATCTTCACCCAGAGAAAAATAAATGCAAAAAACAAACAAATAAAATGAACTAACAAACCAAATTCAACAACCCTACTGAAAAAAATCGATGACTTACTTACCTAAGTGGACATTTCTATTAAGAAGTTGTTGGGGTACCCTGCATTTCAGGAGGCAATTCACCATGTCCAAACCCCCTTTCTCTTATTTGGAGGATGACCTTGCACAGAGCTCCCTGCAACACTGCATGACTTTGGTACCTAAGTTCCCTCTTTCTTCCCACATGCTCTGGTCTTTGAATTGCTGGTCTTTAACATTTGTCTGTGCTCAATTAGGTATGCATATGCAAATCAGGTGTATTCTCTCCCTTGTTAATTTGTCTGCCCTTCCCCACTGACTCGAACTATATAAACTAGCTCTCCTGATTCAACAAATGCTGTTTCTCTGAAGCTGAATCCAGCAAGTTCTTTCCATCATGCTCACAGCTGTCTGAAACCTGCTCACTGCTTGGCTCCCTTTGCCCTCCTGGCACTGTGGCCAATGACCCATGAGGAACAGGGAGACTCACAAGGCATACAGAAGATCAAGCACATGAAAAGGTGCCCAGGATTACTGGTAAGAAAATTCAATTCAAATCAAATCCATAATGAGATATTACTTTACCCCTGTGAAAATGGCTAGTCTAAAGCAACTAAGGGTAATAAATTCTTGTAAAGAGAATAGAGAGCCCTCAAAACTCTTGATAAGACTGTAAGTTAGGAAAGCCACACTGGAGAATACTATGCAGGAGACTTAAAGAATTAAAGTAAAACTGGAAGGGATCTTCTAGTTTCACTAATGGGAATATGTGTAAGGAAAAGAGCATCTCAGAAATACGTGCACTAGCATGCTCATTGTAGCTCTAGTCATGACCATCAGTAAATCCAGATAACTGTGTTCATCAACAGTGAAGGACTAACACAGAAATGTGGCATGTAAAACGATGTAACATTAATCAGCCATGGAAATGAATCTTATCATTTTTGAGAACAAGAATGGAACCAGTGAGTTAAATAAAGTAAGTAGGGAAGAGAAGGACAGTTTCTCAGTGCTCTATGGTTTCTTGAGCAGAAGACAGTCTTATCATTTACCTGATGTTTGTGATGAAGAAGCTGCATCCCTTATATCTACATCCATGGAAGAATTTGCAGTCTACTTCGTTTCCTGTCAGCACGTTCTAACCTGGGGACTGTGACACTTAGGAGGCTGGAATAAGCTCACACGGAGTTCAGAAGCTGTCTCCAAAGCCCAGACACAAGCTTTGTCACTGTCTCCCCGATTTCCTTGTAGCTGCAAGCTTCTTGGGAAGTCTTGCTTTCCCCTCATCTTATCCACTTTTAGATGTATAATTAAAGATCTTACTTACACTAAATCTGTTACCCCCAAACAGTCATTGGCTAAAGATCTTCTATCTAAAGGCAGCAAGATGCTGAATGCCAGACTAATTTTACTGTATTTTAAAGGAGAAAATATAAAATAAGATAATTAGAATGTAATTGAATTTAAATATGATCTTGGTAACATGAAATTGTGATTCTCTGCCCAATCTTATTGAAAGCATTCACAAATATTTTCCTAATCACTCTGTAAACACATACTTAAACTTAGAATGCAGAATTAATGTGGATGGGAGACGATTGACTGTTATGGGAAGGAAAGTCAGTTCTCCTCATGGATGTGGTCTCTGGTAGGCTGACCTTGCCAAGGAAGGCTCCACCCCTGCCTGTATTAATTAGTTAGCACTAATTAGATTCTATGATTTTTTTAAGACATTAATTTTGGAAGGGGGTATGGGTGTGGGGTAATGGAAGGAATTGGAGGAGGCTGTTTTCAGGAAGAAGGCCTTTTTTGTTTTGTTGTAGGTTTTTTTTGTTTTTTTTTTTTTTTTCAAAACAGGGTTTTCCTGGTTATCTTGGAACTCA
Organism: Peromyscus eremicus; assembly: GCF_949786415.1. NCBI lineage: Eukaryota > Metazoa > Chordata > Mammalia > Rodentia > Cricetidae > Peromyscus > Peromyscus eremicus. The sequence goes on along the minus strand of NC_081418.1, from coordinate 6,590,389 downwards.
CTTTGTAGACCAGGCTGGCCTTGAACTTAGAGATCTGCCTTCCTCTTCCTCTTTAGTGCTGGGATTAAAGGTATGTATAACCACCCCTGGGCTTAGGTCATTATTGAAAAGGATTTTATTTTCTCTTCAGAAGTATAGAATTACTTTTATATTTTTTATATTTAGAGATTTTATATATTCCATTTTTAATTTCTTTGAGACACATAGTCCAGGTAAATAGTAGAAAAATATAGACAAATAAATGTTAGGGAGAAGATACAGGATTCATAGGTATATTATACAGCATATATTTATATTTGTATATATATGCATTTATATAGACATAAAAAGCTGAAAATTTAAACATGTAAAAATACCTAAGAAGACTCTATGATAAGATGGTAAAATCCAAAGAGGAAATGAAATAAAAGATTAAGGACTTACACTTTCAAGGTTATGCAAGGAATTTCATTCTTGCTATGAATGACATCTGTCTCTGTCTACCTACTTCCTCCCTGGAATACTCTGAGAATATTTCACAAACTGAAAATGTGAAATTATACAGCATATGTGCAGTTTATTTTCTCATGCCCTAGTGGTTTAAACTGCCTCTAATACTCTAAAGTTCAGTTTCATAACATGGAATGAATCTATTTCCTGGATTATTTACCCACTATTCTTTAACTAATACCATATAATTTGTGGTACTCAAGAGGTTTAATTCATAAATATAGTAAAATTTGAATTAAATGAAAGACCCCTTTAATCACACATAACACCATCTACTTTTTATCCTGGAAGATCATGCCATCCAATGACAGAATTCAAAATAGAAATATTTTGGAAAGAGTGTGAGATTAGCTTTAGCATTCTTAAGTTGCAAATCAAAGAAAGGCATCAACTGCCAAAGGGCATTTAAATACCTAGGCTCATAGCTAAAGCTCTAATATTTATCCACATGCTGCCTTCCACCGGCTTTGGCTTTCTCTTTTGCTAAGAATGGCTTCCAGATGTCATTATTATTGTTATAGATCCATTTCCAGTTTCAGACTACCCAAGGTAAGTAGAAATGTTTTAAAATAAAAATTCTAATGAGCAAATCCTTTCAGGCTAAAACTTAAAGGTCTGCCATACACTTATTACTGATTTTATACTGATATCCAAGGTGCACAACATTGGATGCTTCGTTGAATTGATATGAAGCTATAATGTGTTTTAGCCTTAACATGATATCCTCATAAAGTTGAGCATACGTTGCAGAGAATACTACACTGAGTTGGTGCTTTACTGAACAGAATATCCATGACTTGTTATTACTTTATGTTATACAATATAACATAAATGATTGGTTTTATTAGCAGTTACTTACAATAAAATGTGTAGGCTAGTATGATAATTCTGATACTAGATTACAAATATAATCTTTCAAGTTCAGAATAAACATTAGGTACTATAGTTATAATAAGTACATTAATGTATATTTTTACGTCATTTTTATAATTGACTTTTTCCCCATGAATCCTTGGCATATATACAACTTATATGAAATCACAATCATTTAACCTATTTGTTTTAAATAAAAAATGATTTTATATAGTCAGTGAAATTATGATTAATTTTTATAATTGACTTTTTCCCCATGAATCCTTGGCATATATACAACTTATATGAAATCACAATCATTTAACCTATTTGTTTTAAATAAAAAATGATTTTATATAGTCAATGAAATTATGATTAATTTTATACTTAAATACTTACCTAAACCAAATTTTTATGATGCATCAATTGTCTAGTACTATGCAAGTCTTGTACACAGGTTTGAATAGTAATGATAATTAATGGCAATTGATTTCTATGTTATTGAATAAATAGTATTTTCCAGGCATTGTTGAAACTTGTACATGAACTAACTCATGTAATTATTATAATATTTCTATATGGTAGAATTATTCTTTTACCCACTTAACACTTAATCATTAGTATGTAGCTTTGGTCATTGTCTGTTGTATGAACAATGGATTTACTCTTACATAGCACTCATTTTCTGCTTTGTTGGCAAATGACACTTTAGAACTAAGTCAGGTAGAGGAGGTCATTAATTTTGACCTAATGTGGATTTTAGCTGTTTGGGATTATGGCAGCCGTCTTTCTGTAATCAAGCATAATTATAAAAATCAGAGTAGTAACTGCTTTGTGAAAAATATTGGTTTAGAATTGACATGACATTTTAGAGAGATAAACAGAAAACATACATTCCCTTCCTGATGGTGGAAGGACATTAAAACAATTGGAGCAGAAAGGCTTGATTTGTTAGTTAGGAAAAGAATTTCCATAGCATAAGAAAGCTCTGGAAATCTGTATCATGACTAGTAACAGTACAAAAATAAACTACATGTGGTAACATTGAAAAGTAATCAACAAATAGGCTCACATAGTAGTAGAATGAGTTCAGTTCCTTTAGAGCCTTGAGAAAAGACAGACAAGACTCTGATATTGAAGGAACTCAGGTAAAGAGTCATTTGCTAAATCATAAATTAATACACTTATACATACAGAGAGAGAAACTAAGACCCACCTGGAGACTTTGGGAAGGAGTTGGATAAACAGAAAGTCAATAACAAAAGCCAGTTGTTAAATAGGAGGTCTAAGGTTAGAGCCAGATACAGCAGAGTAGATTTTATTTGAGATACTTTGAAGCATTAAATTAAGGGTACTGGTCACTCTAAAAAGTACTGTGTGGTGAGGTTTCAGGTGATGCCAGGTGTGGGATTTAGAGGAAGCCAAATCATAATTTTTTCATATGTAGGAACTATAAAATTTAGGCTAGCATGGAAATAATAATCTCCAATGAATATTTTTGCTTTCTAAACATTGGATATGAAACTATATTATATATTTCTATAACCCTCACTCTCATACATGAAATTTAAAATAATGGAGCCATGGTGAAAGGAGACATTTACATAAACTTAAGTAGGTTACATATCTAACTTTGCTGTGAGTTGTGGTGATTATTAAGTTACAATTCATTTCTCCCACATATTAAACATTGACAAATATTTCAGAAAAAGCCATCATTGTAAAGGTAGACAAATAAGCCAGAATCTTGATTACTCTTGCTGATTGGGAACTTTCGACAAGTACTCAGTGTCTGTGGTACCTGACTTTCCTTCCTAAAGTAAACATTTTCTACATAGGATTATTTTGTGAGGCCCAAATGACAAGCCCCAAACATGTAACATTAGTCTACTGTCACTGTGACAAAATGCATGTGATAGCTTCTAAGAGAGAAACCTTTATTTTGACTTACAGATTAGAACATGCTTTTGTCTGTTGCTTGGCATTGTCGGTTGGAACCACAGAGGCACTGTTTGTGGCAGAGGCGACCTGTTCACAGGATAGCAAGGGCAAAGTGAGAGCAAAGAATGGGGCTTCCAAGATTCTTTTAGACATTAAGTCCCCGGTAACCCATCCTCCACTAAGTTATGTGTCCTAAGAACACCCCACATCCCAACAGTGCTATGGGGTGGTAAGCAAATATTTAACTAGCAAACATTTAGAACCTGAACATCAAAACTATAACATGGGCTTTAATGAATAAATGATACTTCTCACTACAGAGGCCAATGACTTTGAATTTTTTTACATTCTCATACAATACATCCTGACCACAGTTTCCCCTCCCTCTACTCCTCCCAGCCCTGCCCCCATCTTTCCCTCTTCCATAGATCCATTCTTCTTCCACTTCCCTTCAGAAAAAGCAGGCCTCATTGAGCATAGCATAACAAGTTACAATAAGTCTGAGCACAAACCCTCAAATTAAGGCTGGTCATGACAACCCAGTAGAAGGAAAAGGGTCTCCAGAGCAGGCAAAAGAGTCAGATATACCCACGCCACCACTGTTAGGAGTCCCACAAGAATATCAAGCTACACAACTATAATATATATGCAGAGGACCTGCTGCAGTCCCATAATTAAACTTTACTGTGTTGTTGTTGGTCTTTGGTCTTTTGGGGGCCCACCACCCAGCTCCTAAATAAATCACACCTAGAGTCTTATTCTTACTTTTGAATGCCCAGCCTTAGCTTGGCTTAGTTTCTTGCCAGCTTTCTTTAACTTTAGATTACCCCATCTATCTTTTGCCTCTGGGCTTTTCTCATTCTATTAATTCTGTAAATTTTACTCTATGGCTTGCTGTATAGCTGGGTGACTGGCCCCTGATGTCCTCCTCCTCCTCTGGCAGCTAGATCTATCTCCAATCCCCCAACCCAGATTTCTCCTTTTATTTAAACTCTCTGCCTGCCAGCCCCGCCTATCCTTTCTCCTGCCTTGCTATTGGTCAGTTCTTTATTAGACAAGGTGTTTTACACAGGCACAGTAACACAGCTTCACAGAGTTAAACAAATGCAATATGAACAAAAATAACACACCTTAAAATATTCTCCTACATTACTGTGATGTTTTCTTCTTTTACTTTCAGAGCCAATTATCTTACTAACTTCTTTCATTTTGTCGCGTCCGCCTCGTCCAGCAAGGAAGACACAACACCAGGCTCTTCTCCAAGCAGTTTATTCAGGAACCTTGAACAATCTTCTGACCCCGGGGAAAGCCGCCTTCTTCTTCTTCTTCTTCTTCTTCTTCTTCTTCTTCTTCTTCTTCTTCTTCTTCTTCTTCTTCTTCTTCTTCTTTTCTCTCTCTCTCTCTCTCTCTCTCTCTCTCTCTCTCTCTCTCTCTCTCTCTCTCTCACTTCTTGGAAAAGCCAGCCCACGGCCTTTATAGCCACTGGGCAATCAACCCCGTAGTGCCACGTGGACAATGCCGATAGGGTCAGACATATGCAAGCAAGCCAGATTAGGTTCAGGTGCGCAGAAGCAAGCCAGATCCTAGCCTTAGCCAAATAAGGAGCACCTGCCATCGGGAAGGCAGAAGCTGGATGCTGGTGCCATCCTTGCGGCGCAGCCGTGCACGGCTCTCTATAGTTCCCCCTTTATTGTTTTAAGCAGCAGGCAAGAGCAGAGGTCTAATCTCTGCCAAAATACAACTTGGACATTGTACTGGTGTTAGTCCAGGTGTCATCCACCCAGAGAAAACTTGACCCATCCGATACCCTTTTTTGCAGAGGTAGGAATTAGGGCATCAACCCACATGCTATTAGACTTGCTCTTCTTGGGTTTTGCAATACAGCTAGACCCAAGTGCAGTGCACTAGCCTTGCATCCTGTGTGATCAAGTTTTTACTGTGGCCAGCCAGGCCTGGGGAGACTGTCCAGCCTCTATGGCTATAAAGGCTTGGATAATCATGGCTGCATTGCGTTGCTGAGAAACCCTTAAATGAACAATGCACCACAGGCACATCAGGGAGACAAGTACCAATAGGCTTGCCAGGGCACCTAATCCCGCCCACTCCTTTAAAAAGGTGATCGGCCAGGTGCACACGGGTGGAGTTGACCGCAATGACCTCATTGCGCAGGATCTGGGTTCTGCTCCTGCAGCAAGTCAACTCAAAAATAAAGCAATACACTAGAATGTGATGTTATGGGTAAAGGGTATGGCCAGGCTTTTATAAGAGCCCAGAGTAGTCGATCCTCAGCTGCTCCCACTGGCATGCTTGTCAGAATCAGGGCTATCAGGATCAGGCACATCAGCTTCCGGGGTGTCATCACGTCTCTCTGTCTGAGGGGCCGTCGCACCAATCGTTCAGGTACCCAGATAGGGTCTAGCCTGTCCTGTGGGAAAACACAAACAGAACTTCCTGCCTTGCTCCTGATTCTCCACTGCCCCATATATTTGCGGGCCCTGAGGCCGAGGGCCCCAGTTAATAAAGCATAGAGTTTTATCTCATTTTAAGTTAAAAAAGTTCAAACAAATAAATTCTGGTATCAGGCTTTCACTTCCAAATATGAAGAGACGTTTTACAACCAAAACTTTCTGCAGTTAATTTTTGTTCAAACAAGCGTCTCTGAACTTTTATTCTCAAGCCAGAGACCTTTTTAGGTACAGTAGTATTCTAAACCGCACCGTTTTTGATGTTAGCTCAGGTTTTTCTGTGTTGCGTTGATTTTCCACAGATCTCAGCTGCGGATGCCTTGTTGTGCTAGTTCTGGCGTCCACCATTCTTAGTGGCTCCTGGAGCTTTTGAAACCATTCAGACTGCCTACTTTGAAGTCTACTAGGACACTATCTTCTGTGTCTCAGGTTCTTTCACCACGTACATTAAGCTTAGATTCACAATCAACATTTACACCTTTTCACAAACTCACATATAACATGTGCTTAAGCCTAAACTCACACTCAACATTTACACATTTTTACAAACTCACATATAACATATTAACATCTACTTATTTATACTCTTTAATGAAACTGTAGAACTACTTTAGCAAATATACTTCTTATTACTTCTTATATACTTTTTATATTTCTTATTTAAACTTACATTTACAACTAACATCTTTACTTCTTACAAGCTTATCACTACATGTCTTAAGACTACCTTAGATACTTCTTGCAAGCTTATATTCTTAAAGGATCTATGGATCTATTTTACAAACTTATATAGGGCTGCCATTAGCATATATTTAACTTAGCAAACACCTAAGGATTTCTTATTTAACTTAGCAAACACCTAAAGATTTCTTAACACAGATTTAACAAGACCGAATTTCTACAAATTCACATATCTTATTTTCATCCCGGACAGATTCTGCTAGAGACTTGATGACCTTAAAATCCAGAGGTTCATGGTATCTCTGTTGAGTCTGGGCATTGAGAAACACTGGGCAAGCTAGCTGCATTTCAGTTCTAACCTGTCTCCAAACCTCTGGGTTACTCTTTTTAATCTTTAATTTCTTTGAAAGGAGCAGCTCATTAAGAGCCAGAAAAATTGGGTGCGAAGAAGTTGCGCCCATGATACTAGCAGCACTTTTTCCTTCACCTGCTTTCACTTTCTTTAATTTTCCCATCTGCTTTTGTCGCGGCTCCACTTAATTTTCCTGTCTGCTTTTGTCGCGGCTCTACATTTCCTTTTAATTTTCCTGTCCACTTTTGTCACGGCTCTACGTTTTCCCGCTTTTGTCGCGGATCCCCACCTTACCTGGGGACTTACCAGTGCACTGCCCTGACTGCGAAGAGTTCTGAGCCTTTAAAGGTTCCCCATACGGGCCACCACCTGTCGCGTCCGCCTCAACCAGCAAGGAAGACACAACACCAGGCTCTTCTCCAAGCAGTTTATTCAGGAACCTTGAACAATCTTCTGACCCTGGGGAAAGCCATCTTCTTCTTCTCTCTCACTCTCACTTTCACTCTCACTCACTCTCACTCACTCTCACTCACTCTCACTCACTCTCTCATTCTCTCTCTCTCTCTCTCTCTCTCTCTCTCTCTCTCTCTCCTGACTCTCTCTCACTCACCTCTCTCACTCTCTCTCTCTCTCTCTCTCTCTCTCTCTCTCTCTCTCTCTCTCTCTCTTCTTGGGAAAGCCAGCCCACGGCCTTTATAGCCACTGGGCAATCAACCCCGTAGTGCCACGTGGACAATGCCGATAGGGTCAGACATATGCAAGCAAGCCAGATTAGGTTCAGGTGCGCAGAAGCAAGCCAGATCCTAGCCTTAGCCAAATAAGGAGCACCTGCCATCAGGAAGGCAGAAGCTGGATGCCTGTGCCATCCTTGCGGCGCGGCCATGCACGGCTCTCTACACATTAAAAACATAGACTCATTTCAGAAGATATTTGGAGAATATCTTACCAGAGACCACATATCCAAATAATCAGAAAGTCAATCAAATACAAATTTTTTAAGTAATGTTTGTTTGAATTAGTGAATTCTCTCCTTGATTTACATCTCACTGCTTCCATTCAGTATGTACATATGTGTTCAGCATTTATTGTAATAAAAATAATAAAAAGGAAGAATCATGGCCATACCATGACATCCTGAACAGTATATATCCACCCTAAAATAATGACAATGACAAGACTGGAAAATGTGGAGCAATAAGGATATTCTTATATAGTGCCTGCTGATGCAACATGAAGCACACATTCTGAAAAACTGTTTGGCACTGCCTTCTAAACCCAAATGTATGCATTCCATATGGGTGTGTATTTCCTTTGTTTGGGGAAGTTTCCTTCTATTAACTTGTTGAAGATCTGGTCCATGACCTGACTTGGGATTCTTCTCCCTCATCCACGCCTGTAATTAGGTTTAGTTTTTTCATGATGTTCCATATCTCCTGCACTTTGTTTTCCTATGTTTTTCTTCTTTTCCATATTCCTTGCTTTTTTGATCTAGATCCTCTATTTTATCTTTGTGCTCTGATATTCCATCTTCTACTTGACCCATTGGAAAGCTTTCCTTGTGGGTTTTTATTGTTGTTCTTTGCTTTGTGTCGAGTTATTGGGTTTTCAATTCCACCTTCATTTCAGCTTCAGTCCTTTTCAACACCTCCCTCTTTTATTTAATTTCATTTTCAAGTCCTGGATTGTCCTTCTCATTTCCATCAGACTTATGTTTGTAATTCTTTGGACAACACCTAGACATTTATTCTTAAGTTCTTTCTCCTTAATTTCATTGAGCTGCTTCTTTGTGTGTTCTTTCAACTCCTTGATTTCATTGATGAAACTTACGATTGTTCTCTTAAATTCTATGCTCTATGGTTCATCTAAGTAATTCTCACTGGTAAACATTTTTACAGAATTAGAGGATTCTGAGTGGTGATAATGACTTGATCTTTTATATTGTTTGAATTTATGTGACATAATCTGGGCATATAGACTTCTCTTGTTAGTTCTGTGTCAGACATGTTGGGGAAGAAGTGAGGGATATCTAAGTGGGTGGAGCATAGAGGTTGGAAACAGCTTAGAGGAATGAAGTGAGGTGACTAGAGGGAAATGATGTGGTATGCAGGATGTTGACCTATTTGAAGCCTGGAGTGTGGGGGTAGATCTTGCTGGGTGGAGAGGCTGGACATGGTGTGGAAGGGGCCTGTGAGTCAGTATCAGGCAGGTTGGATCATGAAGGAAGCTTAGATGATGAGTGTCACTGAGGCAGCAGTGGGCCTGACTGGACAGGAACAGTGGTTGCAGGACTGTCTTAGTTAGGGTTTCTATTGCTGTGAAGAGACACCAAGACGATGGCAACTCTTATAAAGGAAAACTTTTAACTGAGGTAATGGCTTATAGTTTCAAAGGTTTAGTCCATTATTATCATGGCAGGACATAGTGGCATGTAGGCAGACCCTGTGCTGGAGAAGAAGCTGAGAAGGAGAAAGACCAGAAGCTAGATTTGGCCAATTTAGGAGGTTATATGGAGGAGAGAATCAGGGAGATTCACAGAGCTGATGTCTGGAGAATCTGCATTCCACAGAAATGGCAAAATATGCTACATGCTTTCTGCTAAGTATAAGTAAGTGAATATGCCAACCAATGCACAGTCAAAATGGGCTTTGTATTGTCACTTCAATGGTTGCTACAAAATACTTGACAAAAAGCAATTTAAAGACAGGTTTATCATCATGCTGTACTAATACTCCTATAATAAATTTATATAAATGAATGAAGTGGACAGAAGTTGAACCACACGACAAGTGAAAATATATTTATTTCAATTTGTCCTCTGAAATTTTCTTTATAGTCTGTTTAGATAAAGGTGGTTATATTACAGATTTATAGAAAGAAATTGGGTCAAGTTTCTCTTAACATTTTATATGTAAATTTTATATTTTGCAATATTGATATGTTTTTAAGATGGTCTATATAACTTTTACATATGTTTTCTAAGAAATATTTTGCATGATGTTTCACAGTTCTTGCATCTATGGCTCAGGGAACATTGTCGAGGAAGAAAAGGATAGATTTTAAGAGCCAGAATGCCAGGAAGTCTCACTTAGAAGTGGGTGCATAAACAAGACTGGAATAATGGCAATATCAAAGGACATCTTTATGTGGAAGGGGAGAATTTTATGGGTTTCAACCACTAGACAAAAAAAATCTACAGGCAACTAATGACAGCTAGGAAAGGTGACAACCTTTCCCAGGGATGAGCCCATTATTGTTTGTACATTGCAGAGTGATCAGACTTGAGACAATTTACACACTAACAACAAAAATATAATACAAAGAATCTATATACAACATACATATACACATATATGTATGAAGCAATAATAATCAAAGAAAAAGTGAGGTAGAGGCCTCAACGGAGGGTAGCTGGGAAGGTTTAGAGGATGAAAATGGGTGATGCAATTATATCTCAATTTTTAAAAATTGAAAAAAGTTGTTTAATAATGAAATACAAAAACATATCAATATTTACATATCAGAGAAAGCATAATTGCAGAAATGTTTCTGATAGACAGTGAAAGAACTATTGTACAATATGTTAAATTATGTCATTAGAAGGAAAAAAACTAAGCTACATGGTCTACTAGACACTGATTCAGACACAAGAATCTCCTTGAACGGGATGTCAAGGTCTACCTTCCATTGCCATGTGTACACCACATAAGCAGACAGCAGAGTAAAAATGGTAGTACTCTTCAGGTCAAATCTTTCTACCGTGGATTCTTATAGCTCTTTAAAATCTGCTATTTGCTTTTAACCAGTAGTATTCAAGACATTTTAGCAAATCATCCTTTGTATCCAAAACAAATGTGATATCTCTATTCAATCACATTCTTTGTAAAATCATTTTTATCTTGTTTTGTTTGTATTGGTGTTTTGCCTGCATGTATGTCTGTGCACGGAATGTGTACCTGGTGTCTACAGAATAAGATGTATCATTCCCTGGAACTAGAGTTGCAGATGGTTGTGAGCCTCCATGTTGATGCTGGGCATTGGACTTGGGTCCTCTGAAAAATCAGCCAGTGGTCTTAAATGCTGAGCTGTCACTCTGGCCCCACACTATCGCTTTTTGATACACCACACTAAGAAGCATAAATATATCTTTCTATATTGTCTTTGATTTCTATAATTCCAAATAAGACATTTAATGTCACACACATTAAGATGATAGATAGTGTATATGTTCAAAGAAATACACACAAGCACTCTGATTCCATACCATTCTAACACCATAACTACCTTTACTTTCTGGTATGTGGTAACATGAAATAGTCCATATATTCACAAAATTTTACATCGAATCAATGCTACTAATCAATTAATCTATTTAAGTGCACCATGAATTTACTTTTGACTTATAATCTCTTGTTGAATATATGTTCAGTTTTCATAGCCAAATTCAGGACACAAAAGGCTACCTTGATTTTTCTTCTGTAGAAGAGATCCTAGCCATTCCAGTTTGTTTCTCTCTTGAAGGAAAGGACATTGACAACATCAACTGACTTCTCAAAATATCTCACTGTTGTGGTCTCAGTTTACAGACATCAGTGTTTCATGCTGTTAAACTATTCCCAAGTTTAGTAAGTTCTATTAAAAGAACATTATTTGTGATGTGGAACATGAGAATAAGTTTTCTTATTTATTTTCCTTGTAGTTATTAAATTAGAGACTGATAATTGTTTTAACTGAGTAAAATATGAATCAGGGCAGCTGCATATCACACACAATTTTAGGAATGGTGTAAAACATAACATTTGATAATATGTAAAAATCCTTTCAGGGGTTTTCTCACTTCAGTCTTGAAAATACACACTTCTGGGGTTGGAGATTCAGCTCAGTGGTAGAGCACTTGCCTAGCAAGCGCAAGGCCCTGGGTTCGTTCCTCAGCTCTGAAAAAAAAAAAAAAGGAATAGGAAAAGAAAATACACACGTCTTACAGATGTGACTGAAGATAGCCATCCTGACAGGAATTTCCCACAGAATATTTAGTATGGACAAGGGTTGCCAGTCAACTTGAACTCTAGTAATTTTTTTTATGAATGTACAAGAAACCACTAATTAAGTGGACCAGTTTTGAACTGAATGCAATATATATTTCACTGTTTTTTGCAAATATATTGACAATAATGGTGCAAAAATCTGTTATCAATAATGTGTATAGAGTTTATCTTTGGAACTAAAATAAGCCAAGTACCTATTATTCTCTATATCAGGGATGAAAATAAACTTAGGGTATTTTATACCCAAACTGATTCTCCAGCTTGAAAGTTCATAGTTACATTTGAATACAACTAAGCAAAGAATTTAAATAAGTAACCCACTCATTCTCTATCTCCTTATATATGCCTCTGTTCTTCTTAAAATTGTAATATATATATATATATATATATATATATATATATATATATATATATATACACATATATTACACACTCATGTAGGCAGTTCTGGAAACTTGAACATTATTATAATTTTAAACATTCTCTAACTGGAGAATACTATATAGTATACTATATAGTATACTATATCATACTTTCTTGTGATGTTGGAAAACAATGACTTACAACTCCCATTTAGTCACACTGTCATGAAGTCAAAAACTGACACTTGACAATGTATTGTTTTGCTAAGATCTGATGTCATACATTTGTATTATATATGCATATGTAAAATCTGGAATTGAGGAAATGACTCTCCTAGTTTAACCAATCCATTTCCTCCTTGTTAATTATTGTGTCCTTGTTAAAGAACTGAAAAGTAATTTTTAAAGCCCTATGAGGCTCAAACTTTAGCAGCATTAGTAGGCTGCTGCTTGAGTGCTTGTGAGAACAGTTATTTTCTATGAGAATTTACAAAATGATACAATTCCAAATCAAAAGTAAGACCTTCACACAGACTGCATTTAGTTCCCACTCACTTTTTAACTTACATCACCACCTGCATGCTTTAATGTCCTTAACTGAAACCTAAGGCAATAGATCTACTGCCACTTAAAAGTAGATGCCAAATGTCTTCAAAAAGTTCCTGTGAGGAGACCAGTCTCTAATTTTAGCATCACACTATGACTGTATGAGTACTGTGAACATACACACACACACACACACACACACACACACACACACACACACACATTACAAAAACATATGTAAGTAAGTGTACTCATACTCAAATTGTATGTTCATCCGATACTCAAAATCAGTGTGCACTTTTGCCCTCTAAGAGTAGTGCCTGGAATATGTGAGTCCTACATGCTCTGTGTCATTCCCTGGCACCTGCTCTGAGGATCAAGTGAAGTCTGGCACATGTGGACTGGAAAAAGAGTCAGGGAAGCAATGCATTCCGTTTCCTTCTCTTGAAATCAACGAAAGTCAACTTACCTGTCAACAATCATACTTCTCTCTCAAATCCTACAAGAACCTAAAAGCAGGCCTTTTGGTTCCTTTTCAATGAGAACTCTTCATGAGGCTACTAAATTAATCAGGGTGATCTGACTGAATTAGACAATTTTTATAATATGCATTTATTTAAACTTTGAAACTGAATAAGAGAAGAAACCAGGCCGGTTTCATAATCCCCTCCTTTTTTTTTCTCAACTCTGGCATTGAATATATAAATAGAAAACACCAAGAAAAAAAGACACCAGAAGCCAGTTCTTTCCCACTGGTCCTCTCTCTTCCTTTAGTAACTCCTGCTAATGTATCTGCATCTCCACCATCATCTTTTTTCTTTTCATTCTTGCCAGGAGCTACTTGGATCATTTCCACCACCTCATTCTCCTCTTAGGCTGTGATTTCTTCCACATAAATATAAGTATTGACATTTTAAAGCTCACTTGTGGATTGGGGTATAGTTCATTGCTAGGACAATGTTTTGCATATAGAAAGACTTGCTGGGTTCAGTCCCCAGCACTTACAAAGTATAATGCTCTATACAATATACGTCTTACTAAACATAGTCCACAAAATCATGTATTGAAAAATTCCAGGATTTATAAGAAAACGACTGCTTAAATGAACCACTAGAAAGCTATGTCATTTTGTACCAGAACACTAACAAACACATAATTATTTCAATAAAAGAGCTAGCAATTCAAAAGAGAAATAAAATTCCTTGAATATAACATTTCAGAAAATACAGGATTAAGCTGTAAAAATGTTAGCATAATCTTATAGTAGTGTAAGAAAGGGTTATATCTATGGAATTAAGAGGACATATTAAATGAGCAAAGATGATAGAGAATTCTACCAGAAACTCTCCTAAGAAGAAATATGTGGGTCGAAGGAACAGAGTAAAGGTACACTATGTACAGAGCCATTTTTATCTGTATAATTCATGTTGCACTCCGTATATTTTCTTATGGTGAAAACTATTCTGGAAAACGTACCTGGAAATGAAACACTGGCATTGCAGTGATACTTCACCAACTTCGGCAACAGCTTGCATGCCGACACTCAGTGCAGGAATCGTAATGGAACAAATATTAGCTCTGGTTGTGCAATAAAATGTATGTAGGCATTCCATAAGCTCCTTAAAATACAAAATCAAGGTGAAGCATAGCTAGCTTCATGCCTCCAGAAGTGCTCGTGCGTTCCCGTGTCTGCTTGGGATAATGACACTGTTGTCACGTAATATTGTGTAGTGACAAAAGAATCATACACTGTTGAGAATTTCAGAGTCGGATCATCATTGACTTTCAGCAATAACACTGTTAGCATCAACTAATTTACTAAAATTATTTTTTAAGTATTTGGAACATTGCCCTACAGTTAACTTCTCAAGAAAGGCAGTACGTTTTGTATTCCAAAATGACCTGACATGTACAGCACATAATGCTGAAGTTCCTTGTGCCTCCATCTTAGTAGAGCGGTTTCAAAGTTTACCTGCAATAATTGTTTTCACAAGCACAATGACATATTTTCACCATTTCTTCATTATCTTCTTTTAAACCAATTTGACATGGTATTCTCTTATGTTTGCTTTTCCCACCACATTAAGGTGTATGAGAATATGAACAGAATTAGGGATTTCCAACCTGGGTTCTGATTTTTATACACAGCACTTTAACTTTGTAAATATACTCAACAATAATTTCCCCAAAAAAACATAATGTTTCGTGCTTTTAAAATCAGATCAATTTCTGTAAAAAATGAGTTATTAAAACATAATTAAATTTTCCAGATGTCTATTGAGACAAACCAGATGTTTTGAAATACACGCAATGTGCTGCAAGGTACTCTTTCATCTTTTTAATAGGATCAAATAACAGGACATAACACTTTAAAACAGACTGAACAGGGTGTAAAATATGACTCATAGAAATGTTCTCTACTGTCTGTTCTCTACCTTCCCATTTTACTTCTCTCAATGTAGTCACATTAAAGTTCATATATAAATATTACTTACACACACACATACACACACACACACACACACACACACACACACACACGCACACACGCACACACGCACACACTGCTTCCATCTGGAAAATAATTTGGATTCCACGGCCCCCGTGACTGACTTGCTTTAGTAGTCGAGCTAACCAGGTAGTCTAACAAATCAAGGTGTATGATACCAGCTATAAGCATAATTAGGTAAATTGCTTATCTCCCTCCTCCCCACTTTGGGCCAGTATGACTTTCAGAAATGCTGTCAACACATGCTCACTGAGACTATGATTTAGTAAACATTAAACTGGAATCCTTGAAGAACTACTTTTTTAAAAAGTTGGAACCTACATTTATGAGTGATTGAACATTTATAATAAAGAGGCTCAATATGGTTTAAATTAAATTCAGGTATTAATGTTTATCATATGCTGTTCCTGAAACTATTTGTACTATTAGTATACAGATTCAGTATAGAACTTAACATTGCATATCATATTGAAATCTGCAATATTAAGGAATGTGTATTAATTATTATTGTAACTGAAACAGAGCTTAGACTAAGTTAGCTGCTATTAAGAAATGTTGGCTGAATAAACAAGTAAATGATTCAATGGAAAAAATTATCAGTTGTCATAAATGATTGGTATCATAGATTATAGTTTACAGAAAACTTGGCAGAGCTTTTATTTCTTATCTATTAATATAACTCATCTTCCAAAACTAGTGGGGCTGCATCTCCTCTTGGTATGACTCAGAGTTTAAAGTAGAGGAAGACATGGAAATAAGGTAAATAGTGTACTAACTAAAGAAAGTGTGAACCGAAAATCTAAACATGTATGGGACAAGTTAAATAACTCAAAAATCTCTTTGCTTTATTCAGCCCTCTAAATCAGAGGAAGCGTGGGCTCAAATTGAAATCTTGAGTTTCTCCTGTTATGATTTTTTCTTTTCTAGAATGCAATGTGGTAGTAAAAACCAAGAATAGCAACTTTAACTGAAGTGATACCTAACTCTAATCCAGTTGTGCTAAACTACTGCTCTGCCAGAACCTAAAGTTGATCTGTGGCATGATAGTACCTAGTATGTCTTTTGTTGATGACATTGTTGTTTTAAATTCTTCAGGATTTTCTGTGTTTTGAAATAAAAGCTAGTAATATTCGATGTTAGCTCATTCATGTAAAGAGCTTAGAAGTCATCACTCTATCCTTACAATAACAAAAATCTAAGCAAAGTGTAAGTACATGACTTGGTTTGAGAAGAGAATTGACATGTCAGAAGAAACTGGTGTCTGGTAATCTGGAACAACAGGCAGATACAGCTGTCACAGCCAGGAACTGTTTCTATGGGAATAGACATTGATGTTGGGTACTATTTGGAATGCCTAATGCTGCTATTGACAAGTTAGCTAAAGGAGACTCCCAAAAGAATAAGAAACTCATGGGAAATGTTGTAACAGTTTCCTTTGTGAGTGATTTGAGAAGTTACAGCTTCAGGTACCTGATTAGGTGTTAAGGAAGAACCTTTCCCTGCCCTGTGCAAAGAAAACTATGATGGTCGAGTAGGCTGGGCAAGATGGAGGGGAAAGTATTCTTCATAGAATTAACAAATCACTTCCCATAACAGGTTTCCTTTTCAAGGGAAAAGACTTTATCATATCATTATTCTATCTATGATCAGGTGTTCAGGTGTTTTTCTTCTTTCAACTTCTAGACTTTCTTTCTCAGATAAGAGAAGAAAATACTGAAGATCACCTGTGGCCATCACCCATAGACAGGGGGAAATAAAAGAATGAGATTTAATGATATAAGAGTGGACTGTCTTCCAAACTCACATTCTCCCAGCTCAGCATCAGTGTATACAGCAGAAAACTAGTGTATTTAATGGAAACAGAAGCAGAGACATTATTATTTATTCTAGTAAAATAAATGATGAAAATCAAGGGCAGAAAAGGGAACCTGAAAAGTACTATACAGGAAAAAAAACAGAACTCACACTGAAACCTATGTGCTTTGGGTGTTCTCATCAATTATTTTCTTCAGTCTCCTAAAGTTTGCAGTGAATAAGTCTTTCATTTTCTTAGATTTATGCCAAGATGTTGAGATGATTGTGAATGGGACCATTTCCAGATTTCATTCTCTTCAAGTTGTTTAAGCATAGGAAAGTTACTGAACTTTTTGTGTTAATTTTCTATCTTGCTATTTTGTCACATGTGTTTATCAGCTACAAAAGTTCTGGTGGTGTCTTTTGAGTCTTTCACGTATAGAATTATGAATTATGTCATTTGTAATAATGGTGCTTTGACTTCTTCCTTTCCTACTGTATCCCTTCTAGCTCCTCCAGTTGTTTTATTAATCAATCTAAGACTTTATTGAATAGTTAAGGGGAGAGTAGACATTCCTTATTTTAGTGGAAATGTTTTGATGTTTTTTCTTCACTTAGCAAGATGCTGGCTGCAGTCTTGCTTGTATTGCCTCTATTACATTGAGCTATGTCCCCTAGATCCCTGGAACTTTTGTCATGAAGAGATGTTGGACTATGTCAAAGACCCATCCTTAACCTAATGAGGAGATGATGTGTTATTCCATCTTTGAGTCTATTTGTGCAGTGTATTCCATTTATTGATATAGCTCTTACTTCTCAACACAGCATGTCTTTCCCTTAAACAAAGAAATTGCAAGGAATTTTGGAAGCCAAAGAAGAAAAAATCAAGCAAGAGTAACAAATTTTATTGTTTGAGAAGACAAAGGAAATGAAAACCATAGCAGCTATGACTCAGAATTTTAATGTATCTGACAAAATAACTATGATCATGTGACTGGTAGAAAATATATAGCCAAGAGTAAACTGTAATGGAAACCATGGGATTTGGAAAAGAGTGTGCCAGTGTTGGTTCACTGTTTGTAATAAATGTACCACTGCAGTGTGAGAGATTGATATTTGAGAATGCTATGTGCATGTGAGATTGAGCAAGATGGATAAAAGAAGTTTATGTACCTTTCACTGAGTTTTGATATGAGTTTAAAGGTTCTCTAAAAATAATGTGCATTAGAGAATAAACTATACTATTATAATACGGCCACCAAAGATAAAAGGAGGATGAGCAGAAATAGAGACAAAATATTGGAAAAACGAGAGTTAGGACAAAGAACAAAGAAAGAATCTAGAGGTAGACTAGAAACAGAAACCGTTGCAATGGAAACTAAAGATCTGGCAGTAGAAAACATATATTGTTGATAGAATCTATAAGCTCAAACACATGTCAATAGGACCTCTCCAGTTGAATTGAAAAGTAAAATAAAAAAACAAAACAAAAGGAAAAAATTAATACCCAAAGAACAAGAAAAGATGAACATATTAAAAGGTGAAACATATACTTGAAAAATCAAAGGAAGAAGAAGGGATGCAATGGATCAATAAAGGAGTATTTAAAATACTAATCACCAAAATTTATGAAAGACACAAAAATCACAAATCCAAGAAAGTCAGAAAAGGCCAAATACCAAAACACTCTCAATAAACTCTAACTAGGCAAGTGGTACTCAAGTTGTAGAAGATGAAGGACACAGACCAACTTTGTAGACAGTATGGAGACGTGCTATGAGAGTACTAGCAGACAATCGGATATTTCTGTATGTAGTACATGCATGTGTGGGAATCACATTGCAGGAGATGTCTCATCAGCAAAATAGAAATCCACAAATATAGTAAAATAGTCTAACAGTTGAATGAGAAACACAAACAACTAACAACATATATGTGTAATTAATTTATCTTTCAAAATAGCATAAAAGTACAGATGCACTCAACAAACTAAAAACTGGAAATTCATTGTTCATCTTCTTGGAAATAGGTGTTAAAAGGGAAAACAGAAGTAAAGTGAGTTAATGCAATGAATTTGAAGAGCTATGGGCATGGGTCATTATGAATCTAAACATAGTAACAGTCATTTTAAATATGAATATAAATTATATAATTTTATAAATTATATAAGTTAATAATAGACAATGATAACCAGACGGCTAAAAACCAATACTTGGCTATAGGTTATTAGAAATTCACTTTAAATATAAAGACTTTAGGAGGCTAAAACTGGGTGAAGAAAGACACACTGCATCAGCACCAATTGAGAGGAAGCCAAGTAGCTATCAAAACAAGAGGCACCATATTTTTGAGAAAATTATCCATGGATAGAGAAAGCCATGATCAGTACCCTAGAAGACAACCATGTTTACCATGGTGCAGCCTACACATGTGGGGAGAAATGTGAGGTAAAGAAGACAAAGGCAGATTTGCCTGGAGTACTTGACACTGGCTCTCAGTCATTGAAAGATCAAGCAGGCAGAAAATCAGTGACCTTGTAGATTTGATCACACCTCCCAGGTCATTAGTCACTCCCCCCTCTTCATATTTACCTCTACGGCTGTCTTATACACATTGACAAAGGGAGCACAAAGTTTACACGGAAGAGAAAGGACACTGAGTAGCCAACATCATACTCTAGGAAAGCAAAGTTAAAAGACGTGTACCATCCGGTTTTGAGACTCATCTTAAAGCTCCTCCAGTTAAGCAGCTTAACATCTGTTGTGACAAACTGAGACACCCAGGAACTGGCTCAAGTTAGCTCCTGCCTAATGAGGGACAAGCACAGCTCAATGAATAAAAGATTAATTTTTTAACTAACAGTACTGATGTAATTTCACATCCATGTACCGAATAAACAAAACTATAGAATTCCATGAAAAATGCTACTTGATTTAGGGTATGTTAATGATTTACAGTGACAGAAAAAAAATCAGGATCCATAGAAAGAAACCAGTAAACTCACTTGTATTGAGATATAATTTATAGGTGAAAAACTTGTAAAAATGTAAGGATAAATCACATATTTGAGAAAATATTTGCACGTGTATCTCATAAAATATTTTATGTCCTAAGTTTTGTGTGTTTATATCAAAGAATATGCAAAATCTGAAGCAGATCAAGGAAAATATAGGTGAAAATAAAAATATTGAATATATTTTCATTAAGATATCACAAAATAAAAGAATGAAAAAAATGATTTCTACTGTCTACCTATTAGCCTTTAGAAACTACAAATCAACAAAATGCCAAAAAATCATTGCTGCAAGGATCCAAGCCAATAGAACTTCCATTCACTCCTGATAGGAGTGAAAAACGGTGCATTACCTTAGAAGACAGTTTTGCAGTTAATTAGTCTTACATGATTCAGATAGACTCTTCTAGACACTCAAACAACTGATGAGAAAGCCAGTGTCCTTACAGAAACCTGTCCATGCTGCCCCAGGTCCTCTGCCCTGTTATCATGGCTTCTAGGTTAGTGTTTTAAGGGATTGCTGAACGTGTGAAGGAGAGGGTCTCTGACCCTTGGGCCTGCTCTTGGGCTCTTTTCATTTTTTGGTTTGTCTTATTCAACTTCAGTGTGATAGTTTTGGTTTTATCTTATTAATTTTATTTTGTTACATATATTTAAAAAAATGAATGAATGAATATCTAGCTAACAGGGTAAAGGTTAACTGAATTGTCACTGATGTCTACTGGGAGAGAGAAAATCTATTTACTCCAATAGAGTAACACTGGATATATTAACCACTCTAGGACAGGCCTCATGTTCAGAGTTGACCAATATATAGTGTAATCCACAGATTTTTGTGTGTGTGCTTTTATGTGGTTACAGTTTGTTTGTTTGTCTTGCTTCTTTATGTCTTGGGTATGGTTTTATTTTGTTTTCTTGATTTTGGAGGGTTCTGTTGTATTTGTTTTTGTTTGTTTTTTGAGAAAGAACTTAAAGCTGTGCAGGTAGGGGGGTATAAAGGACTTGGGGAAGGGACAGAAATGTGATCAAAATAAATTTTAATTTAACATTTGTTTTAAATAATAAAAATTAAAATATAATTAAAAAACATAAAATAATTTAAAAAATAATGTGGACCAGAACTTGTATAATGACTTTTTTCTCAGAATGCTCAGTGGTTGTGTGGAGGGGAAGAAAGAAAGACAGAGACAGAGACAGAGAGAAAGAGCAATACAATTGAATAGTATCAAGCAATACGTCTAGGTAAACTATTAAGCCACTAAAAAGTGTAGCAATTTTTTTTTTATGATTTAGAATCCTCTTTATTGTTGCTTTACCACCTCAACCTATGAGCTTTCCTGTGGTGACATAAAATAGTTATTTCATTTACATGTCTTACATCTGTATTCTTTTTTTTTCGTATCCATTCTTTTTTCTTTTATAATTTAATTTTACATACCAGCCAAAGATTCCCTTGTTCTCCTCCCTGTCCCCCCCTTCCCCCCAGCCCACCCCCCATTTCTATCTCCTCCAGGGCAAAGATTCCCCTGAGGATTGAATTCAGCCTGGTAGATTCAGTCCAGGCAGGTCCAGTCCCCTCCTCCCGGGCTGAGCCAAGTGTTCCTGTATAAGCCCCAGGTTTCAAACAGCCAGCTCATGCACTGAGTACAGGACCCAGTCCCATTGCCTGGATGCCTCCCAAACAGATCAAGCCAATCAACTGTCTCACTTATCCAGAGGGCCTGATCCAGTTGGGGGCTCCTCAGCTATTGGTTCATAGTTCATGTGTTTCCATTCGTTTGGATATTTGTCCCTGTGCTTTATCCAACCTTGCTCTCAGCAATTCTCGCTCATACAAACCCTCCTCTTTCTCGCCAATTGGACTCCTGGAGCTCCACCTGGGGCCAGTCCGTGGATCTCTGCGTCCGGTTCCCTCAGTCATTGGATGGGGTTCTAGCACGACAATTAGGGTGTTTGGCCATCCTATCACCAGAGTAGGTCAGTTCAGGCTGTCTCTCAACCATTGCCAGTAGTCTATTGTGGGGGTATCTTTGTGGATTTCTGTGGGCCTCTCTAGCACTTTGCTTCTTCCTATTCTAATGTGGTCTTCATTTACCATGGTCTCCTATTCCTTGTTCTTCCTCTCTGTTCTTGATCCAGCTGGGATCTCCCACTCCCCTAAGCTCTCTTTCCCTCGACCCTTGCCCTTTATTACCCCCACTCATGTCCATGTTGTTCATGTAGATCTCATCCATTTCTCTGTAATTGGGTGATCCCTGTGTCTTTCTTGGGGTCCTGTTTTCTAGGTAGCCTCCCTGGAGTTGTAAGTAGCAGTTTAGTCATCTTTGTTTTACATCTAGTATCCTCTTATGAGTGAGTACATACCAAGTTTGTCTTTCTGAGTATGGGTCACCTCACTCAAGATGATTTTTTCTAGATTCATCCATTTGCCTGCAAACCTCATGATGTCATTATTTTTCTCTGCTGAGTAGTATTCCATTGTTTATATGTACCACATTTTATTTATCCATTCTTCAGTTGAAGGGCATCCAGGTTGTTTCCAGGTTCTGGCTATTACAAACAATGCTGATATGAACATAACTGAGCAAGTGCCCTTGTGGTATGATTGAGCATTCCTTGGGTATATGCCCAAGAGTGGTATAGCTGGATCTTGGGGAAGATTGATTCCTAATTTTCTAAGAAAGCACCATATTGATTTTCAAAGTGGTTGTACAAGCTTGCATTCCCATCAGCAGTGGAGGAGAGTTCCCCTAGCTCCACATCCTCTCCAGCATAAGGTGTCTTCAGTGTTTTTGATCTTAGCCATTCTGACAGGTATAAGGTGGTATCTCAGAGATGTTTTGATTTGCATTTCCCTGATAATTAGGTATGTTGAGCAATTCCTTAAATGTCTTTCAGCCATTTGAGTTTCCTCTGTTGAGAATTCTCTGTTTAGTTCTATAGCCCATTTCTTAATTGGACTATTGGGCATTTTTGATGTCTAATTTTTTGAGTTCTTTATATATTCAGTCCTCTGTCAGATGTGGGGTTGGTGAAGACCTTTTCCCATTTTGTAGGCTGTTGCTTTGCCTTGTTGACTGTATCCTTTGCTCTACAAAAGCTTCTCAGTTTCAAGAGGTCCCGTTGACTGATTGTTTCTCTCAGTGTCTGTGCTACTGGTGTTATATTTAGGAAGTGATCTCCTATGCCAATGCATTCAAGACTACTTCCTACTTTCTCTTCTAGCAAGTTCAGAGTAGCTGGATTTACGTTGAGGTCTTTGATCCACTTGGACTTAAGTTTTGTGCATGGTGACAGATATGGATCTATTTGCAACCTTCTACACGTTGATATCCAGTTATGCCAGCACCATTTGTTGAAGATGCTTTCTTTTTTTCTATTGTACAGTTTTGGCTTCTTTGTCAAAAATTATATGTTCATAGGTGTGCGATTAATGTGAGGGTCTTCAATTCGATTCCATTGGTCCACATGTCGGTTTTTGTGCCAGTACCAAGCTGGTTTTTTTTTTTTTTTTTTTTTTTGTAGCTCTATAGTAGAGCTTGAAGTCAGGGATCGTGATGCTTCCAGAGGTTGTTTTATTGTACAGGATTCTTTTGGCTATCCTGGGTTTTTTGTTTTACCATATGATGTTGAGTATTATTCTTTCCAGGTCTGTGAAGAATTGTGTTGGTATTTTGATGGGGATTGCATTGAATCTGTAGATTGCTTTTGGTAAGATTGCCATTTTTACTATGTTAGTCCTGCCTATCCATGAGCATGGGAGATCTTTCCATTTTCTGACATCTTCTTCAATTTCTTTTTTCAAGGACTTAAAGTTCTTGTCATATAGGTCCTTCACTTGCTTGGTTAGTGTTACCCCAAGGTATTTTATATCATTTGTGGCTGTTGTAAAGGGTGATGTATCTCTGATTTCCTTCTCAGCCTCTTTGTCAATTGTATATAGGAGGGCTACTGATTTTTTTGAGTTGATCTTGTATCCTGCTATTTTGCTGAAGGTGTTTATAAGCTGTATCAGTTCCTTGGTGGGATCTTTGGGGTCACTCAAGTATACTATCATGTCATTTGCAAATAGGGAAAGCTTGACTGTGATTGGTGCTTTGCTTCTGTCTGAGAAAGGTGAAATACTGAGAGTGAAGGATCAGGGATTACCAAGACTTCAGAAACCACACAGGGAAGTGAAGAGGTGAAACAATTTTAAAAATTGTGTGTGTGTTTGTGATGTATGTGAGTAAGTGTGAGTGAGTAAGTGTGTGTGTGTGTGTGTGTGTGTGTATGTGTGTGTGTGTGTGTGTGTGTGTGTGTGTGTGTGTGTTTCAGGATTTCTTTGTGTAGCCCTTCCTGTCCTAGAACTCATTCTGTAGACCAGGTTGGCCTTGAACTCAGAGATCCACCTGATTATAGGATTAAAGGCATGCACCACACTGTCCAGCATAAATTCTTCTTAATTTTAGCTTTAATTTCTTCTTTAAACATCACCTTTTATTACATGTGCAGTTTTCCCTTTCCAGAGGATTCTATGGACTAACTCTCTGTACCTTGAATCTGCCTCTTCATGGCAGTCATTAGATTCAGCATATCTGCAGCTTGTCTCTGCATCCAGATCACTTAGGAAGATTAGTTCTAAACAGTAGCCAAAACCTAGGAAAGATTTGGACAATTTTCAACAGTCTCTGAAAGTCTGACGAACTTCTTTTGAACCATATTCTTCTGCTCTGTGTCTTAGAAGGTTCTTTTTCTACGACAATCTTTGCTCTCAACAATTCAGTTAACTGTCCCCAGTTTGTTTAAACTCACTGTTTACAGCAAAGATTGAAGCAACTGACATGTTGCCTAAGAAGGAAAGAGAATTCACAAGCAGAGTATTTTCAAGTCTCTTATTCTTCAGTGAGTGAGGAGTCAATGTCTGGTTTGTTGTTGTGATTGTATTGTTACTTGTATCCATGCGGGAATATTGCTCAGAAATTGCAGTGTTCCCAGAATGTCCTCAGACACTGTGAGGCTCTGTAAGTTAAGAACTAGATGTTTACTCTTATATGAAAGATGCTACTAATATTATCTTAATTTGAATGAAATTTATTTTTCTCTCATGTCAAGATTTGAGGTAAGCTTGGGCCTTTAACTGCAAAATTAAGAATCACTGTGTACTAGGATTCCAGATAACCATCATGCCCAGGATCTACATGAGTTCTGATGTGCCGAACTCTAATTCCCATGTAAACAACTTTATCCATGGGACCATCTCCTCCATACTTGTGTGCTGATTTTGTAAAATTAATAATTTAGTTGAAGGAGAGAAGGAAAGGAAGTAAGAGGGTCTGGAAACAGGAAAGGGGAGGGAGAAATATAGTAATTAAATTTTAATCTCAAAAACTTTAAAAATATGCTCAAAAATTAATTTATCTTCCTGAAAAAAAGTTTAAGATTATTTTTATTATTTTTAACCATGTATGTCCCTTACCCATGTGTGTGTGCATATGCATGTGTGTATGCATGTGTGTGGGTGTGTGACTGTGTGTGAATGCAGTAGCAGGAACCTGAAAAGGCCAGAGCCCTCAAGTCCAACTGGAACTAGAGTTACAGTTAGCTGTGAGCTGCCTGATGTCTGTGCTGGGAACTGAACCCAGGTGCTCTCAAAGAATAAAACTCACTCCTAGCCACTTAGCCATTATATTATGAATCATAGTATTTTGTCCTGAAGTAATATTAAAATCACTGGCCATGGTGCTAAGTACAAAGCAGTGAAGATGAATATTTGTTGAGATGTTGCCTTGAAGGTTATATTGTGATAAAGAGGAAAAGACGAAGGGGAGGAAGAGAAGGAGAGGGACATGTAACGAAGAAGGACAGAGATCTTACATCACATGCAGCTCCCGTGAATCTTCAACTCCTTCCACAGATCCTGGATTCTGTCACTGATGTTTGGTTCTGCTTTGCCTGGTAGATAATTGTGTGAAATTAAGGGGTAGATTACAGAATAAGGTAAGAGGTAATGGCACAATTCTGCCATCGATTAATTTGACACATTAAGGAGGCAAGGCCTGCACTAAAATGAGATTAAACACTAAATCAAAATGTTACCTCTTCTTTTGACATTTAAAAAAAAGATCCTAATATTTAACTTTATTTATATGTTAATTACACATATCCTGCAACTATTTATGAGTAAAATATAGTACTACATATTGTAATAAATGTAACATCCAAAATAAATTATGTATATAAACGTTTTAATTTGTTATTGAAACATGTGTTACTGAAACTAAATTGAAAATTGGATCCTAAATACAGCACAATTGTAATGGTATATATAGATAGGAAAATGACCATTTGTGGATGAACAGTGAAGGGTGCAGCCACCCTTGTGGGGCCCAGTGATTTATCCCAGAGGCAGCTGTGAGCACATACCTCCATATTAACCTTCCAGGACCCACTTGGCACCTGGTTTTCTTTGGAGTATTGTGAGGTGATTTACTGTTTTTACCAAAGTTAGAAGAAAAGATATAAAAACCCAATGTTACTTAAGCAGATGTAAGGGGAGGATTAGCTGATGGGGAACTGAGAAATCTGCTTCTTTATTCAGTGTTTAAAATGCAAATTAAATCCAATGCCACAGGAACTCAAAACATCTTCAAGATTATCTGCAAATGAGAGCTTAAATGGGGTTAGCACAGGTTTTTTTTAAAAATTCCCAAAATAAGATATCTGTATATATGCCAATATTAGAAAATAAAACTTTCAAAATCACCCCAAATCATGCAAAGATAAATATTATATGTTTAATACTTCTTCTTTTATCACTTTTAGATGTATTGTTTTTTTAACCAAAGATATTTTGCATTTTGATGCAAAAATCAAACCTTGTTTTAAGAGGAATTTTATTATCTATAGTTAGATATGACATCAGGATGGCATGTGTCTTTAAAATAATGAATACATCATTTTTATAAACTTGGCAATTCATACTCCTAAATCTGGTTCCATATAAAAATGTGATCATAAACATCAAGAAAGAATCAAAAGCCATGAGGCTCTTCCAGCTTGGATTAGCTGCTCTTCAATCTTGACTATATGTTAGGTCTGTCTTCATTGCTAAAATCTTTCATTTTTCCCCCAAGTATTCAACTATGAACATGCAGTTTTAATAAATGGCATCTGTTTTATTTTTTTTATTCTTTAAGTTTCTCAGCCATCCAAGCCTGTGAAGTATGTGAATACCTAAAAACTGGAGATCAAAGCACAACAATGCAGTTCTGATACTAGGTTTAATTTCCTAATGATCATTTTGGTCTAATTAACAACAAAATGCTTTAATATTAGCTGAGTATGCCTCTGGGGAAAAATAAGAACCTTGATGAAATTACATTTCTGTTGTAAGCTTCAAAATTACGGAATAACATTTGTAAATTTAGACAAAGTGACATAGGGAGTTGCTTCTGGCATCCATATGGCCCATTATGCTATCTTTTTTAAGTTTATCATGTGAAAAAATGTTTAATAAATTATTATTCAACCTAGTTAATATGCATGTATTTTTCTTGACAAAATGGACATAAACTAATGTATGAAATGGATTCCAAAGATATTGCAAATGGTAGATACGTTAATTAAATGACATTTTCATGTTTTAGTGATTTTTTTTACTGTAGTTTAAATAATGTGTCATTGAAACTCAGGTGCATATTTTTCTACATTTTCATACCACTCGAGTCAAAATGTGTAAAGAGGTGTTTCTAACAACATTATCTGGGCTTGTGAATCAGAAGAATTAGAAAGAGTCTGGGGACTTGATAGACTGTTTCAGTGTCCAGTGAGATGGGATAGACTGTTCCAGTGTCCAGTGAGATGGGATAGACTGTTCCAGTGTCCAGTGAGATGGGATAGACTGTTCCAGTGTCCTGTGAGATGGGATAGACTGTTCCAGTGTCCAGTGAGATGGGATAGACTGTTCCAGTGTCCAATGAGATGGGATAGACTGTTCCAGTGTCCAGTGAGATGGCACATCAGGTTAGAGCACTCTCTGCACAAACTTGATAACTGGAGTTTGATCCCAAAAACTCACTTAGAAAAACCAGATCTATCATCAGAGAACTCCCATTGTGATATGGGAAGCAGAGACATCAGTGTCACCTGGAAGCTCATGGACCAGCTAGCCAGGAGTAGCCACTGTGCCAGAAGCCAGAGAGAGACCCTAAATCAACAAGGTGGAATGGAACATGTGACTTCTGAAAGTTGTCCTCCGACCTCCACACATCAGCAAGCTGTGGTGCATGTGCCTAGAATTTCACATGCATATCACACACAAATATTAACAAGTAACAACGATAACAATAATTATTGTTATTATATTCTTTAACAAAAGAAGCTCCACAGACCATCATGGAACACATTTGTAAGAAATACAACCTTAGTGTCATACGGCACCGTTTGTGTAGAAAGACACGATTCACTGACCAGTGTTAGACAGAATCCTCTTGAGAATTATGGCTTCTTTCTTAGTATGCTTGTCTTAGCAGACACTGTGGTCATCCATCCCTTATCCTAGCTCCAACTGGGGTGGAGCGTGTGTGTGTGTGTGTGTGTGTGTGTGTGTGTGTGTGTGTGTGTGATGTGTGTGTGTGTGTGTGTGTGTGTGTGTGTGTGTGTGTGTGTGTGAGACTGTCAATGATATCCAAGTTCAAGGCCAGTATGGTGTGTGTGTTTATCAATGATACCCAAGTTCAAGGCCTAGGCTTAGATTATGAAGTAATCCAAAGTAAGACTTATACTATTTTAGTTTTAGTTGTGATAAAATGAAATAAATGTTTGTTTTCGGTACCAAGGTAGATATATAAAAAGTATTCTTTCAGTTAACTTTGGGCATCTAAATCCCCCATTAACGTAAAAGTTTTAAAGCCAGATGCAACAATGTATTTATACTACAATTCTAAATGCCAAAAGTATACTTAATCTTTGATATGTGTTATGATGAATATCCAGTTAATGGAATACAGCAGTGATATATGTAATTTAAAACATTAGAACATTTGTGCAATAATAAAATACAGATTGTAAAGTACATTTAATACACATATTATACAACTGCTCACAGGTCTTATCATGATAAGAAAATTTCTAAAACTATGAGTAATTTGCAAAGGTCATAATTAAATATTTCTATATATGTCTACCTTTTTGTTCTAAGTAAAAACAAAAGACTTTTTCAGGAAAGCTTACCAGTGATTTTATAGTACACCTATTTCCTTATTTTAACATGTTGAACAACACATTAAAGCATTGTCTGACAATTCTATAGATAAATATTTGCATCTGCAATTATTTTACAAACGTATACACACACACATCATGTTTAGCATATCATGTGATACACAAGCTTCAAAAAATGAGCAGTAGTCATTATAATCACTTATACTACCCAAGGTGTATAAAATGGCATAAAACTAATGAAATGAAATTGCCAAAAGGTAAATAAAATGCTATTTTAAAAATGTAAAGTGTAGGCTCAGTGGAGGAAGGCATCATATCTCTTTAACAAATTAAGGTGGCTGTTTGCAGCTTATCATATTTTAGCAGATGCTAAAAACTTAAGTAAACAGCATCCATAGGAAAAAAGGAGATTTTGTTTTTGAAGGATATGATGCATGAGCAAGGACACCATAATGATGATACCTTCCTAGTTCACCAAGCCAAAGACTGTTCAACATTGCTAAGAAGGGACATGAAAACTGGAGACAGGACATGGAGCTGCAGAGCTGTGCCAAAGCCCTGCTTATAGGACATGGCACAGAAGTGCAACCCAGTAGGAAAAATGGGCTGCAAATGTGTAAGGTGGGATGTTAGGGGAGGGAATAACCTGGAGAAGAGAAGAATGCAGAGAAATGGAGGCTCTGGATATCCGATTAATGGATATTAATTTACAATAATAATGCACTTAGAGGAAAATGATGGGGCTTTAATAAAGAGAGTGAAAAGACAATCAACAAGGGAAGTAAATTACACAGAAGTTTGAAGAAGGAAAAGAAAAACTGCTCAAATATGTATTCCTTCATTCCTTTTTTTCTTCCATTTTTTAATTTATTCTCTCATATATTATAGCTTGACAGCAGTCCCACTCTTCCTTCCACCCATCTCTCTCTTTCTTCCCAGATTAGACTTCTTCACTCCCTCTAAGAAGGGGCCCTACCAGGGGCATCAACCAAATATGGTGTAACGAGCTACAATAAGGCCAGGCACATGTTCCCACGTCAAGGCTGGATGCGGCTACCAATTAGGAGGAAAAGCATCTCAAAGGCAGGAGAAAGAGTCAGAGACCATCCCAGCTCCCACTGTTAGGAATCCCACAAGAACAGCACGCTGCACAACCATAACATATACACAGAGGAACTATGTCAGACCCATACAGGATCCCTGATCTCTGAGAGCCCACTTGAGTCAGAGTCAGTTGATTCTGTGGACCTTGTTCTTTTGGTGTCCTTGAGCCCTCTGGCTCCTCTCGTCCTTCCTCTTCCTCCTCTGAAGGACTGCCAGGCTCTGTCTAACACTTGGCTGTCAGACTTTGCATCTGCTCCCATCAGTTGCTGGATAAAGTCTATCTGGTCTTTTTGATGACGATTCTGCTGGTTTCCAGTCTCACCACATCCTGCAGGCAGGACAAACTGTAGGTCAGAGGTTTTGTGGCTCAGTTGGTGTCCAAATCCCTCCTCTCCTACCCTTGCCTGGTTACAGAGGATGGCCAGTTCAGGCTTATATCCCCCATTACCGGGAGTCTTTGCTAGTGTCACCCTCAAAATTCCATGGAGTTTCCATTGCATAAGATTTCTACTTTGGCCCTGGAAATTTTCCCCCAGTTCCAGTCATTTCTGCTAGTATTTTCTCCTCACACCTTCTCAACAGATATCACATGTTTCCATCCTTACCCACCACAAGTCTATTTGTGAAATCTATTCTATTTTCCCTTCTCAGAGAGATCCTTGAGTTCCCCTGTAGCCCTCCTTGTTACATAGCCTCTCTGTGTCTATGGACTATAGAATGATTATTTTTTACTTTACAACTAATATCCATTATAAAAGTGAGTATATACCATATTTGTCTTT
Source organism: Peromyscus eremicus (assembly GCF_949786415.1). Lineage (NCBI taxonomy): Eukaryota > Metazoa > Chordata > Mammalia > Rodentia > Cricetidae > Peromyscus > Peromyscus eremicus. Next base: position 6,559,253 of record NC_081418.1, on the reverse strand, counting down.
TTTGGGTGTTGATTACTTAGGATGATTTTTTTCTAATTCCATTCATTTGCCTGCAAATTTCATGATTTTATTTTTTTTAACACCTGTGTAATATCCACTGTATAAATGTACCACATTTTCTTTAACCATTCTTCAGATGAGGGGCAATCTAGATTGTTTACAATTACTGGCTACTATAAATAGAGCTGCTATGAAAATAGTTGAGCAAATATCCTTGTGGTAGGATGGAGCATCCTTTGGGTATATGCCCAGAAGTGGTATAGCTGGGTCTTGAGATAGATTCCCAGTTCTCTGAGGAAATCTCCATATTGATTTCTGTAATGGCTGTACAAGTTTGCACTCTCACCAGTAATGGAGAAATGTTTCCCTTGCCCCATATCCTCACCAGCATAAGCTGTGACTTATATTTTAATCTTAGCCATTCTCACAAGTATAAGATGGAATCTGAGCTATTGTTGGCTCATCTCCTAACTGGAACATCCTTTTGGAAAGAGCATAATTATAATATTTATAATCTTTAAGTTAATGTAGAATTCTTAGTCATGTCATGCAGTTTTTCCTTTCTTTCTTTTCTTTTATGCATGAATGTAGATGAAATTCTAAATGTAGACGGAATTCAAAACAGTCTTAGTAAATAAGAAACACAGAGCCAAATGCAGAGGTAATAGCCAAAGAGATCAGAGAGCCACGACTACTTTATCTTACCACCTCACCACTGATGCTTCCCCAGAGAGAGCTTCTTCCTGTCTGATTTGTGTTTTTATTGACTTTCTGTTCTCCTTTCTCATTGGATCTAAGCCCAGCCGCATGACTTCCTCGTCACTGCCTGTCTATACAGATCTCCGGGTCTCTACGGTTGGTACTGGGATTAAAGGCTCGTGTCACCATACTTGGCTGTGTCCTTGACCACACAGAGACTCTGCCTGCCATGTGATCGGATTAAGGGCGTGTGCTCCCACCGCCAGACTGCTTATGGCTCACTATGTGAACTTGCTATGTGACCTCTGATTTCCAGGCAAAATTTATTTATTAACATGCACATAAAATCACATTTCAGTGCAATTAAAATATCACCCCACATGAGTATGCATATTGTTGATATGTTTTTAAGTATTGTTTTTAGGTTATTGCTTCATATATATGAAAGTTTTTATAAGGCATGCTGGTCCAACCAGAAAATCTATTTCTAAGTCTAAATGCTACCAGTGTTTGAAACATCATCTTGGACACCCTTGCCTAAAGGGGATATTTATTTTTGTAGTATTTTCTTTGTATCAGATATTTGCTATGTTATCAATATTATTAAGAATAAAAACAATAAGTGATACTATTCGTTTGAAATTTAAGTACACTTTATAGACTATGTCATTTTTGTTTAAATCTAATCATAGACTTACTTTAAACTGGTATTGCTCTCACTAAAGTATAAGTTTAAAATAGAAAAAAAGGAAATTATCTGAAGTGCAACTGACTTATGAAAACAATTTTGAACTTTTTCTCCAAGAAAGCATATATTTTTTAGATCCCATTAATAAAGTGACATCTAGAAAAGTTCCTAAAGCCTAGTCTTGAAAGGCTACTACTCAAAGGATAAACATTAATTTAATTGCCTCTCTCTAACTAAGTGAAATAGCATTAATTAACCAAATCATTTTGTGGTGTTCCATCAATATGTACCCCAGATATCTAATATGCTACAAGTTTTAAAAATAATGGCTAGGATGACATTTACCTCCCTGGACATTGGTTCTATTTCCTTTAGTACCTAAAGGACTTTGCTGTCCAGGTCTGGTTTGTGAGTATGGTTGTATCAGAAGTTTTCCAGCATACACTCTGGCCTTTCAGTACCACTAGCCCTATCCTGTAAGAATCCCAAATCCATTCACGAGGGTAGCATGTTCCTGGTGTAATCTCTTCTCATTGGGAGCTGCCTCCTAACTCTTTCGGGATTACAGTTCCAGCATGTGGACTTGGAAAGCACATTCCAACCACAGCGGAGGGAAGGATAAGGAGCAGAGAGGAGAGATGAGCTGTTCTAGCTTGCTTCGTTATTGCTGTGATAAACACCATAACCCAAACCAGCTTGGGGAGGAAAGCATTTATTTACCTTTCACTGCTCTGTCTCAGTCCATCATTAAGATAAGTTGGGAAGGAACCTGGAGGCAGGAACTGAAGCATAGACCTTGGATGAAGGCTGCTTTCTATACAACTCAGGACAACCTAGCCAGAGATGGCACTGCCCACATTGGGCTGGGCCCTCCCACATCAATGACCAATCAAGAAAATGCCTCCCAGACATGCCCACACGCCAATCTGATGGAGACAATTCTTCAGTTAAATTTCTTCATTCCAGGTGACTCTAGTTTGAGTCAAGCATCCACACAAGAGAGGAGGTGATATAGATTTAAGGTTTTCTCTAAGTGTGCTTTTTTAACATTAAAATACAATAGATATTTAAATCATAGTCATCTTAAAGTCAAAGCTTCAGGATAAATAGAAACTCAGATTTAAAACCAACACCAATGCAACAAATACCTTTTTTTGTTTTGGGAGCATTTAAACAGAGTTAACCATTCACAAACTCAAGCAGGGAAATTAGAAGCTAAAACATATATAATAGGCCATAAATTTGAAGGGGAATAGGATAGGGTATATGGGAGGGGTTGGAGGGAGGAAAGGAAAAGGAGAAATGTAATTAAATTACAATCTTAAAAATAAACAAAAAGTAGAAAAGAACATGAAGCTGATGCTGAGTGAGAGTGAGGAGGGAAGTGGGGAGGAGTTGGGGAGGGGAAAATATGGTTAAAAATGAAACCTGTTGGAAAGGTTTTCCACTGCATCAACTAGTACTCCAAAGAAGAGGGGTGAGTCCTGCTGACACGATCCTGTTCTCTGTTCATATTATGCTTCATGTAGCTAGTGCGAGGTGCCTGTACTCAGACTTGAGATGATGAAAGAAAGCCCCACCACCCATCTATTGAAGAAGGCTGTGAGGACGCAGGAAGAAAACTCTCATTTCCTTGCCTTCTAGCTTTCTGTTACAGGAGATGCCCTCTGTGTTGAACTCCTCACATTCAGACTAGCACAAAATAGATTAATGGTCATTCTATGTTACTCAGTCTTTGCTATTCCATTTTAAAATCATAAGAGGAAACAAAATACCTCCTTATACTATTGCTTAAAAATCAGTGGATTTTAGATTTGTATAATTTTTCTGCTGAAATTAGTTTGTTACATGTAGGTAAATGATGCTTTTGCACTGATAAACTTACATTACCCTTATCAATTTTTGTTTAGAGTGTATTTGAACAAATGCTGCACTAGAAACATTTTCTCATGCTCTTTGTACAACCAACAGTAACCCACACAATTCCTAGAAACTCCTATCAGTTCATCTCATTTATTCAAGAGTAACAGTAAAATTTATAATCTTCTGTATGTATTTCTTATATGTAGCTTCCATACACTACTCTCAGTTTAACAACAATCATCAAATATCACTAATTTGATATGTATCTGCAGTGATTATTTGTTGACATTTCTATCAATAACTTTTATCAATGTGTTTTTGTGAGTATCATACACTGTTTGTGTTTTTCACCCAAAGACATTATTTGGTATTCAACCATGTTGCTAAATATAAATCTTACTTATTCATTTTAGTTGCACTTCCACTACAAAAATAAACTATACATTCTATGTTCACTTCCTTATTACTGATGACATCGGAAATGTTTCTCATTCTTTACCATTAGGCACAATGAGCTTGTGATAAATCATCATACCCAACCATGCCAGAATTCTTGTTGGATGTAAGTTAAGATAGAGATTTCTGGATCAAGGAGTACATATATTTTAGCATCTTTAGGTATTGACAAAATATTGCTTATGGAATTAACTAACTCAGTTCCTGAAAATGTCATGAATATAGAGAAGTCTGTTGGTATCATTCATGATCATTGTCTTTTGGATTTTTATATTTCTCTCTTTGTCAACTATCTAATAATAACTAGTAATGATCTTGGGATTTCTTAATTATTTCCTAGATTCACTTATGCATTTGCAATATAATAATTTGAAGGGAGGGAAATATGAATTCACTATGGAGTTACTCTCATATTAGCATGGCCAAAGATTTTCAATATGGAAATTCAAAAAGTAATAACAATAAGATTACGCTATTAAATTAATACAAACCACAGGAGAAAACAATTTTATTGTTGAGAAGCTCTTGCTACACAGTGAGACATATTTCTCAGACTTTCAATTTGCTTCTGAAAGCTTCAATGTGATTTGGCAACAGGATAAATATATACCTTTTTACTTTTGAATTTTGCCAAAATGTCTTCCCTGTATACATGTGTCTGTCACCCATATTGTAAAGTATATATTGTGTTCAGTGAAACTAAGTAGTTAAATTGGCAGCTCTCTCAGATAGGGGGCCTTCCCTTTTCCTTTTATTTACCCCTGAAAATAAGCACCATATTTCACTGTGAAGAAGAATTATTCTCTTGTCTGCACTTCTAATTCAGTCATTCAGACATAAACTCCAGGGCAAGATTTTGTGAGGTTAATATCATATACTGCTTCACGAAATATTTTCAACTGAAAGTGTTTCCTTTCACTGTGAATGTTTGACACAGGCAAAGATGAGCTTGTGGCCTATGAAAGGATATACTACATGTTCAAAAGCAAGATAACTCAGCTGCATGGCCCTGTCATTACACAGACTTTGAATATCATCATCTCAGAGACCAACAGAGCAAAAGGCAAGTGATATATTAACAAAGTTGTAAAATAATCTAACTTAATGGATGTTGTGTTTGTAGCCATGCTTGCTATCAACTTTCTGCAACAGTGAATATACCTTAGGTAATTGACTACCAAGAGAAGGAAGCAGTTTATTTGGATTCACACTTGGGAAAGACACAGTGGATACTCAGATGACCCCTTTGATTGATGCTTTGGTGAAGCTGCACACCACAGTGAAGAACAAAAGCCTGTGCAAAGAGGTTTGCCACAGGGTAGGTGGCGGGAGTGAGCAGGGTTCCATTCAGCACACAATTCCAACAATCTGAAAGATCACTAGGCCCAACTTCTGACTGCTTAAAATTTCTTCCACCTCCTGAGAATAACATATACTGTGGTTAAAATATTTAGCAAGGTAAATATTGAGAGTGAGCCTTTGGGGGAGTCATTGTAGACCCAGAGTAGAAAGCACCAGGACCCTCTGAGGACTGTGACTCCTATTGTATTGGACTGCTGGGTTATTGGCTGGTTCTTTTATAAATAACAGTATTCATACATTATAGTTCTAGTTTTCCAGTTTTTGAGATAATTGGATTAAGTGATATTTCACAGGAAATACAAGTTGTAAATTATGTAATTTGCCATGACTTTTCCTTCTTAAAAGTAATGTTCATAGCTTAAATGTCTTGTTTCTGAAGGTTATTTGCTTAAAAGTGCTCTGTATTTCTGTCCTAGGGCTAAAAGAATCTTAGCAATATAAATGAATACTCTTCTTGAAGATTTTAAAGAGGTACCTGCCAACTCATCATGTTGGCATGTGCCTCCCTTTTGGATTTTTGGAAAGTTATACTACTTTGTTCTCCAAAATTTGCAAAAGAAAACTTAAAAGATCTTATAAATCCAAGGGATTTATAAAATCTTATTTATAAAGATCTTATAAAGCCAAGGGATATCAGACATCACCAACTTCTTTTCAGTAGCCCATTTTTTGACAAATGCTTCAGCCAATCATTCAAACAAACTTTTGATATCTTTTTTATTAAGAACATTTTTTTCATTCATTTTACACACCAATCAAAGATCCCCCTCTTCCCTCTTCCCTCTTCCCTCTTCCCACCCCCTCCAACCTCCCCCTCACAATCCACCTGCCACTCCCCAAAAAAGAAGGAAAGGCCTCCCATGGGGAGGTACATCTAGTAGAGGCAAGTCCAAGTCCTTTCCCATATCTCAAGGCTACACAAGGTGTCCCGTCATAGGTAGTGGCCTCCCAAAAGCCTGCTCACACACCAGAGATGGATTCTGATCCTACCACCAGTGGGCCTCCCAAGCAGAAAAGCCACACAACTGTCTCACCATGCGGAGGGCCTAGACTATCCCCATGCAGGCTCCACAGCCATTGATCCAACTTTTATGAGTTCCCATTTGTTTGGTTTGGTCATCTCTACAGGTTTCCCCATCATGATCCTGATGCACTTGCTCATAGAATCCCTCTTCTCTCTCTTTGACTGGACTTCTGGACCTCTGCCTGGTGTTTGGCTGTGGATCTCTGCATCTGCCTCTATCAGTCAATGGAGAAAAGCTCTGTGATGACAGTTAGGGTATTCACTGGGCTGATCACTGGGGTAAGCCAGTTCAATTCAGGCACCCTCTCCACTATTTCTAGTAGTCCAAGCTGGGGTCATCTTTGGGGATTCCTAGCAACTTCCCTAGCACTGGATTTCTCTCTATCATGATATCTCTTTCATTGTTTTCCCACTCCATCCCTCTTCCCATTCAACCACTCCATTTCCTTATGTTCTCATCCACTATTCCCTACCCTCCATTGCCCACCCCTCATGCCCAGTTTACTCATGGAGATCTCAACTATTTCCCCTTCCCAGGGTGATCCATGAATACTACTTTGGGTCTTCCTTGTAAGCTAGCTTCTCTGTATTTGTGGGTTGTTGTCTAGTTATCCTTTGCTTAACATATAGTATCCACTTATGAGTGGGTACATACCATGCTTGTCCTTCTGAGTCTGTGTTACCTCACTCAGGATGATATTTTCTAGTTAATTTATGTGTCTGCGAATTTCATGATATCATTGTTTTTCTCCTGAGTAGTACTCCATTGTGTATAAGTACAACATTTTCTTTATCCATTCTTCAGTTGAGGGGCATCTAGGTTGTTTCCAGGTTCTGGCTATTATGAATAATGCTGCTATGATCATAGTTTAGCATGTGTCCTTGTTGTATAATTGAGCATTCCTTGGGTATATGCCCAAGAGTGGTATAGCTGGGTCTTGAGGAAGACTTATTCCCAATTTTCTGAGAAACCACCACACTGATTTTCAAGTGGCTGTACAAGTTTGCGGAGGATTGTTCCCCTTGCTCCACATCCTCTTCAACATAAGCTGTTTGCAGTGCCTTTGATCTTAGCCATTCTGACAGGTGTAAGATGGTGTCTCAGAGTCATTTTGATTTGCATCTCCCTGATGACTAAGGATGCTAAACAATTCCTTAAATGTCTTTCAGTCATTTTAAATTCTCCCTTTGAGAATTCTCTGTTTAGCTCTATAGCCCATTTTTTAAATTATATTGTTCATTATTTTGATGTCTACTTTCTTGAGTTCATTATATATTTTGGAGATCAGCCCTCTCTCAGATGTGTGGCTGGTGAAGATTTTTTCCCATTTTGTCTTATTGACTGTGTCCTTTGCTCTACAAAAGCTTCTCAGTTTCAGCAGATTCCATTTACTAATTGTTGTTCTCAGTGTCTGTGCTACTGGTATTATATTTAGGTGACAATGCATTCAGGACTATTTCCTCCTTTCTCTTCTATCAGGTTCAGTGTAACTGGTGTTGTATTGAGGTCTTTGATCTACTTGGACTTGAGTTTTGTGCATGGTGGTAGATATGGATCTATTTGCAATCTTCTACATGTTGACATCCAGTTATGCCAGCACCATTTGTTGAAGATACTTTCTTTTTTCCATTGTACAGTTTTGACTTCTTTGTCAAAAATCAGTTGTTCATAGGTGTGTGGGTTAATGTCAGGGTCTTCAATTTGATTCTGTTGTTCCACATGTCACTTTTTATGCCAATACCAAGCTGTTTTTATTACTCTAGCTCTATAGTAGAGCTTGAGGTCAGGGATGGTGATACCTCCGCAGGTGGCTTTGTTGTACAGGATTGTTTTAGCTATCCTGGTTTTTCTGTTTTTCCAAGTGAAGTTGAGTATTGTTCTTTCCAGGTCTGTGAAGAATTGTGTTGGTATTTTGATGGGGATTGCATTGAATCTGTAGATTGCTTTTGGTAAGATTGCTATTTTTACTATGTTAATCCTGCCTATCCATGAGCATGAGAGATCTTTCAATTTTCTGCTATCTTCTCCAATTTCTTTCTTCAGAGACTTAAAGTTCTTGTCATATAGGTCTTTCACTTGCTTAGTTAAGGTTACCCCAATGTATTTTATAGTATTTGTGGCTATTGTTAAATATTTTTAAACTATGCAAGGTTCCATATTAAATGCAGAATCTTCACACCTATGATGATAAATGAAGCCTGGTCTGGTTTCATTTTCCTTCCACCATTATCCCACACCCTTAAAATTCATTCTCACATATATTCCCTGGACTTCTGCTTGAATGAATTAGCAAAATAAAAAATAATCTTTTTAATAGGTGGCATGCCTCCTCATAGACTACACTTTCTATCTTCCCTCTAGGACCCTGGTTTGCCTTCAGTCTGGTTATAGTCTAGAGTCTATTGGTGGGCCCGGGGGACATCAATATTGTCTTGCCTGGCATTTCCTTCAGAGAAAAATTACTGATCGTTTAGAAGACAATGAAGGATTAATTTCCTTATGAAAAGGTGAAGGAAACATTTCAGGTGGTGGTTGGATGTACCAAAAGTAGAGTTACTACAGTTAAAGTAAATCATTGAAAATATGAGTTTTCAAAATTCTCAGCTTCAGTAGGTTCCTCCCACATATCCCCATCAAGAGTTACAGGATCCATTCTTTACCAATTAATGCTCTTACTTTAATGGCGAACACCCTCTGAGGCTGGGACTTGAATTTTTGCTCTAATCCAGGCAATCTTTTTTTTTTTTTTTTTTCTTTTTGGTTTTTCGAGACAGGGTTTCTCTGTGTAGCTTTGCGCCTTTCCTGGGACTCACTTGGTAGCCCAGGCTGGCCTCGAACTCACAGAGATCCACCTGGCTCTGCCTCCCTAGTGCTGGGATTAAAGGCATGCGCCACCACCGCCCGGCTCAGGCAATCTTATAATGAGGGCTTTGGTTTGATTTTCCACAACGTGAGCTCTGTGGCTCATGGAAAGAAGATTCTCTTCCAGGGCTCACTTACAAACCTTTAAACTTTTCATGTGCATCTGGAAAAGGTCAGTTTTATCATTGAGTTCACTGTTGTCCTTCACCATGTTCTGAGATGCTAGAAGTTGTATAATTTTATCATGGAGCTTATCCTTATCATTTGTGAATTTATCCAGAGATGCTAAGAGCAACCAACCAACATCACCATTTTCCTTATTTTTCCTCAAATGGATAAAAGTTTCATATACAAGGACACCAAATCCATTGTTACTCATAACTGCAAATCAAATATACTTATCTCCATGGGCTTTCTGAACTCTCATCTAGGAGAGACTTCAGTAACTGTAGGTATTGTTGAATTGAAAACCCCATTTCAAATACTTTGTTTTTTAATTTTTATTTTATAATTAATTTAATTTTACATGTCAGCCACGGATTCCCCTGTCCTCCCTCCTCCCACCCCCCAGGCTTCCCCCCCAATCCACCCCCTATTCCCACCTCCTCCAAGGTAAGGTCTCCCCTGGGTAGTCAGCCCAGCCTGGTAGATTCAGTTGAGGCAGGTCCAGTCCCCTCCTCCCTACACCAAGGCTGAGCAGAGTGTCTCAGCATAGGCCCTAGGTTCCAAAAAGCCAGCTCATGCACCAAGGATGCGTCCCGGTTCCACTGCCTGGGGGCCTCCTAAACAATTCAAGCTAATCAACTGTCTCACTTATCCAGTGGGCCTGGTCCAGTTTCATGGGAGCTCCTCAGCTATTGGTTCATAGTTCATGTGTTTCCACTAGTTTGGCTATTTGTCCCTGTGCTTTTTCCAATCATGGTCTCAATACCTCTTGCTCATATAATCCCTCCTCTCTCTCTCTCTCTCTCTCTCTCTCTCTCTCTCTCTCTCTCTCTCGCTCTCGTTCTCGCTCTCTCGCTCTCTCGCTCTCTCACCGAATGGACTCCTGGAGCTCCACCTGGGGCTTGGCCGTGGATCTCTGCATCTGCTTCCATCAGTCACTGGATGAGACATGTGGGCCAATGGAACTGAACTGAAGACACTGACATTAATCCGCACACCTATGAATATATGATTTTTGACAAAGAAGTCAAAACTATACAATGGAAAAAAGAAAGCATCTTCAACAAATGGTGCTGGCATAACTGGATGTCAACATGTAGAAGACTGCAAATAGATCCATATCTGTCACTGTGCACAAAACTTAAGTCCAAGTGGATCACAGACCTCAACACAAATTCAGTTACTCTGAACCTGATAGGAGAGAAAGTAGGAAGTAGTCTTGAATGCATTGGCACCGGAGATCACTTCCTAAATATAACACCAGAACACCAGTAGCACAGACACTGAGAGCAACAATTAATAAATGGGACCTCTTGAAACTGAGAAGCTTTTGTTAGCCAAAGGACACAGTCGATAAGACAAAACGACAGCCTACAGAATGGGAAAAGATCTTCACCAACCCCACATCTGACAGAGGGCTGATATCCAGAACATATAAAGAACTCAAGAATTTAGACATCAAAATACCCAACAGTCCAATTAAAAAATGGGCTATAGAGCTAAACAGAGAATTCTCAACAGAAGAATCTCAAATGGCTGAAAGACATTTAAGAAATTTCTCAACATCCTTAGTCATCAGGGAGATGCAAATCAAAACAACTCTGAGATACCATCTTACACCTGTCAGAATGGCTAAGATCAAAAACACTGAAGACAGCTTATGTTGGAGAAGATGTGGAGCAAGGTGAACACTTCTCCACTGTTGGTGGGAATGCAAACTTGTACAGCCACTTTGGAAATCAATATGGTGCTTTCTTAGAAAATTGGGAATCAACCTCCCTCAAGACCCAGATATACCACTCTTGGGCATATATCCAAGGAATGCTCAATCATACCCATTTCAAATACTTAAAAGATTCATTCTTATACTTCTGTTGCTCTATATTCTCTTCCAGCACCAAAATCCATATTAGTCGGGGTTCTTTAGAAGTATCAGAACTTATAGAATGAATATATATGTAAATAGATAGATAGATAGATAGATAGATAGATAGATAGGGGATTTATTAGATTTATGGGGTATAAATCAGCTAATTCAAGAATGGCTAGCTATCAACAGAAAGTCCAAGAATCCAACAGTTGATCAGTTCATGAGGCTGGATGCCTCAGCTGGTCTTCTGTGTACAATGGAATCCTGAATAAGCAGGTTCTAATGCCAGTGAAAGAATGGACTTGCTGGTATGGAAGGGCAAGCAGACAAACAGAAAAGGCTGCCTTCTTCCATGTCCTTATATAGGCTTCTAGCAGAAGGCATAGTCCAGATTAGATCTGGGTTAAAGTATGTCTTTACACCTCAAAAATTTGGATTAGAATTAGATCTTTCCATTTAATTAAGCAGAAATTCCTCACAGGTGTGCCCTCCAGTTTTAGATTTTAGTTAATTCCAGATATAGTCAAATTGACAACCAAGAATAGCCATCACAAATTCTTTGCTACATCAGGACAAATGTAATTTTCTAGTGTTTGTGAGGAAGATTTATCTTGCTCTAGCAAGATCTTTTTTTTATAAGAGATTAGTTTTAAATTAGAAAGAAGTCATTTTACTCATTCCATTTGCTGAATCAATGACTCAGAAAAATCAAGGACTGGAAGCTCTCTTCTGTTGCTGGATCCTAATGGCTCCCTCATGGAAGGGGGTGAGAAGGCACAGCATCAAAGACACAGACACTGGGAGTCAGTTGAAGGCAAACAGCAAACTCATTTATTCAGTAATGAGGAAGCCTTAAATATCTTCCTCCCAGAACCCAAGTTGTGTCCCAATCTGGTGGCATTGCATGGTTGTCCCTCATTGACTGGGTATGATCAGCAACTCTGACAGTGCCTGTTGCTAGGCCCTCAGGCAGACTTCAGGTTGGCTCATAAGGAAGTATGTTGTGTGCATGCCTTGGCAACTGGTTTGAGCCAATTTTCTTGACCATGTGGGCCTGTTCTACTACATAGCCACTCTTTTATTTTATTACATGGGCACCCAGTGGTGTTGCTGTTTGCCTGTAGAGATCTCTAGGCCCCGGGGACAGGGGATGAGGAGACCCAGAAGCAATGATACAGACTCTGGGAGGTTGCAAGCAAGCTCATTTATTTTTAGGAAAAGGTAAGCCTTATATGCCCTCCATCCCATCCTGGGGGAAGGTCTGATGAATATGCATCTGGTACAATGCCAAGGCTGCTCCTCATTGGTCCAGGTCACCTCAGGTGTCTTTTAGCAGATGTTGCTGAGTTGGTGCTTTTTGATAGGCTCTGGAATCTGCTGGCCATTGCTTGCCTCAAGGCCCCCCTTTTGGCTATTTTTACAAGATGCCTTGTCATAGCAGGAGCAGTATAATGCATGCTCTAGCTGATCTGAAATGTGCAGCAGTTTTACCTGCCTCACAGTGGGAGTCTGAATTCTTTGCTCCGGCCTTGTTGACCCCACCTCAGGGGTGCTCAGCAACTGGACTGTGCCCATCTTAGGTTGGCTTGCCAAACAAGCTCTTACCCTTCATTGACTATCAGCCCTCAAAGAGTATGTCCATTCCTAGGGAGTCAGCCCAGGTGGGGAAGGCTAGGCAGTAGCCTTTTGATTTTCAGAAAGCCAGGCATACAGAACCTCCTGTGAAGGGCTATGAGTTGAATGTTCAAAAGCCATTAACACCTGTAGAGTCACCTTAGTGGCCACCTGTTGTTGCTAGATGTACTGTAGGAGACACTTAAAAAGGAGAAAGATTAAAAACACCACCCCACCAATCAAAATATAAGTGAAAATCCAGGAGGATCAAACAGCCTTTTTATATCATGCCAACCTTTTCAAAAAATAAAGAGTCAAAGGTCATAACCTCTGCCCTTGTCTGATTTAACTCAAAAATTTCTTGTGTTAGCTGTAATGAATAATATAGAAACTTAGCTGACCCTGGGCCCTTAATATATTTAGCTAGCTCCTGGTGTGCTAAACTAACATTCATATAAAATGAGGAAAAGTGAGGGTCCACAAGTCTTCAGCTTTTAGAGGGGCAATGAGAGCAAGAAAAGGAAGTATATATATTACCCATTCTGGGTTATTTCCCCCTTTTTGGAAGCAGGCTGATCTGTGGCCAGGCACACATCTCTTACTGGGACCCATATTGGTGTAGCGGCACTCTAAGGAAAAACACAAGCATACTCTCACCCATGGGTTAGCAGAGGGGCTGGCAGCTGCCATCAGAGGGAGACAGGATCTCTCCATCTCACCAGTGGCAGGGGCATATCCTTTGGCAGAGACACCCACTGCTTGTAGGCCGGGCTGAGCCCCTTGTCATCAAAACTGAGAAAGTTCATAAGGAAAAGGACCTCTGTTAAGGCCAGATGAGGATCTTTCCTAGCCTCTGGTAAGATAGTCCTTGTCAATAGCTCCTTAAGAGCTCTGTTAGTCCTATCCACATTGACTTGTCCCTGTGGATTGCAGGGGATGGCAGTGGTATGGGATATCTTCCAGGACCCCAGAAAGTCATTAAATTATTAAGAGGCACAGACAGGGCCATTGTCAGTCTTAAGTGCCCAAGGTACCCCCATAACTACCATGGCTGACTTAAGGGCCTTGATAGCATTTTGATGGCCTTTTCCCCAGAAAGGGTGAGGGCATAAACAAAGGAGGAACAGGTATCTACATCACATGAACATATTTGAGATTGCCAAAGGAAGAATGATGCATGACATGTATCTGTCAGATGGTATTAGGCAACAAGCCTTGGGGATTAACCCCTGCATGTTGAAGCAGTCCTAAGGGGACAAGAGGAGTGCAAGTGGCACATGCCCGGGACAAATGTTTACATTGGGAAACCAGTAATTCTGGAAGAAGTCTATGCAAATTCTGTGGAGACAGATGGAACTGCAGGTGAAGAGCCCTGGCTTGCTCTAGGAGATCCATATTGGCTGTTAATATGATGGTGTCTGTGACCTCATTTCCTCAAGCCAACATTCCATATAATTTCGAATGAGATCTAATATGTGAGAGGTACCAAGGCTCAGTCCTCTGATTTAGGACATCACATATGAGCAACATGGTGCTGGCAATGGGGGTCAGTGAGTCTTTGACTTGAGAAAAGGCTAGCATATGAACTGCCTGAATAACGTATTGGCTATTGGAAAATATATTAATGGGCTCTATCTGGCACTCCACTAGAACCTTGAGGAGGACCAATAGCTCACCCAATTGAACAGAACCGGGGTTAGGGATAATATATATAACATCTTTGGAGCCAGGGTGCTGGATAAGACCACCAGATCTGTTTTTATTGGAATCTGAAAAGGCCAACGTGGTGTGAAGGATGGGAGTGGAGGAGGGGACTGCATAGGGCTGTATCTGTATTGGAAGTATGGAGAGTTCTGCTAAGATCTTGTTTTTTTGTCAAATGATTATTAATAGTTCTCAGAGTGACTGGGTATTCTTTAAAAAAAAATAGGGGAAGATAAGCTTATCTGGCTCTCATCCACATGTTCTCTGTGCCAGCATCCATGCCTTAAGGCCAAGTTGGGAGGACTGGTCAAATTTAGAGGTAATTTTGGCAGGTCAAGATGTGCTCGTTGTATCCATAGAAGGGGCCCAGATTGAAACATATGCCCCAAATTCCCTGGGTATCCAGAGGACCATTGCCAATATGGGCCTTTGGGGATCATGGGACTTTAAGTCCCTGAAAAAAGAAATTGAAGAAGATGTCAGAAAATGGAAAGATCTCCCATGCTCATGGATAGGCAGGACTAACATAGTAAAAATGGCAATCTTACCAAAAGCAATCTACAGATTCAATGCAATCCCCATCAAAAAACCAACACAATTCTTCACAGACCTGGAAAGAATAATACTCAACTTCATATGGAAAAACAAAAAACCCAGGATAGCCAAAAGAATCCTGTACAATAACATAACCTCTGGAGGCATCACGATCCCTGACTTCAAGCTCTACTATAGAGCTACAGTAATAAAAACAGCTTGGTACTGGCATAAAAACCGACATGTGGACCAATGGAATCGAATTGAAGACCCTCACATTAATCCGCACACCTATGAACATATAATTTTTGACAAAGAAGCCAAAAGTGCACAATGGAAAAAAGAAAGCATCTTCAACAAATGGTGCTGGCATAACTGGATATCAACATGCAGAAGGCTGCAAATAGATCCATATCTATCACCATGCACAAAACTTAAGTCCAAGTGGATAAAGGACCTCAACATAAATCCAGCTACTCTGAACCTGCTAGAAGAGAAAGTAGGAAGTAGTCTTGAACGCATTGCCACTTCCTAAATAGAACACCAGTAGCACAGACACTGAGAGAAACAATCAATCAATGGGACCTCTTGAAACTGAGAAGCTTTTGTAGAGCAAAGGATACGGTCAACAAGGCAAAGCGATAGCCTACAGAATGGGAAAAGATCTTCATCAACCCCACATCTGACAGAGGACTGATATCCAGAATATATAAGGAACTCAAGAAATTAGCCAGCTGCTTCCTAGTGAAAGGTTTACTGCTGCTTATTCAAAGAAGAATTGCCAGGACTATCATGTTACAAGAAAGCATCGACAAAGGTCAGTTTGGAAAGACAAATGGTGGGGAGAAATTGCTGCGAAGATTTTCTCTTTGAGGGAAGAATGTTCATGGTCCTGAAAGACAGATATTTATCAGATTGTGATTGTTCCAAGCCACAGAGGAGGCACGCACGCACACACACACACACACACACACACACACACACAAATAATCTGCAGGGAACCATGACCACCCTTAACAGCAACTTTGAAATCTTCAAAAGAATGATGGGACCCCACAATGACGACGATTCTACATGGACTATGGTAAAGCCATTAAGCTGATTAACACCATGGAAAGATCAGCTTTGGACTGCAAACTGCTCAGGACAATTTTGAGATGGCTAGCTGAGATGATCCAGCCCGACAGACTACTCGAACAAGGACTTGTGACAAGCCTTGCACTTTCCCATTATGCAGAGACTGGACAACAAATGATACAGCTACCTCTCCCTGGACTTGACAATTAACCAAAAATTTCTTTTCAGGATCCTCTAAAGATGTCTTTGCCCCCAAAAAGCAAGAAGTAATTTAAGAAAATGACGTCCACATTCCCAAGAGGTGGGGTGGGAGATTTTTAGTCATTCAATGGCTTATGGATAATTGTCATTGTTTACGATTGTTGGTTACAAGCTGTTAATTGTTAATGGTCAATAAAAAAGCTAAACAAAGGAGATTAGATACAGGGTTTTTATTTAAAGAAAAGGAAAAAAGAAAAAAGAAGATATAGAAATGGGTAGATCATTGAATCTACTCTGAAAAAAGGGAAGATATAGAAATGATGAAGATAAAAGGTAAGTTTTTGGATCTACTAAAAAAAAAGAGAATATGGATATGATAAGATAAAAAGGGAGATTATTGAATCTACTTTTAAAAAGGAACTACTTGTTTTAAATAAGTAATGAAATTTTTTTGTCTGAATTTGTCAAACGTTAATGGACTGGGCATTGTTAATGTAATTCTTGACTATATATTGTATATACTTATTGGATATAGTTTTTTTGCATTAGTTATAAGCTTTTTTTTGTTTTTTTTTGTTTGTTTGTTTGTTTTTTTTCCCCATGGAAGGTGAAGTTAGTATTTTTTTTCTTTTATTTATTTATTTATTTATTTTTAAATTTTTATTTTACAATACAATTAAGTTCTACATACAGGCACAGATTCCCTTGTTCTCCCCCCTCCCGGCCCCCTCACCTTCCCCCCAGCCCGCCCCCCATTCCAATCTCCTCCAGGGCAAAGCCTTCCCCACAGACTGAGATCAACCTGGTAGACTCAGTCCAGGTAGGTCCAGTCCCCTCCTCCCAGGCCGAGCCAAGCGACCCTGCATAGGCCCCAGGTTTCAAACAGCCGACTCATGCAATGAGCACAGGACCCAGTGCCACTGCCTGGATGCCTCCCAAACAGATCAGGCCAATCAACTGTCTCACCCACTCAGAGGGCCTGATCCAGTTGGTGACCCCTCAGCCATTGGTTCATATTTTATGTGTTTCCGTTTGTTTGGCTATTTGTCTCTCTGCTTTATCCGACCTTGTTAAATTTTAGACAAAAAAAAGGAAATGAGGTGATATTGTTTTTCCCAATATATTGTGAACACTAATAAACTTATCTGGGGTCAGAAAACAGAACAGCCACTAGATATAGAGGCCAGAAAATGGTGGCTCACACACCTTTAATCCTAGCATTCCAAAGGCAGAGGTCTGTCTGGATCTCTGTGAGTTCAAAGCCACACTGGAAACAGCCAGGCATGGTGACACAACACCTTTAAACCCAGGAAGTGATGGCAGAAAGCAGAAATGGATATAAGGTGTGAGGACCAGGAACTAGAGCTGGTTAAGCTTTTAGACTTTTAGCAGTAGTCCAGCTGAGATCCATTCGGATGAAGACTCAGAGGCTTCCAGTTTGAGGAAACGAGATCAGCTGAGGAATGAGGTGAGGTTAGCTGTGGCTGGTTCTGTTTATCTGATCTTTCAGCATTCACCCCAATACCTGGCTCTGGGTTTGTTTTTATTAATAAGACCTTTTAAGATTCATGTTACAAGAAAGACTCCAGGCTCCAATACAGCTTTAAGCAAGTAGTACCAATCAAATAAGTTTGTAACTACATGGACCATTGAGCAAGGACCTGCTGAAACAGGGGGATTCTGGGCCTGACTTAATGGCTACCTTCTGGATGAGGGAGAGATCAGCTATGGGGTGGGAATCCAGGGCTGGACATTGGCATTTGGGCCCATATTGACCCGGAAGGTTTCTACGGGCCTATGGACTGACAGTGGTGCGGGCTGTGAGGGTTGTAAGATGCCACAGAAGAGCAGCCACCTCCTGAGGCAGGCAAGTACTTAGGTAGATCCCCCCAAGAATCCTGTGGTGGAGGCAACTTATTTTAGCCAGTTTCCTCTACCCTATGTGCCTGTCCTACCACACTCTACCTGCTTCCTAGTGATGTTTACAGATGTTGGATGGTCACATTTTCATGATATTGTAACTTAGACTATGATATAAATGGCTGACTATCACATGGATTGTAAATTGCAATATGGAAGGTCTGAATTTGGGGGGAAAGTCTTAAACTGAACTTGATCCTGAAGTTTCCTGTGACTGTATTTAAACACAGCATCTCATAGTCTACTCACAGTGGGGCATTCTAAAATGATAGAACTTTACAGAGATGTTAAGCAATTTATTTGAGAGCAATAATTTATAGTAACTACATTTGGCTAGTGAATTAATCTTCCATAAATGTCCCATGGTCTGAGAAAGACAAACATAATATATGTTACATTATGTTGTCCTAGGGTTGATTTTTATATTTGAATTGCTGCAAAAAATACAGACAGTAATATTGGATTAGGTTGTGTCTGTGTAAAAGATCCTCCACAATTTGAAGTTTTATCTAAACTGTATATTATTTTCAGGTGATGAAGCCTAAAAGTTTCAATGGCTAGCCTCTTCTCAGGGATTATCTTGAAGACTATATGGTTTATTCCCTAACTTATACTGCTGCGATAAGGTCTTCTAAGAGCAGAAATATTGTTTTATTAGTGTTCCAGCAGGCTCCTAACTTGGAGTTACTAACATCTTTTTCTTGAAAGCTGAACTCCAGGACACTTGTCCCAGGATAAACATTAGTTTTTATACAGCTAACTGTGTGTGTTTATATGAGAATGTCAGGCAGTTGCTTTCTGTGATAACAGAACTTGAAGTCTAGGAGAAGACACGCAGCATGTGGAAAAGGATTTTCTCTAAATATAGCAGCAGACAAGGCTGTAACCTATCAGTAGAATTAAGTTAGTGGACCCTCATTCCGTTGTATATATAAAGTAGAAAGACTTGACAGACGCTTGTCCAGTATGTGCAAGGTCTTGAGTTAAATAAATAAGTAAATTTTAAAAGGATCTGAGAAAAAGGAGTAATGTAATCATGTGAGAACATGGCTGTCTAAATGAGATATTTCATAAAAGTTCTTCAGATTCTGCTTGTATGTGCACATATGGATGATTGCAGACCTGAATGTGAGCTATTTATGATATAAAATAATTATAAAATGGGGCACATCTTTTGAAAATATTTAAAAATGCCACTTCCAAAGGGCCATTTAATGATATTTTTATATATACACATTAATATAAACCATCATTATCCAAGAATTAAGAAAAGAATATTATTTTATTTTTAACAATAATTGTATTATTTTATTCCTACTTATTTATTGATGTGGTACCATGCATATCAAAAGGTGCATGTGGAGGCTGGAGGACAACTTGTGATATTGTCAGTCCTTTTCTTCACCATGTAGGTCACAGGGATCAAACTCTGGTCGTCAGACTCCAGAGTGAGTTCCATTACATGAGAGCCACTTCATTTGCCTGGAATTTCTTCATATTTGTGTTTGTCTCACATGCAGAGTCAGAGCAAGGATGTGTACTCATTCCATGACATCATTCCTCTTACTGGAGATTAAAGAGTGAAATCCACTCCACAAATTTGGAGTGAACTCAAGCCAAGTGTCAAGAGTAGATAATGCAAAACAAAAATGATAAATAAATAAATGAAATGTGTTAAAGGAATAAAGAATATAGATTGTAGATTTATAGACAGAGTTCAAAAAGTAAAGAAAAGAATAAATAGAGACCTAAGAGCTGTGAGTCAAGTTTGTCTTGGCCGAGCACAGCAGATGATTAATTGTAAGAGTGCGTTAGCCTCTTCATTTCTTTGTGTAGTCATTTACTCAACAAATGGTACTGATCTCATAATTCCTGCCCTGGCACATATGCACATTGCAATTTACATTGATGAATAATGTGTATATAATTACTGTTTACACGGAGACTATGTTTATTATACTATAGAGGCTATAGACATTGAACAACTGAAAAAGCAAATAGTTACAAATGCTGGCAAACATTTGTAGGCAAACAAATTAAGAAATCAGTATGAACAATGGGCTTTATATTGGCTATCATGCTTGGGATTTCTGTGGAAATATTTAAGCAAAACATTCAAAATAGGTAAACTCAATCTTAAAAACAAATGTTTAGAAGAAGGTGATATTCAGGTAGAGGAAAGTATATTGGCAGGGCTTCTGAAAAAGCAATATAATCATAATGTTTTTGACAAAATAATAAAAAGGAAGCAAATAGAACTGGGAGTCTGGAACTTAGTGTGAATGAAGAGGGCCATGTGGTTGGGCATGGTCTGCTGTGACCTTAATTAAGTATTTCGTAAGCTCTTACTTAATACAAGGCTCTTTTTTATGTAAATGGATTTAAAGGTGAGCCAGAGATCAAGGCTGTCCATTCTATACAGATTTAAAATGGAAACAAAATAAAAAATAAATCTGATTTCAGAGGCCAATTGTTGAAAATAAGAAAATAAAGCATGTTCAAATTCCCAGAGGAATTTGGGGCTTTTACTTCCAAACCTGTATATGAGACAAGCCACTTTGAGGGGAAAATGTTCGAATTGAACTACAACTCAAAGCAATTATAGATAAAAATAGTCTGAAAAGAAACTCTAGGGCAGGGAGCACTGTCCTATGCTATGTAAAGGAAGTAAGCATAGCAGGTCAGTGTAGTTTTGTTTAAGAAGCAACAAGGCTTGTGTGATGAGAATTCAGGAAACAGGCAGGACCATATCAAGCATGACCTTCCAAACTATAGCAAAGCCTGGTGTTTTGCCCCGTTTACCAGATGTACCTGGTGGGTTTGAAGAAGCAAAGTACACAGATCAACTTATATTTTGAAGGAACAGACCAGGTTTCATGGTTAAGATGAAACAAAATAAGTGCAAGTTCCACAAAGTCATGACAGCAACATAGACCTGGGTAGTAATGTCAGATTAGCAGAAGCACATAGATTGGACTTATATTTTAGAGACAGTGTGAATAATAGTTTACTATATATCTCTATATTGAGACGGAGGCGTTTAGATTGGAAAAACAAAGGCCCTTTCTCGTTTTTATTAAATTTGCTATTTGAGAATTTCATGTATGTATATAATGTAGTGTGATTACTCTTTCACGCACACCCTCTCCTATCTCGAACTCATCTCGATCAATTCCTCCCCTTAACCGCTAACAGTCCTCTTCCAAGATGTGTGACCACGAGTCTGAATCATCTAGTGGAACCTGGTGGAGTCATCAATGGGTACATAAATGAAGGCCAAGATGCTCCCACTCTGTGGGTCTATTATTATTATTATTATTATTATTATTATTATTATTATTATTATTTTAGTAATATATTAATTATTGATATATTATTACTTACATATATTAGTCTATTATTAATAATAGACTCTGTGGGTCTATTATTAACAAATAGTTCGATTATAAAATATCGGGCTTCTGAGCTCCTTTTCAATGCATGATTGACTATTTATAGTCCCTTTCATTTTTTTTCTCTTCAGTTCTGGGGATAGAACCCAAAAGTTTTGCATAATGGGCAAGTGTTCTGCCATTGAGCCACATCCGCAAACCCTTATGATTCCTTCTTATGCAGACACAGTTCAAGCATCCCCAGCTGCTCTGGGTTCCTGGTGCAATGGCTCTGCCCTGTTTGGAGAATGACCTTTGATGTCTGTCCTTTCTATCTTCCTGCTCCTCCATTCTTTGCAGCTCCTGTTCTGCAATGCACCCTGAGACTTAGAGAGGTTAGCAGAAATGATGTATTTTATGTTAATCATCCACACATCACTAATTCTCAGCAACGTGCACAGCCACAAGTCTTGGAATTCATCACTGTTCACTTGGGAGAGGTTTCTCTGAGCCTGAGAGTTTGGTTTCTCTACGGGTACACACGTAAACATTAAGAAGGCAATATCAGCTGTGTCAGTTTGGCTAAACAACAGTAATTGATTTAATCTAGGGGCCATGCTCCCACACCATGGATAGGTGTATAGTATCAGGCATGGGTTCTCTTCTGTGGAGTGTGCCACAGATCCAAACAGAGAGCAATTAGTTATCTCGTTTAGTACAGTGCCGCTGGTGCACAAATGCACATACATCTTTTGTCAAGTTTTTTCTAATAGATTGTATATCTGGGTAAGACCACAGATACTTTATCTCCCTTCATAGTCTGCATAGTATTTTCTGGCACTGTGAAAAATAATCTGGAAGGAGGACGCTTCTGTCTCAATCCCAGCTTCATTTTTCTATATCATGCATGCATGATATGTGCTACTTTTATCAATAAGTTCTTCTTGTATAGTTCAAGAAGAATAGTAAAAAGCCTGCATTTTTGGGGAGTCTCATGAGATCTTCAAATCCAAAAATTCAAGGACATATTTACTGCTGGCACTCGGTTTTTTGTTTAACAACCCATGGCTATAGGGAACAAGTTTGCCTAGCCTGGCAGGGTTATCTCCCTCAAACCTCTTTTTTTTCCTGAAAAATAGATTATATTTTAACAATTGGTTACAGCATGAATTTTCATATGACTTTCTAGTACTCTTTTCCTTTAATTAACACTTTTGCCCTATCATCTCCCCTATTTTCTGATACCCTCCTTGCTTAAAAGTACCCATTTACTCCTTACTACTTTTATATATATTACTTATATTCCATTTTCCTGTCTCTGTTATGGAATTCTCCTCCCAAAGGCCTCATTATGGAATTTGGGCATCTACTGGAACTTTAAGCTGAACAGATATAATTTATAATTCCAAGCTAGCATCTACATATGAGGGAGAACATATGGCCTTTGTTTCTCTGAAGCTGTCTTACCTCCCAGTGCAATTTTTTACCTGTTTTATCTATTTATACGCAAATTTTGTGACTTCATTTTTTCTTTACAGTTGAATAAAATTCCATTGTTTATGTGTGCCATATTTACATGTGCATTCATTGCATGTGTGTGCCATATTTATACATGCATTCATCAGCTGATGAGAACTGGGATGGTTCCATTTCCTAGCTAATGCTCTGTACAGCAATGAACACAGATGAGCAAATATCTCTGTAGTAGGGCATAGAGGACTTTGGGTACTTATATGCCCAGGTATGGCATAGCTGGGTCATATGGCAGCTGTATTTTTAGCTGTTTGGTAATCTCCACATTAGTTTCCACAGTGACTGGACCAGTTTGCACTTCCACCAAGAGTGAGTGAGTATTCCTTTTTCCCTACATCCTAGGTAACATTGGTTGTCATTTAGTTTATTGATGATAACCATTCTGACTAAGGTGAGATGTAATTTCAAGGTAGTTATAACTTGCATTTCCCTGTTGGCTATTGATTATGAACACTTTAAAGTGTTTAGCAGCCACTTGTATTTCTTCATTTGATAATTGTTTGTCTATATACAGAGCATATTTTAAAAAAATTTTTTTCTTGGTATTATTTTGGTTGTTTTTGACATATTATAGATATTAATTTTCTGGTCAGATTTATTTTAAGATATGTGGATAGGGAAAGAAGAATTCAGCCTAAGGCTCCAAGAGGTATAAACAATGACTGGAAAATTATTCAGAAACTGAGAGAAAACAATGTAAAATGTATCTATATCATAGGACAAGCTCAGCATGAGGAACTGAAGAAGTGGTTGGAGGCTGAAGTCTAGGAGAGATTGGAAAGTATTGTGCTGGCAGTTACAAAAAGGGCTGAGGATGTAGCTAATTTGGTCAGTGGTCAGGAAGATGTGAAATAAATGAGTAAACAGTTTTATGGAAGATAAATTTGACTGGTTAAGTAGTTACACTAGTAAGTTAGCAATTGTAGGCAAAGTAAAAGTCATTAATAGGAAAAAATTTGCTTGCTATGACAGAATCACGTTTTATTACCAATAGCCTGGCAAAAGGTGAAAATAAAGGTTATTTAAATGCTTTCTGATCCAGAGGTACACTGTATAAGTACAGCCATCTAAATAAAGATAATCAGAGAAAGTAAATGATGCATACTGATATAGCTTAAATAACTTACCATCACAGATGTAGTTAAAATTCTAAATGAGCAAGACACCTGTAGATACCTTGAGCAAAAATCTTGTCTGTAACGCTTACCAGCTTCAGAATTTATGTTTGTCTGTAAAAATATTAACAACACTATTTTACTTGAGGCTTCTTTGTCTTATTTAAAAAGACAATCAAAAACTGAAGTTTATGAAGTAAAAGTACAGAAATTATAAAATTAATTTAAGTTTTGTACAAAGAAATATAGGTCATAGTTTGGTAATATTTTTCTTCATTTGTTCTAACCAAGTGCATTGAGCAATAGTACCATTGTCTTCACCAAGATCTTTATGATTCTAGTCAAGCTTCCTTTATAAAATGCTAACTGGCCTGTTTATGGCTTCCAGCTCAATTTTCTAGTCAAATGTTAATTAATATCACAGAACTTATAGAATACTTTCCACAAGAGAGGTTTTAGTAGAGTAGTAAAGATAAAAGCTTAACTGTAGAGAGATCAAAAGAAATTTGAGTGAAGAGAGTCAATGATTAGACACACCCTCTGAAGAATTTACTTTCATAAGGAACAAAGAGAAAGTGGGATCAAGGGTGATATTTATTCTTGTTTTTATTTTACTTTTATAGACAGAAGCATAACAGCATGTTCATGGAAATGATTGTGTAGGTGGGGATATTTGGTACAGAACAGCATGTCTCAGTGTGTAAAGTCCTTTGGTAGTAAGACTGCAGGCATTCCCGTGGCCAGGAGTGAGTTTAAATGTAGCACACTAGTTAATCTTTGATCAAACAAGACTTTATAGAACAGAAAAACAAGTTTGAATTTCATGGATCAGAAATCAAGTTGAAGGTTAAAACTGATCAGAAAATGTAATTTTGGTTTTTCAAAATTGTGTTAGGGTTTAATTTCTGGTGACCACTTGTTTCAGAAGATGTCAATGACAGGGATTATTGTTAGAATAAGAAAAAAAAAACCAGAACAAAAAAACCTTACATTTGAAACTGAAAGAAAGGAAATGAAGGATTGATGATTGGGTTGGACAGCCACATAGAGACTGATATTTCCAAAGCTGAAAACTCTGGTAATGGACCACCACGCTTATAAGACAAAAGCCAAATAATGAGTGGCACAAGCAGAAAGGCTGGAATGTTGGCAAGGTTAGTCCCATATCAACTTGAACCTGGTGAGAATGTTTTACATGGAAGACATATGATGATGTGAAGGGTGCCTCCTCAAACTAGAGTCAAAGACTGGAAAGCATAATCCAGAGCTTGGCAGGGCCAAACATTTGTAGTTATTGGTCAGTGTTTGGAGTACCCATGTTCCCCAATCTAAGATCTAGAACCACAGCAGCACGTGCTCATAAGTGGAATAGAGATCAGGCTACCTTCCAACATCTGGTGATGAGCAGACAGTGAGAATTAAAGTTTAAGGAAGAGTGGTCAGTCCAGTTGTGGGTTATTTTGGATAATGAGAAAATTCGAGGCAGAGTCACTACAGATGCTAAATATAAATCAAATGAGTCTATATTTTGACCACAAATTTTATAACATCAGAGTTCTTCTATTATAGCAATGCATATTCATGGTTGTTATCTAAAATATCTACAAAGATTAATAATCATAAATTGCACATTTTGATTGGAAGTATAAAAAATATGCAGAGCCAAAAAATGCCCAAATACTCTCACCTAACCTGACATGCTGTTCATTATTCCTTTCATTTTTACTAATTTATCAAAGCATAGAAATACTAAAATGTATATATTTTAATGGTTTTCAATATCTGAGACATTAATTCAGACCATTGGTTACTAAGAATATTTGTAATTTGTATTTTATAAACATTCTTTTTGTACATCTTGGGAAACATGCATTAATTTGCTAGGACCTATTATTTTCAGTTCCAGAAAAGAATAATTTGTTCTATTTTGATTTTAGATTTCTCCATCCTTCATTTTTATATGCATTATAATTTTGTAATAAGTAACATTGTAGTTTGAAAGTGAGCACAGCCTCATTATTGACCTGGAGAGATGTAACTAAACTTAAAATGTGACTTTGACTCCTTCCCTACCCTGGAGTAAAGTCTCTATTAAACTTTCTTGATTCTTATGTGAGATTTTAACATGGAGTTCATATTACATGTGGGTGTCTCTGAGGTGCACATTTTCAGCTTCCTAGGAGAGCCTTGCTTGCTAAGACTTTGCTTTGCATCATGTCATTGGTGACAACTCATGAACAGAACCAAGCAGAAGAGTAGAACTGGAGACCCATTGGAGGATTATCTTTTCTTCAGGAAGCAGATTTTGCCTCCACAAATAAGCAAAGGTTAGTTTTTACATTTTTTCTACTTTTGGAATTTGTAAACGCATTATTGTTTCAACTCATCTGTCTTATTTTTCTACACATTGGGAATACTTTGCATATTTCAACAAACCACTTCTCACTGACTAAAAATGCAGTAAATACTTGCTGTAACCCCTTTTTTGTTGTTCTGATAAATCTTCTAGTAAGAACACCTAATGTAAAAACCTAGAAGGTAGCAGCAGGGCACTGGGGACTCTGCAGGGCTGGACATGCTTCCTCTAGGGACTCAAAAGAACCAGCATGTGGATATGCATCCCCTTAGCTTCTTCTCTGACATGCTGTCTTTTCTTTTTTCTTACATTTTAGTATCTGGCCCATGATGCCTAACCCAGATGGAGCTTTTGTTCCTCTTGTCAGACATAATTTGTCTGCTGGTTTCCTGCTGTTCTATTGCTGAGCCTTGTGTTTGATATTATCCAATTTTGCTCCCTGGTTCACCCACTTGGATAGAATCTAATGCGCTGACATTTTAGATCCTCAAACTCTCCCAGTTCCCCTATAGCTTGCCTTTCTTGGCAACAGCTCAGTTGGAACGATAATGACTTTACTCTTGGCCTCATTGCTTGGCAAACTTGAGTTTCCCTTTTTCCATAGATGACTTTACTGAAATATGACCCTGGCTGGAGTTAGAGACATTGTGTTTGTAATTATCTGAAGTTTGCCATGGGTACTGAGGTATGCTACGGCCAACCACAGAGCAGTAGAGCTGCCTTCTTGAGTCCAGTGAATTCCTCTCCAGCTGACACTGTCCTTTTCCTGGGCCAGACATATCGGGATACGATCCAATGCTTGCCATCCAAAGTGTATAAAGAATAACTCCCTATCATTGTGCAGGCACAATGTGTGTGTGTGTGTGTGTGTGTGTGTGTGTGTGTGTGTGTGTCTAGGAACATAATTAATAACTTATATAATGACTGAAGGGAAAAAGAGAGCTCATTTTTAAATGTTTAAAATACAAGAAGCATTTCCATTTACAGATTTCCTTCTTTTCTCTGTACTTACCCTTCAACCCTGAGCCCATACTTCAGTGAAATTATTTTCTACAAAGCTACTGATAATGATGTCTCAGAAAACACTATTCACCAGTTACAACCTCATACAATTTAGTGCAATAAAGCAGCAACACCAGGTTTTCCTCTTCATATCCATTCATTATCTTACTTTCTACAAGTTCCTCTAGAAACTCTCCTATATTCAAACTTTATACAAATTCTCTGATCAATATCCTTGATGTTCTTGTGTTCAATTATAGCTTGCTGTAGTTGGAATATGAAGTGACTTTCCAAAAGGCTTAGGCTTGCTCCCTAACCAGTGGCACTATTTTGAAAAATCTTGGAAACTTTTGGAGTTGGATCCTTGTAGAAAGAAGTAGTAGATCTTTGGTGTTGTATCTTGTTCCTGTTTCTTTCTGTGCTTCCTGAATGCCCTAGTGTGAGCTACTCAACCCCACCACATTGTCATCCTCATAATGGACCCAAAATTTTATTAGTCAAAATGTCCCTTGAGTTGTTCATGTCAGCATTTCTTTCACTGTGACGAAAGCCTAGGACATGCCTTTGCAAATGTGTATCTTTCCCCAGATATTTCTCCATTCATAAGAATCAATGCTTCCAACTCATTCTGAATGTCCCCACCTGAATGTTTTTAAAGCACTTAGAAATTAATTGCTCTAAACAAGATAGCTTTTCCTCAGTTTCTCATCTCTCCACCATCATGAATTCATTGCCCACAGTAGCCGTCAGTCATCTTTCTCCATAAAGTACTCGTAAGTCTTCATGTTGTACTCTTTCAAAGCTACCCACACCACTCTTCCCTATCCTTTACTCATTTCCAACTCCACGGCTCCATCACAGTTTTGCCTGAATGAACTTAGAAACTTGATAATTGTTTATTCTTTCAGCCCATTATGTAGTCAAATTATTCTTTCCAAATGATAATGGTAAGAATCACTATTCTGTTTAAAATTGTCTAACTTTGCCATGGGATCTATATTTAATCCATGAATGAAAGGCCCTCAATGGTCCACACAGCCACACAGCCTTATAGTTTCCACCCAGTAGTTTCACCCTCACATTTTCTTTTTTCTTTCTCTTTTTTCTTTTGATTTATGCTATGTGTCTTTTACATCATGTATCTTGATCCCATTAATTTCCCCAATCCTTCTCATCTGCCCGCTACCCCTGCACCCCCTCCAATAAAACAAAATTTAAGAGAAAAAAAGGGGGAAAAAAGATTAAAAAAACCTTGATAATCTGTAGTCTTTTCTGAATTGTACACAGTTTCCCAAACAAGCCTTTTACTCTACGCTACAGCCTTTGTCTGCCTCTCAGTTTTTGAAATGGGAATACACACATACATACATGTACAAACAAATGCACACATATATGCACACATACACAAGTGCTGTTCTTCACCTCTGACTGGGCCTGATTAACTCTTCTGATCTGCTGTACTTCAAATTAGATGTGACTTCCTCAGTGTACCAGTGCTTTGTCACAGCAGGCCTGTGTGATATGCTAAGGAAGCAAACTGTGATATCTCTTCATAAACTCTTAAAACATTTATTTATGTGATTTATTTGTTTTATATCCCCACCACAATTTCCTCTCCCTCCTTCTCTTCCACCCACCCACCCCTACACCCCCTCCACCTCCCCTAATCCACTCCTTTTCTGTTTTTGTTCAGAAAGTGGCAGGCCTCCTATGGATATCAAGGAAGCATGGCTTATCAAGTTGAGGTAGGACTAAGCTCCTGCCCTTGTATTAGGCTGGGCAAGGCAATCCAGTGTGAGGAATAGGTTTCTGAGAGCCAGCCAATAAACTGTTAAAACCAACCATGGCTTATTCAAATGGTGGTGTTCCAACCCCAAATTACCTCAGCTAGGAAAAGGCCTTTTGCATTTATTCACCTTGGATTTGTACTTTCTCACGCAAACGCAGGCTCTCTGAATACTTAATTACTATTGTTTTTTCTTCTAAGTGGAAAAATAATATTTTTGTAAATAATCAAGATGGACACCTAGGTTGAACCCATAACTTATGGTTGTGAATACTACCATGATAAACATGGCTGTGCAGGTATCTCTAGTATGTACAGACTTAGTTTTCTTCATATACATATCCAATAAAAGTCTAGCTGGATCAAAAGAGAGTCTTGTGTTTAGCTGTGGAAAGACATCTTTAATTAGTTTCTTAGCAGGCAGAGTAAGTGACATTCCCTCCAAGAATGTCTGTGTTCAGTGCTTGCCCTGTATCCTTACCCACGTTTTGTTTGCCTGGTTGAAGAGAAAGACAGCATTGTGCTCTAGTTTTCACACTGCAGTGCACTATTTTTTTTATGAATTTAATGCAATTCTATTTGCCAGCTCTTGCTATGATTGACTATAATAACGTAGCTGTATTTTCAAATTCTTCTTTATAGGTTTTAGTTTCAGTCTTCTTCATATCAACATCCAGTTTCCTAAGTCATGTGTTGTCCAACAGGACTTTCAGTGTCTTTATAGAGAATCAAGTGGCTGTGGCTATTGATACTGCACTTTATTGTGGAGTCTTCTGTTCTTCTTAGTCTGTGTCTCTTCATCTTGTCAGTATTGTGCCGTTTTCCCATCATTCCTCTGTGGTATATTTTGGAAATCTGATTGGAGGTGTCTCTGGCTTTGCTCTTTCTACTCAAGATTCTTGGGCTATAAACAGTCCTTTGATAATTTCACATAAATTTTAGAATCTTTATTTGAAGGATGTTACTGGAATTTTAATGGGTATTACATTAAAAATTTAGTTTGGTTTTTCTAATAAGTAATGTTCACAATATTAATCCTTTGACCCATGAACTTGGGAAATCATTATGTTTTCTAGTGTCTTTAATTTCTTTGTTTGGTATTTTAAAAGATTGACTTCTTTTTTTTTTTTTCATTTTATATACCAACCACAGTTTTCCTTCCCTCCTCTCCTCCTGTTCCGTGCTCCACATCTCCCCATGCTGCCTACCCCATCCATTCCTCAGAGAAGGAAACCTCCATGGTTAAATTTATTCCTAGGCATTTTCCAGACTACTGTTAAATAGGATTGTTTTCCCAGTTTCTTTCTTAGAGTATTCATTATTGGTTGTCATTGATTTTTCTGTCTTGCTACTTTTCTGATAGTGTTTAGCATGTCTAAATGATTTCTACTTGGAACCTTTAGATTCCTTAAAATATAGGATCATATTGTCTTCAAACAGGGATAATTTGACTTCTTCCATACTATTTGTAATCATTTTGTTTTTTCACAAAATATATTAATATCTGTCTAAATTTGATTTATAGTGTTGATGCTCTTATTTAAAAATAAAGTTTTCATACATCATTTCCTATTAAAAGAGTTTTTATTAAAAAAACTTACAAAAATGCAAGAGATGCAATTTATGCAGATGCTGTGCCTGATTTTTTTCACTTATCTGAATGTTATTACATCACTTCAAATATAACAGAGTATTCAGGAATTGTCTTTATTTTGTGATCTGCAATTATCAGACCATGTCTATTACTGTTGTTAGCAGAGTAGTGGCCGAATGGCTGTATTTTCTTTCACAGGTTCAGCATGTGGTACTCAGATTTCCCTGTAGAGCAGTTGTATATCCTCAAATCATCATAACAGAGGCCAAAGACACCCATCAGGCTTCACTGTTACCAATCCTCCTTTCAGTTTGTTCCAGAAAAAGCAAGTAAACAGAGCAGTAAGTTTTCTAGACTTTATGAAACGTAAGTTAGCTAAATAATAGCTGTCTAAACCAGTGTTTATACCAAGTGACAGAGAAAAATTGGCAGCCAGAACATTGTATCTGCACAACTATAGATTGTCCCCAAGAAACAGTAAATAACACATAGTATTTCAAAACCCGAGTGTTCCAAAGCATCTTGGTGGCCTAACAAGTTCTTTCATATCATTTGAACTTTGTGAGTCTGTGTTGCTCTGGTGGTGGGGCCTGGCACAGCTGTCCTGCCACATCTGCTTGGCTGCTGTTGCCATCAGCATTCCACAGGAGTCAGAGCAGCCTCGGGAAGGACATGTGTCAAGCCCCAGCACAGCAGGTGTGTTCTACTTGACTGCTACCATAACATTCATCAAGAGATGAATGATTAATGATTGAGTTCCCAAATGACTTAAATATGTCTTTTAAATACACATGTCTTTTAATTTTGGCCCTGGAATCTCATGAGACTACAGCATTTTAATCAACATTCATAAAGACTTATGTGAACTATACTGCTTGAGTCTGCTATATACTACCTAGTTGCATAGTATTGAAACACGTAACATGTGCAGTTTCCCTCACTGGCCAAAATTAAATACTTATAATCATGCTCACATATGTTAACATTTGCAATGTAAGAATAACTTTGTAGGGTTTCTGTGTACTTGGCAGAATCTATATAGACACTAATTTTCTGTGTGTTCTTTAGCTGCCCATGCCAGGGAAGCATTACAAAATTCAGATCACTCCAGCACACTCTTTCTTTAAGTGTGGTCTATAGGCCAGCTGCATCAAAGCCACCCAATGTATGCCATAAAATTTAGATTTTTGGAACCCATTCAATACTTATTAAATCCCAGGGTTAGACTGTGAAAATCAGCATATCTTCCCTTGTCAGATTACATGTTAAGTGGAGTGCTCTTTGAGAAACCTTGAATTGGATGCTTAGTTAAAATTAGATTTATTTTTCCACAAGGTAAAGAAGGTCACAATTTGTAAATTTTATTTCTGGTTGCAGACACTTCAGAGTACAACAGAAAGCATTCCAAATGCATCACTGTTTTGCTTAAGAAGAGTGTAACCATCTGGAAGAAGGAGAACATTGTACCAATAGAGAAAAATTACCTAGTGACCTTTACAATCTGGTAAGTGTTATTACTGATTTTTGAAAACCAAGTTGAAACTTACTCTCCTTCTGTGACTCAGCCTGTCCTTAAACTCTCAGCAATGTTCTTCTTCATCCTATGGAGTGCTAAGATCAGAGTGAGCCACCATGCCTGGATTTAGCTGTTCTCATGAATGCTTCAATGACTGCATCTGGATTTTAATGTTGTTTTCTTCTATAAAAATCAGTTTCTCCTGCTCAAGTCCGTACACACAAATGTGCACTCATGTCTGTATATATATATATATATATATATATATATATATATATATATATGTGTGTGTGTGTGTGTGTGTGTGTGTGTGTGTGTGTGCAATCAAACACACAGACATGTAGATACTCTAGCTCACATGCATGTGAGCATTTACATTGAAATGGATATGTTTACACATGCATGAATGCTTTCACAGAAATAAACTCATACACATGAATAAAATGCATAATTCTCAGACATATCTGAATGTTTTTTAATAATCCTTGGAATATACATATGTATTTCTGATACCCATAATTTACATTGGGAACTACTATACATATATATAAGTTTATTAGGATACACAATATTTTGGGGAACACAATACCACCACATTTCCTCTCTTTTTGTCTAAAATTAAAAAAGGCTTGTAACTAATACAAGAAAAACTATCTAATAAGTATATACAATATATAGTCAAAAATTACATTAATGATGTCTAGTCCATTAACATTTCACAGATTCAGATAAAAAATTTCATTATATATAAACAATGTCCAGTCTAGTAACATCTGATAAACTCAGACCAAAAAAATTTTTCATTACTTATCTTATTTAAAACAAGTAGTTCCTTTTTAAAAGTAGATTCCACAATCTCCCTTTTTATCTTATCATATCCATATTCTCTCTTTTTTCTTTTCATAATACTTTCAGTAGTCTACCTTTTGTCATTTTATATCTTCTCCTTTTTCTTCAGTGTAGATTCAGTGATCTACCTATTTATCCTATTATTTCTTTATCTTTTTTCTCAGAGTAGATTCAGTGATCTAACTCATATACTCATATCTTATTCTCTTTTTCTTTTTGCTTTCTAGGGGTGGAGATATCTTTAGGGAATCTTGAAAAGAAAATTTTTGGGTTAATTGTCAAGTCCTGTATCATTTGTCCAGTCTCTGCATAAAAGGAAAGTTCAGGGCTTGTCACAAGTCCTTGTTTGGAGTAGTCTGTCAGGCTGGATCATCTCAGCTAGCCATCTCGAAATTGTCCTAAATAGCTTGTAGTCCAAAGTAGATCTTTCCTCGGTGTTAACCAGCTTAATGGCTTTATCATAGTCCATGTGGAATCATCTTTGTGGAGTCCTGTCTTCTTTTTGAAGATTTCAAAGTTGCTGTTAGGCGTGGTCATGGTTCACTGCAGACTCTTTTTTTTTTTTTTTTTTTTTGCCTCCTCTGTGGTTTGGAGCAATCACAGTCTGAACCATGAACATTCTTCCCTAGAACAGAAAATCTTCACAGCAATTTCTCCCCACCATTTGTTTTGCCAAACTTTTCCAAACTGACCTTTGCCGATGCTTTCTTGTAACATGATGGTCCTAGCAATTCTTCTCTGAACCAGCAGAAGTAAACCCTTTGTCCCAGGTAGCAGCATCACCGCAGTCACCAACACAATGAGAAGGAGCTGGCAACGTGGAGCAGTAGCCACTGCCTCCATGGTCCCATCACTGTTTGTGGCTCAGTCTGGGCCGAAGCTTCTCCCAAGCCTACTAGGCTGGCCTCAAACTCGGGATCCTCCTGCCTCTGCCTCCTTCAGTAAATCCTACCGGTGTGCGACACCACAACCGGCGCTGAGCTGGGGCCTGCAAGGCCCTAGCCAAGTAGCTTTTTCAAGAATTCGTAGCACAAACGTTGGGCGCCAGATATTGGTGTAATTATTATGGCCACTCCACGTAGTTAAAAGGAGATTTATTTAATGGCGTAACTTACAAGTTAAGGGATCAGTAGGTCGCGGGGTCTGGGGAAGGTGTATCGCAGTCCAGCGGTGTTCTCTGGAGCTCTGCTTGGCCCACCTTAATATTTAGTTATCATTAACCTTTTTCTTTCTGTGGTAACATGTGATTTTCCTCGCAAGTCTAAAAGAATTTATACTGTTAAGGTGGCCACTCACAGCTTCCCCACTCTGTTTATCTGAAACATTGAAAAACTTTAGACTACATATATGTGTACATATATATCATCTACATAATACATATAGACTATATAACACATACAATATATAATGTCATATAAACATAATAGGTGTGTAATATATTATATATATTTTATGATTATATATAACTTTTAGACTACATGTAATGCATATAACATATTTTATATATATATATATATATACACTTATGTAGATTATTTGGCTACCCTGATAACAAATTAGTGGATGTTAGCATATGGAAAGTCACAATAGAATAACAAAGTAGTCAGTGAATTGAGGGAATAAAGAGGTGGGAGATCAGAAAAGTGAGTATGTAACATCACAACACAGGCTTAAAAAGCAAACCATTCATTTATGCTGTGAGAAGGCTCATAGAGAACACTTTTAAGTGGAAACTTTCAGAGTTTGAGTTAAACAATTGCATTTAACCATGGCTTTGGTTGGAATTCATTTTCTTTACTTTGGATAATGATGTATGAAATCTGTCATTTTCATAAGTAAATAAACCTCTAAAAGAGATCATGGCAAAATCTCTTCCTTAAAGCATGTGTTTATTTATATATAGAAATAAGAAACTCTTTACAAGTGTATTATACTGTGTGAATTTATTTTTCTTTCCCTGAATTCTACCAAACTAGGACAGGGTAAAGGAAAGAAATGAATTCCTGGTCCTTCTGCTCTGGCTTGATGTGAATTCTTAGAAGATTTAAGAACACTCCTATAAAATGTTTAAAATACTAGGTATTAAATTTGGAAATGAGAAATTAAGAATGGACTATATCTATAGCTTGTAAAAAACTTAGATAGAAGGACTGCAATCATAAAGCCAGCCTTGGATACATAATAAAAAAGGGCTAGCTGGAGATACATAGCTACTTCACATCTAAGAACTTGTGTCAAAAAATAAAAACAAATATAAAAACAAACAAAAACAAATGCTAGAAAGTAAATTTCACTGTTATATGATATCATAATACAAATTTTGATTGGATCAAAGCAACCAAAGACTTTCATTTTCAATTATTGTATTGAAAATTCTATTATTTCTAAAAAAATCAAAAAAATATGTACATGTGATTTTTCACTGTCATTCAAAATATCCATGAAATTTTATAACAAAATGTAAAATAAAAAATAAATATAATTTGTTGTACTACTTTAATATAATTTTGATATTTTAGTAGTCTAAATTAATCAAATTGAGATAGCTTAAAGGAATTTATTCTTTTTTTTCTTTTATTTTACAATACAATTCAGTTCTACATATCAGCCACAGATTCCTTTGTTCTTCTCCCTCCCGCCCCCCTCAAGTTCCCCCCAGCCCATCCCCCATTCCCACCTCCTCCGGGGCAAAGCCTCCCCCTCAGACTGAGATCAATCTGGTAGACTCAGTCCAGGCAGGTCCAGTCCCCTCCTCCCAGGCCAAGCCAAGCGACCCTGCATAAGCCCCAGGTTTCAAACAGCCAACTCATGCAATGAGCACAGGACCCAGTCCCACTGCCTGAATGCCTCCCAAACAGATCAAGCCAATCAACTGCCTCACCCATTCAGAGGGCCTGATCCAGTTGGTGTCCCCTCAGCCATTGGTTCATAGTTCATGTGTTTCCGTTCGTTTGGCTATTTGTCCCTGTGCTTTATCCAACCTTGGTCTCAGCAATTCTCGCTCATATAAACCCTCCTCATTCTCGGTAATTGGACTCCCAGAGCTCCACCCAGGGCCTAGCCATGGATCTCTGCATCCAGATCCCTCAGTCGTTAGATGGGATTTCTAGCACCACAATTAGGGTGTTTGGCCATCCCATCACCAGAGTAGGTCAGTTCGGGCTGTTTCTCAACCATTGCCAGCAGAATGCTGTGGGGGTATTTTTGTGGATTTCTGTGGACCTCTCTAGCACTTTGTTTCTTCCTATTCTCATGTGGTCTTCATTTACCATGGTCTCCAATTCCTTGTTCTCCCTCTCTGTTGTTGATCCAGCTGTGATCTCCCACTCCCCCAAGCTCTCTTTCCCTCGACCCTTGCTCTTCATTACCCCAACTCATATCCAGGCTGTTCATGTAGATCTCATCTATTTCTCTGTCATTGGGCGATCCCCGGGTCTTTCTTGGGGTCCTGTTTTCCAGGTAGCCTCCCTGGAGTTGTGAGTAGCAGTCCAGGCATCTTTGTTCCACATTTAGTATCCTCCTATGAGTGAGTACATACCATGATTGTCTTTCTGAGTCTGGGTTACCTCACTCAGGATGATTTTTTCTAAATTCATCCATTTGCCTGCAAACTTCATGATGTCATTGTTTTTCTCTGCTGAGTAGTATTCCATTGTGTATATGTACCACATTTTATTTATCCATTCTTCAGTTGAAGGGCATCTAGGTTGTTTCTATGTTCTGACTATTACAAACAATGCTGATATGAACATAGCTGAGCAAGTGCCCTTGTGGTATGATTGAGCATTCCTTGGGTATATGCCCAAGAGTGGTATAGCTGGATCTTGGGGGAGATGGATTCCCAATTTTCTAAGAAAGTGCCATATTGATTTTCAAAGTGGTTGTACAAGCTTGCATTCCCACCAGCAGTGGAGGAGAGTTCCCCTAGCTCCACATCCTCTCCAGCACAGGGTGTGTTCAGTGTTTTTTATCTTAGTCATTCTAACAGGCCTAAGGTGGTATCTCAGAGACGTTTTGATTTGCATTTACCTGATAATTAGGTATGTTGAGCAATTCCTTAAATGTCTTTCAGCCATTTGAGTTTCCTCTGTTGAGAATTCTCTGTTTAGTTCTATAGCCCATTTCTTAATTGGACTATTGGGCATTTTGATGTCTAATTTCTTGAGTTCCTTATATAATCTGGATATCAGTCCTCTGTCAGATGTGGGGTTGGTGAAGATGTTTTCCCATTCTGTAGGCTGTTGTTTTGCCTTGTTGACCGTATCCTTTGCCCTAAAAATCTTCTCAGTTTCAAGAGGTCCCATTGACTGATTGTTTCTCTCAGTGTCTGTGCTACTGGTGTTCTATTTAGGAAGTGATCTCCTATGCCAATGCGTTCAAGACTACTTCCTACTCTCTCTTCTAGCAAGTTCAGAGTAGCTGGATTTATGTTGAGGTCCTTGATCCACTTGGACTTAAGTTTCATGCACAGTGATAGATATGGATCTATTTGCAGCCTTCAACATGTTGATATCCAGTTATGCCAGCACCATTTGTTGAAAATGCTTTCTTTTTTCCATTGCACTTTTGGCTTCTTTGTCAAAAATTATATGTTCATAGGTGTGTGGATTAATGTCAGGGTCTTCAATTTGATTTCATTGGTCCACATGTTGGTTTTTATGCCAGTACCAAGCTGTTTTTACTACTGTAGCTCAATAGTAGAGCTTGAAGTCAGGGATCGTGATGCCTCCAGAGGTTTTTTTATTGTACAGGATTCTTTTGGCTATCCTGGGTTTTTTGTTTTTCCATATGAAGTTGAGTATTATTCTTTCCAGGTCTGTGAAGAATTGTGTTGGTATTTTGATGATGATTGCATTGAATCTGTAGATTGCTTTTGGTAAGATTGTCATTTTTACTGTGTTAATCCTGCCTATCCATGAGCATGGGAGATCTTTCCATTTTCTGACATCTTCTTCAATTTCTTTTTTCAGGGATTTAAAGTTCTTGTCAAAGAGGTCCTTTACTTGCTTGGTTAGTGTTACCCCAAGGTATTTTATGTTATTTGTGGCTATTGTAAAGGGTGATGTATCTCTGATTTCCTTCTCAGTCTGTTTGTCAACTGTATATAGAAGGGCTACTGACTTTTTTGAGTTGATCTTGTATCCTGCTATTTTGCTGAAGGTGTTTATAAGCTGTATCAGTTCCTTGGTGGAATCTTTGGGGTTGCTCAAGTATACTATCATGTCATCTGCAAATAGGAAAAGCTTGACTTCTTCCTTTCCAATTTGTATCCCCTTAATCTCCTTATGTTGTCTTATTGCTCTGACTAGAACTTCAAGTTCTATATTGAATAAGTATGGGGAGAGCTGACAGCCTTGCCTCATTCCTGATTTTAGTGGAATCACTTTGAGTTTCTCTCCATTTAATTTGATGTTGGCTGTTGGCTTGCTGTAAATTGCCTTTATTATGTTTAGGTATGTCCCCTGTATTTCTGATCGCTCCAAGACCTTTATCATGAAGGGGTGTTGGATTTTGTCAAATGCCTTTTCTTCATCTACTGACATGATCATGTGGTTTTTTTTCTTTGAGTTTGTGTATATGGTGTATTACATTGATGGACTTTCATATGTTGAACCACCCTTGCATCCCTGGGATGAAGCCTACTTGATCATGGTGGATAATTGTTTTGATGTGTTCTTGGAGTCTGTTTGCCAGTATTTTATTGAGTATTTTTGCATCAATGTTCATGAGGGAGATCAGTCTGTAGTTCTCTTTCTTTGTTGTATCCTTGTTTGGTTTAGGAATCAAGGTAATTGTAGCCTCATAAAAGGAGTTTGGTAATGTTCCTTCTCTTTCTATTGTGTGGAACAATTTAGAGAGTATTGGTATTAATTCTTCTTTGAAGATCTGGTAGAATTCTGTGCTGAAACCATATGGTCCTAGGCTTTTTTTGGTTGGGAGACTTTTAATGACTGTTTGTATTTCCTTAGGGGTTATTGGCCTATTTAAATAGTTTATCTGGACTTGATTGAACTTAGGTATGTGGTACCTATCCAGAAAATTATCCATTTCTTTTAGATTTTCCAGTTTGGTGGAGTAGAGATTTTTAAAGTATGATGATTCTCTGGGTTTCCTCAATGTCTGTTGTTATGTCCCCCTTTTCATTTCTGGTTTTGTTGGCTTGGATGCTCTCTCTCTGTCTTTTGGTGAGTTTGGATAAGGGCTTGTCTATCTTGTTGATTTTCTCAAAGAACCAACTCTTTGTTTCATTAATTTTTTGTATTGTTCTCTTTGTTTCTATTTTATTGATTTCAGCTCTCACTTTGATAATTTCCTGGAGTCTATTCTTCCTGGGAGACTTTGCTTCTTCTTGTTCTAGAGCTTTCAGGTGTGCTGTTAAGTCATTAGTATGAGATTTCTCCAACATTTTTATGTGGGCATTTAGTGCTTTGAATTCCCTCTTAGCGCTGCTTTCATAGTGTCCCATAAGTTTGGGTATGTGGTGTCTTCATTTTCGTTGATCTCTGGGAAGTCTTTAATTTCTTTCTTAATTTTTTCTTTAACCCATTGGTGATTAGTTGAGCATTATTCAGTTTCCATGGGATTATAGGTTTTCTGTAGTTTTTGTTGTTGTTGAAATCTAACTTTAAACCATGGTGGTCTGATAGAACACAGGAGGTTATTCCAATTGTTTTGTATCTGTTGAGATTTGCTTTGTGGCCAAGTATGTGGTCGATTTTAGAGAAGGTTCAATGGGGTGCTGAGAAGAAGGTATATTCTTTTTTGTTAGGATGAAATGTTCTGTAGACATCGAATAAATCCATTTGCATCATGACATCAATTAAGTCCTTTATTTCTCTGTTAAGTTTCGATTTGGGAGATCTGTCCAGTGGTGAAAGTGGGGTGTTGAAGTCTCTCACTATTAATGTGTGGGCTTTTATATGTGCTTTAACCTTTAGTAATGTTTCTTTTACATATGTGTGTGCCCTTGTGTTTGGGGCATAAATATTCAGAATTGAAACTTCATCTTGGTGGATCTTTCCTGTGCTGAGTATGTAATGCCCTTCTTGATCTCTTTTGATTGATTTTAGTTTAAAGTCTATTTTGCTGGATATCAGGATGGCTACATCCGCTTGTTTCTTAAGACCATTTGATTGGAAAGTCTATTCCCAGTCTTTTATTCTTAGGTAGTGTCTATCTTTGAATTTGAGATGTGTTTCTTGTGTGCAGCAGAAAGTTGGGTCCTGCTTTCCTATCCATTCTGTAAGCCTATGTCTTTTTATAGGTGAATTAAGTCCACTGATATTAAGGGATATTAATGACCAGGGATTGTTCATTCCTGTTATTTTTTTGGTGGTAGTGTGTGTGTACTTCTCTTCTTTGGGGTTTACTGCTGTGGCTTTATCTATTGCCTGTGTTTTCGAGGGTGTATCTGACTTCCTTAGGTTGGAATTTTCCTTCTAGTGCTTTCTGTAGGGCTGGGTTTGTGGATAAGTATTGTTTAAATCTGGCTTTGTCTTGGAATGTCTTGTTCACTCCGTCTATGATGATTGAAAATTTTGCTGGGTATATTACTCTAGGCTGGCATCCATGGTCTCTTAGTGTCTGCGTTACATCTGTC
This sequence comes from Peromyscus eremicus, assembly GCF_949786415.1. Lineage (NCBI taxonomy): Eukaryota > Metazoa > Chordata > Mammalia > Rodentia > Cricetidae > Peromyscus > Peromyscus eremicus. The sequence continues at coordinate 6,518,491 of NC_081418.1, read as the reverse complement.
CAGGTCCTTCTGGCGTTCAAAGTCTCCATTGAGAAATTGGGTGTTATTCTGATGGGTTTGTCTTTATAAGTCACTTGGCCTTTTTCCTTAGCTGCTCTTAATATTCTTTCTTTATTCTGTACGTTTAGTTGTTTAATTATGTGGAGAGGGGACTTTTGGGGGGTCTAGTCTGTTTGTTGTTCTATAGGCTTCTTTTATCTTCATAGGCATTTCCTTCTTTAAGTTGGGAAAGTTTTCTTCTATGATCTTGTTGAATATATTTTCTGTGCCTTTGAGTTGGTATTCTTCTCCTTCCCCTATCCCTGTTATTCATAGGTTTGGTCTCTTCATGGTGTCCCAAAATTTTTGGACATTTTGGTTCATGACTTTGTTGGCTTTAGTGTTTCCTTTGACTGATGAATCTATTTCTTCTACCATATCTTCAACGCCAGAGATCCTCTCTTCCATCTCTTGCATTCTGTTGGTTATACTTGCATCTGAAGTTCCCATTCATTTACTCAGATTTTCTATTTCTAGCATTCTTCTGTTTATGTCTTCTTCATTTTTTCTATTTCCCTTTTCAGGTCTTGGACTGTTTCCTTCATCTGTTCCATTGCTTTTTCATGATTTTCTTTCAGGGCTTTATTGTTTTCTTCCAGGGCTTTATTGTTTTCTTCTGCTTTATTTGTCAATGTAAGCCTCTACCTTCTTCATGATGTTATTCATAAGGCTGGTTTCTTCTGCTTCTTCAATTTTTTGATGTTCAGGTCTAGATGTTGGAGGAGGGCTAGGTTCTGGTGATGCTGTATTGCTCTTCATTTTGTTGTATGTACTTCTGCCTTGATGTCTGCCCATCTCCTTGTGGATTCATTCTTGGTCCAGACAGAGATGACAGATTCAGGAAGTCTCTCTTGTCCAGATGGGAGCTCCAGGGCAGGATGGGAGCTCTTGTCCAGATGGGAGGTCCGGGGCAGGATGGGAGCTAGGGGTTGGTCTCTAAGTCTCAGGAAGTGGATGGGGTCTCAGATGGATAGGCATGGGGGCAGGGCATGGAGATTGCAGGGTCTGCCGGGAGGGGGGGTCTTGGAGAAAGGGGGCCTTCCCGGTGGGAGTGGAAGGGATCCTGCCTGATGGCCAGAACCTGGGGCCAAGTTGGGCAGGTCTTCCCTGGAATGGCTGGTGCCCAAGGATGTGATCTAGGTTGAGCCCAGATACTCACCTCTTGTCCAGAAGGGACGGAATTTATTCTTGTTGTCTGCAGCATGTCTTTAAAATCATGGGACCACACATTTGTAAATTAATGTAAATGAAGTTGTTATGTCCAATTATTTCTGTTTGTAAATTATATTTTGACATTTAGATAATTGGAAGACCTTTACACGGAATCTTTCAGAAGTAAAATTAGACAAGCTATTGGTCAAAATTGACACTGTTTTCTTACATCAGTTAACATATAAAATTTTCTAAGAGATAAAATACATTATTTTGAAATAAATACCATCTTCAGATTAATAAAAACTAATAAATCTTTAGTTAGTTGATTTTGCCATTTTCTTTTAGCACTGAAAGTAGATGTGTTTTCATGTACAATATTTAACTTCTGTTCTTTGTCCCCAACTTTATTTCGATTTCATCGTTGCAAATTTGTTTTCAGTTCTTTCTCCTTAATATCCCATTTATTCATCAGATGCTACATTACTCTTCAGTTTAGTTTGGGGAAGGATGCTATGACTTTATTCCAGAGTATTGAGGAATAGTATGTTCTCCAGTGGTTTATCAGTTCACAGTTACATTTAAGAAAAAAAAACAAAACAAGATAATGAAGTTCCATATTCACTTAAGAGGTCCTATTACAAGTCTCATTTTTAGTGCTGCAATAGAACACAGCTGCAGCCATCTATCCCCCATCTACATGTCCTGTGTATCACATAAACCATCCCTTCCTAGCCTCCCCTCCTCCATTTATTGCTGTATCTCAGCCCCTAACTGTAGCACCAATTCTAATTGCAAGAATTCTAATTGGCCTTAATAATAAAAACCTGGAGTCAGATATCAGGGTAACAGCTGAGAGATCAGAAAAGCAGAGCAGCCAGCCACTAGAAAGACTTTTTTTTTTTTTTTTTTTTTTTGCTTTTTTTGAGACAGGGTTTCTCTGTGTGGTTTTGGTACCTGTCCTGGATCTCACTCTGTGGACCAGGCTAGCATCGAACTCATAGAGTTCTGCCTGACTCTGCCTCCCGAGTGCTGGTATTAAAGGTGTGTGTCACCACAGCCCAACTAGAAAGACTTCTTACCTCTAGGAATCCTCAGACCATAAAAGGCTGAGCTCCTATCTCTGCCCTGCCTTATCACTTCCTCTCTCTCACCAGCCATATCACTTCCTGTTTCCTACTCCCAAGTGCTGGGATTAAAGGTGTGTGCCACCAATGCCTAGCCTCTATGGTTAACTAGTGGCTAGCTCTGCCCTCTCTGATTTCCAGGGAAGCTTTATTTGTTAGAACACAAACAAAATATCACCACACCTGACTCCAGTAGGGACTCCCTCCTGTTACACAGGCCACACCTGCCAGAACCAGATAGACTGCTCATAGACTTTCTCCTCTATCTGTCTCCCCAGACCCAATCCCCTAATCTCATCCCCCTAATCTCACCCAAGCTTTGCAACAACACCAATGCATCATTCCTTCCTCCCACACCAGCCCACATCTCCTATGGATCACAGACCATCCACCTTATCATCCCTTCCCCCACTTGTTGCTTTGTCCTATATCCCACCCCCAGCAGGCATCCAGTCTCACCCCCAGCTCTTTAACTGTATACCTACTGTGGACTCCTTTTCCTCTCTGGCCCTATCCCCCAGGGATCATAAAAAACATCTCCTCCAAACTTCCTTACCCCCAGTATCTCAGTCTCCAACTCTAGTAGGCATTCTCTGTGAGCACACCAACTGAACAGGCCAAGAAAACAGGCAACATACAGCCATCACTCTCTCCAACTATCTATACAGGAAACAGAAACCAAAGAACAAACCACCTTCCCTACAAAGACAAATCCAGAAATCACCCCAAAGCCAGATGCCAAGACATCAGCATAAAAACACAATCAACAACAGACAATGTCTCCACTAGGATCCAGCAATCCTACTACAGCAGGTCCTGAATATTCCACCATAGCTGAAAAACAAGAAAACAACAACAACAAAAAGCAATTTAAAAGAGTTTTTATGAATACAATAGGTCTTTAAAGAGAAAATTAATAAAACCTGTAAGCAATCCAGAAAAACACAAACAGTGTAAGGAAATAAAAAAAAAACTGTTCAATACCTGAAATTATAAATTGAATCAATAAAGAAAACTCAAACTGAGGTAATTCTGGAGGATAAAAAAAGATTAAGGAATTTGAACAAGAACTACCGAGGCAATCTTCACAAATAGAATACAAGTGATAGAAGAGAGAATCTCAGGTGATACAAGAAATTGATACATTGGCCAAAGAAAATGATAAATCTAAAATCTCATAAACAAAATATTCAATAACTCTGAGAAACTATGAAAAGACCAAATCTAAGAGCAATAATTATAAAGGAAAGAGAAGAAACCCTGCTCAAAGGGCAAGAAAATGTTTTCAACAAAATTTTCCCAATACATAGAAGGAGATGCCTATAATGGTACAAGAAGCATATAGAACACCAAATAGATTGGACCAGAAAAGAACCTGCCCCCACCAAATAATAATCAAAACACTAAACATAAAAACAAAGAAAGAATATTATAAGCTTCAGGGGAAAAGAGCAAGTGACATATAAAGGCAGACCTAAAAGAATTACAGCTACTTCTCAATGGAGACTCTAAAAGCCAGACAGGCCTGGACAGCTGTGCTGCAGACTCTTTTTTTTTTTTAATTATTTTTAAAGATTTATTTATTTATTATGTATACAGCATGTATGCCTGCAGGCCAGAAGAGGGCACCAGATCTCATTATAGATGGTTGGGAGCCACCATGTGGGTGCTGGGAATTGAACTCAGGACCTCTGGAAGAGCAGTCAGTGCTCTTAACCTCTGAGCCATCTCTCCAGCCCATGTGCTGCAGACTCTTAAGAGACTACAGATTCTAACCCAGACAACTGTATTCTCTAAAACTTTCTATCACCACAGATAGAGAAAATAAGATATTCCATGATCAAGTCAAATTTAAAGAATATCTGTCTACAAATCCAGCTTTGCAGAATGCCATAGAAGGAAACTCCAGCCTAAGAAGATTAACTACAACCACAAGAATAGAGTAAAAAAATAATCTACCACCAGCAAAATCAAAAGAAAGAAGCACACACACTACCACCACCAACAACAACAACAAAATTGCAGGAGTCAACAATCATTGGTCATTGATATCTCTTAATATCAATGGGTTTTCTCCAATAAAAAGACACAGTCTAACAACATATATGAAAGCAAAACCTAAGCTAGTGCTGTATCCAAGAACATACCTTAATATCAAGGGTAGACACAGCCTCAAGGCAAATAATTTGACAAATATGTTATAAGAAAATGTACCTAAGAAACAAGCTGGTGTAGCAATTATAATATCTAACAAAATAGACTTCCAACAAAAACTAATCAGAAGAGGTAATGAAGCACATTACATATTCATCAAAGAAAAAAATCCACCAAGATGAAGTTTCAGTTCTTAAACATTTATGCCTCAAACACAAGGGTGCCCATGTTTGTAAAAGAAACACTACTGTAGCTTAAAATACTTATTTACTCTCACACATAGAAAATGGGAGACTTCAATAACTCACTTTCATGAATGGACAGGTCATCAAGACAAAAACTAAACAGAGAAATAATGGACCTAAGAGATGTTATAAACCAAATGTATCTAACATATATTTACAGAATGTTTCACACAAACAAAAAGGAATATAACTTCTTATATGCACTTTATGGAACATTCTCCATAGTTGACCATATAATATACTCAGAAATAAAGCAAGTCATTTTCTTTTTTCAAGATGAGGTTTCTTTACATGTCCTTGGCTGTCCTAGAACTAGCTCTGTAGACCAGACTGGCCTCAAACTCACAGAAATCTACCTGCCTCTGCCTCCAGAGTGCTGGGAGCAAAGGCATGCACCACCACTGCCTAGCCCAAAGAAACTCTTGAGATATACGAGAAAACATCCTGCATCCTGTCTGAACACCATGGATTAAAGCTGGATTTTAACAATAGCAGAAAGCTTACGAACTCATGGAAACTGAACAACTCTCTACTGAATGAAAAATGGTCAAGACAGAAATGAAGAAAAAACCAAAGGCATTCTAGAATTCAATGAAATGAATGCACCTCATAACCAAGCTTATGGGACACAATAAAAGTGGTGCTAAGAGACAAACTCACAGCACTAAGTGTCAAAGAACCTACATTTTCTAATGACAGACAGAAAGGGAGGCAATCTGGAGAGTCTGAGAGGACAGGAGTATCTAGGAGGAGAAAAGGGAGGGCAAACTAACCAGGATATATCATGTGAGAAGACAATCTATTTTCAATAAAAGAAAAAATGTTCTCAAAAAAGACCTAATATTACTTCAGAAAGTGTGATATGTTATATATTTCTCTTAAAGTTTCTTTCCCATTCTTGGCTTCAATGAAGATCTAACCTGATCAGTACTTTTGTATGCAACCTGAAATGTTTTGGAATTGTGTGTGCCAAGAGAATTTTGCCAGCTACTGGAAATATTTCCATTTTTACGTAAATATCTTTTTGAGAACAACTATGATGACATTATATAATGGGTGAGAAATTTATGAAAATAAGTACAAGAGAAATGGGGATGCTGATAAAAAACCTTGGGAAAAATAAGATGAGAAATGCAAAACAACTGTAATGAAAATTTAAAGGCATTGAAGAAATAAACTGAAGAAGACATAAGAAAGTGGAGAGATCTCCCATGGTCATGGAATGTCTGGATTAATATTATGAAATGGCTGTATCATTGAAAGTCATCTATACAAATTTAATACCATCCCCATTAAAATTCCAATGACATTCTTCATAGAATGTGAATTACTTTCATTATTTGAAAGCATTTTTTAACCTTTAGAATATTAGGACAATTCTAAGCAGCATTTAACTCATTCCTACATGGGAGATGATGTTCTGGAGTCTTGACAATATTCTACATGTTGATGAGTTTCCACTGCATGGCCAAAACTTCAACATCTCCCAGTTTTGTTTGATGGTTGAGAACAGATTGTCTTACTATTCTTTGGCAACTAGTCTTTCCTTTGAAAATAGTCTTCGTCTGTCTTTTGGTGTTATACTTTTCATTTGTACAAACTAGAATTCCATTGACACATCAAAACTTTCAAGATTACTAAGATTGTTTTGTTACATACTTCTGTCACCTTATTTTTCCGGCCCTCAAATTCTCACCATGTGAGCATCCTAAAAAGCTAATCCTCATGCAGTGAGAACAGCAAAGCACAGACTTCTGTTTGGATTCTTCCTCTCTGTGCTAAAGGAATTCTCTCCCAGCCTAAAGCTAATATGAATAATTTTCTTCATTCCACTCTAATATTCTACCACTGCCTGTGGCCTAAGAGCTAAAACTGTTAATTTCATGTAATTTAGGGAAGTGCCCAGCTCTCGGGGTACAGAGAATAAGGCTAAGTCCTATTTTCTTTTTGTATCATGATCATTGAAAAGTTTTGCACAGAAAAGTGATAAAAATAAGGGCTTTCTATCTTTCACTTCAAAATTGCGTCCTATGTACCCAAGTAATTTCAGCAACCACGGCCCTGCTGTTGTCTAGTGGCCCCCATGACCCGTCTTGTCCTGCCGTCTAACATTGCTTGAAGAACTGATGCCCACTTTGTTCTATTTATTCGCAGTGCCTGTAGCAAATTCATGCAATATAAAATGAGAAACACTTTTGAAAGACTATAGGATCCCATTAAAATAGTTATCTCTCCATCCGCATTATGCATACATGAAAGAACTAAGGTAAAAATATTTACTATCAGGTCATGAAATCATGAACCTAGTATGTGGACTATCAGCTTTTATCTGGAGAAGAGAAGAATGTAATAGAGCCTGTTATCTTTATAGGTATTCATCAACTACTTTTAGTCAGTATAACAATTTCTAAGAATTAAAAATGAACTGAAGTTAATACTATATATTTTATATATTATATATTGCTATAAACTATATCAGAGGTAGAATATTTTTGATGTGTGACAAAGAAATTATTTACCCATAAAAGCCTACTAGTACAGCCATTAGGTAAGAGGGATAAAATTAGATTTCTAGAAAGGGAAGGAGAAATACGAAGGTGATGAAGAAAAGGAATAAATAAAGGAGTTTTTACTGAACAATTATAAGCTTAAAATGAAGAATATTAATTTTGTTTCCATTCTTCTTTAAAAATATTTTCTTTTATGAGTTTTTGTGGAAATATATATGGGAAATGCATAATTTTGTGACATAGGTATATGGTGAAAAGTATATAAATATTGGTGAAAATAAATATATATATATCACTTTCTGTGCCTCAGAAAGCAATAATCTTTGTCATCTCAAGAACTAGCTTTTAAGCACTGACATCTGTCTTTGTTAGCTGAGATGGGGCACAAAATTACAGTTCAACATATGAGTGAATGGATGCATTCATACCTTTCACTTGCATAGAGCATTTACATTCCCAACTTAGCTGGAATAACTCTTGTCTTTTCCAGTTACAATTCATAGATCCTTAGAATGATGAATATGTTCAGTAAAACATAATTAACAGCTGATTCTAAACATTTCTGTATTGGCCTTCCTGGATTTTTTTCTTTCATTTTTCTTTGTTAAGAAATTTTCTACTCACTCCTCATGCTATCCACAGATCCCCCCTTCTTCCTCCTCCCACCCCCCACCCTCTTCCTGAAGCATTCCCGCATCCCCACATCCCCCAAATGGAGGTCTCCCATGGGGAGTCAGCAGAGCCCACCACACTGAGCCTAGGCAGGTCCAAGCCCCTTCCCACTGCACCAGGATCCAGGCTGTGCAAGGTGTCACACCACCGGCACCAGGATCCAGAAGCCTGCCCATGCACCAGGGACAGATCCTGATCCCCCTGCCTGGGTGCCCCCCAAACAGTTCGAGCCAAACAAGCGTCTTCTGTGTCCAGAGGGCCTAGTCCAGTCCCATGGGGGCTCCACAGCCACCAGTCCACAGTTTATGGGCTTCCACTAGTATGGCTGGTCATCTCTGCACGTCCTCCCATCATGATCATTTACCTGCAGTATTTCTCCTCTCTCATCACTTGGATTCCCGGAGCTCAACCTGGATCTCTGTATCTGCCTCCATCTGTCCCTGGACAAAGGCTCTGTGATGACAGCTAGGTTATTTGCTAGGCTGGTCACTAGAATAGACCAGTCCAGGCACCCTCTGGACGACTGCCAGCAGACTAAGGTGGGGTCAACCTTGTGGATTCCTGAGAGCCTCCCCAGCACCCTGGCTCTTCCTATTCCCATGATGTGCTCATCTATCATGGTATCTTCCTCCCTGCCCTCCCACTCTGTCCCTGTTCCAGCTCGACCCTCCCATTTCAATATGTTCTCATCCCCTACTCCTCGGCCGCTGCCCCTCACACACATACCCAGTCTGCTCATGTAGATTTCATCCACTTCTCCTTCACAGGGTCATCCGTGTGTCCCTCCTAGGGTCTTTTCCTGTTAGCTAGCCTCCCTGGAGTTGTAGGTTGCAGTCTGGCCATCCCTTCCCTCACATTTAGTATCCACTTATGAGTGAGTACATACTATGTTTGTCCTTCTGAGTCTGGATTACCTCACTCAAGATGATATTTTCTAGTTCCATCCATGTGCCTGCAAATTTCAAGATATCATTGTTTTTTACTGCTGAGTAGTACTCCACTGTGTATATGTGCCATATTTTCTTTATCCATTCTTCAGTTGAGGGGCATCTAGGTTGTTTCCAGGTCCTTGCTATTATGAATAATGCTGATATGAAAATAGTTGAGCATGTGGCCTTGTGATAAGATTGAGCATTCCTTGGGTATATGCCCAAGAGTGGTATAACTGGGTCTTGAGGAAGACTTATTCCCAATTTTCTGAGAAACCGCCATACTGATTTCCAGAGTGGCTGTACAAGTTTGCATTCCCACCAACAGTGGAGGAGTGTTCTCCTTGCTCCACATCCTCTCCAACATAAGCTGTCTTCAGTGTTTTTGATCTTAGCCACTTTGACAGGTGTAAGATGGTATCTCAGAGTTGTTTTGATTTACATTTCCCTGATTACTAAGGATGTTGAACAATTCCTTAAATGCCTTTCAGCCGTTTGAGATTCTTCTCCTGAGAATTTTCTGTTAAGCTGTGTAGCCCATTTTTTAATTAGATTGTTCAGTATTTTGGTGTCTAGCTTTTTGAGTACTTTATATATTTTTGAGATTAGCCCTCTGTCAGATGTGGGGTTGGTGAAGTTCTTTTCCCATTCTGTAGGATGTCATTTGGTTTTATTGACCATGTCCTTTGCTCTACAAAAGCTTCTCAGTTTCAGGAGGTCCCCTTTACTAATTGTTGCTCTCAGTGTCTGTGCTTCTGGTGTTATATTTAGGAAGTGGTCTCCTGTGCCAACTCATTCCAGACTACTTCCTATTTTCTCTTCTGTCAAGTTCAGTGTAACTCAATTTATGTTGAGGTCTTTGATCCACTTGGACTTGAGTTTTGTGCATGGTGACAGATATGGATCTATTTGCAATCTTTTGCATGTTGACATCCAGTTATGCCAGCACCATTTGTTGAAGATGCTTTCTTTTTTTCCATTGTACACTTTTGGCTTCTTTGTCAAAAATCATATGTTCATAGGTGTATGGATTAATGTCAGGGTCTTCAATTTGATTCCATTGGTCCACATGTCAGTTTTTATGCCAGTACCAAGATGTTTTTATTACTATAACTCTATAGTAGAGCTTGAGGTCAGGGATCATGATGCCTCCAGAGGTTGCTTTATTATACAGAATTCGTTTAACTAGCCTAGGTTTTTTGTTTTTCCATATAAAGTTAAGTATTGTTCTTTCCAAATCTGTGACGAATTGTATTGGTATTTTGATGGGGATTGCATTGAATCTGTAGATTGCTTTTGGTAAGATTGTCATTTTTACTATGTTGATTCTACCTATCCACGAGCATGGGAGATCTTTCCATTTTCTGATATCTTCTTCAATGTCTTTCTTCAGAGACTTAAATTTCTTATCATATAGGTCTTTCTCTTGCTTAGTTAGAGTTACCCCAAGGTATTTTATATTATTTGTGGCTATTGTAAAGGGTGATGTTTCTCTGATTTCTTTCTCAGCTCCTTTTTCATTTGTATATAGGAGGGAAACTGATTTTTTTTTTGAGTTGATCTTGTATCCTGCCACCTTACTGAAGGAGTTTATCAGCTGTAGAAGTTCCCTGGTAGATTTTTTGGGGTCACTTATGTACACTATCATATCGTCTACAAATAATGAAAGTTTGACTTCTTCCTTTCCAATTTGTATCCCCTTGATCTCCTTTTGTTGTCTTATTGCTCTAGCTAGAACTTCAAGTACTATATTGAATAAGTATGGGCGGAATGGACCGCCTTGCCTTGTTCCTGATTTTAGTGGAATCGCTTTGAGCTTCTCTCCATTTAATTTGATGTTGGCTGTTGGCTTGTTGTAAATGCCTTTATTATGTTTAGGTATATTCCTTATATTCCTGATCTCTCTAGAACCTTTATCATGAAGGGGTGTTGGATTTTGTTAAAGACTTTTTAGGCATACAATGAGATTATAATGTGGTTGTTTTCTTTCAGTTTGTTTATATGGTGCATTACATTGACAGATTTTCATATGTTGAACCATCCTTGCATCCCTGGGATGAAGCCTACTTGGTCATGGTGGATAATTTTTTTGATGTGTTCCTGGATTTGGTTAGCCAGTATTTTGTTGAGTATTTTTGCATCAATGTTCATGAGGGAGATTGGTCTATAATTTTCTTTCTTTTTTGCATCTTTGTGTGGTTTGGGTATCAGGGTAATTGTAGTCTCATAAAAAGAATTTGGTAATGTTCCTTCTGTTTCTATGGTGTGGAACAATTTGAAGAGTACTGGTATTATCTCTTCTTTGAGAATCTGGTAGAATTCTGTGCTGAAAATATCTGGTCCTGGGCTTTTTTTGGTTGGGAGACTTTTAATGACTGTTTGTATTTCCTTAGGGGTTATTGGCCTATTTAAATAGTTTATCTGGTCTTGATTTGACTTTGGTATGGGGTACCTATCCAGAAAATTGTCCATTTCTTTCAGATTTTCCAATTTTGTGGAGTACAGGTTTTTTAAGTATGCCCTGATGATTCTCTGGATTTCCTCATTGCCTGTTGTTATATCCCCCTTTTCATTTCTGATTTTGTTAATTTGGATGCTGTCTATTTGCTTTTTGGTTAGTTTGGATAAGCGCTTGTCTATCTTTTTGATTTTTCTCAAAGAACCAACTCTTTGTTTCGTTGATTCTTCATATTGTTCTCTTTGTTTCTATTTTATTGATTTTATCCCTCAATTTGATTATTTCCTGGAGTCTGTTTCTCCTGGGTGAGTCTGCTTCTTCTTGTTCTGGAGCTTTCAGTTGAGCTGTTAAGTCACTAGTGTGAGATTTCTCTAACTTCTTTATGTGGGCAGTTATAGCTATGAATTTTCCTCTTAGCACTGCTTTCATGGTTTCCCATAAGTTTGGGTATGTTGAATTCTAAGAAATCATTCATTGAATTCTAAGAAATCTTTCATTTCCTTCTTTATTTCTTTCTTGCCCCATTGGTGATTCAATTGGGCATTATTCAGTTTCCATGAGAATGTAGGCTTTCTGTAATTTTTATTGTTGTTGAAATCTAACTTTAATCCATGGTGGTCTGATAAGACACAGGAGGTTATTTCAATTTTTTTTTTATCTGTTGAAATTTGCTTTGTGACCAAGCATGTGGTTGATTTTGGAGAAGCTTCCATGGGGTTCTGAAAAGAAGGTATATTCTTTTGTGTTAGGGTGGAATATTCTGTAGATATCTATTAAGACTATTTGAGTCATAATGTCTGTTAGTTCCCTTCTTTCTCTGTTAAGTTTCTGTCTGGCAGACCTGTCCATTGGTGAGAGTAGGGTGTTGAAGTCTCCCACTACTAGTGTATGGAGTTTGATGTTCGATTTAAACTTTAGTAATATTTCTTTCATGAATGTCATTGCCCTTGTATTTAGGGCATAAATATTCAGAATTGAAACTTCATCTTGTCTGATTTTCCCTATGATAAATATGTAGTGTCCTTCCCGATCTCTTTCAATTGATTTTAGTTTGAAGTCTATTTTATTAGATATTAGGATAGCTATACCAGCTTGCTTCTTAAATCAATTTGATTGGAAAGTCTTTTCCCAGCCCTTTATTCTGAGGTGGTGTCTGTCTTTGAAGTTGAGGTGTGTTCCTTGTATGCAGCAAATAGATGGATCTTGTTTTCATATCCATTCTGTTAGCCTGTGTCTTTTTACAGGTGAATTGAGACCATTGATATTGATGCATATTAATGACCAGTTATTTTTAATTCCTGTTATTTTTTGATGATAGTGTTGTATGTTTCCCTTCTTTGGTATTTGTTGGTATGGGATTATCTATTGCCTCTGTTTTCATGGGTGTATCTAACTTCCTTAGGTTGGATTTTTCCTTCAAGTGCTTTCTGTAGGGCTGGATTTGTGGAGAAATATTGTTTAAATCTGTTTTTATCATGGAATATTTTGTTTACTCCATGTTGATTGAGAGTTTTGCTGGGTATAATAGTCTAGGTTGGCATCCATGGTTTCTTAGTATCTGCATAACATCTGTCCAGGACCTTCTGGCTTTTAGAGTCTCTATTGAGAAGTCAGGTGTTATTCTTATGGGTCTGCCTTTATATGCTACTTGGCCTTTTTCCTTTGCAGCTCTTAATAGTTTTTCTTTATTCTGTATGTTTAATGGTTTGATTATTATGTGGCGAGGGGACTTTATTTTTTGGATCCAGTCTATTTGGTGTTCTGTAACCCTCCTGTATTTTTTATAGGCATTTCCTTCTTTAGATTGGGAAAGTTTTCTTCTGTGATTTTGTTGAATATATTTTCTGTGACCTTGAATTGGTATTCTTCTCCTTCTTCTATCCCTATTTTTCTTAGGTTTGGTCTTTTCATGGTGTCCCAAATTTCCTGGACATTTTGGGTCATGACTTTGTTGGCTTTAGTGTTTTCTTTGACTGATGAATCTATTTCATCTACTGTATCTTCAATGCCAGAGATCCTCTCTTCCATCTCTTGCATTCTGTTGGTTATACTTGCATCTGTAGTTCCTGTTCATTTACTCAGATTTTCCACTTTCAGCATTACCTCAGTTTGTGTCTTTATTGACTCCATTTCAGTTTTGAAATCTTGTTTAATTGCTTTCTCTTGGCTTTCAAGTGATTTACTGATTTCTTCCCATATTTTGTTAGACTTTTCCTCGATTTCTTTAGGGGAATTTTTTATTTCCTCTTTTAAGATCTCTAATATCTTCTTAAATTCATTTTTATGGTAGATATCTTCTGTTTCTTCTGTGTTGGGATGTTCAGGTCTTGCTGATATAGGTTCTGATGGAGACATATTTGTTTTTATGTTGTTGGCTGTATTTTTGCACTGGCCTCTATCCATCTCTTTCTTTACTTGGTGCAAGAGGTGTCTGTGTCTGAGGGAGCCTCTCTTGGTCTGATTGATACTCTTGATCCAGTGAGAGCTCTTGGTCTAGCCAATATTGATGGACTTCTTGTCTTAGGAAGCAGCTCTTAGTCCAACTGGAGCTAGTGGACTCTGTCTCAGGGAGTAGCTGCAGTCTTAGAGTATGGTAGATAGTGGTAATCCGACCTGTCTGCAGGAGGTCTGCCTGCCAACTGGCCTCTTAGTCCATTTGGGTGCTGGCAGGCTCTGTCTCAGGGAACAGTTGCAGTCTCGGAGGGTGAGTGGGATTTGTGGGAGGTGGGGCTTGAATTACAAGGTCTGATGGGGGATGGGGTAGTCTGACCTGTGTGTAGCAGGTCTGCCTGCCAACTGACCTGAAACTGGAACTACAGTGGGTGGTGGTGTAGGGGCGCAGGGTTGTGAATCTGGGCCCAAAGCCTAGGTGCTGGGGTGTTTGGGTATGAGGATAAAGACTCACCTCTTAGTCCAATTGAGTGCTGACAGGCTCTGTCTCCATCTTCCTGGATTTTTAACTCTATTTTGATTTCTTGGCTATGTTATTGTTTTGTCTCCATGTAGTCAAATATCAAAGGCAATACATGTGTAGATTGCATACACTGAACATGACCTTAATTTATATTGTGTTGCAAGCAAGTAGAAAATATTGTTTTGTTATTGCACTCATCAATTAAGGTGTTAGAAAGTAACTAATTGTATAAACTACATCTGTGACATTCTTGGCTCCAAATTTATGTTATCATATTATTTAATCACTTAACAGGCTGCATATCTTTTCTATAACACCAGCTTTCAAAGCTAGATATATAAGCACATGACACATACACATGTATTCATATATCTTACTGTCACATTAAAAATTTCTTTACAGTTAAAAACAATGGGGTTTTGGTGGTGTGAATTTCATAGACTACTCAATTTGAGCTCTTAGATATTGAACAAATAAATTCCATACCTGCTGTTGTTTAAGATGGCAATTTAAAAAGCTATGGTGTATGACACAATTATATACCTTTATACTAGAGGCTTTATGTGTCTGAACTCATCCTCATTTATGAAAGCCCTGGGAAGTACTATTATTGCCATAGTGTTATTCAGTACATTTACATGATCTGTAAATAGAAAAAGTGATGTGCAAAATGGTTGCCAATGGGGCCACATTTTTGAATTATTGATGAACTAGACAGGGAGTTCACACATAACAGTGCAGGTCCTGAACAGATCTGTCAATCTGTGCATCTGTGATCTGCAGCCTCTCACTCTTCTATACTATGTGATGTAATCACCCCTTGCCTCAGAACAAGTTGCATTTTTATGTATCTGGAGTGCCTATAGCACATTTTATAGTGGTGTTCTCCTCCTTGACACTCCAAATTATAACTGTACCAGTAAAAGCAAGTCAGGAAAACTAGAATAACGTGATTGCTCACTCCAAGGACCAGTGGTGCTCTGAGAAATTCTGAGCCTGGAGTCCACCAGACCAATGAGCATTAAACATCAATTTTATATTTACAAATATGTAGTTTAAGGAATTTACTAAGCATTTTTAGTGTTCCAAGCAGAAGTATAGTTTTTAAGAAGACACTGGCTTGTAGGTGCCTTTCTTCTCCTCCTGCTTCTTTCACTTACTTTCTCCTCAAACTCTTTAAGATTTATCAAGTGAGGAAAAGCTCATCCTAAAAGAATACATATTTTTCTGTGTCCATTTTTAGGTCAGACATGAACTTTTAATTCATAAAATCTTCTTATGTAAACTCAAGGCATTTGTCTTGAGACTATTTTGTCTTTCAAATTCAAAATTAAATATTTACAACATCTGCATCATCATCTCTTTCTATCACCTATCTAACTATATTTTATAAAAGGTCTCACTAGATTCTATGTCTAGAGCTGAGGCAGTTTTCCCAACCAATGTTATAGAATTTCTTCTGAGAACTATGCATCTGACAAGCTAAAAGATGGTAAAAGTTTCTTTTTTTTTCTTTTTGGGTGATATATTTTTTAAAATTCTTCTTTCATACATTATATCCCTTTTCCTCCACTTCTCCCAGTCCCTCCCTCCATCTTCCCTCTACTCCAGATCCACCCCCTTCAAAAATAAACCAACCAACCAACCAACAAACAAACAAACAAGCAAACAAAGTATCTGCCAAAGGATATCAACCAAATATGGCATAGCAATAGTGAAACTTTCAATGTGTGTGTGTATATATATATATATATATATATATATATATATATATATATATATATATATTGAATTCTTATACACTGTTGGTGGGAATGAAATTACTGAAGCCATTGTAGAAATAATGATGAAAATCCTTTAAAACTATAAATAGAATCAGCATGGAATGCATCATTCCCACTACTGGTAAATAATATTGTATTAACAAAGTAATGAAATCAACATGTTGAAAAGATATCTGCATAATCATGCTTGTTGTGGCCCTTACTACACACAAGAGCAAAGATGTGGAATCAATCCACATGCCCATCAGTAGATAAAAGGATAAAAATAATGTAGTTTATATTCTGTACTTAATCTTATCAAAAAGATAGAAAAAGGGTGAGGTGTGTAGTCTAAAAGGAATTCTATTTAGCCATTAAAATAAAATGAAGTTATGTCATTTGCAGTAAAATGAATGAACCTGGAGGGCATTGTGTTAAGTGAAACAAGCCAGGCACATAAAGACAAAAAGGGCTGCATGATCCCATTTATGTTTCTCTACAGAAGTTGATCTTACAGAAGTACTGGAAATAGTGTTCATCTACACTAGTTATTTTCCTAGGGCTGTAACAAAATAACTGACAGAAATAATTTACAGGAGGGGAAGTTTATGCAGGCTGCGGTAAGGGTTTTACAGAGTGGCAGTGGGTACCGTGTATATTATGGGGTATCTTGCATGCTGGCTGGACAAAAGCACACACCACACTGAGATAATAATCTAAAAGATCCCAATCCCATCTAAACCCCACCTTCAAATACTTCTGCAACCTCTCAAAATAATTCTACCAACTGGGACTGAGCATTAAAATATGATGCATAGAGGACTTTTCAACTCAAAGCTCAACATTACCAGAAGCTGGAGAAGTTAAAGGAGCACAATGGAGGAATATTGTTAAATGTGAGCTTGTAGTTAGAGAAGAAGAATGTGTTCTAGTCTCTAGTCATCTAGAACAATGGTTCTCAACCTTCCTAATGCTGCGACCCTTTAATATAGTTCCCCATGTTGTGGTGACCCAAAACCATAAAATTACTGCCATTGCTACATCATAACTGTAATTTTGCTACTGTATTGAATTGTAATATAAATATCTGATATGTAGGATATCTGATATTTTACACATGTGAAGAGGTTATTTGACTCCCAAAGGGGTCAGGACCCACAGGTTGAGAACAACTGATCTAGAATGATGACCTGGGTCAACAACAAAGTTTCAAAAAGCCTAGAAAAATGATTTTGAATATTATTGTACAAGAAAAAAGCAAACATATAAAAGTGTGAATTCCCTAGAGACCTCAATTTGATTATTATGCAACTTATACATACAATGAAGCACTGTCTTATAACCTATGAAATCAATAATTGAGTCAGATATGCCTCAGATCTCTAATACTGGAGAGGCTGAGGTAAGAGGATAACCATGAGATCACAGCCAGCCTTGGCTATACAGTGACTTAAAACCTGAGCTGTAGAATGAGTCATCTTTTTAAAAAGTAAAAACAAACAAACAATAAACAATAAAAACTGTTAACAATTCGTATATACCAACCAAAAGCAAAGTTTTAGGGGTTGGAAACATAGTTTAGTGGTGTACTATTTGTCTAGTGTATATAATGTCCTGAGATCTACCACCTTGACAACACTAGAAATGCATAATAATAACATAAAGTTCTAAAAGAAATATTGCTGTAAAATACAGAACCCAAGTCTTGACTTTTTTCATATATTTTATTATGTCTTTCTTGGGGGGTAGTATATTAAAACACATCACCTTCCTTGAAAAGGAAGAAAAGGCTCACATGGGGAAATCGTATATAAACTGACTAATATACAAAATATTTCTTTCATGACTTTAAAGATTAAATGCTTGAGAATTTGAGAATTAATTATTATCTTAGCCTCACCAGACATCTTATACAAAAGCCACTCAACTTTCTCTAACAAGTTTGTGGTCTTACATTTAATATTTATTTATTTATATTTTATGTGTATGAGTGGTCCACCTGTAAGTGCACTGTTTGTGTGGCTGGTGTTTGAAGGGGCCAGAAGAGGGAGTTAGACTCCCTGGAATGGGAGTTACTGACACCTGTAATCCCCTAAATGAGTGATGGGAACTGAAAACAGGTTCTTTACAGTAGCAAAAAAATGGGCTCTTAACTGCTGAGTCATATTTCCAGACCCAAGAATTTGTGGCCTTTGGACAAAGCTCAAAGAATCACCATCTTTACTCTCCCTTTTAGGGTATGGTGTAGCTAGAGTTTTCCTGCTTGGCCCACAGTCAGGACAAATCTCTCTCACCTGCCAGTCCCTCAGCCGCTCAAACCCGACCAAGTAAACACAGAGACTTATATTGGTTACAAACTGTACGGCCGTGGCAGGCTTCTTGCTAACTGTTCTTACAGCTTAAATTAATCCATTTCCATTAATCTATACCTTGCCATGTGGCTCATGGCTTACCGGCATCTTCACATGCTGTTTGTGATCGTGGCGGCTGGCAGTGTCTCTCTGACTCAGCCTTCCACTTCCCAGCTTTATTCTCCTCCTTGTCCTGCCTACACTTCCTGCCTAGCCAATGGCCAATCAGTGTTTTATTTATTGACTAATTAGCAACACATTTGCCATACAGAACATCCCACAGCAGTATGGGAGGGAATAGGAAAATACTCAGGAGGAGCAGAAGTCTGTGGTTCGAACCCTAACTCTGCCAATGATTAAATGTGCTACTGAGGATGGCTCATTCAAACTTTCGTGATTGTCCTAACCACTGGAAATTTCTGAAGGACCATTTCTTTTCAATTTATTTAATCATCATCACTTTAGCAAAATAAATAAAAATTATGCCGATAAAGAAAGCCTTTATTAAGGGTGAGGAGATATACACATGGCAAGGTTCATAGGGGATTAGACCCTCTGCAAACAGAAGGGGTCTCTGGAAGCTAAAGCTAGATTTCTACTAGAAGGCAAGGGTATTTAAGGGTCTTAGAGGGGGTTCCCCTCCTCCAGTTTACAGATGGTCAGTGTACTGGCTAGTTTTGTGTGTCAACTTGACACAAGCAAGAGTCATCAGAGGAAAGAGCCTCAGCTGAGGAAACCTGTAGTCAGAAGGTTTTCTTGGGTTCTGCTCAGCCCCACAGTCCTGCAGCTGCTTATAAAATAATCACTCAGAAGCTTATATTAATTATCACTGCTCAGCCATTAGCTCAGGCTTATTACTGACTAGCTCTTACACTTAAATTAACCTATAATTCTTATTTATGTTTAGCCACATGGCTTGGTACCTTTTCTCAGCTCTGCCTTGTCATCTTGCTTCCTCTGTGTCTGGCTGGTGACCCCTGACTCTGTTCTTCCTCTTCCTAGCATTCTCCTGCTCACCCTGCCTATACTTCCTGCCTGGCTACTGGCCAATCAGCATTTTATTAAACCAGTGTACAAGAGCACTATCCCACAGAACAAGTCCCTCAATGAGATCCAGCTATAAGGCATTTTCTCATTTAGTTATCCAGGGGAGAGGGTGCAGCCCATGGTGGGTGGTGACATCCCTGGGCTGTTGGTCTTGGGTTCCCTAAGAAGGTGGTTTGAGAAAGTCATGGGAAGCAAGC
This sequence comes from Peromyscus eremicus, assembly GCF_949786415.1. NCBI lineage: Eukaryota > Metazoa > Chordata > Mammalia > Rodentia > Cricetidae > Peromyscus > Peromyscus eremicus. The sequence continues at coordinate 6,498,933 of NC_081418.1, read as the reverse complement.
CAGTAAACACCTCCCCTCCATGGCCTCTGCATCAGCTCCTGCCTCTGGTACCCTGCCCTGTTTGAGTTCCTTTTGTGACTTCCTTCAATAATGAATAGCAATGCCGACATGTAAGTCTAATAAACCCTTCCCTCCCTAACTTGCTTTTTGGTCATGTTGATTCCTCACAGCCATAGCAAACCTAACTAAGACAGCCAGTTTGAAAAAGGTAGGCAGGCTAATAGGCCCAGGGGTTTGGGTTAACATATGCTGGGCAGCCTTGAACTTGTCGGACTGGCCCATAGGCAGTGGGGGTTCACTGATGGGAGAAGAAGCCTGCCAGGCCTTTGTTTTAAGCTGCCTGGCTTTTGTCTCAGGTGAGGAGGTTGAAGAAGAACTGATCATCTTGGAAGCGCCCCATCTTTATTACCTAGTCATGGCCTCTCTACCTATCTGTGTGTCTGTCAGGGAATCTAACAATTAGTCCCACTGCCAGGTCACCCTAATTGCAGTTAGGACTTTCAAGCTACAGATGGCTTTAACTGCTTCCAAAGCTGGCAAAAGTGGTGATGCAGATGGAACATCAGTTAGAAGAGGGCCGATATATGGGGCCAGGATGCAACTTAACAGATGGAAAAGGTCCAGAATGTATGCTAGCCATTTGATGACAAAACAGTCACGGAGCATGCGATGAGAGTGAGATAGCATCTCTAACATAACATTCAGAAAGCCAGACTGTTAGTACTACAATAATTCCTACTAAGAGTGTAATTAAGAAAAGAGGAGGAAGACAGGCAAGAAAAACATACAAAGAACCATTGCAGATTTAGTGACATGCATTAGCAAGACTTATGATTTATTTGCCATGCCGTCCACTAGAAAATGTTTAGCCTGGAGGAGGCTGTCAGTTTGGCATAAGAACTAGAGATGCTTTTCACTACCCAATGTTAAGTTCAGAAGTCAGTCATTGGGTCTCCTTGATTACAACCTCCTGGGTAATATTAAGAGACAAATTTTAGAATAAAAAAAAATTTAACATTATGATGAACATAGGTCTTGTTTAGTAAGGTGAAGCATAATTGTGCAGCTGGCTGAACTGTGTCCCAGACCCCTGATGATAGGTCAGAGAAACTGTCATCTCTATATCTAGATTGACACAAGTTTTGTTTGACAGATCAAGGTTTAACTGTGCAATTAGCTGTTTGCTTTACTAAATTCCTGCTTAAGGGTCAAAGCTTAGAAATTGTATCTGTTGATGTTATTTTGATGTTATTATGTGTTATGGTATAAAAAAATCCAAGTAAGCTATTAGGATGTAAAGGCTGAGATATTTTAGTAAAAGAGAGACAGAAAGAGAGAGAGACAGACAGAGACAGAGACAGACACACACACACACACACACAGAGAGAGAGAGAGAGAGAGAGAGAGAGAGAGAGAGAGAGAGAGAGAGAGAGAGAGAGAGAGAGTTGTTTATAAAATCTAAATTAACCTTAACTGGATGTCTTTCCTAAGTAGGGGCTAGAAAGCAAATGCAAGTGTGGGTCAGAATACATTATTTAAAGTATGTAAAAGATGAAACTTGGGTAGTTCTGACTTAGAAATGTATGACCAATTATGATTTATTTTTAAATGTTTCAGTTCTGCTAAAGCATTGTCTAAATACTATAAAGTTGTTTAAAACAGTAGACTGCACCAGGAGACCCTTTAGGTGTTTGTTCAATAACCATACTTGGAGTCCTGCACTGTTTTTCATGTTGCTCCCTAAGGATCACAAGTATGTGGGATATCTCTCAAAATGTACTGTAACTTGGAAGAGTCACCTGCCCTCTTATTCACAGAGATCATCAACATGCCATTGAGTGGAATATTATCAATGTCTAGTCTACAAAAGGGAGGGCCAGTACAGAGTGGGAAACTCTGCCACACTTCAAGGAAAATAAGGGCCAAGCATGACCATGGCCTGTGACTTCTCCTCACAAAGGTAGAAAAGAGAGATTCCTCTTGAGCTCAAACAACCCTGAGCACCACAGCTTCAAATGCCTTGACATTAAAAAGAAGTTTTTGTTGCCTTCATGGTCTTTCATGGCCAGTAGTAAAGTATATGGAGGATTTCATTGAACAGCATGTTTCTTTAACATGCCACGGTCGTGACATCCTCGGTCATGACACTTAACCACAGGAGATGGTATTGAGACAACTATTTCCCACTAATGACTTCCCTATATATTTTAGCTGTAGTGTGTCCTGCAGCTTCACAGCACACGTTCTCTGTTTAAAGGAGGCTGCAGACACCCTTTTTTGAAACACAAATTTAGGAAAATTATTCAGGATACCAAATTGGTATCCCTTGAACATTGCTAGATAATCCTATAAAACAACAAGTAAAAACTGATATTTTATTTCTATTCTAGATTACCAGTTAGATCCTAATGTCTAGTTGCGACTTCAGCCCCCACTGGACATTACATATGGTACATGGGGAGGCACATTAATTTCTGAGAAGACACTACAGTGAGAAAACTAGTTTAACTGACTTATCTTCATAATAAAAAATAATTTGGCTTTTATATAATAGGAAATAACTCACAAAACTTTAACTGAAAAAATATACAATATTGTGGTTATATTATGTACTATGATATATGTCCTTGTATCTAAAAATACCATCAGAGTCAAAACAATCTGCAATTATGAATGTGAGTTGGTATGAAAAGCTTAAATATTATGTTAGGAGGAATTTAGCATTATATTTTTTCCTTAGCTCTGTTACAAAATATAATCTGTGGGTACTGCAGCTGATGGTATGCCGGAGAGTCTTCTTTATTAGAAGGTTGTCTCCTTCATATCCCTTGTCTGTATGCTATACTCTGCTTTAGCATATCTCAAAAAATTCTTGCAGAAGGCTGCCTAAGTTCTCCAAAATTTCTGAAGCATACTTACTTTTCTTGTGGTGGTTACCATGGTTCCATATTATGGAGTTTATCTGTAGCTATTTCCTCTGGGGCACAAATTCTCATTAGGCAATTTTAATGTTTTCTCTGTACACATGCTGTCATACTAATATCAAGAGTGAAATATGTGAATTCGTACTAACATGAGCTAACATAACTTTAACATTATAAAAATGTCATCTTACAAAGGACTGTCTACAATGATAAATAGTACTTATGACAGGGTTGGAAATCAAATGACAGTGACTTCCCCATTTTTTTCAAAGAATATATGGAGAGAACTGAATTCCATTTTCCTTTGCTCCAAGTATTGTACTGAATTGCAAATTTGAAAGAATTCTTTTCCAGAAGTTTTGAATGATGACTCCTTGGCTAACTGACAGCTAGAGAGACATTGTACACATTCTCACTGAAGTCACAGAGCTTTGGTCTTCAGTACCTGTGAACTGAGACTTTTCCCTACTTAATTTGCAGAGGACATTTACATAGAGGATCTGTCAAAACCTTTTCTAAGATTGATGAGTCTTCTGCCTTATGATTTAACTTTTCAGACCCATTTTAATTCTTTCTGTGAGGGGCTTTTATGTGATATTTATACTACTTTGTGTGTGTCTGCACACATGTATGGAGGATGGAGGACCAATTCCAGTGCCAGTCCTATCTGTCTTGTTTTGTTAATCTAAGTCTCTTCCTAGTCTTGAGCTCACCAATTATCCAGGCTGGCTAGCCAGAGAACTCAGGAGCTCTGAAATATGTATGTCCTGACCTAGGATTACAAACATGAGCTGCCATTCCTGACTTCCTTACGTGGGTCCTGTGGATCAAAAACACTCCCTTGTGCTTGTGGAGCAAGGACTTTAGCAAGTGAGCTGTCTCCACAGCCTCCAATTTCATTCATTTAATCAATATTTTTTTTCTCATTTCTCTATAATGGTTGGTACAATCTGAAAAACGATATGAATAAAGGGTTGTGGATCTGGAGAAACATTGGAGATTCTCAGCAAAAGCCCTTTCTACCCACTATACATTAATTTTGGAAATACAGTAGCATCGTAAATCATCTTCTAGTTCGTAATAAATTTGTGTCTACATTGAAGAGAGTTTTGTTAGCTTCCTATGTGACAAGAGCAGAATCTCCAGTGTTCCTTCAACCTTCTCAAACTTTGCATTCTGAAACCACCTAGGGAATTTAAAACGAAGAGTTGTGTAAGCAGAGATTCTTAGAGGCTAGGGCACTACCTGGCAAGTAGATTACTAAAAGTTCCCTAGCTGACAATAATGTGCAGCTATAGTGAAGAATCACATTGTGAATTTGTCATAAATTCTCCAGTTTCTCCCTGATGGAAGGAGGCTACCAGGTACTCTGTTTTAAAACTCACAGTCTTAGGGAACTTGTTCAGGGTACAAAGTGGTGTCCCAGGGACATTGCTAGACAATACTTTAAAAAGATCCATTGAGATTTTATTTCTCTTTTGTACTATCAAGTAGATACTGATGTCTGGTTGTGACCTCTACAACTGAAATCTAGATTTCACTCAGGTTTGGCCTCTATTATCTATTCCCACCAGATACTACATATAGTAAGTGGGCAGGGGAATCTTTGGTGGGATATTTATCCTTTTAACTGAGCAGGCAAGCAGCAGCTTGACGAGCTTGGACAAAGCAAAAATACTCAAGTTTAGACTGATGTTCCTATGGCCCACCTTTTCTCACTGGGCATTTCACTATCCTTCTGCTTTCAAAGACAGTCTGGGTGCTGTTCTCAAGATAATGGTGTTCTGTTCTGGGTAAATTATTTCAGATTTTCTCTTAAAGGTTTGGCTTATGCTACCACTGGTGTTAACAGGTCAGATTTTACTCTGCCATGGGTTGTCAATGGCTCTATTGCTGTTGACAATTCACCAATGTGCTTGTTGGTATTGGTTTCTAATAGTCACCTCTGTGAGGTCACTGGAATGATACTTGTCCCTTGCTTTGTATGTTTCTTTAAAAAAAAAATAACTATGGCAGCTAATGTGTTGATTCAGTTGCACTTCCTGAGCTATGTACGTGGGTAATAGGCCTTTTCTAGATCTTGGTAAGGCAAGAGGAAAGACTGCTAACTATTCTCTTCCTTATGTCAAGGGTAAGACTATGGCAGCCATCGCCCAGCTTTCATTCATAGCATGGCTGTCTCGGCTACTTTGATCTGAGAGTCAGAAAGGAAGATTTAGTGAGAATGACATTGCCCCTTCCTAGACCTTGAAGGTGACTGCAAACAAAAATAACAGTGTGTAGCAGGCTTTCTTTGGGGCAACCAACCAGCCAAGTCATGACACAGAGGTTTATTAATTATGACTGCTCGGCCTTATCTCATGCTTGTCCCACTGGCTCTTATAACTTAATTTAACCTATTTCTCTTCTTCTATGTTTTGCCTCGGGGCCTTTTACCTTCTTTGATTCTGTATGAATGAAAGGGCCTTTTCCTGTTGCTTCTGTGTCTGTTTGGCAGCTGCCAGGAGGGTTGGCCCTGGGTATCTTCCTCTCTTTCTCCCTCATTCTTTCCTCTGAAGCCTAGATTTTCCTCCTACTTATTCTCTTTGACCGACAGCCCTGCCTATCCCTCTACTGCCTAGCTATTGGCTGTTCAGGTTTTTATTAGGCCAATCAGGTGCCTTAGGCAGTAAGGTAAGATATTTTACACTGTTAAACAAATGCAGCATAAACACATGTAACACATCTTTACATAGTTAAAGTAATATTCCACAACAAGCGTGAGTCAGGGAAAAAAGAGGAATTGGTAAACAAGTCTGCTGTCTGGGGGGCTTTTAAAGCTCTTTAATGGAAATTATTTGTTAACTGACTGAAGATAGTATCTACTGCCAAATAAAAGGACATGGAATCAATCCTAGATTCTAGGGAATCTTTGCTCTCTTAACTTACCAGACACCAACTTGGCAAAGTTGTAGAGAGCAATAATAATAATAATAATAATAATAATAATAATAATAATAACAAATGAATAGACTATTAAACAGTTTGCCCAAACCTCTTCAAGCTCTTTGGAGACAAGGACTTTCAGCTAAAGCTCAAGAACTGTTTTATGGCCTCCGAGGGAGAGAGTGAAATGATCTCACAGCAGAGGGTGAGGATGGGCAGCTGGCAAGAACTGAGAGGAAAAAAATCGTAAGAACTCCTGTGCCATTGCCTTAGCATTTGAGTGCACTGAGTCATGCTCTACAAAATCTGCACTTTTGTCTTAGAAGTCAACATTGGTGGCAGGAAGAAATAGCTTAGACCTGAGGATGCCTAGGAGACACCCCCTCACTCTATGAGGAGAGCAAAGGCCTTTCATTCTCTCAGGACCTGATTCAGATATCATCTATGTGCAAAAGCCTGCCAGTCACCACCAAAGCTGACTCATTTCATACCAGATAAACTGACAGGATTTTTGAAATTATTTGATTCTATCCAAGCCTTCACAGAATTAGGGAGTTTATTTTTTCAGATAACTGCTTTATATGCACTCTTGAAGATTCGCTTAACAGTAGTTTAAAAACTAAAACCTGCTTTTTCTGTTTAAGTCACAATGTAGAGAGACAGAGCCGTACTGAGAAGGTAACAGCTTTCTCCTCACACAGGCCTGAGCGTCACAGTCACTGCCCCTCTTCTCCTGTCACAGTGGAGGTGACAGTCTGGCAGTCTGCTTCTGTTTTGATCCCAATCACTTTCAGATCCTACCCCTTGCCTTCCGTCTCCAGGATCTTCAACCTAACCTTTACTACTGATGCTTTAAGCAGTTTTGAAGACATGAACCTTTGAATTTTAACAGACAGCCTTTAATCAAAATTAATGAAACAATAAATCCCTCAACCTTCCTGTGTACTTATGCATGTAATACACCCATATTATCTTATATATCTATCTATTGACCATATTATATTGTATATGTATTTTGTATATGTGCACATACATATGTCAATATTGTATATCAATTTCTATACATATGCATATGATATATATCCATATTATCTTATCTATATATTATGTTCATATGCATATATTCTATATAAGTGAACTATTTTATAGAGTAATTTGCTATAAAAAACAATCTTTATTCAATGTTATTGAATAAGGATATGTGCATAAACAATATATCCATAAATAATGCATATATAATAAAGTTTACAATGTTCCTAAAGTCAATCCATTTAAGTGTAGGCAACAGTACAAATTTTTACAGGACATGTCATGAGTAGTAAGTAAATGTTAACTGACTCTTGAAATCTTTAACAGAAAAGTTTATGACCCTAAGTAGCCATATCATTGATGAGAACACTCCTTATTTTTAATTCCAAAAATATTTTGGCAAAGATATTTCCAACAGTATTATCTCTGGCAGAACAATTTTATACTTACAGAATTCATTTCTGGCAGAGTTACACCTCTACTAGCCACTTAACCATGAAAGATTGTTTTTAACCTTTGATAATGTTTAATAGTTCTGAATCTTATAATCTAGTCTTCAGGTAATTGGTTCTAAAATAACATGCAATTCCTTTCCTGAACCAGTAAATAGTGATAGAAGTGGAAAGACAACTTGCCTGTTTATTCTGCCTTATTGCCACTGAATGCCTTTACTATTATTTTTCTCCATATCAAAAGAAATCAAGAAGAAGACAAATTAGAGAGGAAATATATTCAGTTTCCAATAACAATGTAGATTGGAAAAGACATTGGGCATCTGGGATTTGCGCTTCTAATAAATTAGTTTTATTAAGTTTGTGAATGTTATAGAATGGAGGTGAAAGAACATATAGCCGTTAAGAACCTGTTTATATTAACTGAAATAAAGAACACAAGAGACATTGTCCCAAAACCCCGTTGATCAAAGCATCCAGATCTGCTGCAAACCCCAAGACGTTGTTTCGTGAATTAAATCAGCCCTTTCTTCTTTCTTTCACCTATTTTTGTAAAGATCTGCATTTCTTTTTTAAATTAAGTTGTAAATTATCAAATATATAAAAAACAACTAACATGATTTTAACTAAATCATGAAATCTTGAAAATGTGTAGTGCTCTCAATCCTTAAGGGCAGGCCGACCACTGCTGAGAGTAGTACTGCTCACTGGTTGTGCTGCCCTAAGATATTCAGCAAATACCTCACGCCCCAATAAACATTTTCATAAACATTTTCTCTCATTTTACCAGGAATATGTTGTAATAAAAATTTAAACAATCCATGTAATGACGTATTCACTTTCCTAGAAACTGTTATAGTACTTGCTATTTATTTTGATCAAGGTAGTTATGCTCTCTGTTTTTCTCTGAAATAGAACATTCCACTGACTCTAGCCTGCAGCCCACATCTTTCCCATGTTATTATTTGATTTGCATCATAACTTCTTCTTGTCAGATACATCTTTGCTATTACCCCAAGATTTCTATACTTCAGATAAAGTCATCCAGATACTTTATCTACTTTTAATTAAATCATCCTCGAATTAAACACTATTAGCAAACACTTTTGTGTTTGTTGGATGTAACGCCTTTGTCTACTCTATCAAATCACACACAAGGTCATACACATTTACAAACCTTATGGTGGAGGATTTTTCTTTAAGGACAGTAAAAGATGAACTGAGTTCCACATCTGTGTTCATGTAAGGTTAAACAGGGAAAGCACACAGGAATAGCTAGATAATCTATAATGTAAGCCAATTATGTATAAGCAGGAAAAGGACCAGAAGGGACCATGATGATACAAAGTTCTCTTGGGATATTTTCAGAATTGTGGAAAAACAACTATACAGAATGTGAGCTAAGTCTTTGGGGATCAGGGTGCAAGCTAATTTCTAGATGACATACCCACATTTGTATTCAGAGCCTGTTGTCAGCAAGGACAGAGTGTGACAGGAAAGCCTGTGTGAAATCAAATATTTTCACATTTACATTAATTCATGTATATTCAATATCTGTGCAAATAAACAGGAAGAAAAGATGAAACGGTATGGAGAAATGAACCAAAATTATTTTCTCATGAATCCTACACTTGATATAATAAAATATGATACCATTCTCAAAAGCAATTGCCAAAAATAGTCCTCAGAGTCAAATCACTTGGCCTCAATCACACTTCCTACTTGGATTTACATAAATTAAATTGCTTGAGCCTAATGTACAAAAGAATATGTAAAATACCACACAAAATTCCAACTGAATAGATTTTTGAACTGAGTACACCTAGAATTAATCAATTTAAATTAATTTGCCTTAGATTTTACTAGTGTATCATAATTTCATAAATTTTTCATGAAATTGGTGAATGCCAAATTAATAAAGTGGCATATACTTTGTTTCTGAAATTTCTTATCAAAATTACATCAATATGCAATAAATCAAGGAAGTAGAGTCATAAAAGAAGAAAACTAAATTTCCCATCTCTCTATATTCCTAATATCACATGACAATGACCATCCTATGCAATCATTGTCAACAATCTTCTCGGAGTTCCTTATGGTGTTTACCAAGAATAGGCGCAGATTTCTACAATTAAGGACATAACTTTTTCTTCTAGTGTAGCTGGAGAATTTCTCTCCAGCTCCCTCTAAGTCCTGCCAGTCCTGGAACCCACTCATAAAATAAACACACAGACTCTTACATTATTTAAACTGCTTGGCCATTGGCTCAGGCTTATCATTGTCTAGCTCTTAAACTTATATTTAGCCCATTTCTATTAATCTTTACTTTGCCATGTGGCTTGTGGCTTACTGGTACCTTACATCTTGCTTGTCATGGCTGTGGCTGGCAGGTCTCTCTGACTCAGCCTTCCACTTCCCAGAATTCTCTTCTCTGTTAGTCCCGCCTATCCTTCCTGCCTGTCTACTGGCCAATCAGTGTTTTATTTACTAACCAATCAGAGCAACATACTTGACATACAGAACATTCCACGGCATTGTAGGGCTCCAGAGACTCTTCCTTCTATGATTTTCCTAGAGTTTGGTGTGCGGTTGATACATTCATTGAGTTACCTTTGTTCTGATTGGGCCTTTCAACATTTCCACTACATTTAATGTTTTTTCTTGTTCTTACAGAGATTCTACCAGGTAAGCAACAGGAAAGATTAGTAGAACATCTTACCGAATCAAACAATAACTAAACAATTCAGAATGAAGTACAAAGTAATTCATCATTGGGTACTGTTCTTATTTCAGGCAATCTTACTCTATGATTTAAGTTTGAGATCCCAGAAGGCTGAGTAGAATTGCCTCTGGAAAACATTGTTGTCATTCACATCTTAGCCCTGGAAAGGTGGCCACAGGAAGGTGGTGGGCATAAACTGGCTATCTAGTTCTGATGAGTTCAACTTTAAGGAAAGGTTCTATGTTGAACAATAAAATAACAAGCAATAGAGGAAGACAGCCATCAACCTCTGGTCTCCAATGTACACACATACAAATAAAAGACAGATTCAGTAGAAATACTCAATATATGAGGCTAAACTGTGTGGGAAAAAAATGCCCATGTTAGCGTAGAAATATATGGGCCTTAGGAACATAGAGTATGGCCTTACTGAATTTACATGGTGATTATGTACTTTCATACTTATTATTCCTTGGTTTCACATAGTGGATCAATTTCAAATAATTGATTTCCTCCATATTATATATTTTCTCCAGTATTCACTGGATGTGTGTTAACTTATAGGAATTGGAAATTTCACTTTCGTGGCTGCTAACTCTTTATTTACTTAGAATACTCTTGAGAGTTACTCAGTTATTGTCATGGAGGAATTTTTTGAAAAGATAGCAAAGATGTGAGCTGAATGAAATACATCACAAATACTGGAACTTCAGTGTATAATTTCAAGCATCATCTCTATGTACCTACAGGAAGAAAATTATGGTTCTTCCAAACACTAAAATGAAATCATATTTCTGAAATTTCACACGAGAACTACAAGACCACAGTAACTGAATTTATTACTCTTAATCTTCTCAGATGAAACCCAGTGCTTTTTCAAATTTGTATTACTCTTCTCTTTCAAAATCTAACTGCAGCTTACAATCATCTGCATTGGATTCCTTCCTGTTATTTTAAGCTAACAGAATCATTGTACTTCTGGCAAAGGTCTGAGCATATCTGTGTTAAGGCTAGCATCAGTAACTTTAATGAAAACCTGAGTTCTACAATGTAGCTTGTATTTTAAAATGATGTAAACTGAGTCTTGTCATTACCAGTTTTCTAAACAAGATTTAATAGGGCTCAAATTTTCTTGTTAATCTTTTGTTGTGGGATATTTGTACACTGTTTTTTGTGAAGATGTATTTGCTGTGATTGGTGTAATAAAAAGCTGAATGGCCAATAGCTAGGCAGGATTTATAGGCGGGATTTCTGGGGAGAAAAAAGAAGAGGAAGAGGAATCTAAGCATGCTAGGGGATGCCAAGAGACATTGAGAGGAAACAGGAGGTGCAAGCAGGAAGAGAGGTGATGCTATGCAATAGAATGTAGATGAATGTAAATGGGTTAATTAACTTCTAAGAGCTAGTTAGAAATAAGTCTAAGCTATAGGCTGAGCTTTAAAATTAATAAGTCTCTGTGTCATTATTTGGGAGCTGGCTGATGGGACAGAAAAAGACTCATTACGTTCTTTTAAAAACAACTTCCAAATTCTGTGCTATCATACATAGGAGATTATAGCTAGAAGTGTGCATCTTTGTGACACGGAGCAAAAACTACCCTCTGAGCACTTGTTTTGGTCTGTCTCCATTCTCATCTGAAGCCATTAAATGCATATTCAAAGGCCAGCAATGCCTATTCATAATTTTGGTGTAGAAAAATTTCTATCAGTATTGCTGATCAGAGTGATACAGTCTAATCTACTACAAAGCTCTCATTTCAGCATTTGGTATTTAATAAGGATTCTAGCAATTATTCAGCCAGTTAATTTTCAAAGGTCATTTAGTCTTCATGAGGTTTATTTTCCCTGTTTCAATTTGGGAAGAAGGTAATTCCATTGTTTCAAAGCAGTTTAAGTATATAGCAACATTTATATGGATAATATTTGAAAGGAAAGAGCCTCTGCTATTGATCATGTCTATATTCTTCCCTGGCTATGATGACCAGTTGATTAAACATAGTAGTCTGTATATATATTTAGTCATGTCAGTTCTTCACTTCTCATATAAAGTCAATGAGCACTTTGGCTATTCATTCCTTTAAGATCTTTAGTTAGGGAAAATTGTCATTGTCTTCTAGGGACACATATAAATGGGGTTGCAATACAATCTAGGAAGTCAGATTGATTTAAACAATAACTAGAATGATTTTCCCCTTATGATTAGTTAATATACCCTTTTCTGGAAGGACTCTTTAAAGAGGGAGAGAGAGGTAAATAGAGAAGAATAGGGTAAAGGGGAACAGCATAATACAATCTTTAATGAATGGGGAAGAAGGTAAATATGAAAAAAGGGAGAGGTGGATAAAATAACAATAAAGATGTCTAAAAAAGCCACAAGTAATTATACTATTAGCTATTCATGAAAATAGTAACTCTGTATAGATATACATATAAAGTTTTAGTGAACTTTCCTCATCATTGCAAAATGGTAAGCTCCTTAAACAAGCATGCAGGTAACAATATATGGACTGAACAGGTTGTATACATATGCAATAACAATTAGTAAAACAGAGGCAATGGATTTGAAGAACAAGGTGGGGCATATTCAATGGTTTAGAGGGAGGAAAGGTAACATAGAAATATTCTAATTAAATTATAATCTAAAAAAAAATTTCCTTTTCCCAAGGTCATCATTCAATATGAGTGACAGGCACAAAGGTGCATGAAGTAGGTGATTTCAGACATGGAGTCACTTCTTTGTGTCCCAATATTTATGTCCTCTAGACTAGACATCCAGGGCTAAGATCTGCAGAATTATTTCCATCATTCACATCAATTATTTTTATCTGTTGATTCAAGAGACTCTTTGTAGAATTCTTGCCTACCTAGTCTGACTGATTAAGGCTAGATGAATTTGGTTATCCTAGAACTTCATAGTGGGAGAGAGTGTTAAACTGGAGCCTGCACTTAGTGTAGAAACAGCTCTTGTTCAGTTTTACTTAAAATATCAGGCAAACCTGACAGTAATATAATAAATAAGGGAATTTTTCTCAATCATAGAATACACTTCTTGAAAATTCAAAGACTACTGAAAAGGGCTCATCATGTCTCTTTCCTAGAGGTGGAAATTTCAAACCTTGATAGGATTTCTTTCAGCTTTGCATACTCAGGTCATTTGATCCTTAAATATAAAAAGATGTGCCAAGTTTCTGAATCTTTATAGAGTTATGTCCTGTGTTTGACTCTTATTTAACTGACGTACCTGGAATACTTAGTACATTTTATCTGCCAGATTAAATTAGCCTACTATAATTAGTGGCATTGTTCAATATAATATTCTGCAAAACAAAAAAATGTTTCCCTTTTAACATTATATAGTTACACAGAGGATGATAGATAGTTCAAGTCTTATAAATGTGTACTTTGATTTTTCCCTTAAAAGTAAAGTGATTTTTCATTTTAAATACACAATTCTTTTGAGATTATAATATAACCACACCATTTCTCCCTTTCATTTCCTTCCTCTGAACCCTCTCTATACCTTGTACCATATCTCCCTTACTCTCTTTCAAATTCACAGCCTCTCTTTCTTTCAGTGTGTGTGTGTGTGTGTGTGTGTGTGTGTGTGTGTGTGTGTGTTCTTAAATATATAACTACAATTTTCTCAGTCCATATAATGTTATTTTTAGATATATGTTTTCAGTACTGACCATTTGGTATTAGATAACGACTTGGTGTATTCTTTGCTAAGAAGGATAATTTTTCCCACTCTCAGTGTTTCTTAATTGCACGTAGTTCTTGTCTAGAGCTGATGTCTCTTGAGCTTTTTCCCTAAGTAGTTGTCCTTATACCCACAGATAAGTGTAATTCACCTCTCATCATGGAAACTCTTTTTTGCAACAGGTACTGATCAATTTTTTGCTGAGTAGCTCAAATGTCATATAATAAATGCAACATAATCTGAAAAGGTACTGACTGTGTTGAACATATCAATCAAGAATAATACTTCATTAAACCATAATAATTTATGATAATTCTTAAGATCTCACTTATTTTAAGGAAGAATGATCATTAATGATCATTAATGGGATAAAGACAATCTTATACCTGCACAGGAGAGAGTTAACTATACTTCTTTGCCAGTGACACCAATTTCTACAATTTCTCATGGAATATAGTTTTGCTTCTGACTTATTATCTTGACACAAGTATGAAAGATTAATATTTTAAGGGCTTTAAGGTGACTATTTTAGTATCCTAATGACTTTTTCATTACAGGTGAGCAATGCAATGTGAAGGTATAGCTGGTCGCTCACTGTAACTCTCCCAGTGATCTTTTTGCAATATCACATTGAAACCTTTATTAAAGGAATTTGGGGCAGAATTGCAGGTAGTTTCTGGTGTTATTAATTCCATATTTTAAGTAATGCATAGAAATATGTCAAGTCCACAAATAGTATCAGTTCAGTCTATAGGCTATGACCATCCAAAAACCTGAATGTGGGTTTTTGCTGCTTTTGTTCATTTATTTGATTTTAAAGTAGAATTTCCTTATTTTGTAAGAAAGCCATGAATTGTGATCCTGCTAATTCATGTTCTCAGGTTCTGGGTTTACAGGTACACACTAACACATACAAAGAAGAAAAGAAAGGAACAACTGAGTTTCTAAAGTCTTAAGAGTATATAGACATTCTTAGTCACTTAGGGAAGTGTTTGGATAATGTCATATGTGTTTACAGTAAGATTGCTGGAAAAATTCTTCAAATAAACCTATACTCCTGTTAGAGTAACAGGATCTTAGTTTGTCACTTGGCTCCAGTGTCAACATTTGGCAGGTGATTATGATTTTCTATTCAGACAGTGCTAAGCTTTCTTTTTTAAAAAAATATTTTTCTGGTTGCACAAGATTTTTAATTTTCTTTGGTTATGCAAGTCACACAGGACCCTAGTTGGCAATCCTACTCTGTCACTCCTGGGAGTAACATCATATATTATCCTTCAGCACAGATCTTTGCAAATCGCAGCAAAAAAATGACACAATTTTTAGAATTATGCTAATTATACTTCCTTGATCTCTGACAGTGGTGTATAATTAACAATCTCCCTGTGACAGAAGCACATCAGCCCTACAGATAATGAGAAGCCTAACTGGAAGACAGCTTCTCTTACTATACTACCATCCAGCTTCACAATGGTGCCAATACAGCCAGGGCATTCATAGTCATCCTAGGAAGACATGACTTTGGAGTCATCCAGGGAGCAAAGTCTTCTGCAGGGCTCATGGTAAGTACATACTAGCACGGCCCCTTTCCTAAGCCTCTGATAGCTGCACGAACTCTTCGATGGCTATCTCCACCTCATTTCCACTCCCCCGTCATCGCCAAATTTCATACATCTCTTCTAGTAAAAGTGTGGTTCTCTCCTATTATTATTCCTCAGAACCACCTAGATTTTTGAAATAGCACTTTTGGACCCAGACTTCCAAATATCTGTTCCATGAACACAATAAATGGCATGACAATTTGTGAGTCTCGTTGGTTCCTGGGTGGTGCTGATGCTGCTCCTCCAGAGGCTTCACTTGGAAAGTCCTTGGCCTTAGAGTTCCTTCTTCCTCCTGTGCTGCATCCCAATATTGTCCATGTGAGTCTCTGAATCTGAAGCTCAAGTACTACGGACATCACTTTTAAGTATGTTACTGCCATTAATCATCTGACTGGTGAGTGATAAAGCTCCAGAATGCCAGCCTGATATGCTGATGTCTAGGTTCTACGTACAAAAGTTCTGATTTGGATTCTCCCTGCAAACAGCACTGGGCCTTGGATTAGGAGTATAAAGTTTCCAGGAAAGGCAACGAAACTATGAATGTCAGGCCAAGGAAAAGCCAAGCAGTAGTGTGTTTACTGGCAACAGGACTATTGCCACAGTGGTTATTTCTGTTGTTAACCCTCTAGTGACCTTCTCAGTATCATTCAGAGTGTGATTCAGAATTATCCCAGTAGATGGTGAGATACTGGACAACTAGATCCCCACTCTTATCCTGCAGTATTTGAAAGTTGTCCAAAATGACCTTAAATCCTGCATTTAATCATTGTGCAAGCTCATGAATGCATGACAAAATAATGAAAACAGAGTAGCAAGAAGCAGAACATGAATAATGTGTGTGACTGGCTCTATCATGTGTACCTAGCCTGTGACATGGTGCCCCACAAGTGCCTGTCACAGAAACTGCGTAGATGCATGTGCAGAAGGAAGAGTTTAAAGCACTTGGGTATGAGAAATGATGTTGATGGAGTTGGGCAGTGTGATCACATTGTGGGCATTAGCCGACTGGATTCCTTTACCTCAAGCACTAGAGAGCAACATGACTTTCAGAAGTATGTATGTGTGTTACTTTGATTAAGTTCTACGTTCTACATGTACACAAACTGTGAACGGAAATGCCAGTCTGGGAATTCCTAACTGAAGAGTTAAGCTGTTGTGGTTTAGATTTCTTGATTTATCTTTAATATACTTTGTTTAGCCTTTTTCTTTTCTTGCATTGCTTAAGATGATACATAGTAATTTAGAAAATTCCAATTGTTTTATTCGTTTACTTTTAACAGATGTCTTTGGCTTGATTTGCTAAGGGTCCACCCAGGAATCCTGACTCACTGCAGATGGGTGGAGATCTTCTGAGCTAAAGGAAACCTTTCCTCAGAGACCATCATTCCTGCAGTTACTGATCAAGATTGCAGTTGTGCTACATTAGCTAAGTGCAGAAGCATGGAGGCTCTAACATCCAGCATTTTCACAAGGGTACTTGTGCTCATGGACAGCTGTTTTTTAACTCCAGCTACTCTGAATTCTTGTCCTTACTTTTAGATCAAATTCCCAATCTGTATATTCTAAAAAGCTTATTCTTAGAAAAGGTGCCGTGAAATGAGGCTTTCACCATGACTTTCATTGTGAGACCTTCGAGCCTTTAGTGGAATGAGGGGGATGGGAGGAAGGAGGTGATCTTGGACTTCTCAGAATTGTGCCCTCCTCTCAGATCACTTCCCAGTGGGTGTGCTTGCCATATCCTGATGGATTGACTCTCTTTCTAATGGACTGCTTGTGTGCAGTTGTATTCTTAAATATACTCTGCATCATCAATCTTCATATAGCTTGGAAAACGGAGGCAATTTTCAGTTTGGTAAACACCTGCTGTGTGCATCACATTCACAAAATGGGTGGATTGATGGGAAATGTAAGATCCATTAAATCTTACTGTTTACCCTTCAAGGTAGATAACCGTAGCCCTTCCAGGATAACCAAGTAAATCTCCCAAGTAAACAAAGAGAACCAGTGTCAGATTTGGTACTGAAATACATCTCCTGTTTTTTCTGTCTTTTCTCACGACACTCACCAGCCTCATGGACATTTTCTTTTCCTAGATTTAGCCAAAGAGCACTTCCTTTGTTGATAAATTTGACATCAAAATAGAATCAGTGAGCTGTGAATTCTGTTATCCATTTATGATATAAACTTCAGATGTCAGTTCTTGTTGCTAGAAAACAAACCCAAAGTACTGGAAATATAATAATGGATAATCTCAAAAGAAAGCCAGCAATTATTGCATTGAAGAAATGGCAATGAAATAAAATATGTCTTTTTTTTTTTTGGTAAGAATAAAGATAGCAAAATCCCCATTGTATTCACAAGACTGTAATTGAAATATTTTTAAAAGAACATGTGGAAGGCATAGTTCTCCCAAACCTCCCGAGAACAGTGAATTGTTTGTACAATGATAAACAACCCACAATGGACATTTATAATATTAATTCCCTTCATCTTTAAAGACTGGACCTATTATTGTTACAATTCATGTATTTTGTCACATAAACACCACATACTTTTCAGAGGCATAAGATGATTTAAATCAAGGCAAGCAACATCTGAATAAAGGGGGAAAATTATAGGCACGTGTCTCAACCATGAATCACTTTGTTTAAATTACTACTAGTTCAATATTGTCTTGTTTTTAAGCTGTTTTCCAACAGCCAAATAACAATACTTAGGATGTAACTAAGTATTCTTAATTTGGAAAAATTAAATCTAGAGGAATGAGAGTCAAAATATAAAATTCTTAAAAACATCAGAATTTTCAGTGATTTTCAACATTAACAAACAAGCTTAGTACAGGGCTAACTGAAGACTGTAATATGATCCCCATCACCTGCATAGGAAGTCGGGCTGGACAGCAGTTGCAATCCTAGTCTTGGTAACATGGGGATAGATGGATAACTGGGGCTCAATGGACAAGCTCCTAGTCCCAAGGAGAGACTCTGCTTCAGAAGTGATGGTAGATAGCTCCTATGGAACCATACCAGAGGCTGACCTCTGACCCCTATACTACCCTTCCCAATCTCTACATGTGCATGCACACCCTCATTCACAGAAATGTACACCTACACACACACACACACACACACACACACACACACACACACACACACACTGGAGTCATACCTTCTAATAATATGATTCATATTTTTAAAATTGTTCAAGATAAAACATTTAGAAATTCTACAGCAAGTACCCCTGCAGGCTCTGTTCAGTTACTTTCAGCTTCTATTTTAAAATATCTTTATTACATTTATTTATTTACTTTATTTATTTTGTGCATACACACCCATGCTCATATGTACCTGTGAGTGCAGCTGTGTGTTTGTGTTGTGTGTTAGTACAGGTCAGACAACAACTTTTAGGAGTTGGTTCTCTCTTTCTAGCCTGTGGGTCTTGGAGAAGGAACTCAAGTTTGCCAGCCCATCAATGTCACATATCTTTCCAAAAGGCCATGATATTATTTATAAATACATTCACCTAAATTAAAGTATGATTTGTAACACAAAATGGCTTATCTACATTATGCGATTCTGTAGGAGTACTGAGATTATTTACTGAATTTTTTTTTTGAGCTTTCATTGGTAAACTATAAAGAGCGTGATTTAAAACAAGCCTGGCGTAGATAGTGAAGTGCAGACAAGATGAGGGCTTATGGAGATAAGATCACTAGCAGACAGTGGTGTTGGATGCACACAGAAGTCTAGGTGTGCACCAGGTTTGCTGCAAGCAACAGAAGCAAATCTAGCAACTTAAGAAAACAAGAGATGCATTGGACAGATATCAAGGAGACTTGACAGTTTGGACAAACAGGCCAATAAAAAGGGAAGATAAAAGGGAAGCTGGCCAAGGCCTGGGCCTGGGAGTCTATCTCACACATCAGGAGCTAAGAGGCAGCAGCTGTGCTGCAAACACACCCTGGCGTGATGGGTTCACAAGGCCACTCTCCGTGTGAGGAGTCTCTGGAAGGATTGATGACTCTTCAACCTATTGGAACATGTAAGGTTTAGTTTCTCCACTGAGAATCTGATTGGCTAAATCTAAGGCATTGCCCGAGGCTCTTCCCAGGAGTAGAAAGACATAGTTTATTCTTTTAGTGTCCTTTTAGCATGTCTTTCCCATGAAACAAACACTGGGGCATTCTCTCTAAATAACAACAAGAAAATACAACAAAATGACAAAGCCTCGAAAGAGCAACCAAATGAAAGAACAGCTCAAACCTCATCAATCTCCATCAAAACACTGCATGTTCCAGGTTCCCATTAGTGAACATCTTTATTTGTACAAATGGTCATTCTGGAAACATCAGACTTTCTAATAACCATTTGTTAAAACCACGTGTATACTTGTTTGGACAATGGTATGTGTACCTCCTAAGGATGCCAGAAGAATCAGATTCCTTTGGAGTTGGGGTTACAGGTGGTTGTGAGTCACACAGTGTAGGTGCTGGGAACAGAAGTTTGTCCTCTGCAGATCAGCAGAACTCTTAACCATTCAGCAATCTTGCTAGCTCCTACATTACTTTTGTAATAAAAAATAAATAAAAAAAAATTAATGAAAAATAGAATTAGTTTTACTAAACATTATAGAAAAATAGAAATGTCTTCAACTTACATTGAACGAGAAAATGTTATACTAGACCATTTTCTGTATTTTAATACATTATCTATTATATCTGTGGAAAACAGAATCACCAATGAAGTCATTATACACTCTTTCTAATAGATGTATGTATTTAATACTTCTATTTTCTAACATATTCATAACACTTTTGTCAGGCTTTAGATTTACAAAGTGGGTTTATTTTTATAATTTCTACCCTTGAAACAAACTAGAAAAGATGCTGAGGTTCAGGGAAGTGACATCAGAAGTTAAGCTTACAGCTTAGATAGCAAGAGTATTGAGATGTTATTCGGGCATACTTTGCAGGACAGCAGGGCTGAAATGCCTCACATAGAGTCCCACCAAGTCCACCCCAGGCTTCCTAGGATTGCAGAGCACTACTTCCCTGAACAGTTCAGCGTTAAAAATCGACAGCAGCTGCTCCTGGAATTTAGAAACCTCATGCCACTGGAAGCCACTGCTCCACCTACAGAGAAGTGGTTCTGCCGTTCCCATCAAACCATTTCCCATGAGCCCTCAGTGACTCTCCTTTATCAGCTCCTGCTCAGATGAAAGCTTGTAGTTTTATTTAAAACTATCTGTGGAGGTTTTTTCAATTTTATTGAAATTTTCCAATCTCTGAAATGTACATCATCAATGAATAGCATTAAAAATAAAGTTTCCAAGAAAGGAAAGGACTAAGGGAGGGTGTGTAAAATCCCTGTTGTGTAAGTGTGAGGACGTGAGTTGGATCCCAAGATCCCATGTAAAGGCAAGCTTGGGGGCTGGTAAGACCACTGAGTAAGTCAAAGTGTCTGGCATGCAAGTCTGATGACCTGAATTCAGTCCCTGGATGCTGAAGGAAGAGGAGAACCAATTTCTGAAAGTTGTCCTCTGAACTCTACATTTATAACATGGCAGGTGCACACCACCCCCAGCACACATATGAACATACACATACACGCTGAATTTAATTTAATATAAAAAAGTGATCCTGGCACAACTGTGTGTTCCCATAATCCTTAAGCTGGGTAGGTATTTAGCCATAAGTTTTCTCACCACCCAGTCCTGCAGTCCCTCAGCCTCTTATAAAATAATCATTCAGAGGCTTAATATTAATTACCAATCATATGGCCTGTGGCAGGCTTCTTGCTAGCTAGATCTTATAACTTAATCCGTTTCTATTAATCAATGAGTTGCCACAGGGCCATGGCATTACCAGTCTGCTGGCATCTTGCTTCTCCTTGGACAGCGCTGGTGTCTTTTCAGACTCTGCCTTTCTTTTTCCTGTCTCTCTCCTTGGATTTCCCACCTGCCTCTAAGTTGCCTTGCTAAACAATAGGAACAATATATATTCACATCATACAGAAAGACATCCCCCAGCATAAGTAGAGGCAGGATTACTGGGACTGACTGGCCAGACATTCTAGTCATAAAAGTTGAGCTCCAGAAGCAGAGAAAAACCTCATCTCCAAAAACAAGGCAAGGAGTGATTGAAGAAGAAAACAGACATGGGCCCTTGGCTTCCATATATTTGTGCACACATACACATGTGCACACCTAGAGGAACAAGTACACACACAGAGAAAGTAAAAATAAATGAAATCCCCAGGTATCCAAAAGGTAGGCGGGTTTACCAGTCCCCCGCTGGTCATTATCACTTTAGACGGCTCTTGTATCAGGGACTTGCTTGGCTCACTGGCCCACTGACTTTCAGATTCCCATCTGTGACAAACACTGTGGAGTGGCTGGATCCAGTGTTCCCAACCCAGCTCCACATTAACTTCTCAGCCAGAGACAGCCGTGTGATAGGGTCATAAATCAGATGTCAAGCTGAAGAAGGAATGGCGGAAAGTAACTATTTGTCTAAGAGGGAAGATCGGGTAGAATATACAAGGAAGAGAAACGTTAGATCTTCATTTGCAGTTTGAAATGAACAGCTCTGTGAAATCAGTTCTTAGTTAACTGAAATTGATACCATCATTCCTCTGTAGGTGCACAATCTGCAGAGGTGAGGGATGAATAGTAAGCATAATTTGAGTGGCAACATCTCCGCAAGCAAACATTGTAGCAAATCATCTGAACACCCGCAGTAAGACAGCTAACCAGTCAGGAATCCAGGGCATTGTGAGGATCAAATGTGCTGGTCAACTTCAAAGTTCTCGGAAAAGTGTAAGCCTCCAAACGGAAGACACAACCGTGTTACCAACTTTTCTTCAACCGATCCTCAACCTTTCACACTTCATCACCTGAATCTACTTTCACTCCCAGGGGTTCTGGATAAACACTAACAGAATTGATTTTGCCCTGCTCTCTGTGCCCAGAGCAAGACAATGGCTCTGTCTCCTTACCTGCATCCAGACAACATCTTGGCAAACTTTTGGGGCAGGGTTTGCTAGGGTGGGCTCTGAACACCTGTGCTTTCTTAAATCATTATGTGGTAAATCATTAGCTGGGTTGTTTAAAGGGTTGGCTTAATATGACTTTAAGCAGTGACCTTTTTCGAAGAAGGATCATTTGGGATAGAACAAATGGTGACTGACTGATAAGCAGCCAGTAGCCCCCCCTTAAAACTCCACAGCTAACAACCAGCCTTGATGTCCCTCCCACAGCCAGTCCTGCCTGTTGGGCAACACCATTCAGGCTTGCTTTCAACACCCTCATTGAAACTTTCCATTCAAGGACAGTTTCCCACTGTTTACATTTCCCCTAAGAAGGAAGCAATCTGTGGACTTCAGAGATTTAAATTTACCATTAAAATGAGGATTTCATTTTTCCCAGCCTTGCTGCCAATTATTTCACAGTGGCAGGCTTGGCACATTTGCCAGCCCCACAAGGCGTACAAATGGGTTCTCCATGGAGATGAAATTCTTCATTTTTGTCATTCCAAAAATGTATACTTGAAAGGATGTGCTGTGCTCTGTAAACACCTCTTTGACCAACACAAGTTCATGTCTTTGCTACTGGAGTGTGAACACTAGTCTTTCTTTTTGTCACTGGAAATGCACATAATGTGACCTCCAGCAGAATAAGAAACTCCCGCCACGTCTGTTGCAGACATAGCTGAACTGACCTTTATTATTTTTCTCCCCTTTAACGACACATCAACAGCTGGTGTCCTAAAGGGATAGGCAAAGCCAGGAATAACATGAGCCAAATAAGTTTTCAAAAATTTTGTCAAGAATTTGCCAAATGTTAAAACTTCTATTTCTTTAAATTCTTGAATATTTAAAGAAAACATTTCATCCACATGTTTCTGAATAACTTGCCTTTGGAAAAAAAGTGTCTTCTGAGTACAGACTAGAATCTCAATCACCATATTTTTTGTATTAGTTTGTAAAATAAGTATAAACATTTCCAAATAAAAGTTAATGACACTCAAATTGTACTTAATGTCAGGAAATCCTAAGAAGAAAATAATATATTGGTCTGAATGAATTTGGTTTTTATTCTGTGGGAAGGAAAATGATATGATACATACTTTCATGTAGAATATAAACTTTCTTTCTTTTCTTTCATTTCGTGAAAGTGGTATTTCTGTTATTTAATGTGTCGCATGTGCTGTACATACAGAGTTTCAGAGAACGCCATCACATTTCCTTTCATAGAACTTGCCACTCAAGTCCTGGGCAAAAGAAAAAGCAAGGTGCAGACAGGACAGTCAACTCCTACTCTGTTAGTGAAAATAATAGTGAATTTAAGTTTCAGTCTTCCTTCCTGTTAAGTGATAAAATCATTGAGTAAATTGATAAAGCATCAACAACTCATTACAGACAGTTCAAATTTTGTGAGCTTCTCTCCCAGTGAAACAGAAAGCAAACCAACTCAGTCAGAATGACAGCATATCTTTCCTGACGCTTGGCCCCTTGGGAAGAATAGACAGTAAAAGAACATCAGAAAAATTAGGAATCTCCTGGAGGACCTCTCTTAGTTTTAGGGAAAAAAATTTTTTTTTACCTTACTGTTTGAATGATGGTAGAAAAAGAAGTTAACGTCCTTTCACTGAACAAAACCTTTTCAGGGATAAATTGATCTTTGACACCCCACCCCCACCCATAAATGCTGCCGACCATTGTTCTCTAGGAATGAAACAGTAGAAATTTGGGTCAGCTGCGGTTGTATCATACAACTTTCTTCTCCTTGGTTTGGTTTCCTTTGGCTGGGAGTGCACAGCTTCTAGTGAAAAATAAATCCCCTGGTAGTGTTTGTACTTCTTGC
This sequence comes from Peromyscus eremicus, assembly GCF_949786415.1. Classification (NCBI taxonomy): domain Eukaryota; kingdom Metazoa; phylum Chordata; class Mammalia; order Rodentia; family Cricetidae; genus Peromyscus; species Peromyscus eremicus. Next base: position 6,474,719 of record NC_081418.1, on the reverse strand, counting down.
ATGTGTGGGAGACTACTATTTGCTCAAAATGAAGTTCAGACCAAAGCATGTGCTGCAGTGTGTGAGAGCCCTAGGTTACCTTTAACTTAGAGAGGCCAGGGTCCATCCATTCAGCTGAGCCTTCTAGTACCTGCCTGGTGGTGCATGCAAAATCCACTCCAGTGGAGGGCATCACTTCATTTGTCAAGGACTAGAGATCCTTTCATCCTCGCTTTTCATTCAGAAATGTGTCTGGTGCGACCTGGCTATTCATGAATATAAAAGGAAATTAGAAGAACTGACCCACCTAGAAGTGTCATCATGGCCTAGCTCTCAGTTTATGCCTTCCCTGCTGATTCCATTACTTTGTCTAATGTATTAAAATTAACAACCACTAGGAAGAGACAGCAGAGAAGTAAACAAGACTCTCAGTGTTATATTATTTTAGGAAATTTTCTTTCCACATTTACAAAATAGTTCCATGGAAACATGGAAACAAAAGATCCAGTTTGGCAATGATCAATGAAGATCTTTTGCATTACATAAATGTATTATAAATATAAATGCAAAATAGGATTGGAAATGTTACAATAAAATATTTTGCATTATATAAAGTTGTCATAAACACAAATGCAAAATATACATGCATTATAAATTCAGATTATAAGGAAGAAAATATTTTGAACACAAACCCACATGCAGAATTTCATGTATGATTGTGCATAGATATAAAAATGAGAAATGAGACAAAGCCAAATTGTTTTAAGATGACTGTCCAAAATGTGTAAAAAAAAAAATTAAACATTTCATGTGATGTTTTCCTTTCATCCAATAAATATTATTCTTATCTGGAAAATTTGTTTTTCCAATATATGTCACATCATAAGGGTGGGATGAAAGGAACAACATATTCGGGCACACTCCTACCTACAGTGTATACACAACTTTCTCTCTCTCTGTCTCACATTCTCTCTTACACACACACACACACACACACACACACACACACACACCCCACAGTAACAATAATTAAATTAAGAACACATATCACATGATAAGCTAGGCGTGGCTGTGCTCACCTGCAAGTAAGGCAGAAAGATGAAAAACGCCTGAGTTGAAAGTTAGTGAGGGAGACATGTAGCCACCCTGAATCAAAAGCATCCTAGCAAACAAGTTGTCATGCAGGCATGTATAAGAAAGAGTATGAAGGAGCCCGACCGATTTTTAACTAGATACTCTTGGACTTTTAAGGATGACCTTAAAAATCTGTCTCCCAAGGACTGGAAAGATGGCTCAAAAGTTAGAATCGAGCACTGGCTGCTGTTCCCGGAGGACCTGGATTCAATTCCCGGCACCCACATGGCGACTCACAATCATCTACAGCTCCAGCCCCAGGGGATTGGAAGCTGTTTTCCAGCCTATTGGACACCAGGAACATTTGTGGTACATAAATTTATGATCAGGCAAAACACCATACACACTGAAAAAAAAAAATCTGCCTCCTATGTGCAGTGTTTATGTGGGTTCTGCTTAACTTGGTTTGGTATTGAATCTGTACTGAAGCAGAACTCCAATGATACTAGATGAAATTTGGTTCCTAAATTATGACTGGCTTTCCCAGGCTGGTTCTCAATAGCCTGCCTAGCTTTCATCTTTACCCAGATAAAACATTATCAGTGAGCTTTGTAAGAGTTCACACTCTTAGCTCCAAGTCTACAATACAAGTACACTGAAAAGAGCTTAACTTCCACTAAGGAACAAAAATTATAATTTTAGTATATTAATTCCCTTTACTCTTCATGCTAGAACAACACTTCCCTCCACTAAGTGGAGTATCTTAAGGAACTGAGCAGAGCAGTCCAGTTAGTTTTAGAGAGAGAAAGGATTTGTCAGAGCATGATTCAGTAGAGTACTTATTGAAGCTGCTCTGTTGGAGTAATTTGGCTCTTAATTCTCCAATCCTGATTTCTCAGGTCAGATGAACAGCTCAGTTTCAGCTTGGTGACATGGAATTAGATTTTGTATGAGTGACTCCATTTTTTCCTAAAATGTAGGGTCCAGTGTAAGCACTTTGTTCAAAGCAACTTCCTGTACATTTTTCAACCGTATTTAAAAGTCAAGGTGTTGTAGAGATGTCTTTGGGGAAAGAGACCTTACCTCCTGTTTCCAGCTTTGTGACTATAGGCAACAGCTTGGTATTTACTTCCCAGTGTTCTCCTTGGACTATATCATTAGTCATTTATGGAACATTAATAGCTGTTAGAAGTCAAAACTTAAGAACATCAACAGAGGTGAAAATAAATTATTTGTTAGAATCTGATCCCTATATTAGTATGAGCAATAAAGTATTCTGGTTTGGGCACATTGGTTATAATAATAAATTTCCATTGTTAAGGAAACTTTCTTATTTCAAATCATAAAGATATTGATCAAGATGTGAACATATTGATGCTTCTGAACCAGCAATTGTTTTCAGGATTTGAATTCTCAACCTATTTGAAAGAAAATGGTAAATCAAACCTGGGATTCTATGATTTGCAAATTTCTGTCTATGGCTCCAGGAATCATCTTTGAGATTCAGTTGTGAATGGCCCAGATATCACTACCAGTTTTATTTGCGAGTCAAATCTAAGGGTAACAGGCTGGCTGGGTAAGGATCACAGAAAGCAGATGTAAGAGAAATTGGCATTGGGGTTGAGGTACAAATAGGCCAGACAGTTCCAACCCAGCCTTCTGTAGACATAGCTATTTTGATACATTTTCACTTGTGAAAATTCCACTTTTATTTAAATGGCAACTTATGTGGCCTTGGAAGTTCATATGTAGTAGCAATTTATCTTAAAGTACTGACTGCTTCAGCAGCTAGATACACATGTTAGAAATGTTTTCCGAAAACCAAATGCTACCAGTAACTATAAATTGAACTCTTATTTCTTCAGCTTATTTTCTCTTTGATTTGGAAAGTAACTTAAACTCTCTGGTTTCTATGGTGATATTTTATTTGTACTGAAATGAGATTTTATTTGTATGTTAATAAATAAAGTTGCCTGGGGGTCAGAGCTAATAGCAAGCCACAGCAGAGCTGGGCTTTCATGGTGTACGCCTTTAATCCCAGCACTTGGTAGACAGAACTAGGTAGATCTCTGTGTGGTCAAGGATACAGCCAGCATTGGAGACACACGCCTTTAATCTCGATACTAACCATAGAAGATCTGGAGGTCTGTACAAACAGGCAGTGACGAGGCGGTCATGTGGTTGGGTTTACAACCAATGAGAAGGCAGAACAGAAAGTCTATATAAAGACAAAGACTCAGGAAGTAGGTCTTTCTTGGCTGAAGAGGCTAGCTGCAGCAGGCAGGTAAGGCTCTTAGCTCTGATCTCTTGGCTTTCTTCTTTGCATTGGTTCTGTGTTTCTTATTTAATAAGACAGTTGGTTACATCTACAGGTTTCTCTTTTATAAACCAGTATATTAATAATGGGAATTTTTTAGTGATTGTTGTAAGTTGTCCCTGTTTTTTTTTAATAATAATAATGGGTTTAGATACATAGGATACATCCAATATAGGTCAAATATTTTTATTATTTATAGATGATTTTTTAAATTTGTTCCTTTATATTCCTTTATGTTCCTAATATCTCCAAAAACATCCACAGGGAATATAAAGGATATTATGTTCCCTGTGGATGTTTTTGGAGTCATGAGACAGGGTTTCATACCAGCCAAGCTGGTCTAGAACTTGTAACAGTTCCATTTCCTCAGGCTCTCTAATGTTGAGATAGATAGATGTGCCATTCCATCATGTTTAGGTCATCTAGCCCACATCTTCTGTTGTACTTCCGAAGTTCACCACCTCTTTTAATGTGAAAATGATCTCTGCACTTGTGCTACATGCCTGAGGAGACAGCATGAAGCCTCAGATCCAGGGAGCATCTTGACCGTTATTTCCCACAGCCACAGAGCAGGGCAGCCTCTCCTCTCAGCACAGGCTAGCTGCATGGCAGCTAAGTGAGGACACAAGTTCCTCACCCGCATTCCGTTTGTGCCCTGAATAAGCACGGTATTTATCCCCGAAAGAACATAGAGTAGATTAGAGTGAATTAATGATGCTCATGAGCAAATAAATTGCGATAAAACAGCTCCAACTAACTAATATTCGCTACTGATGGATTTCTGTTTCTCTTTCCATCTGTTTATTTGCATTTCCTTCCCTGTAATTTGTCTCCATTTCTTCAATCCCCTTCCCTGTTGACCTCTATATGCACTTTGCAATATACAATTAGAAAAAATTTAAAACTATTTATCACCCAGTTCAACGGTCTTTTATTTTCTACTCTGAAAAATCAATGTTTTGTACATTTGAACTGAATTGTGGCTATTTTGTTTTCTTCACTTTGCACCAAAAACTTGAAAATAAAAGTTTCTGTAAATCTGTAATGTAAGTTTTAAACTAAGGTATCATTGATATGAGCACTTCCTTGTCTTTATAAGTGAGGACTGCTGACTATTATATGTGTAGCCTTAGACTCAATACAAACTCCAGCACACACACACACACACACACACACACACACACACACACACACACACAAACACAAACAATCTTCCATTAAATTGAACTTGAGTATTTCTTATAAATAGAAATATGACCATGTTTTTATGGTGTGATTCAAAATGAAAATGAAAATTTTTATTAATATTTTATTATTTTCTGTTTTCTACAACACATTATAGTTTCAGACCATTTCCAAAATGAAATTCTCATTAAAGTAGAAAATCAAAGCACTTACAAGCAAACATCCTTCAGGGAGATACTATGTCAGGTATTGCTTTTAGGCAGATAAACTTTATGATCTTTACTAGCTGCATGCTAATACACAATGAAGAAGGTGCCTGAAAAGCAATGTTTCTAGTCTATGGGCCATTGAGCACCCTACTCCACCATCATTTTGATGCATTATACATTTGTACATTGATGTATGGGATGTGGATATTAAATTAAACACTTTAGTTAATAAAATGCCTACTCTCCAGTGAGCTCTGCACCCTGATTCTTCTTCAGTGTATTGGGACTTTGGAGTATTGATATATAATCTTCAGCTTTAGTAATGCAGCAATAGATGACCAAGAAGCAGATGACTAACATGGTGTTGGCAAACCAGAGAAACCAAGAAAGCTTTTAAGGCACAGTAAGGAAGTCTAGGGTTGATGGATCTCCAGTAGGTCCAAAGTGAGTTCAAAGAAGTGCTCCTGGCCAAAGACCTTCACTTTGATGGCATATTCAAGACTAATTGCAGATGTCCATATTTTAAAAGTAAAATAGGGATCAGTTGTGTCAGAAACCTAGACTTCCTATGTAAACTGTAAAGTCTTTTTGTTTGAGCTAGATACTGTCAGAATAAAGAGTAAGATGCATATTTTGAGCTAGATACTATCAGAATAAAGAGTAAGATAAATACAGCAAGAAGAATGTGTGTTGAGTGATATGTATGTGTGTGTGTGTGTGTGTGTGTGTGTGTGTGTACACAAGCACTCATTTTTTTCTTATTTTTAAATGGCTTCTTGCTTTATTCAAACTATGTTTTTTTAAATAAGAAAATTTTTCCATTCACTTTACATACCAATCAAACATCCCCCTCTTCCCTCCTCCTGCCCTCCCAGCCTCCAATTCCCAACCCAGCCCCCACTCCTCCACACAAGAAGGCAAGACCTTCCATGAGAAGGCACATCCAGTAGAGGCAAGTCCAAGCCCTCCCCCCTGCCTCAAGGCTGCAAGAGGTGTCCCATTATATATAGTGGGCTCCAAAAAGCCTGCTCATGCACCAGGGATAGATTCTAATCCCACCCTCATGGGGCCCCCCAAGCAGACAAGCTACACAACTGTCTCGCCATGCAGAGGGCCTACTCCAGTCCAATGCAGACTTCACAGCCATTGATCCAAATTTCATGACTTCCCATTAGTTTGGTTTGGTCTTCTCTGCAGGTTTCTCCATCATGATTGTGGTGCACTTGCTCATAGAATTCCTTTTCTCTTTCTTTGACTGGACTTCTGGAGCTATGCCTGGTGTTTGGCTGTGGATCTCTACATCTGCTTCCATCAGTCACTGGAGAAAAGTTCTGTGATGACAGGGTATTCACCAATCTGGTCACTGGGGTAAGCCAGTTCAGTTCAGGCACCCTCTCCACTATTTCTAATAGTCCAAGCTGGGGTCATCCTTGGGGATTCCTGGCAACTTCCCTAGCACTGGTTTCTCTGTATCCCCATGATATTTCCCTCTATCATGGTATCTTTTTCATTGCTTTACCCTTCCCTCCCTATTCCAAATCAACCATCCCATTCCCTTATGTTCTCAACCCCTATCCTTTACCCTCCATTGCCAACCCCTCATTCCCAGGGCGATCCATGCATTCCTCTTTGGGTCTTTCTTGTTAGTGTAATTTCTCTGGATTTGTGGAATGTTGTCTGGTTATCCTTCGCTTTATACCTAGTATCCTCTTATGAATGAGTACATACCATGTTTTTTCTTATGAGTCTGGGTTATCTCACTCAGGTTGATATTTTCTAGTTCCATCCATTTGCCTGAAAATTTCATGATATCATTGTTTTTCTCTGCTGAATAGTACTCCATTGTGTATATGTACCACAATTTCTTAATCCATTCTTCAGTTGAGGGGCATCTAGAGTGTTTCTAGGTTCTGGCTATTATGAATAATGCTGCTATGAACATAGTTGAGCGTGTGTCCCTGTGGTATGATTGAGCATTCCTTGAGTATATGCCCAAGAGTGGTACAGCTGAGTCTTGAGGTAGATTGATTCCGAATTTTCTGAGAAAGTGCCACACTGATTTCCAAAGTGGCTGTACAAGTTTGCACTCCCACCAACAGTGGAGTGTTCCCTTTACTCCACATCCTCTCCAACATAAGCTGTTTGCAGACAGATATAAGATGGTATCTCAGAGTCTTTTTGCTTTGCCTCTCCCTGATCACTAAGGATGTTGAGCAATTCCTTAAATGTCTTTCAGCCATTTGAAATTCTTCCTTTGAGAATTCTCTGTTTAGCACTATAGCCCATTTTTAAATTATATTGTTCATTATTCTGATGTCTAGTTTCTTGCATTCATTATGTATTTTGGAGATCAACCCTCTGTTAGATATGGGGTTAGTGAAGATCTTTTCCCTTTCTGTAGGCTGTTGTTTTGTCTTATTGACATTGTCCTTTGCCTTACAGAAGTGTCTCAGTTTCAGGAGGTCCCATATATTAATTATTGATCTCAGTGTCTGTACTACTGGTGTTATATTTTGGAAGCAGTCTCCTGTGCCGATGCGTTTAAGACTACTTCCTACTTTCTCTTCTCTCAGGTTCAGTGCAACTGGTTTTATATTGAAGTCTTTGATCCACTTGGACTTGAGTTTTATACATGATGATAGATATGGATCTATTTGTAATCGTCTACATGTTGACTTCCAGTTATGCCAGCACCATTTGTTGAAGATGCTTTCTTTTTTCCATTGTACAGTTTTGGCTTCTTTTTTAAAAATCAGGTGTCCATAGGTACGTGGGTTAATGTCAGGTTCTTCAATTCCTTTGGTCCATATGTTGGTTTTTATGCCAATAACAAGCTGTTTTTATTACTATAGCTCTATAGTAGAGCTTGATGTCAGGCAGGTATGGTGATGCCTCCAGTGGTGGCTTTGTTGTACAGGATTCTTTTAACTATCCTGGGTTTTTTGTTTTTCCATATAAAGTTAAGTATTGTTCTTTCCAGGTCTGTGAAAAATTGTGTTGGAATTTTGATGGGGATTGCATGGAATCTATAGATTGCTTTTGGTAAGATTCCCGTTTTTACTATGTTAATCCTACCTATTCATGAGCATGGGATATCTTTCCATTTTCTGATATCTTCTTCGATTTCTTTCTTCAGCAACTTAAAGTTCTTGTCATACAGATCTTTCACTTGCTTAGTTAGAGTTACCCCAAGGTATTTTATATTATTTGTGGCTATTGTAAATGGTGATGTTTCTCCGATTTCTTTCTCGGCCCATTTATCATTTGTATATAGGAGGGCTACTGACTTTTTTTTAGTTTATCTTGTATTCTGCCACATTACTGAAAGTGTTTATGAACTGTAGGAGTTCCCTGGTAGAATTTTTGAGGTCACTTATGCACTTATGTATACTACCCTTTCATCTGCAAATAGTGAAAGTTTGACTTCTTTCTTTCCAGTTTGTATCCCCTTGATCTCCTTTTGCTGTCTTATTGCTCTAGCTAGAACTTCAAGTACTATATTGAGTAAATATGGGAGAACAGACAGCCGTGTGTTGTTCCTGATTTTAGTGGAATCACTTTGTGTTTCTCTCCATTCAATTTGATGTTGGCTGTTGGCTTGCTATAAATTGCCTTTATTACATTTAGGTATTTTCCTTGTATTTCTGATCTCTCCAAGACTTTTATCATGAAGGGGTGTTGGATTTTGTCAAAGGCCTTTTCAGCATCTAATGAGATGATCATGTGGTTTTTTCTTTCAGTTTGTTTATATGGTATATTACATTGACAAATTTTCATATGTTGAACCATCTTTGCATCTCTGGGATGAAGCCTACCTGATCATGGTGGATAATTTTTTGATGTGTTCTTGGATTCGGTTTGCCAATATTTTATTGAGTATTTTTCCATCAATATTCATTAGGTAGATTGGTCTGTAATTCTCTTTCTTTGTTGCATCTTTGTGTGGTTTGGGAATCAGAGTAACTAGTAGCCTCATAGAAGGAGTTTGGTAACGTTCTTTCTGTTTCTATTGTGTGGAACAATTTGAAGAATATTGGTATTAGATCTTCTTTGAAAATCTTGTAGAATTCTGCATTGAAACCATCTGGTTCTGGGCTTTTTTTTGGTTGTGAGACTTTTAATGACTGGTTCTATTCTTTAGGAGTTATTGGACTATTTAAATAGTTTATCTAGTCTCAATTTAACTTTGGTATGGGGTACCTATCCAGAAAATTGTCCATTTCTTTCAGATTTTTCAATTTTGTGGAGTACAGTTTTTTAAAGTATGACCTGATGATTCTCTGGATTTCCTCATTGTCTGTTGTTATGTCTCCCTTTTCATTTCTGATTTTGTTAATTTGGATGCTCTCTCTCTGTCTTTTGGTTAGTTTGGATAAGGCCTTGTCTATCTTGTTGATTTTCTCAAAGAACTAACTTTTTGTTTCATTGATTCTTTGGATTGTTCTTTTTGTTTCTATTTTATTGATTTCAGCTCTCAATTTGATAATTTCCTGATATCTATTCTTCCTGGGAGACTTTGCTTCTTCTTGTTCTAGAGCTTTCAGGTGTGCTGTTAAGTCACTAGTGTGAGATTTCTCCAATGTCTTTATGTGGGCATTTAGTGCTATGAATTTTCCTCTTAGCACTGCTTTTATAGTGTCCCATAAGTTTGGGTGTGTAGTACATTCATTTTTACTGAATTCTGGGAAGTCTTTAACTTCTTTCTTTATTTTTTCCTTGACCCATTGGTGATTCAGTTGAGCATTATTCAGTTTCTGTGAGATTGTAGGCTTTCTGTAATTTTTGTTGTTGTTGAAATCTAACTTTAAGCCATGGTGGCCTGATAGAAAACAGGAGGTTGTTCCAATTTTTTTTTGTATCTGTTGAGATTTGCTTTGTGACTGAGTATGTGGTCAATTTTAGAGAGGGTTGCATAGGGTGCTGAGAAGAAGGTATATTCTTTTTTGTTAGGGTGGAATGTTCTGTATATATTGATTAAGTCCATTTGAGTCGTAACATCTGTTAGGTCCCTTATTTCTCTGTTAATTTTTAATGTGGCAGATCTGTCCAGTGATGAGAGTGGGGTGTTGAAGTCTCCCACTACTAGTGTGTGGAATTTGATGTGTGGTTTAAGTTTTAGTAATGTTTCTTTTACATATGTGGGTGCCCTTGTATTGGGGGCATAAATATTCAGAATTAAGACTTCATCTTGGTGGATCTTTCCTGTTATGAGTGTATAATGTCCTTCTCAATCTCTTTTGATTGATTTTAGTTTGAAGTCTATTTTGTTAAATATTAGGATAGCTACACCAGCTTGCTTCTTAAGTCAATTTGATTGGAAAGTCTTTCCCCAGCCTTTTACTCTGAGGTGGTGTCTGTCTTTGAAGTTGAGGTGTGTTTCTTATATGCAGCAGAAAGATTGGTCCAGATTTAGTATCAATTCTGTTAGCTTGTGTCTTTTTATAGATTAATTAAGTCCATTAATATTAAGGGATATTAATGACCAGTGATTGTTAGTTCCTGTTATCTTTTGGTGGTAGTGTGTATTTCCCTTCTTTGGGATTACTGCTGTGGGATTATCTATTGCCTATGTTTTCACATGTGTATCTGAATTCCTTAGGTTGGAATTTTCCTTTTAGTGCTTTCTGTAGGGGTGGATTTGTGAATAGGAATTGTTAAATCTAGCTTTGTCTTGGAATGTTTTGTTCACTCCGTCTATGGTGATTGAAAGTTTTGCTGGGTATATTAGTCTAGGTTGGCATCCATGGTCTCTTAGTGTCTGCATTACATCTGTCCAGGACCTTCTGGTTTTCAAAGTCTCCATTGAGAAGTTGGGTGTTATTCTGATGGGTCTGCCTGTGTAAGTCACTTGGCCTTTTTCCTTTGCTGCTCTTAATATTCTTTCTTTATTCTATATGTTTAGTGATGTAATTTATTGTGTGATGAGGGAACTTTTGGGAGGGCTCTAGTCTATTTGGTGTTCTATAAGCTTCTTGTATCTTCATAGGTATATCCTTCTTTAAGTTGGGGAAGTTTTCTTCCATGATCTTGTTGAATATATTTTCTGTTCCTTTGAGTTGTTATTCATCTCCTTCTTCTATCCCTATTATTTTTAGGTTTGGCCCTTTCATGGTACCCCAGATTTCCTGGACATTTTTGTATTATGACATTTTTGGCTTTGGTGTTTTCTTTAACTGAGGAATCTATTTCCTATATTCTATACACCAGAGATTCTCTCTTCCATCTCTTGTATTCTGTTGGTTATGCTTGTATCTGTATTTTCTGTTCATTTACTCAGATAGTCTATTTCCAGCATTCCCTCTGTTTGTGTCTTCTTCATTGTTTCTATTTCACTTTTCAGGACTTGAACTGTTCCCTTCACATGTTTAATTGCTTTTTCGTGGTTTCCTTGGCTTTCTTTCAGGGATTTATTGATTTCTTCCATTTTTTGTCTTTTCCTCAGTTTATTTATTCATTTTTTCCATTTTTTTGTTTATCTTTTCCTCAATTTCTTTAAAGGAGTTTTTATTTTCTTTTTAAAGGCCTCTAGCATCTTCATGAAGTTATTTTTAAAATTGCTTTCTTTTGCTTCTTCTATGTTGTAATATTCAGGTCTTGCCATTGTAGAGGGGCTAGGTTCTGGTGGTGCCACATTGCTCTTTATGTTGTTGTATGTATTTACACTGGTGTCTACCCATCTCTTCCTCCAATAGGTGCAAGAGGTGCCCCTGTCTGAGTGAGCTGCTATTGGTCCAGTCTGTCCTTGCTATGTCTGTCTCAGGGGGCCACTCTGGGTCAAAACTTAGTTTTTGGTCTAATTGGAGCTGGTAGATTCTACATCTCATGGAGCTGCTCTTGGTCCAATCCAAGCTAGATGATTCTGTGGCTCTTGATCCAGTGAAAGCTGGTGGATTCTGTGTCTCAGGAAGCCTCTCTTGGTCTGGAGAGCTGCCAGGTTCTGTGCCTCAGAAAGTCCCTGGTGTAGCAGGGGGATGGATATTGGGGCAGAGCATGGGTCTTGTAGATTCCTAGTTCAGATGGGGGGTTTTGGTAGGTAAGCCTGCCCACAGGAGTCTTCCCTGCCATCCAGCAACTCTTGGTTCAATGAGAGCTGGCAGATTCCATGTCTCAAGAAGCCACTGGGGTCACAGGGTAATGGGTATTGGGGTAGGGTGTAGGTCTTGTAGATTGCAGGGTCCACTGGGGGGTTTTGATGGGGGAGCCTGTCTGCAGGAGTTTTCCCTGATGGCCAGCAACTGGGGCAGAGATGGGTGAGGGTTCCTGGGAACCGGCTGTGTCCCAGGGCCTGGGTCCTAGAGGCAGGACTCTCTAATTTGGAGAAGAGTCTCTCACTTCTTGGTCCAATGAGAGCTGGTGGATTCTGTGTCTCAGGAAGCCACTGGGGTCACAGGGGGATGGGTATTGGGTTAGGTCTTGTAGATTGCAGGGTCCGATGAGGGATTTTGGTGGGGGATCCTTCCTGGAGGAGTTTTTCCTGCTAGCCAGCAACTGGGGCAGAGCTTTCTTTTTTTTATTTTAATACTTAAAATATGTATCTTGGTGTTTTTAATACTAAATTCATAAAAGAAGGGAGATTTCAATTGATAAGAAATTAAATTTAACAAAAGTGATGGTAAAATGGTAAATAATCAGCCTGACTTCTAACCATAGTAAGTTTCTGGTTGTGTCAGCTGAAAACATCCTGGATGTTTATCCTCACATTTTTTCCTAAGATTTGTGTAACTTTTCTTTTTGAAAGCAAATCAACTATTGGTGAGCAAGGTGATCTCTGACCAATTGTCCTTATTGACTGCAGGATGACCCAGAGAGTAAATATATCAAAACTTAGTCAAGTAAATTATTTTCATAAAAATACCTCTGAGCCAGGACTGACCTGGCAAATCTTGTATATTCCTGAATGCTATGCAGTGTACACTGATGATGGTAAACACTGCAGCTTCACAGAGTGTCCACAGGATTGTACTATACCAGGTTACAACACATACGATCCTGAACTGACATGGAGAATACATCAATTTATAGGAAAACAATGGTTTAGCATGTGAATAGCTTCTCAGCCACATTGAAGAACTCATTTTCTAGTTTTGTGGATATTAGAGAATTTACAGATCATTATAAATTGGTGACAAAAACATGAATAAGGATTGCCTAGAATTCAATACAAATTGAATGTCTCATGAAAGTGGCAAAGTGTCCTTTCTGTACCAAGAAGTGAATGTAATTTGCATAGGGGGTATATAATCAAAAACAAAAGACTTGACTCTTCAAATTAAACCACTCTGTATTCTTTAAAAAGAAGGACTGAGGAACAGGAAAACCAAAATGTACCAAATTAGAAGCATTAATAATACAGCTAAAACAGATAACAATTGATATGTTACACCATGAATCTGTGATTTACAAGCAAAATCACACATTTTGGTAAAAACCCAGTTGGTGTTTTCTATGCAATCCATGCTAGCACATAAGATGCATTAAAAGTGCCGTTCATTCTATTTAAAGAAAACTGAAACCATCAGTTAGCACACAGCAGTTCAGTTTCTCTTTAGTTTTCATGCAGTATTAAGAGAAGCAAGCTTTGGGAGCAGGAAAGGACATGTCCCATGGCAGAACACGCTAATTGGTTATCCAATGCCAAATGCTCAGTCCTGAAAACATATGTACAGGTAATATTACATGAACTCAACAGATTATATTTGAGAATATGTATGTATATAGAAATACATATATACATGCAATAACAATTGATGTGAAATGAGGCCATGAGTTTGAAGGAGAGTAAGATGGCTTTATAGAAGGGTTAAGAGGGAGAAAAGGGAATTTAAGTACAATTTAAAAATAAAGAAACAACCAAAAAAAAAAGCAAACTTTGTAAGTTGAATGCAGTAAGGTATTTAGAATGAAGTTTAAAATAATTCTAGATTTTACTGTTACACTATATGAATATTATAATAATGTAAATGATCTCTTGTTTTGCTTTTATTTTTTTATTCTTTGTTTTGTTCTTGAGGCAAGCTGTAGCTATCTGGCCCAGCCATCATAGATCTCACTAAGTATCCCAGGCTGGTAGACTCTTCCCAGTCTTCCTGTTCCTGCCTTCCAAGTCCTGGTGTGGAATGTGTTCACCATATGCAGCATACATGCCATTCTTTAAGATCATTTCAAGGTATTATTGATTTGGCAAGTTATTTTTCTATTTATCGAGGCTAGATATCTTAAACAATAAAATAAAATTTAAGTTCTCCTCACAAAATCTTATTAGTGTTGCAAATTGACAAATGTTCTAGTTTCCTAGATATCTGAGCCCAGCTTTGGTCTCCTTCCCTGAAGAAGGGACCACATTTAGAGGTCAGATAACAGTCAGTGTACTTCGTTCGATCTTTCTTTTGACAACTAGACATACTCTAAATAGCTGGAATTGAATATACCAAGAATTGTTAGGGACAGGAGTGTTGTAAAATCAAGCTCATGGGCCTGACCATCAACTGAAGAAGCTTTCTGAAAAAGAGAAACAACTTCAGCCAGAAGGTGCTCACGGAAAACAGTCAATAAAGGTTTTTCAGATGAATCAGCCAATAAATACGCTGAGCCACAAAAGGTAAATTACGACCTGGCATGACCAGGTTCCAAATATTTCCTCTCCTGGTGCTTTTTTTTTGAAGCTACTCTTTGAGTTTTCTCAACAGTCTCTTCAGTTTTTAATAGGGAAATAAATAATCAACTGCACAAAGGTACCATTCCTTGTCCTCCATGGTGCTGGCACCACGGCTGTGTGGAAAGAACACAGCCATGTGTTTTTCTTCTGGCTCATCAACTTTTGACTCATTTAAATCTCTGAGTAACATTTCCATCATTTATGATTCAGAAAGGACACTGTCTTTCCCCAGAGTTTTTTCAAGGATTAAGTATAATAATGGGTTTATGGTAAAAAGGACTTACAGTTTGAATTTAGAGTATGTCTATCTGAAATAATGACAAAGATTTAAAGGACTGGTGAAGGCCACCTGAAATTTGTTTACCTAAGAAAGTAAGTGGGTTTCTGTAAAGAATACCATCCTAATGAGAGGCAAGGACAAAAAGATGGGGAGAAAAGTATAATGACAACCCTCAAATGAATTTTCTTGGCTGTGAGCTCATGAGCAAATCCTAAGAAAAGAATATGCAAAATTCAAACCAATCATTTGAAGATACTCGAAACAAAGGCATTAACTTAATTATTTGTTTATAATTGTAAATATGGCACTGGTGAGTAAACTCTTTTCTTGCTCAGGTTAGGCAAGTATTCTGCCAGTGAGCTATATTCCAAGCCCATAAAAGCAGTAATTTAAAAAATGCATTAAGAAACAAATATAACAAAATAATTAGAGATTTGAACAACTTCTGATTTCTCATAGAATCTGGCCTATGTACATTTAGAATACACAGAAACACAGCTGAGTTATTCCATCTTAGAAATGATAGGGAGCCACAAATACCTGTGCTAGTCACAAATTCTAATGTCTGCAGTAACTACAAAAAGAAAAAAAATATGAGCTCCAAAGTTACCATTTTAGTGCTGTAATAGCTATGGGTTATAGTTGGAAGTTTTCCTGTGTCCCGCCTAGCCCATGGTCAGGACAAATCTCTCACTCACAGTCCCGCACCCCTTTATAAAATAATCCACAGAGGCTTAATATTAATTATGACTGCTTAGCCATTAGCTCAGGTTTATTTCTGACTAGCTCTTACACTTAAATTAACCCATAATTCTTATCTATATTTAGCCACATGACTTGGTACCTTTTCTTAGTTCTGCCTTATCATCTTGCTTCCTCTGTGTCTGGCTGGTGACTCCTAACTCTGCTCTTCCTCTTCCTAGAATTCCTTTAGTCTGCTCACCTATACTTCCTTCCTGGCTACTGGCCAATCAGCGTTTTATTAAACCAGTATACAAGGGCATTATTCCACAGCAATGGGTGATATCCATTCCTGTAGTAGGAAGAGGAAAATGAAGGCCAACTGCAGGAGTGATATCTTTAGAGAGGTGACAATTAATAAACAATCATAGGGTATAACACTAAAGAGGAATTCTTGGCATTGGAGTTCAAGAGTCGTTACATTTAAGGGGCTAAATGGTTAGTATTTTAGATTTACAGATCAGGTATAATATGAACAAACCTTGAAAAAATAAAATGGAACAACTACAAACTACCACATTAAATATCCCAGTAAATATCAGCCATCTAAATATTGTTTATGTAATAGAATTGTATATTTAATTAAAAAGTATGATGCCACAAAATTTAGAATTTTGTATATGATAAGGAGGTTAAAAGGAAAACACAGAAAGTGATACATCATGAAAACAATAATAAAGTAAAAATATTTTGAGGATACAGTCAACATCAAAATGAAATGGAAAAAGAACAAAATTGCCATGATCAGGAGTGTAAGAGAGAACATCACTAGGGGCACAAAAATCAAATTCATGCTAAGAATATATTGGCATGATATTTTGGACCTGCCATAAAATATCTTGATCTATATTCAATCATCAAATGATGCCTCTGTTACCATAAGTGGATCTACTTGATAGAAATTTAATCAGGCTTAAAATGATTTTTTAGTTGATTTATTCTTGGAGGAGTATAATATTTTTCCTTTCCTTTCTGTTACACATGAATGTACTTATCTGTTCCCCCCCCCAGACCACCCTGATTTCAAAATATTCCTTGTATTAATAAACACCAGGTTGACAAACAATAACAATGAACAACAGCAATAGCAAGAACAAAATGAAGTAAACAAATTCACTGACTTCCTGAATATACATCCATCAAAGTGGGGAATTGGACCAATTTCCTAAGACACAAAGTACTAAGAAATCTGAAGTTCCTGAGGTTAGTGAATATAGCAAGGTCATAAAATGTAAAACAGGTTTGCAGATAATCAGAAATGTGTTAAACACATTGAGTTTAAATTTCAGTTTTCCAAAATATGATAATCTAGATCCCAAGGATGTCATTTGTAATTTCTGATGACCATTTAAATGTAATGTCATGTTGGAATATAGCTCAACTTTAGGGTGCTTGCCCAGTATCCATAAAGCTCTGGACTTGGCCATAATAACTGTGAGGGAATAAAATAAAATAATGGAATTGCATTATAATTTCAAAAATTAAAAACAAAAATAAATAAATAAAACTACCAAATCCTAAAAAAGAATAAAAAGAACTCAACTTGTTTTATGAAGCAATTGCTATATAGAGTAAAGCTAGGCAAAGTCAGTAAGAAATGTTAAAGAGAGAGAATGAAGATAGTAGAAATCCGTATCTCTCATGAACACAAAAATTCTCAACAAAATGATCACAAAATCAGTTCAGTAGCATGTGGTATTTGCTTCAAGAGTGAAAGATCAGTTCCACCTTCAAAAATAAATCAATGCATTAAACTCATCTTCAGATTAACCAAGAAAAGGAGGATTATCATCTCAGTAGAAACTAATAACATTGATCACCCACTTATGAGAATGAAACCAGCCTGGAAATTAGGTATGGAATAAATCCTCTTATTTTTTAAATAAACAAAAGTTTACTTTTTATGTGCATTGGTGTCTTGCCTGTATGTATGTCTGTGTGCCATGTGCGTGCTTGGTGCCTATGGAGGTCAGAAGAGAGCGTCAGCTCCACAGGACTAGAGTTACAAACAGTCGTAATCATTATGTTGGTGCTACAAACTGAACCCAGTTTCTGTGGAAAAGCAGCCAGTGCTTTTACCACTGAGCCATCTCTCTAAGCTCAGAAGAAATATTGTTTCTCTTGATTGATTTTAAATTTTTTATGCAATATATTCTAATTACAGTTTCCCCTCCCCCAACTCCTCCTGAAATATTTATTCCAAAATGAAACCCCCCAAAAAAAGAGCATTTTACCAATGAAAGGCAAAATCTTGTTTCCCTAAGATCAAGAGTAAGGCAAAGACGTGTATTCTTTATATTTCTATTCAACCTACTATTAGAGGACCTAAAAAATGTGATAAATTAAAAAGTAACAAAAGTCTGATTTGGAAAGAAGAAATTCATTTGTCATTATCTATAGTGATCATTATTTATGCAGAAAATATTAAGAAATCCAAAGTTTCTGACAGTTAACATGATCATAAATTGTAAAACTAATGCTTAAAATATACATCATAGTTATGGATATTAGCACAGAAACTATAAGGTTACAAATAAGCAATATTAATTACTCTAAAATAATATGCAAGATTGCTCTTCTCAAAATGGCAAAATATTAATGAATGGAATCTAAGGGAGTCTAAGTAAACAAAGTAAGTATTGTGACTACAGACTTGAAGTATCATGTCTGTTATCTTGTGGATTTTCTCTAAACTGATGAATGGAACTGACATGCTCCTGCTGCAAATATCAGCAGATACTTTTTAGATACAATGAGACTTATTCTCAAATTTACACGAAAAACATTCATACTATAAAAAACAGTTTTCAATGTGTCTTAAGACTGACCGAAGCCTGCAGTAATCGATAGCCTACGGCATTGTTGAAAAGATGAACACAGAGACCAATTTGACAGAATAGGCAACCACCTCTGCAAAGGGTGCAGCTGAACAGAAGAGCCTTTGCCAATATTGCCCTCAGTCCAAAGCATTATTTATTCCAAAACAGAGATGCATTAAACAGTTTTGCTGTCCTTTCAAAAAGAAAATATATATATATATACCTGACAGAAACAACTTAAAAGAAGAAGGATTAACACAGCCCCACAGTTTCAGAGACTTTGGCCCAGAATTCTTTGCTCTTTACTTTTCTGTCTGTGCTGAGGTAAAACTTCGTGGCATCAGGACCGTGTGGATTCTGTTTACATCATTGAAAACAAGAAACAAGAGCGCCTGACAGGAAAGGGTCATCAAAAAGCTGCCCTCTCGGAATCACCCCAGTGACCTATTCTGCTATATAGACTTCACCTCTTCAGTTTGTAGAACCCCCTAAAAGAGGAGCCACCAGGTGAGAACCAAACATTTCATACTAGAGGGACAACTCATATTCAAATTGTAGCTGACAGTCACCTCAAACTTATAACATGTTACTATGGCATTCTTTGGGAAATATAAGAGAAGTTGTTATACTCTATTAGAACTTCAAAGAATTTTTAGATAAGACATCAAAAGCAGGTCACATAAATAAATACTTGATCATTTGATGTATTACTATTTTTAAAGTTTGGCACAGACTGAGCCAAGATTTTCTTTTTGTTTTGGTACATACAGGATTTTCCTCTGCAAACCTAACTGGCCTGAAATTCACCATGTAGACCAGGCTAAGCTCACACATGCAGTGATTCTCATGCTTCAACCTCCTGAGAACTGGCATGGGCAGGCATCACCATGATCAACATGCTTTTCTTTCTTTCTCTCTCTCTCTTTCTTTCCTTCCTTCCTTCCTTCCTTCCTTCCTTCCTTCCTTCCTTCCTTCCTTCCTTCCATTTTGTTGTTCTTCCCCCAACCCCACCATTTTGTGGCAGAGTTGGGCCTTGAACCTATGGCTAACTGTGCTAGAAAAGTTTATAAACCAAATAAAAATCTAACAGTTTTCTTTTATATGTACATAATAAATAAAATCTATTGAAAATAAAAAAAGAGTAATTTAAAATACAGTGTGTGAAAGGTAGGAATTGGATTTGGTCAAAGAGGAAAGTATCTATGGCAAGAAAGCATGGGAGAAGATGCCTGACAACCTTAGTTTCCATGAACGACAACTTTAAGAGCATAAAGAAAGGTAAGTAATATTAGAATGGCTACAGTTAATAACTGAAACATAGAAGAGCAGTCATGGTTTGTTTTCAATGCAAAATGATGCAGCCACCCATGGATGTAATGTTGCTGTTTCCTGTTAGATTAAACATATACTCATATTACCCAAGAAACCCACTTTGGGCACTAACTCTCTACTAACTGATGTTGACTATGAGGGGTTTCAAACCAAGTAGACGTTTAGCCAAGTTTTGAGAGTTTTGTTTACATTAAAAGTAGTATGTTGTTGACAGAGGCCAGACATGCTATGAAATTTCCTGATGGCATCTCAGTGATTATCAAAACATCAGTGACACTAGACTCAGAAATCTTGACCTAGAAAATTGAAAAGCTTTATCATGAAGAGACAAATAAACAAATAGCACTATTCATAGTTACACCAGAGAGGAAACACCTCACATACACTCAACTGGTTTATGAATAAGGAAATTGATGGACATCTCTATGATGAAGTATTTCTCAGAAAAACTAGTAATCAAGAGGAGTAAGTTATTGATGTATGAAACAACATGAAGGGTTGTAAAATCATCCTGCCAAATGACAGCTGACAAAAGATTATATCATTAATTTGTAGTGCACCTTCTTAGAGAACAAAGTGTAAGGAGAGAGACACAGCAGTGGTTGGTAGCTAATGAGGAGAGGGTTGTCATTAACTGTACATAGACCATACAAGGAAACAGGGAGGAAATAGGATAGTCTTGTATGTTGTATTTATTAATGTTTATGCAGAGTTATGAATATATTCAAAGACATCAATAAAAGCCATTGACTGTATCTAAATTTACAAATGACTTTTAAAACACAGAGATATTTTAAATACTAACAGAAAATATGGACATCTTATTAATGATCCCACTTATTATTTTATTCTTAGTTTTACATTCTTTCATACAATATATTCTGATCACATTCATGTCCCTTCCCCAGATTCTCTCTCCACCCATCTGATTTTTTGTTATCTTTCTTAAAAACAAAATAAATGAACAGACAAAAGAACGTACTTACATACACACACACACACACACACACACACACACATACACACACACCAAATGGAAAACATTAATGTATATTATTTTGATCAGCTACTCGTGAGCATAAAGCCTGTCCTGGAGTGTGGTTGATATACTCAGAATTATGCCACTGTGGGGGAAGGATTGATATCTCAGCTCTCAGGAGCTATCAATTACCAATAGCTTCTTGATTAGTTGTGGGTTTTGTGCCCACTTCCCCTTCTCCATGCTGTGTTTTATCATCTGATTTAAACTTTTGTTTGTTTGTTTAGTAGAGAAAGATCTCACTCTGTGGCCCAGGTGGGCTTTGGATCTGCAATCTTCCAGCCTCACCTTTCTGAATGCTGAAAGTTTTGACATGTATCACCAAAACTAGCTATGATTAATCTCACCTCTTAGTGTGATAATTGAATTTTTAAATAAAATAGAAAGGATGGAAGGATTAAGGGAAATTTTTCTTCCAGAGGATGTGCTTGGTTCCCAGAAGGCTCAAGCCACCCATAACTCCAGCTCCAGGGCATCTGATGTGTTCTTTTGACCTCCAAGGGCACATGTGTATATGTGGCACACACACACACACACACACACACACGCACACGCACACGCACACGCACACGCACATGCACATACACACACAAAAGTAGAATAAATAAATAAAAATAAGTCTTAGATAAAGTAGACTTTGTGACAATGAAAATTTCACTATGAATCCAACTCTTCTTTTAATTAGCCCTTTGCTCTTCTGGACAGTTAAGTTCTCTGATTATCACTGCTCATCTGTAAAGTGGGAACAGAAATTAAAACCTCCCAGGTTTATTGTAAGTCCTAAGTTAATATGTGATAGGATGCAGTGGATATTGCCTAGCAGGTTACAAAAGCACTATGTATAATGTATCTTCTTTACTGTAAATGATATATATAATGTGTGTATAACAAAAAAAAGTAAACTTTTTTAAACTGTGAAACTTTCAAATGCATCTAAACATTAATAATTTTAATGAAATTTCTCATAAGAATTCCTCTTTATGTCATGAAAAATAAAAAAACACATTGGGCATTACTAAATACATTATTATCTTCCAACATTTTGTATCTAAATCACTTTATATTGATAGACTTTTCATGAAATCATCAACACAACCTTTGTTTTATACTTAAGATGTCATCAATGCTTTTTCCATTTCAGCAAATGCATATGAAAAAATCCTTTGTGGGAGGCAGGAGAAGGAGAGGGAGGGGGAACCAGGGTTGGTATGTAAAATGAAATAAAACTTTAAAAGATAAATAAATAAATAAATAAATAAATAAATAAATAAATAAATAAATAAATAAAAGAATCCTTTGTGATGACTGAATATTTTTATACGTGTGTGTGTGTGTGTGTGTGTGTGTGTGCGTGTGCGTGTGCGTGTGTGTGCTCGAACGTGTGTGCGCAAGTGCACGCATGTGATTTGTTATGTCCTACTGTAGAGTATTAGGTCATTTCTGTTTTGTAAAACTCAGTCCCACTTAGCCCCACAGAATTTGCTTTATTTTTAAAACTTTATCAGAATTAGTTTTATCAGTAGCTTAGAACTTTCTGTTATTCCTCCATCAAGACATTTTATGAACATTTTTTTCTTCCAGAAATAAAGTCCTAATGTTGCTAGGTTGTAGGATATTAAATGTCCTTTAAAAATCAGCAAATCCCAAACTGAATATGTTTTCAAAGAGAACAGGGTAGTGATAATTAATTTTTAGAATACAAATTTGTGTTTTCAAGAAATAAACCTGAAGATATTCCAGATCAACCACTACATTCAGTTCTAACTTCTCTGAAGACTAAACTTGTAACTTTATCTTAAGAAAACAATTTCAGGCATTGTGCTCTACTCACGCCCCTCTGGCTTGGAGGTCTAAATCAGACAGTCTTGGAAGATGAGCCACCTGCTCTGAAAGTGGAACCCTATCTCCAGGAGACAACATCACTCTTGTTATTTGCAGTGCCACGGGTCAGTCTCCACCACAGAGACTTAAAAAAACACATGTCAAAATTATTTGTGCCACATCTCATGGGCTAAGGATATATCATTTCAAGAAGTCTGAATTGTAAGCTTCCAGTTGCAATTTCTGAGAACAAAGGCAAACTCTCCCTGTGTCTCTGTGTCTACCCTGTGCTACAACACAAGGTCTTCAAGAGAAGGCAGCTTGTCTGACTATGGAGAATGCTCATCAGGTACTTACTGTAAAAGCCAAGTGAAGGACTTTTATTATAAATGCCAAGTGAAGGACTTTTGAAGAAGGGACATATATTCAGTTGTCAAATGCTTAGATTTCTTACTTAAAAGAAGATGCAGTGATATCCTTCTAAACTTACTTTTGCTGTATAGAAATGTCATATACCTGCAAGATAAAAGATAATTAAGCCCAGGACTCATTTTTATCATTTGTTGAAGTATGCCATTACCTCTTTGCGCTGTTCAAACTGTAATATATGTCAACATTTCCCCACACAGGTACTGAACAACAAGGCAGATGCATTCACTTCAGGAAGACAGGCTTTCTTTCCCACACATTGAGTAAAAGCTTCACATTTTAATAGAATTTTAAGTCTTAGTTGCATTTATTCAATTTAGAAATTTGACTTTTAGGACTTATGTAAACTCTGCTCTCTAACATTATTTCTTCTAAAGGTCGTGATTATAGTTACCAATTTTATTTAAACTACTGTAAAGAAAGTTACCAAACATGGATTGATCACTATACTATTCTGTTAGACAAACATTACTGTTGAGAGTTTCCTGTAACCTTATAAAATCCAAAGTGGCAAATGATCATTTTTGATTAATCTGACAATAAAAATAAATGTTTTCAAGCCTTGTTTTGATTTGGCCAGTGAATTTTAAGTTAGGCATAGTCATGAAAACTGAGAAGGTTTTGTTGGAAGAC
Organism: Peromyscus eremicus; assembly: GCF_949786415.1. Lineage (NCBI taxonomy): Eukaryota > Metazoa > Chordata > Mammalia > Rodentia > Cricetidae > Peromyscus > Peromyscus eremicus. Next base: position 6,451,206 of record NC_081418.1, on the reverse strand, counting down.
ATAATTAGCATAAATTTATGCTAAGCTTAAGTTTGCTGAAATTGATGATCCACTTGTTACTATGGAAGGAACACACGGGGTGTATTGAGTTACTCCACTGAGGGTAGTTTGAGACTGTGTTGTGCGGCAACTACCCTACTTGACCTCTGTTCAGTGATGCATCACAAATGTGCAGTATTGTACTTCCTTAGAAAACAGACTCAATGCATTTCAGCCCCATGCTGGTTGCTACCCAAAGCCAGCATGGTTAAATTATACGCATCTCTTGATTTTAAAGCAAGGGGAGAATGGAGGAGGAGACGAATTTCTCATGGATTAGCATCTTGTGTTTTGTTTTTCCAGATAAACTAATGCAAACTTGGTAGATCATATATCAGAAATTAAAAAAAAATCATGTGCATGTTTTTAATGTTTAGGAAATCTAAAAATATTAGAGCAAAACAAATGGGTTCTTTAAATATAAGTGTGCTGCTGCAAATAGGTCTTCAAATAATGATGGTTAGAATGCATCTTGGAATTTTCTTGAGCGTTTCAAACCATAACTCTCTCTTAAATACTTGCACATCTCTGCATTCATCTACACCATATAGACAGACTGAGACAGTAAGGTCCTGGTGGCTCAAAATCGTATAAGTTAATTTTGAGAGCCTGTATCCATCTCTCAATAGCTCCCTTATTCTTGTATTCGAACAGCGGGTTTTATTAAATAGTGAAAGGCTGGCATTGAGTGTAAATATAAACAAGAGAGGCAATTTTACATCTGCCACTTTTTTATCTACTTAGTATTTTTACTCACATTTGTGAATGTTTAACATGGCAAAAACAAAAGATAAAGAAGCAATGTGGAGGTAAAGAAGGTATTTAAGATAATGCAATAAAGATTTGAAGTATTTATATGTAAATAATTAAATGCACCTACTGGGTTTTAATAGCATGATGAAAGTTAGGTTTTCTGACAAATTGTAATTTTATTTGAAAATAATAACCATTAAAAATTAGTATTTCATGATTATCAACAAGTAAACCCACTTTTATTCTAGAAATATGAGGGATATTAAAAACTGATCTGTATGATTGCAGGTTTGCTAGATATTCCCTGAAAAAAAAAAAGAAGATAATTGTTGAAGCTGTTAAGTCAACACTAAGCCTCGGATATTTTCAGCAAGCAAGAGCTTTCCTGCACTATCCACAGTGAAGGGGCCTGGAGCTGCAGCTCAGATAGGCCTCCTGAATCTGCTGGGGAGAAGAGAAGAGTTGCTTGTTCATTGGGACCAGCCTTCTTCACAGACCAAATGCCTCTTTAGGGACCATATCTGACCTGCATGGGAATTTTGAAATGTCATTGAATGGACTCGTGGCTTCTGCTCAGGCTGACTCTTTAAAAAGTCAGTTCCAACAAGAGGAATCAGCAGAGAAAGTCCTGGAGAGTTTTTCCAGGGAACATTTAAAACAAGGAAATTACGACCAGGTGAGTCAGGGTTGGAGCTGATTTCATGTAGTGTCTTACCTAGACACTTATCATGACAGGGTATTTGCATTTCTGCAGCACTTTAAAAATTCATGGGTTTTTATCCATTTTGGTTTTTTTCAAGATTAAATATGTCATTGAGACTAAAATTATTATTCATGAGGTCTGATTAAAAATGTTTGATTCTCTCAGATGAATTTATTTCAAGGTTGGAGATATGTCAAACTCTTCCCAGCTTGAGTTCTTAATGCTGAACTGTGTCTTCAACCTGACAGTTAGACATTCAGACTTAGGTGACCTCTGTTTCTTGGAAGGTAATTTATCATGAATTGTTGTTTATATGAAGCATTCAGTATGTTTAATAGTTTAAATGCAAATATGTTGGGAAGATCTGTTCCATGAAACAGTGAAGCACAAGTTGAGTTGGACTTTTTTTTCTACATGACTTTAACTTGAGAGGGATTTTTCGGAAACTGATATTGGCTATGGAAAAATCAACAAATAAAAAGCAACAATGAAATATTCACTCAGTGATCTCACTTTAAAATAGATTATTTACTCAACAGACTAATAGCTAAAATGGAATATTATATAGAAACCTGTGAACCTCTGAGTGGGTTTTCAGGGGAGTTTTGTAATACAATGTTTCAAAAAGTAGTAAATAAACCCAGAGACTAGCTGAGGAAGAAGGAAAAGGAAACCAGGAAAGTGGGACCTGGCAACAGTGCCAACACTGGAGAAACTGAGGCAGGGGAATGCAAGTTCAAAAATAAAACAAAATAATACCCAATAAAAATAAATGCAACCACAACAACAAAAAGCAGATGTATGGAAGAAGATTGATTATTGAATTTGTTTCTGAAGAAAACATTGGGACTAGAGCAGTGATTGCAGTATTACATTGTTAAAAACAGATCATGAGAATCTCAGATGTTTAACTTCCCCATCATTTTGCCACTGTAGGAAAAGAATAATAACATTTATCAAAAGATCTATTGTTTTTTAAGTCTTGGTTACCAAGACTTAAAAACAACCAACTGTTGTTAGTTGGAGTGGTACTTTTAAGAAGGTAATGGCCTTTGTCCCATAACGATGAACAAGTTAGCCTTCAAGTTTTTTTGTAGGGCTTAGTGAAAATGAACCACACATTTCTCCACATCAAATCTGGGTATCCAACACTTCCATTTCTCTCTTTTTCTTGGCACTGAACTGTTTCATCTGTGGTCGACTTTACATTGACCTCGCTTCTTCTCTTTCCTTTTCCTCTGGCTTGGTTACCTAAGCATGCCTCCCTGTTATACTTTGGGTTAATATGAAATATTTGGTCAATGTGTAACCTTTGAATGAAAAATGTAACTAATAGTAGAATAGCCCTCTGTTTGCTCTCATGGCAGCTGTTCAACAGTGGTTATTCATTAACAGGGTAAAAGGCTTGGAAGGAACTGACTGAGAATGTAGCCTTTGTCTTCAAGTCTTCTTTTATCTTGGCTTGCTCCCTATGTCTTCATGCCTGAAGCAGTCACTCTCTGTTCTTGTGTGTCACACTGCTACAATTACCTTCACATTCTGCTGGAGAAGTCATCACTCCCACATCCCACTCAGTGTTTCTGCAGCATTCAGAATGAAGCACAGTGGATAGGATTTCCCACTGGTTCAGCACTGAAGTCAGAAACAAAATGAACGTAAAAAAGTAAAAAAAAAAAATAAAAAAAATTAAAAAAAAAACAGACATAAAAGAAAGATGCAAACATAAAGGCTAAATACATGTGCAGTAATTTTATAAACATACGGAAACCCCTAGTATTTAAGCTAATGGGCAAGACCACACACTCATCATAAAAATAAAGATGAAAAGATGAAACAGCCTGCTTGAGGATCTGGAAGTGATCCTCTATGCACACTGCTACATGCATTTCTCCCTGAAAACTAACAAATATGTAGGTAACATTTAACTAGTTTGAAGATATAAATAATATTCTAAAAGTATAATAAGTAAACAAAGCATTCTGAAGTTTTGTTTATAATTGATATGTTTTAAAATTGACCAAAGTAAGCACCAAATAATATGCTATTTGAAAAGAAAACAAAAATTAAACAGAATTACCCATATTTTTATGGCTTAAGTTGTATCTCCTATAAATCTGTACGTTGGGATCCTAACCTGTAAAAAGTTTGGAAACAGACTCACTGTAGATATGAATGTGTACATGTTGTTAGTTAGGTAAGATGAAGTCATCATGGTGGGTTCTGTCCATGACAATGTGTCTTTGTAACAGGGGGAATCTGAACACAGAAACAAGCATGCAGGGAAAAACTTGAGCATACACAGGAAGAAGCCACTCTACAAGCCAATGAAATAGCTGGAACAAATTCTTCCTTTATAGCTCTCAGAACAGAACTGATCCTGCTGACACCCTCATCTAGGACATTAAGCATCCCAACGAAGAAACAATTCCTGTGGCTCAGACAGTGATAGCACAGTTCTTTGCTATAGTAACCCTAGAAAATTAAGACACCTTGATTATGCAGAGATATACTCTGTAAACTTCCATTAGAGTTTCTTTAACATGAGACCCCCATTTTATTTATTTATTTATTAGCATATTTTAGTTTTTATTTGTTCACATTCACATAGTAGTAAATTGTGAACAATTAAGTAGCTGAAGACATCAAGCCTGATGTCCATTCATCCTTCCTCTTAGAAACAACACTCTGATCTTGTGGAAAATTATAACTGATGAGACATTTTGCATCATGCTTGGAGTTTAGGTGTGTCTGTTTGCCTCAATTCTGGACAAAGGGCTATTACCTGAAATGGAGTACCACACTGTGAAGTGTTGCAAAATGACTGAGTTTTGTAGCACTTGCAAGCAAACATGATAGTCACATGCAAGTTCACACTTGTGTGTGATTTCTGCATCAGAGATAAATGACTTTTTCCACAATAGCAGGAGTCAGAAAACCAGGGTTTCCTTGTCCCACTTTTCTGAACCCCTGCTCTCACATGACCACAACAAAGGAAGGAGACCACGCTTGCAGTCCAGAGCCTGGAGCTGCACTGTCTGGGAAGTAGACACCAGCTCTGCCTTCCAAGGTTACTTCCTACAAAATATTCTTGAAAAGAAACAGCAGCTATGTTTTGAGGTTGCAATCATGTTCACTTCTTTTTTGTTTGTTTTTAGTTCCTATTGGTATATATTCACTGCATATAGTAATAGGTTCCATGAGTAAAATTTAGTATACTTCTATAAAGTACTGTGAGTATATTTGGCCTTCAAAGTCCCTGCTCTTCCTTTTCCACCCTCTTCCCCTTCTTCTTAGTCTTGTTTTGTCTTCTTCTATATTTAAAATCTAGTATCTACAAACGAGAGAGAAGACGCAGTGTTTGGCTTTCCAGGACAGACTTAGTTCACTTGGTGTGATAATCTCCAACTTCATCCATGTTGCAGCAACAGACAAAATTCCATTTTTTTTTTTCTGTGTGGCTTAAAAAAATCCATTGTGTACATATATCACACCATGCTCTTTTTTACTGAAATAAATTATTTTTTCATACAATATGTCCTGACAATAGTTTCCCTTCCCTCCACTGCTCGCAGTCCCCCACTACCTCCCCTTGCCTCCAGATCTACTTCCTTTGTGTTTCTCATTAGAAAAGAACTTGCTTCTAAGAAATAACAACCAAAATGACAAAATAAATATAATAAGATGAAGCAAAAACTTTCATATCAAAGTTGGACACTGCAACCCAAGATGAGGAAAAGAGTCCCACGAACAGGCACAAGAGTGAGAGACCCACTGTTCTTAAAGCCAGGAGTCCCATAAAAATGTTAAGCTGGTAGCTATAATAACGAAGCAGAGGAGCCGCTGTGGACCCCTGTAGTCCTGTGCTTGCTGCTTCGGTCTCTGCGAGCTCGTATGTGCCTTGCTCTGTGGATTCAGTGGGCTGAATCCCTTTCTCCTGGTGTCCTCCATCCCCTTGACTCTTACAATCTTCCTGCCTCCTTGGCTTTGGTTGAATTCCCTGAGCTCTGTATAATATCTGGCTGTGGGTCTCTGCATCTGTTCCCATCTGCTGTCAGAGGAAGCTTCTCTGATGATGACTGGACAAGGCACTGATCTACAAGTAGAGCAGAATATTTTTTAGGACACATTTTGTTGATTTTTTTTTTTTTTTTTTTTTTTTAGATCAGCAGTGTTTGGTTTTACTCTAGGTCTGTGAGCTATCTCATCTCTGGTTCTTGGTTACTCAGCCAGTGTTGGATATGGTTTCCTTCTTATGGAGTAGGCTTTATGTCAAATCAGACATCATCTGGCCACTCCCACACGTTCTGTGCCAGGATTGCCCCAGCACATCTTGCAGGCAGGACAGATTGTAGGTCAAAGTTTTAGTAGTTGGGTTGGTGTCCACAATTCTCTTTTTGTAGCCTGCAGCACCAAAGATACTGAACATAGGAGTGAAGGTTCCATGTAGGTACCAGCTTGACTTCTCCACATTCACTGAATTGTGTGGGTGTTATCTTTAGCAATGGCATCCTGCTGTCAGTTTGCAGAGCAACCTTTTGTCTTAGCATCAGCCTGGGTTGTTTAGGGATCTTCATGAGACCCCCCTGGGTCAACAACTCAATTAAGATCCAAACCTGCCACTGGAACACTTGCACTACAAGAGATGGCCAGTTGAGACACCGTATCCTCCATTACTAGGAGCCCTCATTGATAACACCTTCATAGGTTCTAGGAATTTCCACTGGACTAGGTTCGACCCCTGCAATGTCCCTCAATTCTAGCTGTCATTCCCACATCCTCTCCCTCCACCCCCACCCCCACCTGATCCCTTTGCGCCTGTCCCCACCCACACCCCGGGCTACCCATAAAAATCTATTCTATTTTTCCTTTCCAGGGAGAGCCATGTGTTCCCTCTAGACCCCTTCTCTTCACCTACCTCCCTAGGTCTGTGGATTGTAGCTTCGTTATCATTTACTTAATGGCTACACACCATATTTGTCTTTCTGGGTCTGGGTTACCTCACTCATGATGATGATGATGATGATGATGATGATGATGATGATTATTGTTTTAGTTGCATGGATTTGCATGCAAATTTCATGATGCTTTTTTTTTAACAGCTGAGTAATCTTCTATTTTGTTTTTCCCTTCTTCAGTTGAAGGACATCTAGGTTGTTTCCAGTTTCTGGCTATTATGAATAAAGCAACAGGAATATGGTTGAGCAAGTGTCCTTGTGGTAGGATAAAGTGTCCTTCGGGTAGATGCCCAAAAGTGGTTAGCTGTCTCACTATGCTCTTAAAGTGACAGACAAAAGGAAACTAAAGATAGTCTTGCCTGTGCTCTTCCAACTGCTTTTTTGTCTTAGAAAATTAAATTTCTACAGGTAAATCACTATTCATCTGAATTTTCTATTATAATCCTATTTCTAATAGTAATTCTATTATACGTCTAAATACATGCAGACAATGAAGTTTCTGCTCAAAACACCAGTTTGTCTTATCATAAAAGGTTCAATTTAAGTTGCATCATTGTTTACTTGTGTGACACCATGTTCCCACATCTCTAATTCTTTTCTTTTTTAAAAAATTTAACCCATTTTATTATAGCTGCATATTGTTGTTCACTAAATTTATTTATTCAAGATTGCTAGTCCTTTTCTTTTCTCATGTAGGTCTTGTTTAGTATATTTGTATTTTATGTAACTGGTGTGCCTATAAACACAACAATGACATCTTAAAATAATAAGATAAAGTTCAGCAGCTGTAGTTGCCTGCATGGGACAAACAAAAGTGAAAAGCAGTCAGTGCCCTGCATGGAGTAGGAAGGGCTTTATGAGCTCCTACCCTTGACAGAGGGCCTAGGCAGTTGATGGCTCCTAGGGGAGGGGTAATCGGGTTTCTTCAAAAACGTGGTTCCTGGTAGGTCAGTATACTCGTTGCTTTTCTCTCTATGCACCTAGAAAAAAATACAAACTCAAAATTTCAGTGTTGAGAGGTACTAACATGTGAAGTTTTCTACTCAAAACTCTTCTTGGGTGAAGTAGCATAGCTATAATTTATTAAATTAAACCGGTCTCAGATCAGACTGTTCAATGAGTTTAAAGCCACTAACATGTTTGTATCACTCTTCCTCCTCCAATTTTATTTACATATATAAAAAGTATTCCCTTGATTGCAATTGTCAAAGTCTCATTAACTTAATTTGTTTCATTTATCCAATAGACATACTTTACTATTAATTGGCGCCTTAATCAACAAAGGAGTAAATGAGTCTGTTTGTATTGAATCAATTAATATAAGTAACATAATTTTATTATTCAAGTTTAATAATAAAACTGAGTTTATTAATTTTACACACTCAGTGCATTTGGTAATGCAGCCACAACCTGCTCACATCCTTGGAACTGCTTCCATCCAAGTAATTCTCAATGATTCTAGATAGCAGGAAATGATTCACATTGCTTACTGGTTAGCTAGGATGACCTTGACTTTTATGACACAAAGAAGGCATAGAAAATACGTTTGAGGGGTACATGTTCTTGGGCATGATGCATACCCTGTTTTTCATGGATATATACATTAAATTTTGTTTTCTTGTGTGAAAAGGTAGGTTTACCTCTACTGTTGCTATGGTTTCTCTGCACACAGGCCTGTGAAAATGAGGAGATGAGTGGCCACACAGCCATTGTGAGTTTTCTCTCTCTCTCTCTGGCTATTTCTCTCTATATATGTGTCTCTCTCTATTTCTCTGTGTGTCTCTCTGTCTCTCTATCTCTATGTGTTTGTCAATCTTTGTCTCTTTCTCTGTCTCTCCCTATCTCTCTGTTTCTGTCTCTGTCCATCTGTCTGTCTGTCTGTCTCTGAATGTGTGGGTCTCTGCTGTGGGATGTTCTGTATGGCAAATGTGTTGCTAATTAGTCAATAAATAAAACACTGATTGGCCATTGGCTAGGCAGGAAGTGTAGGCGGGACAAGAAGGAGAATAAAGCTGGGAAGTGGAAGGCTGAGTCAGAGAGACACTGCCAGCCGCCATCAGGACAAGGAAGATGTAAAGTACCGGTAAGCCACAAGCCACGTGGCAAAGTATAGATTTATAGAAATGGATTAATTTAAGCTGTAAGAACAGTTAGCAAGAAGCCTGCCATGGCCATACAGTTTGTAACCAATATAAGTCTCTGTTTACTTGGTTAGGTCTGAGTGGCTGTGGGACTGGCGGGTGAGAGAGATTTACCCTGACCATGGGCCAGGCAGGAAAACTCTAGCTACAGGTCTCTCCCTATCTCTGTCTCTCTCTGACTGTTCACATGTCTGTACTATGCCTGTATCAACAGCTATGCAATTGTCATTAGGCTGTGAGACAGGAAACTAAGTTTATACAGGAAACTAAAATTGTAAGTTCTGCTAATACCAATTTTGTAGAGAGGAAATACTAGGTCTAAAAAGTGTTAATTTACTGTTGTTTATGAACTAATAGTGGATTCAGATTTCAGATTGACGAGTAACAAAAGAATACAATAACTAAGGCCTATGAACAACAGCAAAATACAGTACCCACCCAGTGACTGCATACAGGATCAATTTCATTATCAGAATATTCTCAGAGTCTTAGTTAAATCCAAAAGTTATGATCCCCTTATAAAGACCCTGTTTCCTTAATGTGGTTCAACTCTGTTATTGCTGACTAACCAAAGCTGAAGAAGAAGATGACATGGAACCTTACAATGTTTAGCAAGAAAAATTACTAACAGAAAAATGATTGGCAACATTAAACATTACCTAATCCTAAATGAGTACAGGAGGGAGTAGAAACAGGAGTTTATTAAAAAGTGGCAAAAGTACTTTTGTAGATTTTATGTAAGGAAGGATTACATTCACAAAAGAGGAAGAAATCGAAGCCAACAGTAGCAGAGCAGAGGTGGGCGTTGCTTCCTGCATGGAAGGTTCCATCTGAAGGCCTACCCTCCAAAACCATGTGAGGCTTGGTGGAGTGCTTCCTCCAGTTATCAGAAGTGCTCTGATGAGCCCTGGGCTGCTGAGACACAAGCGTGTAACACAGCCAGAGGAAGGACCTCCCCCTCTTCATAGTCCCCTGCCCCAAAGGAGTTTCTGGTAAGCCTGACTCTTATGAATCCTTTGGAACATTTTGATGGGGAAAAAACCTTGCCAGAGTCCAATGACCACGGCAGCAGCTGTACTGAATTCTAGTAGCTCAGCAGAGAGTAGTCCTGGCACGTGGGGTAGCTTACTCTCAAGTCTGAGACTTGAGGTGCTGGAGGCTGGACTCCTTTACAAACTGGATTTTCTTTTCCACACCAAGCTACTTTTCCACTTCTTGCTACTGCTGCAAAGTACCATATACAGTTTCCCAGTGAATTGTTTTCTATTAAATTAACTCACTAGTTTTTCATGTTTGAATTTAAGGACCTTTGCTGAATTATGCTAGTAATAACCATAGTTAATAGAGTCACGAGGAGCTAAAAACATGAATAACTAAAAAAAGTTTTACATACTCTACATTTTTATATGAAGATTAAAAATATCAGAGCACATTTAAAATTTATAGAGATGAAATCTCAGCATAATTTTAATTTGTCTTTCCCTGTTGATTAATGGTGCTAAAAACTTTTATTAGTGTTTTTTTAGCCATTTATATTTCTTTTTAATTGTCTTTGTACTTGAAGGGAGTCTTTTTTGTGTTTTTGTCTTGTTTTTCCTCCCTTCCTTCCTTCCTTCCTTCCTTCCTTCCTTCCTTTCTTCCTTTCTTTCCAGAACTGAGGGTAAATTCCACATCTCTGCACCTTCTAGGCAATCATATTTAACACTGAACTAAATCCTCAGGCCTATATTTGTTCATTTGAGAACTATTTGTTGATATTCAAAGCCCGTTTTTATTAGGTTGTTTTTCTTGATTTCTTGATGCTTTGTGTGTTTGTTTTTTCCATTCTTTGAGTGTTCTAGATTAGTGGTTCTTAACCTGTGGGTCTCAAAGACTTTGGGGTTACACATTAGATATCTTGCATATCATGTATTTACATTACTATTCATAACAGTAGCAAGATTACAGTAAGGAAGTAACAATGAAATAATTTTATGGTTGGGGTCACTACAACAAGAGGAACTGTATTAAAGTGTCACAGCATTAGGAAGACTGAGAACCACTGTTCCAGATATTAATTCACTGTTTAGTCGAGCTGGTAAAGATTTTTCTCCCACTCTGTATTAAAGATTTCTCCCACTCTTCACTGGATTAAATGTTTTCTTTGACATATACAATGTTTTAATTTCATAAGGTCCTATTTGTCAACTGTGAGTAAATAGAGTCTTACTCATGTCTGTGTGGTCTACCAATCCATAAGAATTGGAGGCCTTTCATCTTCTAGTGTCTTCAGAGCTGTGTAGAGGCATTTCAACTCCATTGTTTATTTGCTTTGTTTATTTGTTTTGTTTACTTGTTTGTTTGTTGAAGGTTTTGTGAATGAGATTATTTCCTTGACTTCTTTCTCAGCATATTTTTGTATTGGTTTGTAGAAAGGCTACGGATTTCATAAGGCCTACTCCACAGGAGGGAACTCAAGCCAGCGTTTAAACCTGGCCACAAATCCATAGTGGAGAAAGTCACTAACCAAAGGGGAGAATGCACAACTATAATCTTACTAAATAGAAATGGTACCAAACTACCTTCTAAATGTTTGTATTTAGATTCATGTAGCTCTCATCTCTCATCAAAGATGCTTCTTCTTGCAATAGATGAAGGTTAAAATATAGAAACCCACAATTGGTCAAGAGACAGAGAATAAGTGACTTTGGAGTTTCAGTCCTAAATGGAACAGTCCCCTCCCTCCAAGAAACATCCTGGAAAAGGAGGTGAAAAAATTTTAAGAGCCAGAGGATAGGAATGACTAATTCAAAATACTATCTTCTGAACATGACAGGGCTATTGCACACAGGAATCCAAAATAGCTGTGACTGCCTGCATAAGGTCTGTACAAGATCAAGCCATGCAACACTCAAGTAGGGATGGGCTACAAATGAGGACCATTCCTAGGTAAAGAGCTACTATCAATGATGGTATGATGGCTTCTGGGGGAAGAAGAGTCAGTTTTCATAAGTGGCGTAACTCTTGGTAACCTGTCAGTGCTTCAGGGGATGACTCTACACCCATGTGCATATGGACAGTACTAACTGATATGGATTCACAACATGCCCCCAGGGTTGGGCATGGTCTCGCATGCCCAATGGGACCTAGTCACTTCTGCCTAGTCATTTCCTGGTCAAAACGTCTTGTGTGACCAGGACCCCGTGGCTTTACGTGGTTGTGTAAAGCATGCAGTGCAACCATGTGATCTACGCGCATGGATGGAATAGCCACATGGGCCTGTGTGTGCAGGCATGGCCCAGTCTTTATAAGCCGGTGCCATGATTCCTGGTCCCACTTCACTCACATGTCTTTCCACAGGCCTGTGCACATCTGTCTCTCTCCCTTATCTTAATAAAACTCTTGTTAGTGGATTCTGTCGTGTTTGGTGACTTTTCCTCACAGGGTAAGAGCGCCGTAAAAAAACCAACACTAACTGAACTCAGACTTGGTAAAAGTAGGGGGTGGTGTCCTACAGGAGTCTGAGGGGGCAGTGGAGAATGAAAACTATTTTTTTTCACATTTATTTTAAGACTATATAGATACCTCTACAGAGAATTTATTTGTGCTTGAATGACACATCTTATGATTATATTTGTCTTTTTGACTATTTCATTTTTATTATTTTTATTTTTATTAAGTAAATATATTCATTTATTTTACATCTTAACCACAGTTTCCCTTCCCTCCTCTCTTCTTTTTTCCTCCCCCACATCTCTCCTCTGCCCCCACTCCATTCCTCTGTTTCTATTCAGAACAGGCAAGCCTCCTGTAGGTATCAACAAAGCATGGCATATCAAGTTGAGGTAGGACTAAGCTCCTCACCTTGTATTAAGGCTGGGCAAGATAACCCAGTATGAGGAAGAGGTTCTCAAAAGCCAGCTAAAGTATTAGGGACAGCCCTTGTTTACACTGCTAGGAATCCCACAAGTTGATCAAGCTACACAACTGTCACACATATGTAGAGGGCTTAGGTAGGTGCCATGCAGGGTCCCTGGCTATTGATCTAGACTCTGTGAGCTCCTGTGACCCCAGGTTAGTTGTTTCTATGGGTTCCCTTGTGGTGTCCTTGACACCCCTTGACCCAACCCCCAACCCCACACCCTCACACCCCCACACCTCCTCACTCCCACCCTATCTCCACAGCCCCAGCTCATACAATCCTTCAGCAGGATTCCCTGACCTTGGCCTAGTGCTTGGCTGTGGGTTTCTGCATCTGTTTCCACGAGTTACTGGATGGCGCCTCTCTGATGACAATCAAGCTAGGCACCAATCTATAGTGGAATATCATTAGGCATCATTTCATTGACATTTATTTTTCTTCTAGATGTGTTTGCTTCTATCCTAGATCTCTGGGCCATCTGGCCTCTGAGTCCTGGCACTCCAGGCAGTGTCAGAGGTGGCCTAACTCTCGTGGTATGTGTCTACTAATAAGAATGTAGGATACTAAAGGAGCTCTGATAATTGTGGTCCTTCTTTCTAACTTAATACAACTGAAGAACGTTATTATTCTCATTTCTCACAATGCTAGAATAAAGACAAAGAGCATATAAAGCAATGCAGAACAAGGAAGTCAGGGGAGGGCAAAAGAACACATCTGACAGGAAAGAGGAAAAGATACTCTGGTGGAGGAGAAACAAGAGAGCAGAGGAATGAGAGAGGAACAGAATTCATTGAAACACAACTTGCTGGAAAATGCCACAGTGCTATCCAATGCCTTGTATGCTAATTGAAAACAAGTAAGTGACATGTTTTTAAATGACTGACTGAAAGTGAAGCTTTCTTTTTTTGGATATGATTATTATGGATCGATATCAAACCAGATTTTGGAATTCCTAGTAGTAATACTGTATGGACAGACATTCTGTGTTTGCTTATCCTCCTACTTGGCCTTATGTCTGGTGTCTCCTAACCCTAATTCCTAGGTGAGGTCATCTGACCTTCAAATTGCCTGTGTTGCCTAGAAACTGTAATCAGGGTGGAGGCCAGAGATTCCTTTATGATTAAGGGAATAACAAGGAATATATAATCTATTCCATACGTTACTTAACACTCTTGAAACCTAACGTTAATTTATCTTTATGTTGAATGAAAATGGCTATGTTAAAATGTCAGTGTAGTGTATATCCTGACTTGATTGTCAAAACTGGAAAAGGGGAGCCAAGCAAACCTATTCTACTATGTTAGCATTTTAGGAGTTGGTGTGTGTGTGTGTTTTTTTTTCCCTATTTACCTCACTGTGATTAAACATTCCAAGAACAGATAAGAACCATAGTGAAATGGAGGCAACTCTCAGCAATGTGTGTATATGTGTGTGTGTGTGTGTGTGTGTGTGTGTGTGTGTGTCTTCCTTGTATGTGAATTTATGAAATATCTCTATATAAAGGAGACTGACTAGAGGGGTGACGATTATATGTTTAAATTGCATTAGATGATTTGTTTCTATATAGGATTCTGTTTTCTTGAAACATGTTTTACTGTTGCTAATACAGACCAATTTGATCATAACAGAAATATGTTTTTTTGGAAGGAACTCAAAGTAAAAGATCTCAAGATGTTTTCTTTCAAGGAGTATACAATGTGTAGAAAATACATGCATACATGCACATCTGGAGAGCCACTCTGAATCACCATAAGCAAGTGGTCAAAGGGTGGAGATACAATGCTAAAGGCTGAGGTCAGTCCAGCTTCCTGGAAGAAATTTGGCCCAGAAGCTGTACAACTCTAAGGGGATAGATTAACCTCTACAGAGCTCACTGAGATCATTTGCGAATGGGGAGTTTGGTCTACAGAGCTTCAATCTGTGTTTGGCTCTCAGGGTCCATGAAGTCATGTTTCTCAGTGACATTCCACACAAGTAGAAATAGTGTGTTGGCAAAGAGAAGGAGTATACCTTCCTCCAAGGCAAGCATGAAGAGATTCAAGATTTAAAGCAAACAATCTTAGAAGACTTAGAAGACACAGAAGACCCTGGATGTTAATATTACCACATGCCCTTGTTAGGACTGAAGGGCCCAGAGCACTCTCCCTTCATAAAGTGAGGACATAGTTAAAGATACAAGCTGTTAAGTAAATCTCCAATAGACACTGGCTCTGATATTACCTCACTCTTGGAATCCTCAGACTACAAAACTGTAAGAAATAGTTTTCTCTTATTTTGCCTTAAAGGAACCCTATTTTGCTGTAGACTACTAAACAGACTACAGCTCGGGACACCAGGAGGCAATGCCTTTCTAGCATCACCAGGAGAAAAATATCTGGTAATAAAATGAGTTAAAAGAAGGAACATTACATTTTGGCTCTTGGTTTGAGAGACTTCCATCTAGGGTCACTTGGCTTCGTTGTTTGGGGCCTGTGGGGATGCAGAACACTGTAGTAAAAACACAGCAGAAGACACTGCTCAGCTCCTGGCAAAGCAGAAACACAGAGAGGAGCTGAGGACGAGATAGACCCTTCAAGTGTGTCCCGCAGTGGCCTTTCTCCTCCTTTAGGCCTGACCTCCTTATGTGTCACCACTTCTCTATTGCCTACCAAATGCTTTCTCTCTCCTCTCTTACACTCCTCTCCCATCTCTCTCTCACTCATTCACTTTACACACATGCATGCTCTGCCTCACCGAAGAAAACTGATAATATTTGTATATCTGATGTCATTATCAGAAATACCAGCTGGACAAGTCATGCAGAAAGTATTTTTTGTGTACTAGACATTCAATAGATAATATCTAAAACCATCAGTGCAATAAAAAGCACCATGACATTTTTCTAGAATAATTGCTTCATAATTATCAGGAGAAGGCATTCTACTGGAGAAGGAGTACTACACGTGGGAAGTAGAGAATTACTTGTCTGTGCTATTTGATGTCGTGCTCCATCTAGCAAAGCAGATGGGCTGTTTCGCTTTCTTCAAATTCTCTAGGTTGAAGGAATAACAGTACGGTGCATGTCTAGACTTCACAATATGGTTTCTTATAGGGAAACTGGCAATTCTGAGGATTAGATGAGTGAGAAGTCTGTATTACAACGAAACAGCAGAAATGCTTTCAGTGGAGAGCAGAATGTTGCCTCAGTATTTGAAAGACAATACAAGTGGGCGTGAGAAAAAGATTACACAAACTAGCTGTAAGACAATGTGGTAGGAGGATACTTGTTTTCAAGGTCAAAGGCAACAGCTGCCCGAGGCATCTTCTTGTGAGGCCGCTGCTCTGCTTGGACGAGAGTTCAGGTCTTAACCCAGAGCTTGCTTACTTTGGATTCCCTGAGTCTGCCTTCTTTTCTCCTCAAGGCTTGTCTGAGAGTCAAGAGCAGAGATGCCACTGTTCAGCTAGTTGAACAGGAGTCACACTGCTGGCGAACACTCCACCCCGTTATTTATCACACCAACAACCCCCTATGAAGCTAAGTTTATGTTATCACAGCTGAGTCTTTCTTTTTCTGGCCTCACAGCAGTCACAGAAGCAGCCTTTCCCAAGGATATTCTAGATCAGCACCTCTCTCTGTCACTGGTCTGGATCTCCTTGCTTTAGTTACCTCATTGGAAGATGAACTCCGATGCCCTTTTCATCCCAAGGAATTCAAGAAGGACATGTGATTATCTAGAATGAGCTAATTACATCAACCATAAAATATAAGGTAGGAGAAATGTGGACAGCTCTCCTTTGCTCACAACCTCAGGGCTGGGTCATCCTTACTTCCAAATACCAGGCCAGCTCTGCTGTGCTGTCTAAGCAAGGAACCAGGCCTGCTTTCCTGAGTGCTGCAGCTGGGAAGGGAGGGGGTCAGTGCTCTCTTGTCTGTTGCATGAGGTAAGGGCCGAGGGATGGGGGGCATCTCTCTCCCACGCGCACCACCTCATGACAATGAGTAGTAGGGACTGCTCTCCCTTGCTTGTAACTTCGGGGCTCGCGCGCCCATACCTCACCAACAGAGTTGGCACTATTATGCTACCCTGGTGAGATGCAGGCCTGCTCTTCTAAATGTTGCAGCTGGGGGGAGGGGGACAGAAACACTCTTGTGACCTCAAGGCCACCCCTGCATCCCCCCCCAATAAAACAAAATTTAAGAGAAGAAAGGGAAAAGATCTCATCATCTTCCTGACATGTGGGAGCATGGGTGGGGGAGAGATGCTCCCCCGTCAGCCCCCATCACCACCACCCCACCCATCACCACCTGAGGCAGGTGGAGGAGCTGGCCATGGGGTTAAAGGGGTTAAACTCTCCCACTTTTACAACTGAATTTAGGTTTCAGTTCTCTGAAAAGAACAAAACAGATGTCTTTTCCAACAAAGGCCATTTGTCTCCAAGGCCCTTACATTCAGAGCTGAGGGAAAATACAAACACAGAGGGCCTAAGTCAGACTCACAGTATCTCAAGGACAAACCCAACAGCCCCCTTCTGAGTCATGTCCAAACTTGTACAGATGTGTACAAAAATGATACAACTAAACCTCAGCCAATTAAAAATATGTAGTTGTCACTGACATTCCCCTTAACTATGCTTAAAAACAGCCTGCATGTCCCTGTTGGGTCACCACCATTTTGTACAGGTGAATGACCCCACATGCATGCTGATATAATAGAGGCTCTTTGTTCTTGCATACTATTTGAGTCTGGGGGTCTTCCTTCAGGGGTTCCTCAGACCCTACAAGGTCATAAAAGTGGGAGAGCTATCCCTGACCCTCACCAGGGGCAGCACTCGGGAGAGTGGCCCCTATACCTCTCAGAGGTAACACAATAGGGCTGGTCCTGATGGTGTAGGTGTGGTAGAGCTGACCTGAGAGCGTGAAAGCAGGAGAACCAGCCCCACCCCTCCCTCACTGTTCTAAGAAGTGAATTAGCTGGGACAATGCTTTAGAGCTCAAGCTGGTGGTAAGGACAGGAGAGAACCGTAGGTGGACCAACCCTGAAGCTGCCCAGGCCCAGAACCAGGGTTATGACTTGACCAGCCCCAACATCCACCCCATCTATGATTTGCTGGAGCACGTGAAGGAACCTGATCCACAGACCCAAAGCTGCAGGATCTCCACAACACAGGACAACAACAGGATATCCAAGAAGAGGCCCAGTGAGGGCCCAGTATAGTAGAAACCAGAGGCCTTGAACCAGACCAATGAGTCTTTGCAGTGAGCACTTGCAAGTAAAGTTGCATGGACTAAGGGGTTTACTGTGTGACTCACTGGGTCACACTGCAGCTTCCATGAGGAGATCTTAATTTTTTTCCTTTTTCTTTCCTTTTCCCTTTCTTCTCTTAAATTTTGTTTTATCTTGGGGGGATGCAGGGGTCGAGAATGGATGCAAAGGGACAGGGAAATGAATGGGATCAAGATACATGATGTAAAAGGCACATGGAATGCATAAAAAGAAAGAGAAAAACAAGAAAACAAAATAAAAAACTACCCCCAAGAGTTAAAAATAAATAAATACATAAATAAATAAATAAATAAGAGAAGACACAGTTTTGCTCTCTTCACCTCCCTGAATTTACTTCATATCCCAACTTACTGATTCTTTTTAAAGACTTTGTTTCTTGTGAAGAGCATGTGAACTGTTGAAAGATCTTAACAAGCCAACAATTTGCCTCTTATATGAAAATAAACTAGACTATTCAGACCGTGGACATAAAAAGAAAAAAATCATTTTATTGAAAGGAGTTTTTATGCAAATATGTGGTATTTTTCTTTTCAAATTTATTTTAAGGAATCTTTACATGAGGGCATTTTAATCTAGAGCTGACTACTGAGGATATAATTTCTTGCTAATGGATATAATTAAGTCCTATTATATCAAGGAATGCAGCTATCCTGTAGAGAGTCTTTCAGCAGTGGTCTTTTTTTATACGTCCAACTGTTTATAACAAGTGGGTACCATATATGGAATCTATGAATATAGTCCGTGGCATGTACCACATGCAGTGAACATTTTTATTTTACTGTGTGACTGCTCACCACAAACGGTGTCGAAGCACCTCCTTCACAAAGAATAGAAATCCACAGAGATTAATATTACAGAGTCAAAAACATTTCAAGATTTTAGAGATTTACTGACTCGAAATCAAATTTCTTAAGCATGAGACATGGGAAAACATGACATGTTTTTTCTCCCGCTATTGGACTCTATGCACTTATCCTCTGCCTCTCGATGTTACTCACTTCTCAACAGATTAGTTTTCTCATCTTATTCATGGATTATCACCCCAATGATCAGCATGGCTTTAGTTTTCGCTTCTCTGAGTTCTAACTAGTGTTCAAGTCTTTTCAATGTCTGAGACTGTCAGTTATTGAAAACTGAAAATTCTTTTAAAAGAAACAAGTGGTCTTCTGATGATTTAATGACCATTTGCTGTTGTCAGGTGCTGTGAAATGTCTTTCTGTATGCTGTGAATATGTGCTGCTCTGATTGGTTGATAAATAAAGCTATTTGGCCTATGTCAAGGCAGCTTAGAGGCAGGTGGGAAATCCAGGCAGATAGACAGGAAAAGAAAGGAGAGGCAGAGAGATGCCAGCCTGCCGCCCAAGGAACAACATGCCAACAGACCGGTAAAGCCAAGGAACATGTGGTAAAACATAGATTAATAGAAATGGGTTAAGTTATAGGAGCTAGATAGCAAGAAGCCTGAGCCATACAGTTTGAAAGTAATATAAGCCTCTGTATGTTTAATTGTCCAAGCTGCTGCGTGATGGGCGGGATATAGGAAACCTTCAAATGCATTTGGCTGCCCAACATGGAGCAAGAGTTTCTACCTAAAACCTGAGAAAACTTTAAAAAAAAAATCTAAAATGGAGCTAAAAACAGCTTTCTAGTTGTGTCTCTCCAGCAAGCTGTGAGCTATAGTATGGTGGGTTCACAATAGCATGTGGGCTTGACCTGCAGCATGGCAAATTCCCACCATGGTACACAGAGGCATAGCCAGGCCACGCAGTATGCTGCATGGTGGATTTAGCTTTTGCTAGTACAGAAAAAAAAGGTTTCTGGCCTATGCACTGCTGGATGGAGTTATAGACACATTGCCTCCCAGAGTCAGTGGAGAGCATGGTTCCCAGAGCTGGAGGTAAATCATCTCTGAGGCAGGGTGCTAGGAGGCACTAAGGAATCCACAAGGTTGACCCCACCTTGGTCTGCTGGCAGTGGTCCAGAGGGTGCCTGGACTGGTCTACTCTAGTGACTAGCCTAGCAAATAACCTAGCTGTCATCACAGAGCCTTTGTCCAGTGACTGATGGAGGCAGATACAGAGAACCACGGCCAGGCACCAGGCTGAGCTCCAGGAATCCAATTGATAAGAGGAGAGATATTACAGGCAAGGGACGTGGAGATCATGATGGGAGTACGTGCAGAGACGACCGGCCACACTAGTGGAAGCCCGTGAACTGTGGACTGGTGGTTGTGGAGCCCCCATGGGACTGGACTAGGCCCTGTGGATATGGAAGACAGTTGTTTGGCTCGAACTGTTTGGGGGGGCACCCAGGCAGGGGGATCGGGATCTGTCCCTGTTCTATGAGCAGGCTTCTGGAACCCGGTGCCTGTGGTGTGACTCCTTGCACAGCCTTGGTGCAGTGTGAAGGGGCTTGGACCTGCCTAGGCTCAGTGTGCTGGGCTCTGCTGACTCCCCATGGGAGACCTCCATTTGGGGGATGTGGGATGGCTTGGGAAAGAGGGCTGGGGGGTGGGAGAAGGGAGGAGTGGGGATCTGTGGATTGTATGTGGAGTGAGTAGAAAATTTCTTAATAAAGAAAAATGAAAGAAAATTAAAAAAAGAAAAGCTGAGGTGGGCAGAGTCAGCAGCCAAGGCTGCCACTTCAGTGCTAGCCACTGCAGTTTAAAGCAATAGATTCATAAGACAGATTCAAATGAAATAAACCCTAAACAGTTTACAATGTGTATAAAAATGTGCATAGGCTTGGAAGAGAGAGAAAAAGGAATATATGCAGTTATATAAAAAAATAGATAGTTTAAAAAAATAAAGTCTTTAAACAGATAGTAAAGGTAATATAAAAAAATAAGCCATGTAAAGGTAAGAATCTGGATTGTGTTGTCTTTGGGATTTTTAACTGAGGACAGACATTTGATTGTAAAGGCTGCTAAGTTAAAGATATATATATATATATATATATATATATATATATATATGATATCTTGATATCTTAACTTCAAAATTTATGTCTAAGGATACATTGTTTTGGAAAGGAGGTTCTGCTTTTATTTCCACAGAAGATGAGAACCTGTGGATTGCTTCTAGGCTAATATGATTTGATCAGCCAAGACCCCATGAAAGGAAACCTTTAACTGCAGTCAGGTGCTCATTCTCACCTCAAATCAGGTATGGCCTGAAAAACAAACAAACCCCTTAATTTATCATTCTAATTTTGTAGACTCACTCCATAGGTTATATGGGTAAGTCTGAAGAAACATGCTACAAAGTGTGTGATATGGTGCTCACTCCTCATCCGTCAGCAATTTATAGAAGATGAACAGTCATATGTACGAAGCTTGCATGAATGGCTTAAGAGAGCAGAGGACTTTCTGTTATTAATTCTAATGAAAATTTATTGTAAAACATCAGAATAAGAACCACCAGTAATATTTTCTTCATCATTCTAAAAAGAAAATGCACTTTATCAGCATGTCACACTAACTCCAAGGGTACAGTCATGGCACAGATAACTTGACAGTAATCAGAAGCTTTCTAATGTAAGATTCACTCCACAGGAGGGAGACCATGTCTGGTGCTGGGAAACCTAACTATTCAGTCATGTTTATTGGAGGAGAATCTACAACCACTAGTCTACTAAAGCAGCACAATCCCTAACAACAATCTATAAACATTTGTCCTTATATCTACAAATAACTGTAGTCTTCATTCCTCATCAAGGAAACTTCTCTTTGACCACTACAGAAAACAATAACCAATAAAAATGCATGGTTATGGAGCCCAGTCACAATGAATATATCTTTGAAACATTCCTGCACATAAGGCTCAGGGAACATTTTAGGATGGGGGTAAAGACTGTAAGAGCCAGAAAATAAGGGGATTTGCTGTGAGATTGTATCTCCCCAAAATGTCAGAAGCTGTACCCATAAAGTCTCACCAACATAACTGTCCAAATATGAACTGAACAAGGACAACACCAATGGCCATGGCAAAGTGGAAGGGGAAAAGCTCACAAGGCCTCAACCCTACACAAAATACTGTAGGCAACTGAGGAAAGCTGGGAGTGGGAGAGATGCACCCCTCCCCAAGAAAGAGCATAACAATTGGTTGTCCATTGTCCTAAAAACATACATACAAACCACATTATATGAATTCAACAGGTTGTATTTGGGACCATATACATACGTACAAATACGTACATACATGCAAAAATAATGGTTGAAAAAAGAGGCCATGAATTTTAAAGAGAGTAGGGAAGGGTATTTGGGGTGGGGGGCTTTAAGGGAGGAAAGGGAGAGATGTTGTGATTATATTATAATCTCAAAACTAAAACAAGAAACACATCAAATACTGTGCTTGCCATATACATGCTTTACAGTTCCAAGATATATGGAAATTTGTTCTTTGGTCATCTGATAAAATGTCTGTTTTGGTAGGAGCATAAATATCCTAATGTGAGAAACTCAAGTAAAATAAACAGAGAAGAGTTAACATATGCATGTAAATTGAAATTACTTAAAATTAAGTTCCTAAGTGAGAAATTAAGCATGGAAACAGACATTACTCAGATGCGTTAATTACTGCATGGAAGGACAGGCTCTTCCAGTCTTACAAATGTATTGTAGACTTATCACTAAGGATTTGTATATGTATTGGTTTTTACCATGCACTCAAACATCTAGAAAGGAATCTAGCTGTTGATTCTAAACCTGATGCATATGGATGTTTAAGTAATACCTTTGCAAGGAGAACAATAATTTCAACTATGCCATAATATATGGTTCTTGAAAGCTGCTGCATATATATGCTTCCCTAAATACTTTTCATAAACAACATGCATATATGTTGAAAAGTTAAAAGCCAATGCTTTTAGAAATAGGTTAAAATGTATTGAAAATATGACTTTACCTCATGAAAACAAATCACTTCAGAAAAAAAACGTGGAATTATTTAATGAATGAGAAGATTCCTGACAAAATATTTCAAAATAATGTACAAAGTGAACTGTAATC
The DNA here is from genome assembly GCF_949786415.1 of Peromyscus eremicus. Lineage (NCBI taxonomy): Eukaryota > Metazoa > Chordata > Mammalia > Rodentia > Cricetidae > Peromyscus > Peromyscus eremicus. The sequence continues at coordinate 6,428,442 of NC_081418.1, read as the reverse complement.
TGCTTCCAAATGTCTATTGATTGTGTCATTCTAAGGTGTTTTCTTTCAATAAAAAACATTTATAGTATGCTAAAGAATAATTTTTTGTCTGTTTAGTTTACTCCACTCATTAAGCCTGTTTATAAACATTTGCTTATGCTTGCTAGGTAGCCTTTCTATTACTTGTCAAATACTTGCAACATACAGGTTGGAGCAAAGTCATATTTTCATAGGTTTCACTCTGTGCTTGGCTGGGCCAGTTCCTTCCAGGCGATGCCATGGCAGAGCATCATGAGAGGATGGCATGGCAGAGCAAAGTCCACATCTCAGAGTGGCCAAGAAGCTGAGGTAGACACATAAGAAGGTCTTGTATAATATTAGTGGGACCAGCCTTAATATTATACATCCCAGGGGCTCAGGAGAGAGAACTACTAATGGTGAGGACTATTTTCAGGAAATAGAATCTCAGCACACCAAGGTCTATAGTCCACCTGCTTTAATTCCTCTGGCATAACATCCTTTATTCACAGCTTCAGTTCTATTCTCTTGCCTAGCTCCTTTCTTGCCTGATTTCTCTCTATACTTATCTAAGTTCTATCTTCATTCTCTCATCTTAATTCTGCCTCATCTAGGTCCTTTTCATCTTGTTCTTACCCAGCTAGGGCTTCCCCACCTGGCTCTTCCTCATCTTCCATCTTGTTCCTCTAGTACTCTCTTCTAGCCCTTCAATCTAGTTCTTTCCCATCTCAATTTGTTCCTCTCAAGTTCTTACCCATCTAGTTCTTCCATTCTCTTTTCTCTTCTCTGTCGTTCGTGCCCTGGAAGTCCTGGTATATAAAGCCAGGCTTCCAGGGTCAAACGGAGGGGTGATAAGAATCACATTGAGAGGCAATAACCATTAATTATCATTTGCAACCCCAAAGGGAAGTGACCAATGGGGAAATGAATTAACTAAAGGCTAAATTCAGGTAATATCTAAGAAGAGGGAATCTTATATGCTCAACTATAGTCTTAAATGTGAATGGTAGAAAATATTAAGAATCTAAGTTGCTAGGTCAATGGGAGAAAATAAAACTGTCTTCTTTTTTCCTGTGACTCATATCGTCCAAGCTATCTGCCATTTTTCTGCAGGGTGGGGGAAAGTGTGCTCAGTCGCTAGGCAACCTGTACAGCTAGATGCCTCTGGTGATAGTTAAAGGGAGATCTGGAACTAGAGGTAAGGTTTGGGAAAGGAGGAAGTAAAGTTTAATTGGCACATCCACCAGGCCTTCTCAAACAGGGAGCCCGGATGCTTAAGTCTGTTCTTAGAGAGTACAGAGGTATCTCTGATAAAGTACTTTCCTCCATCTGGGGATGGACCTGGCCGGATGCTGCCAATGATGATAATTACAGGGAGGCTTGAACTGGGGTTCTGGCTGAGCATAGCTGTCAGTGCAGAAGGTTATCCAAATATTCCTAGAAGTGGTTAGATAAGGAGTTAGAGGTCTATAAAGTTAGTAAGGCTGTAAGAAAGGAGTGTCTGAGCTAAATTGTGTAAAGCTATTACTGAACATCCACCTGACCTAGGCAGTGTCTCCTTGTGGAATTTACCTTAAATCAGGAGACTTGCATGTAGACTGTTATTACTGCTAGTCCTTGAAAGTGGCCAAGGGAGATATCTGATTCCAGAGAAAGCCTTTCCTGAGGCTGTTCTCCAAATATCTGGAATATGTCCAGAGAGTGATCAGTCCACATTGTTAGCCCTTCATAGGGAAAAGTCAATTGGGAAAACTATGAAGGCACACATGATTTTCATAACAGAATACAGCTGATACATAACAAGCCAAGTAACACCAAAAACTCCTTGGGATTTGGCTTCCTCTGGAGGAATTCCCTGATTCCTCCAGGTAGTGACTTTGCCACAACCAGCTGAGTTCTTATGATATATTCCTGCAGCCTGCAGCAAGAAGGGAGACTGAGAAACCCTTCAATAAGCAATTATGACATGAGTCAAGTCAGAGACATTGTCTTCAGTACTTCCAAATAAGCTCAAAATATTAGTTTGATGTCCACTTTGAACCTTTTAGGTTATGTAGTCAACACATGTCAAAATATAAAATAAGGTCTATTGTGTATGGACATCTGCTCTGGAGTCATTCCATGTAAGACATCGCTGTTGTCCCTGGAAAGCAAGTTCATTTCACTGTGTTCTTGTCAATCATGTTATTTACTATTACTTATTCAAACTATTTACTTTTTTTTCTGTGTTGTTAAAACAGGATACTTTCTCTAACTCACAGAAATAACATCAGAGGCAGAAACTGAAAGGAGTATACTGAATCTTGGTGACTAGATCAACTTCCAGAGACTCTCAGATAAAGGACAGACCTTAAATAGGTCCTAAAAGACACAATAAAATATGTACTTTCTTTGCCAGGTTGTTCATTTTTACTGCCACAAATATTTAAAAGACAAGCAAGAACTAAGTGGGGCTTATAATGTGGTACATGTTGGAACAAAAATGTATGCACATACTTTTTTTTCTGTTTTAGTTGTTATGCATGTAACCACATAGAATAAGTAAAAATCTTGTAACTGTCTATGTATATAGGGCTGGATATTAAACTTTGTAAAATATAAAGGGCTATCTCTGAACAGGTGTTTAAAATCAAAAGAGTTATCTAACATTGTTTATTTTCATGGACTGTATTTCTAGGAGTATAGTCCTGCAGAAGGAGGTGGTAGCAGAAAGGATGATAGAGCAGTGGGATGGAATAAAGTACTGAGTTCTTTGGTCAGTCACTTAACCTCTCTGAAATTGGAAAGCTGAGCTAGGACCCTGGGAGACACTGATATGTTCCTATGTTCATCCTTCAGTCATTGGCAGAGCCATTTTAGAGACTTTCCAGGAACACATGTTAATTGAATCTGTTGTTCTTCGGTAAATCTTTGTTAAATAGAATAATTCTGGTGAAAGCCTTAGGTCGAAGAAGACTGATCTGTAAATATGAATAGGCTATTGTTGTAAGTAATTAAACATTCAAAAACTTTTAAAGTAAAGAGATAAAGGCACACATAATCCCAAATAACAGATACTTTGTAGACTGTCATGCAGCCACAGTTTCTCTCCTTGTCTGACCAGAAACCCAGTGGGATGAGGTAAACTTAGGCATGTTTGTGTGTTTGTTGTTCTAATTTGTGTATTTTTGCCACTAAGTGCTGAAGAAAGCATTTTTTGAAGCTTCAGAAATCAGAAAGTAGTAAAGCCTACGCATCCTTCCAGTATTGGTGATATTTAAGTTGATGCTGATGGAAAATTATTGAATAATTCATGGTCCAAAAAGAGTTAATTAAACAGAAGTCTTGGTTTTTCTGGTATGTGTTACAGGAGCATCATTGGACCATCTTATTTCAAAGGTTGTATCAACAGCTTGGAGATGGACAGGCAGACAAGAGTGGCTGCTGTGCAGTCCCAAGGACCTTAATTTGAATTCCCAGAACGCAAATAAAAAGTTTTTTATGTGAATGTCTGTATCTCTTGCATTATAGGGATATACAGGAAGATCGAGAGCACAATTGGACCAGCCAACCTAGTCAAAATGGTGAGCTTTAGGTTTGGTGAGAGACCCTGTTTTCAGACAATAAAGTACTGCTCTAGCCTCTACATGTGCACTCATGCCTAAATACTCACATGCATGAACTACAACTATGCACACACACACACATACATACCACACACACACATACACACACACACACACACACACAAACACACACACACACACACACACACACAAACACACACACACACACACACGGTTAAGGTTTTATCACATTTTTTCGGTTTTTGCTCTTTTTTTCCCAACATTCCAACATAAAATTTTATTGATTATTTGAGAGTTTCATGGAATGCATCCTGATCACATTGAGATCCACATCCCTTTGTGACCTCCCCTGTGGAAAAAAAGAAAAAATAAAAACAAAGAAAGAAAAAGAAAAAAATACCAAGCCCAATTTTTATTGCCCATATTTTAACTGGAGCATGTTCACACTCACAGTGGGCAGGCCATTAAAGAAAACTGGGTCCTTCCTCACCCTCACCCCTGCCAGAAACCATCAACTGTGAAGAGCTTCAATTCAGCATCCCTATCACAATTTTTTTTTTTTTTTTTTTTGGTTTTTTTGAGACAGGGTTTCTCTGTGTAGCTTTGCGCCTTTCCTGGGACTCACTTGGTAGCCCAGGCTGGCCTCGAACTCACAGAGATCTGCCTGGCTCTGCCTCCCGAGTGCTGGGATTAAAGGCGTGCTCCACCAGCGCCCGGCCCCTATCACAATTTTTAAGAGTTGTCTTCAATGGCTTTTTGTCTAGACAGTTTCTTTTTTGGGTGGTGGGGTTGGGGAGACTAGTTCTCACAGAAGCCTTCTATGTTTCTTGTTCTCAACTGTGACTCTGCAGTCATGAACACAACTGCAAAAGAAGCTTCCCTTGCTCTTCAATCAGTGACAACACAGTTCATGGACTTACACATGAATTCTGGTGGCAGTACAGACATCAACACAGCCCTCAGCCAAAGCACAGACCACAGACAACATCATGAGTTCAAGCAGCAGCACGGACTACAGACATCAACACAGCCCTCTGTAGTAACAAGACCATGGGCATCAACATGGCCCTAGTGGCAGCATGGCTCAAGGACCTCTGTTGGGATTCACTGTTGGGGTTCACCCCTGCATGTTGAAGGGTTCCTTGAAGAGAGGAGTGAGGAATTGAGAAATGCTAGATAGAAACACAGATGAAGAAGAAGACAAACACGGGATGGCTTCGGGTGGGGGTGGGGGGGTTGGGGAGCTGGGTCATTACCCAGCAGCCTCAAGTTCATTTCTAGTGGGCTTTTTAAATACCAGCAAGGAGGGAGGCAAAAGACCTCCCCCTTTCAAGATAAAAGCATAAATTACAACCAAGTGTAGACCCTTCAAAACACCTGGTAACCACATCCCACAGTGAAGCATGTTGTGATTAGGCCTTGAATAATAAAACATCTGGTAACCATGCCTTTGCACCCTATTATGCAGCCTTGGAGAGCAACATAAACTCTGACTCTCTGACCTTGAGTCAAACCACAAATTGGAATCTTTGTGGGCTTCCACAGACTTCAACATGGTATCAAAAGGCAGCAGAGACCACCATGGACATCCACATGGCCTTCAGTGGTAAAGGGGTCATGGACCTCCATACAATCCCCTGCTGCCACAGGACCACAGACACCAATATGGCCTTCAGCAGAATGGAACTTCAACCTCAGACCTCAACACGGCCCCAGGTAGCAACATGGACCATGACCATCTACATGGCTTCCAGAGATATCACAGATGACTGATGTTCACCTGGCCTCCATTAGTAGCACAGACCATGGACATCAATATGGCTCTGGCAGCAGCACAGACCACAGACATCCATTTGGACCTCGGTCATCAACACAACATGAGGTGGCAGCATGGACCAGGGATACCAGCATGTCCCCTGGCTGTAGCATGGATCACATATATCAACATGACCTCCAGGGACAATGAGGACCCTGGAGGTCTTTCAAGGAACACCAATCCAGAATATGAACTGTTCTCCAACTTAGATATTCTGTTGCTGCTCAGACCCAGGGCTATCATGCTGCTGGGCAACATGATTAGAAGCAGAGCCTGTACAAGGTCCAGGCTGCTACACCACCCTGCCAGCTCTACTCAGCAACAAAATGCTCTCCAGTCGACCACAGCTTTCTACCACACTTATCACCATCACCACTTTCACATTTCTAATAGTCCCTTTCTCCACCACATGCACACCATTCCAGTTCCTGCATCTTCTCCACCTCTCCATCACATATTTGTTTGTTGAAAATATATATATGGGATGATTCAGCCCTAACAGGCTTGAGGGCCAGCCAGCCCAAACCAGTAATAAGATAGTTTCTGAGAGCCAACCTGGGTCTGCCTAAGGGCCTTAGCAACAGCAGCTGACATAGGATCTGAGATGACCTGGACAAATGAGAGGTAGCCGTGTCCATCAGCAGATGCATATTCATCAGATCTTCCTCCTGGGGTGGGGTGGAGGGTATATAAGCCTTGCCTCTTCCTGAATAAACTGAACTTGTTATTTCAACATTCTCCCATAGTCTGTGTTGTTGACTCTGTACCTACTCACCCCCTCCCCCAAAAGGGAACAACACAGGACTCTGCCACATGTGTATGTATATGTATGCATGTATGTATGTATGTATGTATGTATGTATGTATGTATGTATGTATGTTTTTGCCCAAACAGCTTTACTTGCAAATATTCATTGCAAGAAGTCATTGGTCTGGTACAAAGTTTCCAGTTTCTGAAGCACCATAAATACTGGACCATGCAGAGACTAATGTCAGATACCCTGATATTGCCCAGAGTCAGGGTGGTCTTGCAGGTATATAGGGCAGGATATGAGCGAGCTCCAGGCCACCACACATCTCCGTGACTTTTGTGTTGGCTGCCCTGATGCTCACCAGGCATGACCTTTGTGCTTGCTTCCTGCAGGCAATCCTGAAGGCCTGGAGCCCCCTTTCTACCAGCAAGACAAGCAGCATGGGCTGCAGCCGCAATGGCTCTATGCTGCAAGTGGATTGCAGGCTGAGGGCAAGCAAGCCACACATCTGCACACCTCCTTGCTTTTGATTCCTATTACCAGAGGCTCATTTGAATTTGCTCTCCCTCTTCCAGAAGGATGAACAGCTGCGGTGACTCCATGCTGCCGACTGGCATTCAGTAATGCCATGTTCTTTGTTTGCTGTGGCCATGTTCTCCCTTATCACCACCATACCCTTCCCCAATACATCTCTAGTTTCACCACTCTCCTGGTGTGTGAGTGCAAGAACACTTATGTGTGTTCACAGCTCTGCTCTGCTGTCGTTTCTTCCAATTTCATGAAACCAATTTTAAAAAGCATCTTCCCATCAGACCTGCCTTTTTTATTTGCTCTTAAAATAGTATGAACTCTGCAGACTTCTTCTTGTAGCAGGGCAGCACTCCAGCTCAAGCTTGGGCCCTGCCACCTTGGTTCCTCTATGTTGGCTGCAGGGTTAAATGCTAGGGCAGAAGGGAGCATTGATTTATTGTGTATGTGTGGAAGGGGGGCTTCTCATCCATGCACTGAGACCCACATAGCCACTGCAGGTCATCAGCTGTGCACACCATAGCCATCTTGGCTCCAATCTCACTGTATTGTGCTTTTGAGACAAAATCTTGTCATGTAGCCTTGGCTGACCTGGAGCTCTCTATGTAAGCCAGGATAACATAGAACTCCTTATATCACAATTTCACAAGAAAAGAACAATAGTTATTTTACATTATATAACCATTGCTTACTTTCATCATTCCATCATTGTGCCATTGTTTAATGTAAGAATCTGGAAATTGTGGCAGGCTAATCTCACCCAGGATGAGCAGTAGTGGAACATGGTAGTTTAAAACACTGTCCCTTCAAAGACCCCAAGGTTCATGTTATCATTTTCTTCTCATTTTAGTGATTCTCCCTTAACATCACTTCTCTGCCCAGTCTCCATGGAGATGTCTAAGTCAACAGGAACAACCCTTCATCTTCATCTTCACTGTGGAGAATAGGGCTCCTATGCACTCAATCCCATGCCAAATATCAAGTTCTCCTCCATCCTCTCCTTTTTGTATCTTGTACATTTAAATTTCTCTCTCTCTCTCTCTCTCTCTCTCTCTCTCTCTCTCTCTCTCTCTCTCTCTCTCTCTCTCTGTGTGTGTGTGTGTGTGTGTGTGTGTATTCTAACTCCAATTTCTCTCTGGAATCTCCTTTTTTCTCAACATGCTCATCACTCCTTTAGTTCTGCTTTCCAAGACCCCATCTCTTTATCTCTCAACCTCTTAAAAAATTTGCTAACTTAAAGACAAAAACCTTCCATTCTGAAATATCAGAGAATTAAACTATTAGAATTTACAGAATGCTTAATATTAGACTATTTTTTTCTCAGGCCCAACCTCCTAAGTCATACCACCTCTGGAGACTGCGACTGGTAAGTACATCCAGATGGCCTGACCCAAGAGTAGGCAGGAAGCAAATACCGTCTTGATATGGAAATATAGGATACAAATGTGATAGGATAAAAGGGTGGATTGTTGAAACTACTTTTAAAGAGCAACTTGGTTAAAATATTTTACATTGGTATAGATTTTAGTTTATTGATACAAGTTTAAAGTTAATTGTGTTATACTGTATGTATATTTCTACTCTTGTTTAAGGTATTATGTTTGTGCAGCTCATTTAAATTGTAAGGGATTATATGAGCGAGAATTGTTGAGACCAAGGTTGGATAAAGCACAGGGACAAATAGCCAAACGAATGGAAACATATGAACTATGAACCAATGGCTGAGGGGTCACCAACTGGATCAGGCCCTCTGAATGGGTGAGCCAGTTGATTGGCTTGATCTGTTTGGGAGGCATCCAGGCAGTGGCACCGGGTCCTGTGCTCATTGCATGAGTTGGCTGTTTGAAACCTGGGGCCTATGCAGGTTCGCTTGGCTCAGCCTGGGAGGAGGGCCTGGACCTACCTGGACTGAGTCCACCAGGTTGATCTCAGTCTGCCGGGGAGGCTTTGCCCTGGAGGAGGTGGGAATGGGGGGTGGGCTGGGGGGAAGATGAGGGGGGCGGGAGGGGGGAGAACAAAGGAATCTGTGGTTGATATGTAGAACTGAATCGTATTGCAAAATAAAAATTAAAAAAATTTAAAAAAAATTGTAAGGGATAATTAAGAAATACAGATTAATAATTAGTCTTCTATGATAGTCTAACTTATAGTCATGTTAAGTTTTCTATGTATACATAGATATCTTTCAATTAGGTAGGTAATCTTCAAACACTTCAAAGACCTATAAAATATGACATTTAAAATGTTTTAAAAACTTCGACTTTCTGAACATTGAGACATGTCTGCTCCTGGCAACACCAATCTACTTCAGAGAAGGTAATGGATGTTGAAGAAGCTCATTATAGAGTTTGCTTTCTTTGTGGCAAAAGTTAGCCACTGAGCTAAAAAGTGCCCTTGCATTGACTGCTTGCTAATATGCTGTATAAACTGTACATGCAGGATCTATAGGAAAGTGACCATTGAACTTTGCAAGGCAAAATGGTCCTTCAGGTTCCCACTTCGCAGAAGAAGCTGCCAAACATTCTACAGGACACAGAGAGAAATGACTGAGAGACTCTAGACCTATGGGTTGAAAATAGATGCCCCAACATTGCAGAAGAACTTTAGGTGAATATCCAGGCAGCCAGCTGTCTCTGTCATTCTAGATTTTTGGAAGTTGCTTACACTTCCTGTTTACTTAAGTGAAACTCTGTTGGAGAAAATTAATTTTTCCTTTGTGAGAGGTTGTCAATTAGAGATATCTTCTTGCCTAGGGATGGGAAACCACATCTACCTCCCCCTTTCAGTGTTGGCATTCCATCTAGCTTGGATATGTGCTGCCCCTTTGTATGCTGCCACTGTCTCTCTGGGTTCATCTATGTGTCGTTCCCGGTGTAGTTGGAAGGCACTGTCTCCTTGGTTTCTTCTGTCACTATTGGCTCTTACAATATTTCTGCCTCCTCTTCCACAGAGTTCCCTGATCTCTGAGGGGAAAGGTTTGATAGAGACATTCCATTTAGGACTGAATTTTGCAAGGTTTCTCACTCTCTGCACTTGTCCAGTTGTGAGTTTCTATATTTGTTCCTATTTACGGAAAGTGGAGGCTTCTCTGATGATGGCTGAGCAAGATAGACCCATGGGTATAGCAGATTGTCTATAGGAGTCATTGTGTTGCTACATTCTTTTAGCAGAGCAATAGATATTGTTTCTTTTACACTATTGTCATGACCTATCTAGTCCCAGGTTGGTGGTCACCCAAGCAATGTCATGCTTAGATGGCACTGAGCATTCTGTCTCATGGAGTAGACCTTATAATCAATCAGATAGTACTTGGTTACTCCTATAACTTTTATGCCACTATGGATCAGTATATCATGTAGGTAGTTCATCATTATGGATCACAGAATTTGTAGTGGAGTAGGTGTTTATGTTTTACCTCTGGTTGCATGTATTGTACCTTCCAGTACCATAACACTATTCAGTGGGAGTAATCCTCTAACTAGGTACCAGCTCATTTCTTCTTGTTCAGTGAGATATATAGGTATCATCTTCAACAATGGGGCTTTATTATCAGTTTGTGGAAAGCAACCAATAGGTTTAGCCACACCCTGAGCTGTTTGGGGATTTCCATGGGGTGCCTTTGGCCAACAACTCAAATAGATGTAACCCATTCCTGGCACAGGAGATTTCATTTGGTGGCAATATATACCAATCTGGGGCAATATCTCCCCATTATTTGGTGATTTCATAATTTCTTTCACTTATGTATTTACTGTAAGAAACTTCTACTGTATTTGGTTTCCATACAGCCCTTCAGGTGGCCTCTAGTTTTAACTGTCTCTCCCCATACTCTCTCCCTTACCTGCCTTTTGCTTCCACTCTTTCTTAGGTCCTCCCATTTCATTCCCCACCTCAGTCTCTCCATAACTATATATTATATTTCTCTTTCCTCAGGTAAACCTTCCCTCACACCTAGTCCCCTTACTCCATGCCTAAACTCTGTGGTGATATGGGTTGTGGCATGCCTATTGAAGACTTAAAAGCTAACATTCACATATAAGCAAATGCATACCTTATTGTCTTTTTGTATCTATGTTAGCTCATTCAGGATGATCCATACATTTACCTGTGGATTTTCATGATTTCATTCTTTTAACATCTGAGTAAAACTCCATTGTGTAAATGGACATTTTTATTTGCCTTTTTTCAACTTTATGTTCATTATTGATACACATAAGCCATATGTTCTCACCGAGTTTACCAGTTTAGTTCATAAGAAATTATGTTGGTAAGTAATAATAACAATTAAAATAAGAATATAGTAGCTTAAACATAGGCTGAAGCTATTCAATGAGTGTTTGGGTTGCACAAAACTGAATATTTGCTCCCTCCCACAATGACTTTGTTAAAAATGTATAACAACCAAAATGATGGTAGTAGTAGTTGACAACCATTAGTATGAATTTTTGCCAAGAGAGTGGAACACTCATAAAAGGGATTAGTATCCTTATAAAATATTTCCTGAAAGTAATCTTGTATCCTTTTATCATGTAAGGACACAAGATAAAATGTCATGCATGAATTGAAAAGTAAAATCTCACCACTGAATCAGCAAATGCTTTGATCATGTGCTTTCCAGATTCCAGAACTAAAAGAAAGTCTGCTGTTTATAATCTACCCTATCTACAATTTTTTGGTCACATTTACATGAATGGGTTAATATAAGCTTGTATATCTAATGAAAATCTGCAGAATAAGATTTAAAGTGCTGGCAGACACGGGTATTCTACATGGCTCCCCTGGTAGACTTATGAATACTACTGGAAGAACAAATGAATATATATCAGAGAATCTGGAAAGACAATTAAAATTTCCTGTGCAAAGAAGCATGGGAGGCCACAAACATTTGAAGAAATGAGGGAATTAATGAAAGAAAGAGAGCAGCAAAGAAATTGGCACTCTGAGGCAAGTTGGGGAACAGATTTGGAGGGTGTGGGGACATGGGAAAGAAAACAAGACAGGAAGTCCTCATTACACAGGCCAAGTAGAATGTCTGAGTTGTCAGAGATGGAAATGCTAGTGAGATTCAGAGTGTAGTCGTAACACTGGGTGGTCACTCAAGAGTGAAGCTGTGCTAAAGGTCAGCATTGCAGAGGAGAGTCAGACGATGTGAACTTGAACATCTGTTCTGATAGCCAACAACAATTAGAAAATCCCGAAAACGAACGCACTGAAGTCGTTTAGAGGAAATAGAGGGGAAGAATCCTTGCTAAGAAATCCATAGAGTGAGAAGTAAGCTAGGCAATGGCTGATTGGCAAGAAGTCATAGACTTACAACTGTAGGCTCAAATGAAAATGAAATGGAGGCTGGGGCTCAAGCTCATGAGGGGTCTGAAAATGAACCTTCAGTGTGTTTTCATTATCAGAGGAAAAACAAGTAATTTAGCCTAAAATTACCTTATTGTTACTTATAATGAAAGAAAGAAGCATCTCTAGAGACGAGGTGTGATAGAAGGGTAGCAGTTCATGTCTTAACTATGCTACACAAATTAGAATAAGGATGTCACTCAAACCTCTCCTTACTTCTTCTAGCTCTGCACACCTGAACACCCAGGTGTCTTCACAGATAACGATTTCAATGTTGTTCATGTTCTAAGAGCAAAACTTTAGCTTGTGTTGTTTGGGCAGCACAGTTACTGCCTTTTATATTTCTGTATTTTAACTACTATATAGAATGTGGGCATCCACAGATTAATCATAGACAGAAAGATAATGATTCATTGAAGATTTGGGTGAATACTTTTAAAATAAACAAGTGTACATTTTAAGAACATTTTTTCTATCAAATGTTGGTACAGTAAATTTTGAGGAAAGAGTTGACAAAAGTAAAACAATTATAACTTAAAACTATTTTAACCTTTATTTTATTATATGTGTATTTATACCTACTAGTACGTCTGTGCCTCAAATGCATGCAGTGCCTGTGGAGGCCAGGAGAGGGAAGCAGAATCCCTGGTACTGGAGTTACAGACTGTTGTGAACTACCATGTGGGTGCTGGAAATGGAGCCTGAGTCCTCTGGAAGAGCAGCTCCATGCCTCCAGACTCAATCAACAACTTAAAAAAGTGTTTTAATTCAAATTTATTTCCCTTTTCCCAGGATTTCATGTATGAGTACTGTATTTACATTGCTTCTCTCCTTCTCAACACTATAATTCCTCCCAAGTGCCCCCACTCCCTCTCAAAACCATGACTTCTTTGTTTTTGTTACATACTTGTAACTATATATATAGTGTATATTTAACATATATATATATTTAACAATAATTAAAGGAGATGACATGTATACATATATTGCTATACATGTGTTACTTATATGTAAAAATAAAGAAGATGCAAATATATATATATATATATATATATATATATATATGGCATAGGGTATAATATAAATACATTCTGCTGAGTCCATTTAATTTATTAACATGTATATGCGTTTCTAGCTGACTACATGGATAGCTATCAGGAGGCTCATTCCTGGACAGGATTAATATCTCCCTCTCTCAGAAGACTCTTCATCTTGAGTTAGGAGTTGTGATAATTTTGCCCAACCACATTTACTGGTCAACTAGTGTAGTGTGTCCTCCTACAGATTTTCTTCAGGCAGCTATATTGTTGAGATTCCACAGGTGCCACCTCACTGCATAGATTGAAAACATTATCTCACAGCAGATGTCATCATTTTTGGCTTTCAAAAGCCAAGTGTAGGTTTTCAAAGCCTCATGTGTAGGGATTGAATTGTAGATATATCAATTGTGACTGGGCAACTGACATTCAGTTCCCTGAAATGAACACTTACATATTTCTGTAATGATCTAATCTGCAAGAGAAAAAAGAAAAAGTCTTCTGTGAGGAAAGACTTTAGTTGAGATAACTGAGATAGCATAAAAGGCTAGAACAAGATGGCTAAGTAAAATGTTTAAGAGGGCAGCTTCCCATAGACGCAAACTAAACTGTTACTCCTACTTCAACATGCCATTGTAAGAGCTATGGACATAGGTGAAGGATGTTAATAAATTCTCTTATTATAGCAAAAGGGAAAGGCATACTGAAGGAGGTAGAAGTGAGAGCTCCATATTTCACCTCTGAGTTCCAAGCAACAGAAGGACATGGATTCTACTTTTAGACAGTCTAAGGACAGCTATAGAGAAACTTCACACCACTTGGAAATGTCTCAGGAACACCAGGGCAATATACAGAGAACCAACAGGAATTGCATAGGTCAGCAGTCAATGTCTCAATAATACTTCTATCTATTTCTGGCAGCAGAGCTGGGCACAGGACTGTGCACCCTGGGGGGGGGGCATGCCGTGAAAGATACCATGGGACTATGTCATGGAGCCCAGTGCCAATTCCACAGTTGTGAGTAAAAGCATACAGGAGAAAACATGATTCTTGTCTCAGGCAAGAGTTCATAGGCAGAGATGCTAGGCCTGTTTCAATATCACACAGAGATCTGTGTACTCTGATTTTGGACGCAGAGTTCCTAGCTTTGGAGTAGGCCTAAGACACATCCATTGCTTTCTGAGGCAGTGAAGACCCCTGTCACTGTGAGGTAGATTGGGATCTAGCATGGCATCTGCCTTGCTGGCCAAGGGACTGTTCATATCACTTGTTTCCTGATCTCAGACATCACAACTATCACTAGGCCAGTGATCATGGGCAGGGATCTAACTGCCCCAGAACCAGCCAGTAACCCATGTCCTTACCAAATGGACCAGTCCATAGCTGCATTATGGGACTCACTATTCCTAAGACAGCAATGGCCCTTGAAGCTAGTGGTGGTGATTTTCCACACCTCAACCTTAGGCAGCAAGCACAGCATAGAGCAAAGCCCCACTCAGCATGGAGGGGCCAGGGCAGTAAGCACTGACTTAGTGCCAGGTTTTGGAAACTTAACATTGGGAAGATCCTCCAAGTGGAGACATGACTCAGTGTATAGAAATATTTGGTCTACAAGAATGAGGACCTGAGCTATAAACCATAACACCAAGTAAGCCAGACTTAGTTGTGTGCCTGGCACTCAGTGTAAGGAGTGGAGACAGAGGGATCAAACCAAAGAGTGACTTTCTGCTCCAGTAAGAGACCATGTCTTAAGAAATAGGGGGAGAACCAAGAAGAAGACATCTGGCACATCTGGCATCCTCATATACAAGCATTGGTGTACTCACCCATGTTTGTACAACACACACACACACACACACACACACACACACACACACACACACTCACACACACACATGCACACAAAACATTTTTCAAAAAGATTAAGATTTTTTTTAATGTTAAAAAATTGCATTAAGCAAAGAAGCAGAACACTAGGTAAAGGATAACGGCCCCCATGCAAGGTGTGGATGTGAAAGAAGCCTCTGGAATAGGCCCAAGGCCAGGGCAAGACACAAAGGCCTCCTCATTGCACTTCCATCCTCAGCAGCACTACCTGTGCTGGTTGCAGCAGTCTTCAGCTTTGAGTCCACTGCAGCAGTAGCTGGCCCACAGCAGCACGGGATGGATTCTACATTTTCACAAGTTTTAGAGAGCTGTCTGCTTCAGTTGTAACACTGTAGCAGCTTTGATGTCCACAGGCATGACATAGGAATGTGGGGATTGTGCATCCACAGTGATAGTGTTCATGGCCTGGCAGCGTCCTGTACTATCAGAACACATTTGGGTAACTTCAGATAAGGTACTAACAGGCCAGCCACAACGAAACTTCACATCCCAGGAGAGGGCTGGTAGGGACAGAATCTTCAAAATGAACTAAGGGCTTAAATACTGGAAAAGAATGTATGGAACACCAGAAGACATCCTAGCGACTTTGTCTCAGGACTCTGAAATGAGCAAGGATCTTTCTGGAAAAGGTCCAAGAATGTCAGGAAGAAGAAGCAAAGTCTGATAGATGGGATTTCACCAACATCAAGACATCTGAACAGCAAAAGAAACAGCCAGCAGACTTCAAAAGTCTACAGAACAGCAGGATTTGCAGAGCAGATACCTATCATGGGGTTGGTATCAGAAACATAAAAAACTTAAAACATCCAACAGTGTGTGCACAAACACATGTGCTCACTAACACCCCCAGTCTCACACTAGTTAAGACAGAGTGATAGACCAAAACAGAAACATTTCTTAAAAAAACAGAACAACAATGAGAAAAACAAACAAACAAATAAATGGTCAATAGATGTCTGAGGGAAAAACGTGCTGAACAGAACTAATCAAGTTAATGTAAGGATTACATCAGGATTCACAGGACAATCGAATATTGCCACAGCCCAGTAAAAATGATATTGTCCAACTGTAAAGATGAAACGTGCTGTTTGTTGATGTGTAGAAAAGGGAACTCTTGCAAACTGTTGATGGGAATGGAAACTAGCATGGCCTAACAGAAAACATATGAAAATTCACAATGAAATAAAATGAAAATAGGACTATCATATGATCCAGTTATTCCACCACTGGATGTACTTACAAAGGAAATGAAACCTATATGCCAAAAAGTCATCTGTTCTTCCATGTTCACGCAGTATGACCCATCACAGTGAAGACATGGGCACAACCTAAGAATCTATCAACTGTTGAATGGATAAAGCAAACATGGTATATTTATTCCACATTTAAAAAATGATGAAATCTTGTTATTTAGCACAGAACACATGAAACTGATGATAACTATGTTACATAAAATAAATAAACTATGGAGAAAAAGCAAATTCCATGTCATGAAACTCATTGGTTAAATATTAAAGAAAAATAAATTTCATAAAGGGTTGTGTAGCACGAATCTTAAAAGGTCTTATTAATAAAAACAAACCCAGAGCCAGGTATTGAGGTGAACGCTGAAAGATCAGAGAAGCAGAACAAGACTCACCTTGCCAACTTCTCAGCCAATCCTGTTTCCTCAAATGGAATCCTCTGTATCCTCATTGAAATGGATCTCAGCTGAACTGCTACTAAAAGCCTCAAAGCTTAAAAGCCTCTAGTTCCTGATCCTCATGCCTTATACACCTTTCTGCTTTCTGCCATCACTTCCTGGGATTAAAGTTGTGTGTCACCATGCCTGGCTGTTTCCAGTGTGACCTTGAACTCACAGAGATCCAGATGGATAGCTACCTCCGGAACACTAGGCTTAAAGGTGTGTGTTACCACTGCCTGACTTTTATGTTTAATGTAGTGGCTGTTCTGCTCTCTAGCCCCTAGATAAGTTTATTGGGGTGCACAGTATATCAACCACAGGGTTGCAGTAGAAACCTGGTTACCAGAGGCCAGGGAGACAGAAAGGATGAGGTCATGTGATCTATGGATACTGTGTTACAGGAGTATAGGAGTAAGAAATGCTGTGTGTGCTGAGTAGATGTTACAATAAAGAATGTACCTTTCAAAGCTAGAAAAGATATTGAGAATTTCATAAGAAGGAAATGATAAAAGTTTGAGGAGATAAATATATTAAATGGAATTTCAACACATGTGTATATATATATATATATATTAACAAGTAGCCAATTAATTTATATAATTTTTAATTTTTATTAGTTTAAATAACTAATAAAACACCAAAGGTACTATTGAGATAGATATCAAGACTGCTGAACATGACTCTTAAATATAACCCCTGACATGTCAACTCTGAAGACAGCATTAATAAATGTGATGGAGTTCGGCACTTAGAAAGTAGCTGAGATGACTCATAAAGGGTAGGAGTACATTTGCTAAGACAACAGTATCTTTGCTGAAGGCTGTCCAGGGTGGAAATGTGGGAGAGGAAGAGTGTGACTGGATGCAAATGGAGACCAGATAGTAAGGATAATCAGTTACTGAGAGCAAGTGTGGTGATATTTTGTTTGTAATCTAACAAAGCTGGCTTGAAGATCAGAGTATGGAGCTAAGCCACTAGTTAGCCATAGAGGCCAGGCAGTGGTGGCACACACCTTTTATCACAGCGCTCCACAGGTGGGGCAGATGGATCTCTGTGAGTTCAAGGCCACTCTGGGCTACACAAGATTGATCCAGTCTAAAAGAGAAAGAGAGCCAGGCAGTGGTGGCACACACCTTTGATCCCAGCCCTTGGGATCTCATGCCTTTAATCCCAGCACTAGGGAGTTGGAAACAGAAAGTGATATGGCTAGACAGAGAGAAGAATGTAAGGCAGTTGGAGACAGGAACTCAGTCTCTTTCAGGCTGAGGAGTTGGTGAGGTAAGAGGTGGTGGCTATGGCTTGCTCTTTTGTCTCTCTGATATTTCAACATTTACCCTTATATTGGACTCCAGATTTTTATTATTAAGACCAATTAGGATTTATGCTACATCTGGCACCCAACGTGGGACATGAATTATGAAAAAACCACTTGCCTGTGGCTTTGCAGCCGACATAACTGAAGTCACTACCCTACTGGCTAAGATTCTGCTGCAGCCCTATCTGCAGCAAATTCCATAGGCTTTTGGGCTCCAATTACCACAGGAGTTAGCTGCTTTCACACATTCCCTTATGCAGATGGCTGGCTCTTTGTCTTCTCTCCTGGTGGGTTTGGGGATTTTCTCTAAATGGCTTTAGCAAGATTTATGATCCCAGTGTTCTAGGGGAAGTCACAAACAAGAAACGAGGCCAGGTCTGATATAAAAATAAAGTCAAAAGAGTCTAATAAATGTTTCGTCAAAAAGAAAATTTTTGGTTTTTTGTTGGTATAGGTTTGGGGGTAGGTTTGTTGGTGTGTTGGTTTGTTTGTGTTTGAAGCAGGGTCTTATGAATCCCAGTCTACCAAATAACTTGGTATGTAAACAAGATTGGCCTTGAACCCCTGATCTTCCTGACTATCTTCCAAGTACTGAGTTTCTGAATATACACCCCAGATGTAGCAAGCAGTAACCACATTAGAAACAGAGTGTGTTGTAACTGTAATTTTAATTGGTATAGAAGCAAAGGGCTTTACCACAGAAACCTTCTACACTGTAGGGCTGAAAATGAATTTAACCTTAATTCATACTGTTACTAGGTTTTGTGCCTCATTTGATGTTTCTATTATCTTTATTCTTTCTTTACCTCTTAGTGTAGAAGAAATGACACAAAGCCTCTGGGGTATATTTTGTTGTTGACAAGCTACTAGATAAGTTTCCATATACTACTGCTGTGCTCAGTGTTTTCTGGAAAAATCATAGCAATTTGTTTTGAAAAAGTCACAAAATTCATGTTCTTCATAGCTAATTTGAGGAAAGAATGCTGAATAATGTAACCTTTGTCCAGAAATCTAATAAAAATTAACACTTGGCTTTCTTTTGTTTTTGTTTTTGTTAAACGTACTAAATCATTTTCCAGGAATTTGCTCTTGTTGACTTTCAATGATTCATTCAACACAAACTCTGAATTAGAGTTCACAATCTACACAAATTCTATAATTTAGGAAGTGACACAAAACGATTTTGAAGTGACTAATTTCGTTTTGTAGGTACCACAAAGACATAAAACAAGAAAAATTACCCAAGCTGCTCTCAGACTAAACTTCTGACAGTTACATCTTTGTAATAAGGATATATATCATACTTAAGCTAATATGTTGTTGGTGGCGATGATGCGAACCAGAAACCATTTGGTAGGCAATTGTCAGGAGGGGATGTGGTCCATGCTTCAATTGCTGTTTATGTTAGCAGATAGTTTCGAGCCTTTAATTAGGCAATGTTAAAATATTTTGTCCTTTTTCAGAGAGTCAAGTGCAATTTACTTAAATTTTCAATTTCATAAAATGAATTAAAATTTATTTTAAATTTCAATCCAGTAATACGAAAATGGAAACTCTGTAGACATTGGCATGGCATTAGGTATTTATGGTAAAATACTGTGAATCTGTAAAGGAGCTTGAATCAGCAGCTGGCTTTCCTGCTAAGTCTACACTGAAAAAAGAAATTATGGCTCTGGGTGGGAGTCACGGGGGAAATAACAACGGTGTAGTTTCAACTTAGTGGTCACAGTTACCAGAGATATTAGATTATAGGTGTTATTTACCACTTAAATCTTAATATCAATTCAATAGGCAAATTAGAATGACTTTTCTAATTGAATTTGAAAGACTGAGTAAGAATTCAACTTAATCCAGTTGAAAAAATAAATGTGTGTAAACAACTTTTTTACTTTTCTCATTGTTTCTACTACTGGCCTCTTCTCACTTCTCTCGCCACGCCAGTGGTCAGAACTTCCGTCAGTCACAGAGCATGTCCCTTCTCCTTCTGAAAGGTGAAGAGTGTTGATGTAACGAGTGAGGGAGCTAAAAGATTTCATGATTTGAACATTGGATGTAATGCTTAATAAAAACACACCTATATACATTCACAACAACTAATCAACCAACAGTAACCAAAAACAAGCCAGAAAATAAAAAAAATACCAAGTGTAAAAGCAGCATTTTATTTAAATGTATAATTAGATTATTAGCAGTATATGAGAAGCCAATATTGTAAGCAACTCTTGTGAAAAATTTAACAGTTAGTTTACATATATCTGGCACATTTACAGTGTGATTTATCAACTTAATTCTGAAAATTAGTATGTAGCTATTTTATACTTCTGGAAAAAATAGGATAAAAGACATAGAATTGTGTAAGAAAGATTAGTGCTTGCCCTGACTAGCTCATACCTCCTGATTTTCCACATCAACTAATAACATTACATGTTATGAAAAGAAATTCAATTTTCTCCTCTCTATTGATTTTCATTTCTCCGTTTGGAAGCAAGGCAATTTTATATCTTTTCAAGTTCATTCTAGGATTCGTGATGTATGTAATATACTACTTTGAATTCTCTTTTGAACCACTTGCATTATTACCTCACTGACATATTTATTAATAAGTCTGCATCTCAGATTGATCTAAGACTGATGATTTGATCTTTTATAAAAAAAAAGCTGATTATAGCATTTATAAATGGTGAAAATCAAATAACCTAAATTCTTATTTGTTGTGACGCTACTCTTCTTGACTCTACTTATCAAGTGGGCTAGTGTTTGCTATAACAATATTTCTTAAAAGCCTTTTGTCTTTGTCTTAGTCACACAAGCACTAGTGTGTGGTAGATAAACAGAAAGCAGAACAGAAACATCCTCAACCAACCCCCAGTGACTTCTGCCTCCAGTCTCCATCCCCTTATTCTCGTCCATGTTTCTTTGGTCTTACTCTTCTTTCCCATTCCTTTTAGTTCATATACTTCTCTCTGCACTTCAGTCTACATTTTAGAAATGGCCTCTCTGTTTTCTGGCACTGCTATACTTAATTTTGTCCCCCACAGTTTTCTCCAGTATAGCTTCCACTCTGACTTCTACATAGGAGAGTTGTCAATGGGTGACAGAAAGTATCTGTTAATTGATCCACATATCACCCACACAAAGAAAACATGTTGGAACAAGCAATAAATAAAAAAAGTTGGTATGTTTTATGTTTGTCAAGGTCATGAGTGTTCTCAGGCTAAGAAAAAAGGAGCTTGTGATGGGAATGAAAACCCAATGATACACTTGCAGAGTCCACTGCATTCTAGAAATCATTTGGACTACAATTTTAGTTTCAGACCTGTAATATGAGATGGCCTTAGCTTTTGTGCATCTGTATCCTCTAAAATCATTTTTGTTGTTGTTTGGTTTTTGTCTGCTTAGTTGTTTGGAAGCAAGACCCTCCTCTGCAGCCCAGGCTGCCCTGGAGTCTGCCATGTATCTTCACTAAAATCATTTTCCTTTGTGTCTGGTGTTCACTTATCTATACCAAAGCTGCTCATGTTTCTCAAATTAGGGATATACTGTTTTCATAAATAAAAATGATTTTAAGTGTCATATGTTCTATTTTGAATATAATTTAGTTTGATAACTATTCCCATACAAAGAGCATGTGGAATCTACTCAATATTTCCTCCCTGAAAGCATCTAATCATACAAGCATATAGTTGATTGTCCAGACATTTCTACATCTATAAACCTTCCCTAGCTTTTCCCCTCCTTCTCCATCTTTATTAGGCAATGTCTAGACAAGTAGCTTATTTTCCCAGTTAGCTCAAATGTTTGGCGTAGAAATTACAAATCTCCAAAGGAGAAAAGAAAGCTTAATATGTTAATGGAAAATCAGCAATGACACAAACTGAGCTAATTCTATTTGTACAGCCCATTTGCAGCATTAATTTTCACAACTTGATGTTGATTTTTTTTTAATGTCCTCCTCCCTGTGTATAGTTTAGAGATCACTGTGTAGCCAAGGGCCTTATTTAGTAGCTAGTCATCGAGCAGAAACAAATCTTTCTGGAGTGTTTGTAATCTTCCCGTCTGTGTGTTAGCAGTGGGGTTACAGGAAGGGAACAGAGCAGACTTGTGTGGCAGGAAACAGATACATACAAATACGCACTGCTGTGTGGTTAACATGATTTACAAGAAGAAGAAAAATAGAAACTGTGACCCTTGCTTCCTGGATCTGTGCAATAGTGTATGGAATAGAATATGGAAGAACATAATGGAGAACATTGTATAAAATACAGCTTTCAAATCCAAGAAACCTGATTTCCACATTCCTTATATAACTTACAATGATCTACAATTGATAATGTATCAGTTAGACTCATATTATTTCATTTGTAGCATTATCTAAATGGGACATCACAGTTTAGATCCAGTCTCAATAGCTTCACTGAATTTTCTATTATTGCTTTTCCTATCACATCTTTAGTCCCACAACTTATATATGGATGCAGTGTACTGACTCCAAAGCAAATTTCTTCTTATCCAGGAATCCTGTGAACTACACATAATTTAATGGCCAGTCAAGCGTAACTGAACATATCATGCTTGTGACATATTATTACATATCTTCTCTTTCTCCTGTACCGTTAGATACCTAAGAGCAAGCAGTATGTATAATTTCTGTTGCTATATCAACCATTTCATAACTCTATCCCATAATTGTGTCAAAAAATCACTAAGTATCAAAAGCACATTAAGAATAACTTTTAAATAATCCAGATATTCTGTACTTTCTTTACTGCTTTATGTTTTTGAACGTTTTCAAAACAGTGTTTTTATCTTCAGGTTCTTCTTATGGACACAAGATAACCCCTGACAGCTTTTCCCAAAATCCTGTCTTGTCTGCACAGAGTTCTTCAAGGGAATACCAGAATGATAATACCTAGAAATTCTCAAATTTGGAGGCATAACATTAAGCGCCAGGTCCAACCAAGAGTTGTCTCTTTTATAGCAAAAGTGATTGACGTGGGAGAGTCAGTAGAGTGGCCTTTGACGCTGTCTCTTCACAGTATTGTTATCAAGTCATTGTTGCCATTATAAAAACAGTACATAGAACGCAGTGAGCACTCGCAGATTTTATCAGTAATAGGACTCATCTGCGTTTCCTCATTTATAATGTTCTTCATTTTTATAGCTTTCTAAAACACTTTCCATGCCAGAGAATCACCTCCTTTTTGTCTTTCTTTCCCACAGTTCTCCACAGCATCTTGGAGGTCACAGGGTAAATGCCTAACCCATGCTGTTATGTAGTACTGTCCTAGGTTCCTCCTACTTTTCTTTGACATCCACTCATTTTGCTCTCTCTGTTCCTTCATCCAGAGAAAATGAAACTTGCAGATTTCAACTGTCATGCTCAGTTACCATAACTACTAGATTATTTGATGTCTCTTTAAATGGGAATTTCTAGAGTCATGCCCTGTTGTTCTACTGATCCACTGGAACACAGATTGCACCCACAGGTACAGAAGCAAATGCACTGACATACTTCTATTCTCACACAACTATGAGTAAAATTGCTAACTTTCCTAGTTAGTATCTTTTCACATGTAAAAATAAACATGTGGAACAAACTCCTGGGGTGGCATAAAATTAGCTCAGAAAACATATGCTACAAATGTATCAGGAGTTCATAATACAGTGACTATTAATTTATGATATATGTACATTTACTTAAATTATTATATATGTGAGCAACTAGTTTCTAAAAGCTAATAATACTCCTTTTTTGGAACATGTAAAGGACAGGATTAGGAAAGTAAATTGATACATTTAGACTCCTCACCTATTACAAATGTCTTGTGTATTTTAAGTGGTATTTTTTAATTAAACAAAATTATACTCAATTCAACTGACACTAAATTAAAAGTAATTTGGGCATTCATATTTTATGTTATTCTAATATTTGTTGAAAACAATTAAAACCAGAAATGGTGTGCTTAAGAAGTTGAAAAAAAAGTTGATTATGTCAATGACAGGTATAAATTTTTGAAAAATAACACTAGTGCAAATAATGTGAACTAATAAATCTTTTAAAACTCTAAATTTCTTTTTGGAATATAATTTAACAAAAATAAGAAACTAGAAAATTAATGAGGTTTATAAAACATCATAGGATGGACAAATAGAGATGTTATGAGATACTAGAAATTCGATATCAAAAGTCTATGAATCTAAAGTGATTTAGAACTTAAGAGTATAAATATCCTGAACTTGAGTCAGCTAATAGCAAGGCTGAATTTGTGTCAATAAAACATTTTCAGGTATCTTAGATATTTTGAATAAAATGTAATACAAATTTCCTTGTTCTATGTATGCATTTGTATTATAGAATATATTAAAAGTTATTTTAAAATGTTTTCCACATGGAACAAAACATTACATCACCTATAAGATCTAAGCACAATTTTATTTGTATCAATAGTTAACTGCAAAAGCTAACTAAAATATATACATAAATGATGTAAAAAGTTTCATGGATATGTGTATTTATATTGTGTAATATTTCACCACAATTTAGTTAGGTTAAAAAGCACAGCCTCAAGAAAACTGGAGAGTTGCCTCTAATACACAATCGTCATTGATATAATAATTGAAAATACAATTGTAGATGTTATTACTATATAAAATAGCTTTCTGAGTAGGCAAAGAAAAATTTAGCTCAATTATAAGTAATATAGTATAATACATATAGAAATAATGCCAACTTTTTCTACTCCTGTACTAATTTAGTAAAATTTGAGAATGTAGCCATACTTGTCAGAAACTTTTCTTCTAAGTATTCTAAAATTAGTTTTTCCAACCGATAGGCTGTGGTTGCATCTATGGACACTGTGTTCCACAAATGATGACCAATGCTGTTTGTGCAACATGCACATGTATTCTTGGTGATAAACACATTGTGTTTTGAGTGCTCATACTAAGCACTACAGAAATAGTGGAAGAACTTCAGAATTATAAATGAAGCTAATGGTCACAAAATCCCAATTCACTAGTATTAAAGTAGAACTGACATTGAGGAAACTAAGAATTTTTAAAGCTAGCAAAAACATAAAATCTATTTGCTTTTTTATTTATATACAATTTTATGTGATTTATGTCACAGGACTCTTTTCGGCTCCACTTGATTATAGTTGACATAACAAGATCAAAAAAATACCATGTGATTTTAGACATTTATAAAACAAAATCAATATTTCACATTATTCCTGTTTCCTTTTGCAATACGTTATACTCACCATAGGTAGTTCGTGAAAACAGACTGTTAATGTACTTAAAATAAACATAAACTGTTCCACTAAAGATAAAGAATGTGTGGGATACTGCATAGTGAACTCATGGAACCAACGGTCCTTCTGTACTTATCTGACCATTTTTTCTCATAACTTTTAATAGAAAAACTTTCTCCCCCAATTCTAAATTCAATTTAAGTACACGTTGCATAGACCTATATTTTCATAAGTAGGTGCTAGAAAATGCCATGGAGAGCTTTATTTTCTTATTCTAATTAGTGTTTGCAGAGTAATATCTATTAAAAAATATCAAAATAAGAAAACTGGGTAAAGTCTTCCAAAGCAGAAATATTTCTTTTCTAGCATTTCTTATGTAGCAGCTTTTGACTACCTACATTGTTATCTTCAAAGATGGTGCAATTACAGTTTTTAAAACTAAACTTTTTTTATTATATAATTACCCAACTGCTATTAGTATTTTTAAAATCTACACATATTTTTAAAATATAAAGGGAAAAGACGTTCTTACTCCATAGAAAAATCTACATCATCTGTTTTTACATGGGAATAAAATGTAGAGGTACAGTTTTCCTGCTCCCACCCCCAGGGAATTCATAAACATGCTATATGTATCATTATATTCCCCAAAATCTCATTTTCTTATATATAACATAAAATGAACTCTCCTCTCTTAGTCAGTTTTCTACCCACCTGTACTCCACTTAGTGATGCTACTGAGTCCTTACATGGCTCAGTTTAACTTTGAATACACTAAGGAGACAGCCCTACGGTGCTGTTGACACCAACCGTGTCCAGGTGCTACCAGAGAAGTTTTGCAAAGTCATATTAAGTAACACTAATAACAGAACTCTTCTGGGCTATTGGCTAATAGAGGCCCATAGGTATCCACACAGTGTAAATCTTCTTCAGTGTTTCTAGAACTTGCATAATTTGCACCAAATAAACCCCTGGAGATGGATCAGGAGCTGTGTTCTATATGTTTAACAAAACCAAATACTGCTGTTTATTCATGTGCAAATCCAGAAGCTGCTGTTAATGTGCCTCTTTTGTAGAGCTAGTCAGGATAAGCAAACACCACTTAGGTCCTTCAGCAAACACTGCAGGCTGGTATCCTGCAGTGATTTAAATCTTCCTCCACGTTCATCATGTTGTTTTTCACTGTATTTTTATTTGGGTTAAAACAGGAAACCATGAAACAGTCTTCACAAAATGTAGAAACATTGTGACTCAATAAAATGTAAGTTGTATTAGTGTTCTGTAAACATATACACATATACAGCTTGAACGTTTATAATATTTACATATTGGCTCCGGAATGTATCTATGAAACAAGCTTATGCAGAACTATCTGGCTGGGAGGAAGTAAATTTTAACGATTCATGAGAATGACATGAATACCACATTTTATGATGCAGGGTAGGAGAAAAATTCCTTGCATTGCCAAATATTAGTCCGGTTCCTCAACCTTCTATAATCACTTGTGAATTGACTTGTAAAATCTATCTGTTACAATCATACTATTCTGAACCTTTCAATGACCTTACCATGAACCACTCAACCTCAAAATCTGATCATAATGGATCTCTTATTGGGTTTTTCCCCTCTACCATCCTTCAGGTAGTGTCTGATCATTCTGGCCTAAATTCTGTTAGACTGTTTTACCCAGAATGCTTCACAGGCCCTGTGGTTTTCCTTAACTTAGCATCCACTGACTTCCACTTCCCATCCACAGCCCTCCACTCCTCATCCACTGATCTCCACTCCCAATCCACTGACCTCCACTCCTCATCCACTGACCTCCACTCCTCATCCACTGACCTCCACTCCCATCCACTGATCTCCACTCCCATCCACTGATCTCCACTCCTCATCCACCGACCTCCACTCCCTATCCACTGACCTCCACTTCCCATCTACTCCCCATCCACTGATCTCCACTCCCCACCCACTGACCTCCACTCCCCATCCACTGATCTCCACTCCCCACCCACTGACCTCCACTCCTCATCCACTGATCTCCACTCCCCATCCACTGACCTTCAGTCACCATCCACTGACATCCACTCCTCATCCACTCACCTCCACTCCCATCCACTGACCTCCACTTCCCATCCACCGACCTCCACTCCCTATCCACTGACCTCCACTTCCCATCCACTCCCCATCCACTGATCTCCACTCCCCACCCACTGACCTCCACTCCTCATCCACTGACCTCCACTCCCCACCAACTGACCTCCACTCCTCATCCACTGACCTCTGTAGCTGGAGAATTTTTCTGCAGCTCCCACCAAGCCCCACCAGTCCCAGAGCCCACTTATAAAATAAACACACAGATGCTTGTATTATTTAAACTGTTTGGCCTAATGGCTCAGGCTTCTTGCTAACTGTTCTTATATCTTAAATTAACCCATTTCTATAAATCTACACCTTGCCACGTGGCTCATGGCTTACCGGTATCTTCACATGCTGCTTGTCATGGTGGCAGCTGGCAGTCTCTCTCCCACTCAGCCTTCCACTTCCCAGAATTCTCCTCTCTCCTTGTCCTGCCTATACTTCCCACCTGGCCACTGGCCAATCAGTGTTTTATTTATATAGAATGATATCCACAGCAGACCTCCACTCCCATCCACTGATCTCCACTCCCCATCCACTGACCTCCACTCCCTATCCACTGATCTCTACTCCCCATCCACTGACCTCTACTTCCCATCCACTGGTCTCCACTCCCCATCCACTGACCTGGACTCCCTATCCACTGACCTCCACTCCCTATCCACTGATCTCTACTCCTCATCCACTGACCTTTACTTCCCATCCACTGGTCTCCATTCCCCATCCACTGACCTGGACTCCCCATCCACTGATTTCCACTTTCATCCACTGACTTCCACTCCACTCTGTTCTCGGGTTGCATATTCCCATTTACTCCTACTGTATTTGGAGGTCAGCCAGGTTCCCTCTATCCCATAGGAACATCCCAATGCAGTGGGTCCTAAAGGTATTGTGATGGAGAATAAATAATAAAATTTTCTTTAGCTTTCATATAAAAATATTAGTGACATAATGTGTGAATATTGCACTCATGAACTCACAGTAACTGATGCTGTCAGTACAAGACCTGCATAAGATGAAGTCAATCACCATTCTAGGATAGATGTAAAGTGGTTCTTGACCATTGACCCCTAACAGAGAAGATATGGTGAGTTTTCACTTCTCTGGGAGAGTTGATTTTCTTTAAAGGTGTGCCTCCAAGTAGGTCAACCACATTCCACTGGATAGCCCCCACACACACACAAATATGTGGATAGTATAGATCAGAATCAATGGGTTACTAAATATGTAAAAAATGGACTCTGAAGTTCAGAGTAGGGGGTTGGGATGTATCTCTGAAGAGTTAAGAGGAGTATAATCAAAATACATTGTATGAAATTCTCAAAATATTAATAAAAGGTTCTTAATATTGTTTGCCATTTTTCTCTTTGAAATGAGAGAAATAGAGAAAAGGCTACAGGTAATTACAGAAAAGTTTAAATAATCATTCTCTTCAAAAGAAAGGAAAAAAGTCCACATTTCTGTACCAGACACTAAAATAAGTTCTCTGGCCCTTTGCACAATGTGAGCATGCTGTTGTTGTACAATGTGAGCATGCTGTTGTTGTACAATGTGAGCATGCTGTTGTTGTACAATGTGTGCATGCTATTGTTGCACAATATGAGCATGCTGTTGTTGTTGTACAATGTGAGCATGCTGTTGTTGTTGTTGTACAATATGAGCATGTTGTTGTTATATAATGTGAGCATGCTGTTGTTGTGTAGAACTTTCCACCACTATAAAAAAAAACCTTCCATCTTGAAAGGAAACTTTACATTTTTTTTCTTTAGTTTTCGATTTTCCAAAAGAGTGTCTCTTGTTAGCCTAGGCTGCCCTAGAACTTGCTCTGTAGATAAGGCTGGCCTCAAATCAGAGAGAACTCTGCTTCCCGAGTACATAGATTAAAGACCGGAGCCACTACATCCCTCTTAAGACAAGGTGTTTGAAGGCAGATGAACAATATTATGCCATAAGGCAATAGTTCTCAACCTGTGTGTTACAACCCATTCACAGGAGTTGCCTAAGACCATCAAAAAAATCATATATTTACATTATTATTCAAGACAGCAGCAAAATTATAATTATGAAATAGCAATGAAAATAATTTTTATGCCTGGGGGGGGTCACCACAACATGAGGAACTATCTTAAAGGATCTCAGCATTAGCATGGTTGAGATCCACTGTTCTAAGGGGAAATTAAATACCACAAGGAAGCTCATTAAAATAGCAAGTAAACAATGCAAAATAATTTCAAAAAGTCCCTGAAACTGACCAGATTCACTAGGCTCCTTCCTCCATATGAGTTTATCTGAGAATTATTCTCAGATAAACCAAGATGCAAAGACTGTCAGAAAAGCTGGACTTCCAGGGAGAAACAGAGGTCAGTCAAACTGCCCAGAAGGAATAAAGAACCGCCAACCTTCCTTGAAGAAGACATTCTCCAACCTGTTGAGTTGCTAAAAGCTGTGCAATGTGCTCCAAGTTTCCAGCTTTTGTGACCTGTTACCCATACTGGGGTGTGCTTTGGGGAGGCAGCTGTCTTTGAGTCTTTTCTGCTCATATAAGTAATTCCTCACTCATATGCCTGTAAATAACCCCAGTGAATATTATTAGTTCACCGAGGTAAACTTTGGCAGTATCAGTGTTTTGGTCTGGAGTGGGTTACATATCTTGGCTGAGTAAACGTTGGTTCACATCTTCCAAAGAACATTGTGATACAATAATGGTTTTTCATGAATTTCACCACAGGATATCTTGGGGTGCCATGTCCATCCACAGAAGCAGTGGGTTTGGGCTGAAATTCATTAAGAATGTCATATCTTCTCAACACTGACCAAGTTAATTCCATCTAGAACTCCATTTGTAACCCATAACTCCATCTCCATCACATTTTTCCTGGGTAATAGATACATACTTAAGACATCAATTTCAACATTTATGTGTCCAATAAGCACACTACCATGGAGCTACATTCCTAATTTTTATATTCTTGACTAGGTTTCACTATGTAGTTCATGCTGGATTCGAACTCACTCTGTAGTCCAAACTTGCATCAAACACAGTCCTCCTACTTCAACTTTCCTAGTGCTGTGATTACAGGCATGTACCACCACTCCTAACCAACTGCTTAATTCCTCATTTAAATCTCTCAGAGCTATAGACATGGCCAGCTCAACAGTTCAGAGCTCTTACTGCTCTTCCTAAGTACACAAGTTCATTTTCTGGGACTTATGACTTGCAGTGTAGAGCCACCTGTAACTTAACTCTAAACACCGATGTCTCCACAGACATGTGCACTCACATGTGCATACATACATACATACATACATGCAAATATAAATATAAACAGAAAATAAACATGAAACTTGCATCTCTTCTGTAAGAAAAAGCTTCTATCCACCTGGCAGTATGCTTATTGGTGACGGGAATGTGAACGTAATCTCTATCTTTTCTCTTTTCCTATTCTCACCCATGCTTCTGGGTCTCATCACTTCCTCTAGTAATTCTAATAAAAGATGGAGAAATATTTTTTTCATTTGTCTTTTATCTATTCATTTTATCATCCTATGATAATAGACTTTAAATGCTAATTACTTCACAGGTTATATTTTGGCTTTTTCTCAGAATTTTGTGAATTACTGACTCCCATATGGTTCCCTTCAGTTTTTTGAAACCACTTACCCAGGGTGTTCCTCGGTTTGTCCATCAGTAACATAAGATGGACAACTGAGTACATAGGACTCAGAAAACATTATAAAGTTGTTCTGACGATACAGTGAGTATGCCGTATGAGATGGGTATGAAGTTTCATTTGGATAAGTACTAGTTGTATTATTACCTACACCATATAAAATCATCTTTCCTAGCTCATAGTAAAACCTTCATAAGCATTTTTTGACTCTAAGCCTTTTGCAGTATGTGTAAGATATATATTAGTCAAAGGTACCAGTAGTTGAATTTAATATGTCTTAGAATTTGATATACAAAATTAAAATTTATCTAGAGCTCATCAATAATCTGTTGTTAAGAAAAGGGGAATCATTCTGAGATTTAAAAGTATATGTACCAATTTTCAAACACATCAAAATACTGCAAGTATCTCAAAGTACACATTTAAAGTCTGAGACAACTCTAGCAAATTTTATCACCCTTCCAACAAAAGGGTGCGAGTGATTAGTAGACATATGCACTTGGTTTATGGGTCTGAAGATAATAAGAATTAGTTTAAGGCTGATTTTACCTTCATCCCTCTAAAAACAGGCCATCTCGTTATAAAGCCATGCTTTCTGTTTCAAAGAGTGTGATAATTCAGTTCTGATAACTATTCCTTGCAGAAGCTTATAATAAGTAGTGTTTTTATTCTTAGTTTTTATTGATGGTATTTCAGGTCATTTTGAATATTAAATGGGTTTTAGTAGCTCTGTCTTATAGGGATGAACAACAGACATTAAAGCGCATTCACTTTATTAAAAATGAAAATATTAATACAGCTTTCAACGACATAAGAAAGATTATTTATTTTAAATTTCTATCTTGATAAAATTGCCAATGTTTGAAATTGTTTCATAGAAATCTAAGTGTATAAGTTTTAAATATCTTTCTATAATCTAAGAAGTCAAGCATCTCACTTAACGGTATAAACAAATGTAGATGATTCTTTTTTCAAATTTAATTATAACCATGGAAGGTAATATTTTAGAAATTAAATTTCATATATTTTTACTTTATTGGAATTTAAATTTAGCTTAATGATTATAAAGTTTTCTTTTCATTGAAAAAATGAAGCAATGGTCATGTAAAGACCAATTCTCATAATACAAAGTGATATTGTTATGTGTTAGTACATTGGTTTCCTCTTTAAAACATAATTAGAATTCCATAGATAAAATGATTAATACCAAGCAGAAGTTGACATAACAAGCATTTCAGACCCAGACTGCGGGAGCATTAGCTCATAGAATCATTACCTTAAAAAGTGTTTGAAGTTCTTTTCAGTGCACACTATCTCATTTTCAGTCTTGCTAAAATGCTAAAGTGCAGTAGTAGTATTCTTTTCTCATGAATAACATTATGTTAGAGCAATCAATGTTTTATATAAAATGTTATAAGATTCTGTATTTTCTCTTTGATATTCTTTCAGAAAGCAAATTTGAGACAGAATTGGTATGGAGATGACAGGTCTAATAACTAGTTAAATTTTCTAATTTAAAAATTATAATAAATTTTCACTATGAAATAATGCTTATTAACAAACCCATATTAGACATAAACACATTTCCTTTACTGCCAAGTAGTAAAGGAGGAACTGAATATAGCAGACTTTAAAAATCTCTCTCAGGAGCACAGCGGGTACAAGGCTAAAAAAAAGCTGTTCATGGATTCTAAATCACATATGTAATAAAGCACCATCAGCTTTCCTAAAACATCTAAATTTGTACAATTATGAAAAAAGTCATTTTATGAGTACATAACAAACTTCCATCTGGTTATACCCTGATACCTTCTAACTCTGGGAAATTGCTCTTCAAAGTTCTACCCCATGGATTTTATTAGTGGCAACAGTCTCTTCCTGGATTTAAGTTACAGTAAAGAACTTCATTTAAACTTCTATAAACTAAATGAGTTATGACTACATCCTTGTATCCATATTCTTGATTAGTTTTTCATAAAAAATAAAAAATCATAAAGTTTATCAAAATATATTAATATAATGAAAGAATAGAATAATATATCTTATACAGGAAACTTAGCACAAACAGTTTTGGATTCAAAGCTCTAATCTTACTCTATACTGTGATATAAATATTGCCCAAATCTTTCTAAAACCTGTGTAAATCTGATTTAGATAGCAACAAATCCCAAGGGAGAATCAGATCCCTATAAAAATATGTGTAGTTATATGAGAGAGGTTTTAGCAGACAAAGTTTATAGAGGTAAAAAGCAATTGCATCATTTTGGAGAGTTTGGGAAAAAAGACAAAGTTATTCAAACAATATCATGCTGTAGTTGTCTAGACGGGAAATAGCAAACTCAAGAACTAAGTGGTTGATCCTTCATTAAATGATAAATTCTAGGAGTACACAAATTATCTTTAAGAGTTTGCACTTATATAAATGTGTCTGGAGAGAGTTGGTGTAAAATATTTCCTGATTAAGCAAATATCCAAAGAGTGAGAGTTTTAAAAAATAATCTATCCCTGTGACTGAGGAACTCATGTATGAGTATCTAGCAGGTTATGTAAACATCACAGAACACAGTGCAGTTCCTTGGAAACAGTGGCAGGAAAGAGACTAGTCACTGTCTTCCAAACTGTCACGTACTGATTTGAAATGATCTCAATTATTTTGTTGCTGCTAAATGCATTTAAAAGATTCATATCCATGAGCCTGGGATTTCAACTTTATTTGGAATTGCTGCCTGTTGCCATCATCAAGATACAATTTCCTGTATTGTTTACTTTTATTTAAAATTATTATTAGTGATACAGTGTGTATAAACTCTCTTTGATACAAGTGTAACTGATTGATCACAGCAAAGATGCTTTAATTACAATGGGCTTTTACTCTGCCATGGGAAGATAGCCTCTGGACACCAGCCGGTCATTATTTCAAGAGGATGAACATCACCTGAAACACATCAGAATTGCACAATCTCAGTTCTGAACTAGAATGTACATTTTAACACATGTATATTAGTATTTAAGAAGCAGTCTTTTAACATATTTAAATAGACTAAGACTTTATCTTGAAAGCGTTATTATAAGTGAAGCATATTTGTTGAAAAGTCATTAAAAAGAACTATCAGGTCAACCGTGGTTGTATGAAGAGATTTTCTGTTTTTAGTCTGTTTTCCCTTTTATAATAAAATACCTGAGGCTAAGAACTTTTGGAGAAAGCAATTGCATGTAGCTCACACCATTTGAAGGCCTCAAAATGAAGAGTTTGTGTCACCAGAGAGCCTTGAATGGTAGCATTCAGTGGCAGAAACACCGTAAGAATAATGGTGAGATGGCAGCTAAGAATGAGCCAGAGATTAATGTAGGTCATGCCTAAGGCCTAAGTGGGTCCAACAATTAGAGTAATCCTTTCTAACTACATCCTAATAAGTTTCATCTCTTAAAGGTTCTTCAGGCCCCCACCCTCACTACACAGGAATCTTTGAGGAAGGAATCACATCCAGACCTCAGCATCCTATGAGAGGGAATGGTACATAATTAGTGCACAGTTAATGACACCTATTTCTAGGCCACAGTCTTTAGAAGTGTTAAGACTACAAAGTAAAAAAATACAGGAAAAAAAATAAAAAGAGTGCAAAAGAGAATGAAAACATATCACAATAAAAAGGCCAACTTCTCCAAACAGGATGTGTACAAAGTGGAAGAGTATCCACAAAAACAAAATAAATGACCAAATAAACAAACAAGACAACCTAATGACTAATAGCCATGGAGCGAGACAACTACTTATCCTGCCTGCTTCAGTCATCACAGCAATGAAGCTTCAACTTGCACAATGTCTGAAGCCCCATTAGACAGAGATTATTTTGTATTGCTCCTGGAAAAGAAACTAAATTCTTGATTCTGAGGGATTTCAGCCAGTCCCTGTTGGTCATTTATGAGTTGGCTTGATGAGCAGACATGTATTAGATCATTGTGATTGTGGTTAACACTTCTCATACCTGTTTCCTAATTGTGACTATTCATCATCCAACTGATAATCGTCTACTGTCAAGTAAATAGTTTTTAATGATTTATTTTATTTTCTAAATTACTTGTATATATGTATATCTGTATGGGTGTATATGCATATGAGTGCAAGTCTGTGAAGGACAGAACAGGATGACAGATCCTCTGGATGGGGAGTTTCAGGTAGTGGAAAGCTACTCAATGACAGTGCTTGGAACTGAACTCAGGTAGTGTTCTTAACTGCTGAATCATCTGGCTCCAGGTAAACCCTACGCGAAGGTAGTTTTACAAAGTCATTTAAATAACATAATTTCAGCTATGGGCACCTTCCTTTACCTCTCCTCTTTGTTGGCCTTCCTTCTTGTCTTTCTTTTCATGTCTTTTTTTATTTTTGAGAATATGATTTAATTACATTTCTCATTTTCCATTCCTCTTTCCAAACACTTCCGTATATTCTCCCCTGCTCTCCTTCAAGTTCATGGCCTCTTTTTTGATTATTGTTATTGCATATAGATATATATGCAATATAAGTATCTATCTATATCTATATAGATAGATAGATGCAGCATGTATCATAGATAGATGCAATATCTGTATCTATATTGATCTATCCATCTATTGTATTTCTCTCTCTCTTTATATGAATAGCCTAATTTAACCTGTTCAGTCTGTATAATGTAATCTGTATGTTTTTAGGCCTCATCAATTGGCACTGGAAAACCAATTGGTGTGCTCTTCCCTGGAGAAAACTACCTCTCCAGTTACCAGCTTTCCTCAGCTGCCCTGGGTTCTTTGTCTAGGGTTGAAGCCTCACAGGCTTTTCTCTATTCAGTTTTGTATGTTCATTGATGTCATCCTTGTTCAGCTCATATTTTGGCAGTTATGTTGTTCAAACTTTTGGGGTGTAGCTTCTGATAGTACTAGGATATAAATCTCATGCCAAACTCCTGGATCCTCTGGCTCTTTCAAGCTTTCCTCCCACTCTTACACAATGTTGTCTGAGCCTTAGAATGTCAAAGTATTTTGTGGATGTATTCACTGGCACTGGCCTTTACCACTCTGCATTTTGATTTATTGTGATTTTCTGTCATGGTCTCTGTCTGTGGCAAAGAGATGTTTCCTTGATGGGGGTAAAAATTACACTTATCTGTGGGTATAAGGACAAATGTTTATAGATTGTTAGGATTTCTTGCTGTTTTAATAAATTAGTGGTTTTATATTCTCCTCAAATAACCTTGACTTCACAAGCACTAAGTGGTTAGCCAGGTTTCCCATTCCATGCACGGTTTCCTTTTTCGAGTGTGTCTTAAGTCTAACCAATGTATGCCTGCCACTACTGCACCCTTAGGTCTATCATGCCGTGCTTACCCAAGTATGGTCCACTGGCGCAAAGCTGTCTGTGACTATTGATTGCCTCCCTCCTTTAGAAGTCCTCAGGAAGTGTGCTTTCAAGTCATTTCTAAGTCAGGGTTCTCTGGGCTCTGTTTCTGAAAGGGATGATACCTTCAGCAACAGGCACTTACCTTCCACCTCTGGGAGGTAACACATGTCAACATCAATAGGTTATATGCTTTAGGAGTCTCTTGTATAGCTCTGGTCAATAACTCAAAGGAAGGCTTCCCCTGTCTGGTATTGGGGTTTCTGTTAGTTGATTATTATTTGGATATTGGAGGGAACACTTGCAGACCAAATGAAAAAAGATATAATTAGGGAAATGAGAAAGGAGGAGCTCCTTAGGGATGAGAGGGGCAAAGGGTGACCTTTCAGGAAGGAGTAGGGAGGTAAAATCATAAGGAGGGAAGTGGGTAAAATAATAATAACAATAAAGACATCTGACAAAGCCATAGGAATCATACTATTAACTATTTAACAAGAAAAGCAACAAAAAACCCTCTCTAATACACTAACTCCATGTTAGATATGCATACAGAGTTTAATGGATTTTTCTTGTTTGTTTTCCATTATGATGAATTAAGAAATAATAAGGGCTAATCTGAAGACCTGATAATAACCAAAATCTAAGGGAGGGTTACAAAGGACTGGATAAAGTTATCTTAATTCCTTGAGAAAATAGATTTTCCTTCACAGAGTGAATACCAGAGACAAAAACACAAACAACCTGAAACCACATGAGGAAGTTTGGTGAGGGCAGATGCTTGTCACCAATTTCAGCAGGCACTGAACTGTCAAAGTCCTTGTGTGACGATCCTTTCTGCCATTATCCTGGATGAGGATCAGAGGAAGACCAAGGAGGAAGTGGAAGATGTCCACTGGTATTGGGCACACCCTCTGCACTCCACATTAGCTTTAAAAGTTAGCTCACCCAGCCTGCTTCCTCTTGTGACAAAAAGTTGGCAGTGACTTACAGGATTTCTTTCTCAAAATCACCAGAAAACACACTCTAGAATAAAGGTCTTCTAACTTTGTGTGATGTCACAAAATGAAAGGAAATGATTTTCTTGAACTCTTGGGTTTTTCACAATACTAACGTTCACATGCATGTTGACAATAAACATCATCTCTTAGTATAGGAGCTGCCTTTACATTCTGTCCTCCACTACTACACAAAGATTAAAATAAAACTTCTCCTTGGAACCGGGAATGGTAACACGTGCCTTCCACCGCATCATTCAGGAGGTGAAGAGAGGGATTGTAGGAGTCCAAGCACAACCTAGAATACAGTGGAATTTCATTTGGAAATCAAAGCAAAGCAAAAAGAAATAAACAAATAAATGAACAACAACAAAATCTAACATTTAGGACAGGAATTGAATTTTAAAAACAATATTCTAATGTGTTTTTATTAGCATACATTCAGATTCATAAGCAAAACTTGATGCAAAAGTACAGAATTTACTACAACATATAAAGAAAGAGAGAGATCACCTAGCACATGTTTGAAGACTGGATTAGAACTCTTCTCAATTTTCAAAGACCCCAAAATAGCAGTAGCTATTTAAAAAGAAGAAAAATCAAATCATATCCCTAAATAGAATTGTGACAGTCACTTCCTAACTACCTCCACGAGTCATCATGTTTAAGCACTGACATCAGCTTGAGAGTTTACATAATCAAAAACTAGTGACTAAAAGATTAAAAGAAAAAAAAGTTAAAGAAAACATCAAGCAAGCTATAATTAAGGTGCTTTTGGAAACATAACTTAGCCATAGTTTATTTAATAAATATTTGCTGTAAGTTTGATGAATGAATTTTTTAAAAAAAGAATGACTGAAAGAAGCCAAACATAAACATTTGTGTGAGAATTCTTGGCTTATAGTCAAGATTCTTACAAGTGAATGAAGTCTATATGTGGCACACATTATTTTGTGCATTCTCTGTAATTTGAAAATTAAGTCATATTAACTTCTTTAACAAAAAATTGAAAAGATAAATAGTTAATCTAAAGTATTTCAAAATAACTTTAAATCATGGTTATGACCAAAATATAATATAAATTTGAACCACCGGAATGTATTCTTGAAAGTATACTTCTGTCTACATTTTGTTTAGCCACAGTATAAAAAAAAAAGGATATTCATTTTAATGATGAGAAATAATACAAATAGAATAAAAACAAAACTTCAGTTTTTATAATACCATCTTTTGTTACTTAATAATTAATTATGAGTATACAATTCACACATTGAACTCTGCCTTTTTATTGCTTAACTTGGGTCTCTTTTTCTTTTTAGGTTGACAGATAAAACAATTAATAACTGTTTAAACATTTTTCCTCCCATATTTATACACTTAGGACTAAATTGTACCACGTGAAACAGAACATAGATGCATGTAGCTGAAGGTTTCCTGTGTCCACCCGGCTCCTGCAGCCACTCAAACCCAAGTAAATACACAGGGACTTGTATTACTTATAAACTGTAGGGTTGTGGCAGGCTTCTTGTTATCTAGTTCTTATATCTTAAAGATATCTTATATCTTATTAACCCATTTTTAATTAATCTATAATCTTGCTTCCACTGTGTCTGGCTGGCGACTCCTGACTCAGCCTTCCTCTTCCCAGAATTCTCTTCTCTGCTTATCCCACCTATACTATACTTCCTGCCTGGCTACTGGTCAATCAGCATTTTATTTATCAATCAATCAGAGCAACACATTCACAGCATACAGAAAGACATCCCCAGCAGATGCAAGTCTGAAACTTATTTATTTTCATGAAGGCTGAGTCCTTTATTTTTATTAGAATTATTTAATCACATAAAATATTACTAGAAAACATGATATAACACATTATGGTTTTACTTGATTTCCAAATGGGTTCCTTGTAATGGAAAATAATGAATAATTTTTTATAACTTCAGAAATACTGTATAGTCATAAAGAGGTTATAACACGAATAAAGTAATTGAAATGCTATTGAAGTAAGTTTTGTGAATTTTCTAAGTATCAGAAGTCTGATATAATAAGATGGCACATGACTGGCTTTATCATTTATATTATAAAGCTTGCAAATTGTTTGCTTGGCTGCTGTCTTTTTTCCAGTTAAGAAAATGTTACTCAAAAAAACATTACTTTGTGAGTTGAAGCTCTGAAGAGCAGATAATGAAACTGAATCACACTGTAAAAGTGGGGAAATTATCTGAAAATGTTTTATGAAGAATAAACAGAAACACATAATGAGCCAGAAGTGCCTCTGACTCACTTGCAAGCAGCACCTTGGGTGTCAAGAAGTTTGCCCACCAGAACCCCGAGAATGTCTGGATTACAGGAAGGAGGAAGACACCTCAGTTCACTACAGAAAGAAACAATCTCTGTATCCACTTTTTAATCAATTAAAAAATGCCAACTTAAAAATAATCATGACATGAAAACCTTCATAGAGAATCCCCGTATTATTTAAGATTTGTATTTTGGTGGTTAATATTAAACTTTCTTTTCCCATTATTTTCCACAATAGTAGATGGAAACAAAATCCATAACTGAGTACTAGAGTTCTCAGTCTAGCTCCTAATTTTAATGCTACTGTATTATGTGAACATTAAAACTTAGTATATTACAGGTTGTTTTGGAGCAACTGAGGGGCTCATCATGTTACATCTGCATGAACACTAACTGGTAAGTTAGAAGCATATGATACCGTCTTTTAAAAAAAATCATATTATTTTTGTTCTTCTCCTTTTGCTGCCCTAGATCCAGTGCCCCTCTCTTAACCCCAGCTCTGCAGCAGAACACTCACGGCAGCCTTCCCTGTCCACCTGTTCCCACCTCCTGTGGATCCCATAGATCTTCCACTTCTAATCTCCCTTCCCCCAATTCTTTCTTTGTCCCAGTCCTGAATCCCTGCTAACCTAAGGGCCACATCTGCTAGGTCAATGAGAAGGCTGACCATGGACCCACAGGACTTGATTCTTCTGCTCCCACAGATCCAAACCCCAGTCCCATCCCCAGTTTTGCAGCAGAAAACATGCTCTGGTCTCCTTTCCTCTCTTACCTCACCCTCAATGACACAAAGCACTTGTACTCCAGCCTTTCTTTCCCTAATTTATCCCATTATCCCTGGCCCCAACATCAGAAGGAATAACCTGGGAACACACCCCCTGAGCAGGCCAGAGAAACACATTCACAGAAAATTCCCCATTAGGCATCAAATAGCCACCATACTCCCTTAAGATCCAGGGAGGAAGCAGAAAGTTGGGAATAAAACACTCAGCAAATGCAGACAAAATCAAATATCATCATCCAGACCTGTAATCATCCTAATCCCACAGATACCTAGAAGTTGGCATAAAAACAAAACCAGGAAGAGTCAAGACAATATGTCTTCACTGGAGCCCAACAACTCTACCAGAGCAGTCACTGATTGTTCTAACATAGCTGAAGCCCAAGAAAAAGACCTTAAAACAGACAGTATAAAGGTGATAGATGCTGCTAAAGAGGATGAATAAATCCCTTAAAGAAATCCAGGGAAACACACGAACAGTTTGAGGAAATGAACACAATGGTACAAGACCTCAAGATGTAAGTAGAATTGATGAAGAAAACTCAAACTGAGGGAATTCTGGAAATGAAAATTTGAGGAATTAGAACAAGAACACAGAGGCAAGCTTCATTAATAAATTACAAGAGAAAGAAGTAAGAATCCCTGGCATTGGAATAAGATAGAAAAAACAGATAATGGTCAAAGAAAATGTTAAATCTAAAAATTTTCCAACACAAAACTTTCAGGAAATCTGGGTCAATATGAAAAGACTAAATCTAAGAATAATAAGATTAAGAGAAGAAATCCAGCTTAAAGGCCCAGAAATATTTTCAACAAAATCATAGAAGAAAAATTTCCAAATTAGGAGGAGATGTCTATAAAGATATAAGAAGCCTGCAGGACACCAAATAGATTGGACCAGAAAAAAGTCCCCTTAGCATATAATAATCAAAACACTAAATATATAGGAAAAATAGTGAAAGCTGCAAAGAAAAAAAGACCAAGTTATATATAAAAGCCGACCTATTATAGTTACAGCTGATTTGTCAATGGAAACTCTAAAACCCAGAGGGTTGTGGATAGACCACATTTGTAAAAGAAACACTATTACAGTTTACCCTCACACACTAATAATGGGAGACTTCAATATCCCATTCTCTCTAAGACATAAGTCATCTACATGAAAACCAAGAAGAGAAATGCTAGACCTAACAAACACTATAAATCAATGGACCTAACTGATATTACCATAACATTTCACCCAAAATGCAAAGGAATATGTACCTTCTTCTCTGCCCCTCATGGAACTTTCTCCAGAATTTACCACATAATCAGACACAAAGAAAGTTTCAACAGGTACAAGAAATTTGAAATAACTCCTGATATACTATCAAACAACCATGGACTAAAGCTAGAAATCAAGACACAACATGTCCAAATTCATGGTACACAATGAAAGTGGTTCTCAGAGGCACGTCCATATTACTAAGTTCAATATATATATATATATATATATATATATATGTATATATATATATATATATATATATATGTAGTAGATGGCAAGAAATAAACTTACAGCTGAAATCAATGAAATAGAAACAGAGAACAATACAAAGAATCAATGATACAACAAGTTGGGTCTTTGAGAAAACCAACAAGGTCAACGAACTATTAACCAAATTAACTAAAATATAGATAAGAACATACAAATTAAGAAAATTAGAGAAGAAAATAGGGACAAAACAACAGACACTGAGAAAATCCAGAGATTCACACAGATCTACTTTAAAAACCTGTACTCCAAACAATGGGAAAATCTAAAAGAAATGGATGATTTTTTCGATAGACGTTATTTACTAAAGTTAAATCAAGATCAGGTGAGCTGTCTAAACAGCCCTATAACCTTCAGTGAAATAGAAGCTGTCGTTAAAAGTCTCACAACAAGAACAACAACAACAAAAAACAGGGCCAGAAAGTTTAAGCTCAGAATTCTACTAGACTTTCAAAAGAGTTAACACCAATACCCCTCAAATTATTCCACAAAATAGAAATTGAAGGAGCATTGGCAAATTCATTGTATGAGGCCAAAGTTAACTTGACACCCAAACCACATAAAGACCCAAAGAAAAAGAATCCAGAATAATTTCCCTTATGAACATAGATGCAAAAATTATCAATAAAATACTTGCAAACTGGATCCAAGAACACATCAATAGGTTATTCACCATGATCAAGGAAACATCATTCCAGAGATGCAGGGTAGTTCAAAATATGAAAATCAGTAAATATAGTCCACCATATAGACAATTGAAAGACGAAAACCACAAAATCATCCCATTAGATGTAGAAGAGGCCTTAAATAAAAACCCACACCCCTTCATGATAAAAGTCCTGGATAGATTAGGGATACAAGAGACATATCTAAATGTAATAAAGGCAGCTTAAAGCAAGCCAACACTCAATATCAAATAAAATGGAAAGAAACTCAAAGCAATTCCACTACAATCAGGCACAAGGTTGTCCACTCTCTCCAAACCAGTTCAACATAGTATTTCAAGTCTTAGCTAGAGCAATAAGACAACTGAAGATCAAGGGAACATAAATTTAAAAGGAAGAGGTCAAATATCTTTATTTACAGACAATATGATAATATACATAAGTGGCTATAAATATTCCAACAGGAAACACAGCTGATAAACACTTTCAGCAAAGTAGTTGGA
Source organism: Peromyscus eremicus (assembly GCF_949786415.1). Lineage (NCBI taxonomy): Eukaryota > Metazoa > Chordata > Mammalia > Rodentia > Cricetidae > Peromyscus > Peromyscus eremicus. The sequence goes on along the minus strand of NC_081418.1, from coordinate 6,385,298 downwards.
TACAAAATTAACTCACAAAAAATCAGTAGCCCTCCTATATACAAATGACAAACAGACTGAGAAAGAAATCACAGAAAACAACTTTCACAATAGCCCCAAATAATATAAAATATCATGGGATAACTCTAACTAGAATGAAAGACTTGTATGTTGAAAACTTCAAGTCTTTGAGAAAGAAATTGAAAAAGATATCAGAAGATGAAAAGACCTCCCATGCTTGCTCATGGATCAGTAGGGTTAACATAATAAGAATGGTCATTCCACCAAAAATAATCGTCTATAGATTCTATCAATCCCCATCAAAACTGTAACACAATTCTTCACAGATCTGGAAAAGATAATTCTCAATTTCACATGGAAATATAAAAATAAATAAATAAATAAATAAATAAATAAATAAATAAATAAATAAATAAGGATAGCTAAAACAATCCCTAACAATAAAAGAACTGCTGGAAGTCTCACCTTTCCTGATCTTAAGTTATACTATTAAGTGGTAGTGTTGTGGAATAGTACACTGTGTAAATATATGTCGCTATGATTAGTTTAATAAACAAGCTGACTGGCCAATAGCTCAACAGTATAAAGCTAGGCAAGAAAGCCAAACTGAGAATGATGGGATGAGAAAGGGTGGAGTCAGAGGTCACCAACCAGATGAAGAATGAGTAAGACATACAAAAATGGGATAGAGGTAAAAGTCACAAGCCTTGGGGTAGCACATAGATTAATAGAAATGGCTTAAGTTGTAAGAGCTAGTTAGCAATAAGCCTGAGCTACTGGCTGAACATTTATAAATAATAAGTCTCTGTGTAGTAAATTGGAAGCAGTTGCCAGGATGGGGAGCTGATGCTCAGGACAGGAAAACTTCAAACTACAATGTAGCAATAAAAATAGCATTGTATTGGAATAAAAACAGAGATGTTGATTAATGTAATCAAACTGAAGGCCCAGATATAAACCCATACAGCTATGGACTTCTGACGTTTTTATAAAGAAGGCATGGAATAAAACAGCATCTTTAACAAATGGTCCTGGTCTAACTGATATCTACATGTAGAAGAATACAAACATTTTCATATATATCACTCTGCATAAAATTCAACTCCAAATGGATCAAAGACCTCAACATAAAACCAGGTACACTGAACCTGATAGAAAAGAAACTGGGGATTAGGCTTGAACAAGTGGTTCTCAACTTTCCTAATGTTATGACCCTTTCATATTGTTCCACCATGAAATTATTTTTGTTGCTGCTTCATAACTAATTTTGCTACTGTTGTGAATTGTAATGTAGATATCTGTGTTTTCCAGTAGTCTTTGGAAGACCATTGTGACCACTGCCTTGAACTCATTGACACAGGAGAAGGCTTTCTGAACAGAACACTGTTATCACAGGCATTAAGATCAACAATTAATAAATGAGACCTCATTAAACTGAAAAACTTCTGCACTCAAAGGACACCATCACTCAGACAAAGCAAAAATCTACAAAATGGGAAACGATTTTTACCAACTCTGTATCCTATAGAGGCTAATATCCAAAATATATAAAGAACTGAATAAACATGATCTAAAAAAAACCTAAATAATACAATTTAAAAATGGGGAACAGATCTAAACAGAGAATTCTAAATAGAGGAATCTAAAATGCCTGAGAAACACATAAAGAAATGTTCAACATCCTTAGCCATCAGGGAAATGTAAATCAAAACTGCTTTGAAATTCCATCTTACACCTGTCAGAATGGCTAAGATCAATATTACAATTGACAGCTCATGTTGGCAAGAATGTGGAGCAAGGGGAACACTCCTCCATTGATGGTCAGAGTCTTAACATGTAACAGCCACTATAGAAATCAGAATTGCAGTTCCTCAGAAAGATGGGAATTGATCTACTTCAAGATTCATCTATTCCACTCTTGGGCATAAACCCAACGAATGCTTCATTTTACCACAGGGACACTTGATCAACCATGTTCATTGCTGTTCTATTCATAATAGCCAGAATCTGGAAACAACCTAGATGTCCCTCAAAAAAGAATAGATAAAGAAAATGTGGTACATTTATACAATGTAGTATTACTGAGCACCTAAAAATAAATAACATCATAAAATTTGCAGACAAATGGAAAGAACTAAAAAAGAGCATCTTAAGTGAGGTAACCCTGACTCAAAAAGATAAATATGGTATGTATTCAGTTATATCTGGATATTAGTCATTAAGTAAATGATAACCAAACTATAATCAGTATAGAGGGGGCACATAGATCTCTCTGTGAGGGGGAAATAGAATAGAGGTTTTTTGGGGTATGGGATGGAGCTGGGAGAGGGGAGAATCAAGATGGAAGGGCAAGGGAAGATGAGATTGAGGGAGGGAATGAGGGGAGAGGCAGTTATAATTAAAGCACATTTGAGGGATGGTATGGAAAGCTAAAGCAGTGGAATCTTCCTATGATATATTAAGACAATCTTTAAGAAGTCTCAAAATAATAAGGGAGACCAAACTCCAGCTGGCCATCTCTTGTCACCAAACAAAGCTTCCAGTACCAGGACTGGGTTTTTTCCAATTGAGTTTTTGCTGAAAGAGTCCCATGGAAATCCCCAAACAACTCCAGACTGTTGCTCTCTAAAAACTGACAGCAAGGCTCCATTGCTGAAGACAACACCCATACAACTCACTGTATATGGAATGGTCAAGCTGGTACCGACACAGAACTTTTACGCTCATGTTTTAGTGTTTTTGGCATGGAACGGTACTCTGTACACTACCAAAAGAGAAACTTGAATACCAACCCAACCACAAAAACCTTTGATCTACAATATATGCTGCATGCTAGGGCAATTGTGGCACAAATCTTGTGGGAATAATCACCTAATGTTTGATTTGACCAAAGGCCCACTCCAGGAGATGGAACCCGTATCTGGCATTGCTTGGGTTACCAAGAACCAGAGACTAGACAGCCCAGAGACCTAGGGTGAAACCAAATGCTACTTTTCAAAAAGGAATTAACTACAACTCCTAATGACATTCTGCTATACTCATAGATCAGTGCCTTATTCAGTCACCATCAGAGAGGTTTCTTCCTGCAGCAGATGGGAACAGATAAAGAGACACACAGCCAGAAATTTCACAGTGAGATAGACCTTGGAAGAAACAGCTCTAAATGAGATGTCTCCATCAAATCCCTCCCCTCAGAAATCAGGGAACCTCACAGGAAAGGAGGCAGAAGGAGTAGGGAATACTAAAACAAGTGAGCAAAGCTCAGATGAATTCCTATGACTGAAGCAACCATCACAGGGCCTACAAAGGTCTGCATAGGGTCCTCTGCATATATACTATAGCTTTAAGATTAGTCCTTTTATGAGACTCCTGAATGTGTAAATGAGTCAGTCTCTGCTTCTTGTACCTTCTCTTGGGGTTATTTTATTTTATTTTTATTTTTTGGCTTGTCCAGCTTTGTTATGATGAATTTTTGTTTATCTTATTAATTTTATTTTGTTATGTTTTTTAGTTATCTCTTAGAACTCTGCTCTTTTCTAATGAGAGATAGAAAAGGAGTAGATCCTGCTGGGAGAGGAGGGGGAGGAACTGAGAGCTATCGTGGGAGAGGAAACTCTATTCGGATTATATTCTCTAAGAAAAGAATCTGTGTTTAATAAAAGGAAAATTTTTTAAAAGTCGTATTTGTCAAGTCCCACTTGACCTGTTGAATGGTTCTAAAGGGGGGAGTGTGGAATTGGGAAATGATAGCTATAAAATATAGATGTAGATGAAGAAAAAGAGACACAGGGTAGCATCAGACGACTCTGGGTCAGTACCACACACAGACTCTGAGTTTATTACTCACAGTCTTTATAATACCCAAAGCAAGGGGCAAAAAAACCTCCCCCTTTCAAGGACATCATGGTTCAAGGTACAAAGTAAAGTCAAGTGTAAACATCTCCTTAGTACTCAAGGCAGCTGGTGACCACTCCTTGCGGCAAAACATTCTGTAATTAGGCCTTGAGGTATACAACACCTGGTAACCACGCCTTTGGCCAAAACATCCTATTATGCAGGCTTGCAGGGGAAAACAAGCTCAGACTCTCTGACTTTGAGTCAGGATGAAAACAAGCTACGAGCTGGGGTCTCTGTGGGCCCCCACAATATTAGTTTTCAAATCACTTTTTCTTAGTTATATATTTATTAAGGATATAGAATTTATAGCTGCAGAGAGAGAAGGGGAGGCTGGATTGGGAGGATTACCCAGGGAGGGGAAGGGATAAAAGATGCAAGGGAGAAAAAATTGTCAGGGACGATAAACTAAGGAGCATTTGCAGGGTTGTATGGAAACCTACTGCTGTAGAAACTTTTTAAAATATATACATGTATGAAATATATCTAAATGGACTCACCAATAATAATAAAAAAAAAGATGATGTTCCAACTCGATATCATTTGCCACCAAGTGAAACCTCAAGTGCCGGGAAGAGATTACATCTAGTTGAGCCATTGACCAAAGGGATCCGTGGAAATTCCAAACAACACAAGTTATTGCCAAGGCCATTGGCTCCTCTCCACAAACTATGGTAATGCCCTTTGCTGAAGACAACACTTACGTATCACAAAGAGGGACTGCGCTTGTGCCTAACTACAGAGCCTCCATTCCCCACCCCGGAAGTACTGGAAGGTTCTCTGCACACTAGTAGGGAGAAAGGCAATCACCAACCCAGCAGCAAACCTTGAGGTCTACAATCGTGGTGACTTGCCTGCATGTGGCATAAATGTTGGGAAGATAGCCAACCATTCTCTGATTGGAATTAAGGACCGCTCCACAAGATGGAACCCATGCCTGACACTACTTGGGTAGCCAAGAACCTGAGACCAGATTAACGATGGGCTTACGGGAGAAAAACCAAGTGCTGTTCTTCTGCTAAAGGAACATAGCAATAAATTGACTCCTGACAACATCCTGCTGTACCCACAGATCAGTGCCTCACTCCGGTGGCATCAGAGAAGCTTCCTCCTGCAGTAGATGAAATAAAAGAGTGGACTCACAGCTGGACAATGTGCAGAGCATGAGACTTTGGAACAATCAGCCCTAAATGAGTTGTCTTCATGAAATTTTGCTCCTCAGGGCCCAGGGAGTAATGTGGAACAGGAGGGGAAAGGATTGTAAGAGCCAGAAGGAATGGATACCAGCAAGAAAACAGTATTTTCCAGACACAAGGGAGTTGTTTTTTAATGAAGAAAACAATTTCAGATGCAAATAATGCATTTTATTGGGATCATCTTTCACTTTTTACCTTTCTCCCAATCTCATCAACTACCCACTCATTTCTATAAGTTATTTTCTGACATTCATTTTTAAATAGTTTTCTTTATTTCAAGTATTTGCTTATTTTAAAATTTATGTAATTAGTTTATGTAATTTAAAGTTTTTATCTATCTGTCCCATCCTCCTTCAAACTCCTTCTATAACCCCAAACATACTGCTTCTAACTTTATGATGCTTTTGTTTATTGTTTTATTTTTGCATTATCTTCTAAGTCTAGTTATTACTGCCTATATGTGCATGGATATGAAGCATAGGAAACCTACCATGGTCACATCGTCTTAAAGGATAATTCTCCCTTCTCCAGAAACTATCCACTGTCATTAGCTCCTCAGTAAAGGGTGGGACCCAGAGATCATCACCTCATCTATTCCAAAATTTCAGGAGGAAAGCACAGTGGCTGTGAATTCCTGAGTACAAGAGCCGTGCTGTATACAGAGGGCAATATTCCCCACATTTCTCCCAATCCTCCAGCTCTGACTTTCTTTCTTCTTCCTCTTCTACAACGCTAGCTGAGCCATCTAGGTGATAGATATCTCCTTTAGTGCTGAACACCCAGACTCTTATTCTCAGCACTTTGCAGTTATACATCTACCCACTGATGACAGTCCACCGCAAAAGCTCCTCTGACCAGGTTGAGGACAGCCCCGGTCTATGGGTGAAAACGAAAATGTTTAGAAGGAAATTTGACAGCAAGTCATTTAGCAAAACTGCAGTATCAAGCTCTACCATAGGCTTATGGTGTCCTCAGCTCTGAGTTTTGGACAGGGTTAGGAAGCCAGTCATGAAATGCCCTCCTGTTGGATCAGGCTTCGAATTCAATCAGAACGTGATTAATGACCCCACGCCAAGCTAACCACTCTTGCACTAACTAGTGCAGGTTGTTTGGAAGGACAGTATTGCAGCATGTAAGGCTCTGTACTAGGTAAGAAGGTTTTGATGTCTTTTCTCTCCTACAAGTCTACTCAGCACTATGAAATCCTGCAAACAGGAAGGAAATTTCCTAACCATTTTGATGCTGATTTTTTTTTTTTTTTACTATGTCCTACAGCCAAAGCATGTGGCATCTTCAGTAGTGGGGGCTTACCATACAAAATGTTTTAAAATCAGAATAATTGAATTTTACCTTAAAGGGTTTAGAAACCCACTAATTAGATGGTCATTTTATAAATATTTAAGAATGCAAAAAAGGTATTAATTGAAATTGTACCCACTCTGGCTAGCACAAAAATATGAGATCGTCCCTGAATCTTGCTAACATCCTGCATTTGTACATTGGACTAAATTTCTTCTTCAGTTAGATTTCTTTTTCCCCTCCATACATTTTGGTATGTCATATACTTAATCCTAAAATATGGAATGGTTAAAAATGGAAATATCCTTCAAAGGAACAACAACAAGAAGTAATGCTCAATTAAAAAAATAGAGAATAAAATTTGACCTATGCTCTTTCTTCTAATAAAAACAGAAGTTGTTGTTATCCTGTTTGGTTGGCCATCTTTTCAGTTTCTTTCCTTTAAACTATAATTTTCCTTTTTAAAGACCAGAGTGCATAGGTCTACTTCAAGCTTGTGATTCCAACCAGGTCCCCTTTCTTTTTCCCCAACCACCTCCCAGGAAGGGACAGGGCAGCTGATGTGGGAAAGGACACAGAATAGAAAGCTGACAAGCCACACTGAAAGTTAAATTTGAAACATTTCCACTTCCCCACCTAGCTAATACAAAAAAAGGCAAATTCATTTCTGCCATGATGAGGGATGCCTTTTTTATGACACAATAAAATAGAAAATAAACAGTACCCAGTGGATGACTGACAGCTAAATGTTGCAAATGTCTCCAATTTCCCCCAGGACACAAAGCTCCTTGTGATACCAAATTCAGTCTGGGGGTTTTGTGATGAAAGAGGTGTTCTGGCTGCCGAGAATGCATTCTATGATCTTCATCACCTACCTTTTTTCCGTATAAATAGCACACACAGCATGAAGTTAGTATGGGAGAAGCACTGGAAAACGGATAGGGAGAGGATCCAGAGGTGTCATCCGCTTATAGCTTTGCTGTGGTTTTTTTGCTTGCTTGTTTTCTCATTTGCATTTTGTTTCTTCTTTGTTTTGGGTTTTATTAGGAAGCAAATTGTCCATTTTGACTAACGAAAATACTATAGCCAGAAAAACATACAAAAGAGAATCGTGTATCTATATACTATAATTCCATTATGATCAAAGAAAGGCTTTTAACAGTTACATGCTGATTTATCTTAGCTATCCAATGCCTTGCCACTAACACTGACCAGGAGTCATATGTATCCCTCAGGATTTAAAATGGAAGAAAAAAAGAAAGAGAAGAAAAATGAAATGATGACTAGAAAAGACAGATGAAGGTCAAAATTTGATCCACAGTTCAACAAAGTTGGAGATCAAAGTCTTCAATAATTCTTTCAGGTTGGAAATGCCTAGAGGCTATTTGACTGAACTTAACTTTTGATGTACTATGTGAACTCAAAAGCATTGTTCTCTTTTTCTACTAAAATAATCAATACCAAAAACCCAAAGTACATATATTTCAAGAGGTCAAGAATTCCCTACAGTTTAAAAACTAAGTGTGAATGAGTTTTTATTTTAAAAATACAGAACTAGAAAGTATATTCACTGTTCAAGTTATGTACAATAAGCTAGCCCAAGTGCCACTTGACATAAGAGCAGTCTTGAGGATGCCGAATTTGACATGCTTGAAATACTGTCTCCAAGAGCTATCACAGAGGAAGATTAACCTCAGTGTTCTAACAAACTACAAGGAAATGCAGTTCGAAGGCAATGCTTTCATTGATTAAAAATCAAGACAGTGTTACAGATTTTATCCTGAACTATTAGTTTTTCTTCAGAAGAAAAGACTGAATTTTAGAATTTCATTTTAACTTTCTAAACATTCAGAGCGACTTTTAAGTTACTATTTAAATAATTTTGTATGCATTTCTCCTATTCCAGTTTTCAATGTCTCTATGAAATTCTAACACCATTTTTAGTATTCAAAGACAGTAAACTTAAGACCCTAAATATGGTACTGAAGGTGGTTTAGTTAGTACTTAAGAGAGCACAGCATCTCCTATAGCCATGTGGATTGAAGCTCTTATCCATGCTGACTTTCCAGAAGCCAGATGCTTTAGTGAATGGGTTTATGAAATTAATAGAAGGTATCAATGAGAATGAAGTAAGAGAGAGGGCATGGAGAGAGAGAGAAGAGGGGAATAAGTGAGAGACAGGGAGAAAGGGGAAGAAATGAAGAAAAGGAAGGAAGAAAGGAGGGCGCAGGAGGGAGGATAATGAGATAAACACTGGGTTTTGTCATATAAAATCAACACAAGAAACTGGAGCAGACACTGAAATAACAGCTTTCATAGAGAAATGACTGTGAATGCATTATGTAACAAAAATATTCAGAAATTGAAAGTATGCCTCAATTCTTGCTAGGACACGATAAATGAGACATAAAATTAAATGTACACTTGCTTGTCTTGCACCCAGTATTCTTCTTTCTGACTGAACTCCCCACAGGGGTGCTGTGGATAATCACACAGAGCAGCAACTTGCTTCTCCAGAAGCTTGCTGGAAAGCAGTGATGTTTGAGCATTCTTGCAGAGCAAAGCACCAAAAACTACCCAGCCCAGTATGAAAAATGCCTAGAAAATGAGGCAGGATAACATCAACAGATATTAAATTGCCATTATCAAGCTACCAAAATCTTTAACCCACAGGATACGGATCTCCTTCCAAATTCACATAAAGGAATTCCTTTGAGAAAGCTTCTTTAGTTACACGTGATTTGGAATATTTACAACCTAATCACAGTATGTGTTTGAGACCCTAGTCTCAATATTCTATTGTCATCATGGGAAATTCTAGCCCCAAGGCACTGTAGTTCTCTGCCATATAAATATGTTTTCCTTTTTAATAGCATGAGTTAATTGTTCAAAATCATGGCTTATTATATGTGAATATATGTATACCACATGCTTTAATGGTGTTTATCCCTGTACAACCCCTCTATAGGTGCCCCCTCCAGCTGTTCCCCTTCTTCCAAAATAAGTTAAGAATGAGTGTTCTTGCAAAGAGCCTGAGTTTAGCTCCCAGTACATGTCAGATTGCTCACAATTGCCTGTAGCTCCACCTCGAGGGAACCCGAGGTCCGCCGAATTCCACAGCACTTGCACTCAAGTGCACATATCTACACAGAGACACACACAGACATACACTCAGAATTAAAAAGCAAAAATAAATGTGTTAAGCAATGGGAACTATATCTTAAGTAATATTAATAACTCGTAAGCATGACTATCACTATGCTTTCATATATTTAAAATGTGTTTTCCGTCATAGAAATCACAGCAGTTCACCCAGAGCAGCACCAGGTCACTTGAAGCATGTGGCCACAGACAGGGAAAACACACAGTGGCTTGTTTCTTTGTATATTGTCTTTTATTTTTCAGATTCATAATGAAGAGAAACATTTCATAATATATTGACATTTATTAATCATTAATCCTAACTAAAAGAAGAAAATTATCTTCATATTTTATGTGTCCAAGTAAAATCAATAAACTCTTTCAGAATGGGACAGCTTTAACTTGAGTGTATTCAAATTTTCTCTTTGCAAACTCCGTATCTCACAGGAGGTTACCATCTGACACTTCACTCTGTATCTTTAAATATTTGACTTAACATGCTGAAACTCTCACAAATTTTAAGGAATAATTTTTTTCTTATACATGAGTCATCACTGTTTCATAAAATTTATTCACCATCTGGTTGGCTGACTTAATGCCAGGAACAAAGGATTTGATCAGCTTGACCTCTCCCATTCTGTGACCATAACGAAGTCTGAGTTGACATCTTAGCTACACAATGGCTCTTTGACAGATTTGAGCGCTGGCTTTACAGTGATAACTTGTGACATTAACTTAATAACCTTTACAAATTTATTTCGCCTTCATCTGTACGTGTTAAGAGGAAAATCCTTCCATGTTCCAACTTTTATCCTCTCCAACATTCCTCAGAAAACAGAAAATAGCCGGGCGGTGGTGGTGCACTCCTTTAATCCCAGCACTCGGGAGGCAGAGCCAGGTGGATCTCTGTGAGTTTGAGGCCAGCCTGGACTACCAAGTGAGTTCCAGGAAAGGCACAAAGCTACACAGAGAAACCCTGTCTCGAAAAACCAAAAAAAAAAAAAAAAAGAAAACAGAAAATAGATGATGTAAATATAGTACACGTACCAACTCAAACTGTAAAACCTCACGGGCCTCAAATTGTAGCTGCACCTTCGCACGAGACTAATTCTATAGAGGAGCCTTCTTGGCATGGAAGGGATGGATTCCTGTTATTAGACACTCACACATAGTTTGTTAATTTATGTGGCTCACCTGCGAGGTACATGAAATTAAAGTAAAAATTTAGAGAAAAAAAAAAAAAGGATACAGGCCTTGCTCTTAAGGCTAACAAGTTAGAAAAAAGAAAACAGAAACCAAACAAAGAAGAGAAAAAACTGGAAATGAATGATGCATACCTGGATACAATGCCCTGGAGGCCTTTACAGTTTATATAACTTCTTGTACATAAGAAAGAGGATTGGGGCCAGGCGATGATGGCACACTCCTTTAATCCCAGCACTCAGTAGGCAGAAAATGGAATCCTCTGGCAAGAGGATGGCATGTGCCTTTTTAATGTGTCCAGTTTGGGAGACGAGAGGGATAAAGAAAGGGAGAGGGGAAACCGAGAGGGAAAATGAACAAGCCGGCCCCACGAAAGCAGCTCGCTTTGCTCTTGTTTTTTGATTGGTTCGTTGCTTTTTGCTTTTCTGTAATGCAGTACTCAGATTGAACCCTGGCTCTGAAGTCAGCCAGACAAGGGTTCTACCAATGATCTGCATCCTCCACATAAGTAGTCTTAAATCTCACTCCATCCCTCCATCCTAGTTACGTTCCTGTAGACGGTCAAACTCACTGTTCCTGCCTCTGTGTTTATGGAAAATATATTGTGAGGGGCTGTTTTTATCCATTTATAAGAGCAAACTTTCTGGGAATGTTCATGACTCACCTCATTGCCCACAGCATTCAGATTATTCATTCTCTGCTCCAGGATTTCTCTACTAAAGGGAAAGTGACTACCTCCCCTGAAAAAGTTAATGATTTAAGCACATATTTCCTGAATAAAAACATGTGTACATCTATACATAATAAAGATATACCAATCTACAAATATGTATGTTGATATGTATGATATAGACTAGATATAATGGTGAATTTGTGTGAAATCCTGTGAGATTTTGTGTGTTCCAAATAAATGAATATGAGGAATGGCTTCTAAACTCATCAATAATCATTTCACAACATTTCAATGGTATTCCAGTTCTGACAACATTAAATTCTTCCCTTCATATGAAATATTTGACCTCTCTATGGACAGATTCTACATTCATCTTCATAGCATACTGTTCTCTTTATTTACTTTCTAAAATCCCAGTGAATAATGAGAAAGATCTGCTATTACACAAACTATTTTAAAAATAATGACTCTATGGTTTCTGAAAAACCTAATCTTCTAAGATTTTACTGTCCATGAACAGATGTGCAAAACAAAATTTAAGATAGTATCACATAATAAATGTCTGAGTCATCCAGGAAAAAGTCACTGTGGATTTATTTGGGAGTTTTGGGCCTGAAACATCATCTCATTCCTTTGCTTATGCAGACCCTCAGAATCCAGTGTGAGGATTATTCCCAAATGCTAGTTGCCTGTGTTTCCAGACAGTAACTCTGAAATTCAATGGATGGAACGTGTGATAACAGGCTGCTGTATAGTAGCACCAGTTAGCATGGGAATCTATTCCAAAGCCACAGTTGAGAAAAGTGATCACCAAATTTTATTTGCAATGTAATAAAGGGTGTTGTGTGATATTTTGTTTGTTGTTGCTTGGATGGTATCAACAAAACCAGGAGTCAGATACCAGGATAAAATCTGAAAAATTAGAGAAGCAGGGGAACAGCCACCAGTGACTTCCCACCTCTTCTGTTCCTCTAACCAAATGGGCCAAGATTGTGTCTCAGCCACCTTACCACTTCCTGTCCCAGTCTTCCAAAACTCTAGGGTTAACTAGTGGCTAGCTCCACCCTCTGATTTCAAGCAAGCTTTATATGTCAGAATACAAAATGTCACACAACAAAAGGGTTAAATCTGATTCATCAAAAATTGTTGGCAAAATGACATTATCACTAAAAATGGCACAATTTAAAATTTAAAATCAGAAATGCTCTAATTTTAAAATTAATATTAGAACTCATAAACAAAAAACATTTGGAAAATTAATCATTATAGTTTGGCTATGAACAGTATGTATAAATGTTAAGTTTTATACTTAGAATTGAAATTAATGTAGATCTAAATTAAGTACAAAATTTATGCGTTTTTTGTTCTTTCATATCATTGTAAGGAAGAGGTAAATATAACTGTAGTTCCTGTTCATGTCTTTGAGTAATTCATTGCTTATCAAAAATGTTAGTGAAATTGTTCCTTTCACTGATGAGGCCCTAATACCAAATACACCTTAAAGTACTGGGCCTGACTGGTCTTTCCCTTGAACTTGCAGTATTCATCGTTACCTATATTGTGCATGCTCCACAAGTATTATATATAACAACTTTGATTTTTTTATAATACAAGGGTTTGGAGGTGAAATGGAACTTGTTATATATACATATTTTTCTGTTGAGTTCACATGGAGACAAAGATGGGATATGCAGATTTGTAAGTTATGTGGAGCTGACTGCCAAGTAGCAACATCCTTCTCCAGCCTCGCAGGAATTAAACACAGAGGTAGAAACACAGCCACAGCGATATGTAATCCATCTGTATAGCAAGAGCCAATACAGAAAATGTTGGTATGTACTCTGTTAACAACATTAATCTTTTGTCTGTTTTCTGAAGGGAGTTTGGTGGAACATTAAGCAGCACTAGTTAACAGCATAAGCCTATCAAGACAATGCCTTTTCAGAAACCCATTCTAACACCTGGAAATACTCCCGACGGGACTAGGATGGCTTTTAATTGAAAACATTTTAACTTAATACTTAGTTAAACTTCACCTCTGCTCAGAACACACTTCCTGTCTTTCATGTGCTAAACCCTGCACTTTGAAAGCATCCCCTCTGGGAAGGACCCCGGGCTGCATACCTGCCCATCTTCACGTTTGTATTTTCTGTGCTCTATACACAGTTCCTTGATAACTCCAGTAACTAGGAATGTCCTCACTATGTATTCTGCAATATGATATTGAGGAGGTCAGCTCACCTCCTTATGTTTCTGCTTTCTCATTTGCTAACAGGAGATAGTAATAATTGACCTTCATGAGTGTTGGTAAACTCAAAGAGAAGAAAAGACTTCTAGCCAGGTAAATGAAAGAGTTCACTAAACAATGGACATTGCTTTTATCTGCTTATTTCTACCCTTTTCTCCCAATTTAAAAGCCCTTGGAGTGGTAGCTGACTTGATCTCTAAACTTCTAGCCACTTTCCCAGACCTTATTGAACACTCTCTTCTCTGACCCTTGGCACCATTTAGAAATTAATCACTCATAATTTCAAAGGTTTGAACACTGATAACTGTAAACGCTAGGAAACAAATCATAACCCCCTGTAGATAAAGATTCTAAAATCATGTGGTGGGTGTCTTTTGCCTTTGACTACAGCATTCTGGAGCCAGACAATCAGACTGTGTCAGAATGTGTCAAGGGAAAGCAAAAGGCACCTTACAAAATAGTTGTCTACACTAGTGTTGACTCATCTTAAAAACAAAAGGTTTTTTTCCCTAACACATGACATACATGGACCTTTATGTTGCTACCCTATGGATAAACTTTATTAAACAATACTGGCCCAAGATATCAGTTGCTACTCTTCACAAACTCTAACATTGTGTTGTTGGAACACTCTAGTCTTTGAAGAAGTGTTGAAATTAGGGGTCATGATTGTAGAAGATTAGTGTAGATAATGCTGTGTGGGCTCTAAATGCCATGTAATCTTATAATAGGAAAATAGGAACCTGTAGGTAGATTTAACACACACCTTTGAAGAAGGTCATGTGCATAGAAATGTAAAGGTTGAGATAATATGGTCACAAGCCAAGGGATGTTGGCATCCCCTGGAAGCTGAAAGAAGCAAAGAACAAATCCCCCCTATTTCCCTGACAGAAAGTGTTGCCTGGTCAATTGCTTTGTTTGAGCTCAGGGGTTTTGATATTCGATTTCTGGCTTCTAGAACTGGAGAGCAATAGATATCTGATGTGTTAAACCATCTGCCTCTGCAATTCATTACAGTGGCCATAGAAAACTACTGTGTAGACTACATTTTTCAGTCTCATTGATTTTACACATGGTGATGTGAAAGTGTCCCTGTGGGTGTCATGCAGGCAGGGAAATGGACTGTGAAGAGGTGAGAAAGAAAACTCAGTTTAACCTGACTTAGGCTGGATCAAACTTCTAGAGAGTCTGGCACCATGCAGTTGATTGACAGCATACTTAGGCACAATAAAATTTGGGGGAAAGTTTCCAGGCAACAATCATTCCAATTCCAGGTGCACAATAAAGCATAATGCATGATTACATAGAAACTCCTTTGCAAAGTACACCTGACCTTGAAGGTGGGTTCTATAGCTAAAAGGCCTAGAATCTAGTGTGGTCTCTGACTGAGATAGCATAGAGGTCAGCAGGCCATAACACACATGTAACAGCTCCCCTCCCCTAAAGATGGGTTCTATTGACTGGGAGCTACAGATAAAGGTCTAGGGAGAAACAGTCTGGGATAAAGATTCTGGTGGGGAGGGGAGATCTGGCTCTACAGATACCAAAAGGTCACCAAGTTTAGCAATACCCACTCTCAGGCTTCTGGGCAGAAAACAGGTATTTCCTCCATTGAGGAGACATCCCTGAGTGATTATGCTGGTTTCCCTAGTGATCTGTTGATACAAGGACCTTTATGGCCCCAACAATCATGTAACTTCCTTTGCCCATGAAACATGAAGCAAGCATTGTGGATTCTAACACGTTCAAGCAGAATTGTCATGCGCTTGCCTTTAAAGGATTATTCTGGTTCCTTAGAACATATCCCAGATAAGGACTCATCTACTTGCCTCAGGGCAATGAGAAACAGATACAAACTCAATGAAGTATAGTCAAGCCCAGTCATATCAAACAAGTCAAGATTAAATGAATCCAGTGGAACTGAAACTAACTTGCAGTCCCCAGGGAGTGTGAATAAGAAATTACTGGTTTTGATGACTCATGAAACAAAAAGCCAGTGCCAGGTGTACAACAATCCCCTTAATGTTGTTGGTCAGAGTTCCAAAACACCCTCTCCTGAAACTATACAGGCTGTTAGCAAAGCTCTTAGAGACCCACCGGAACTTGATGGTAAGAACCTATTCATGAAAATACCATGCAGTTTGATGTGGACAAACCCAGCTGGTACTGGCGTGGAAGCTTCCTCCTTTCTGGCTAGTTCTTATAGTGGCAAGAGACTCTATGGAGGCAATCATATCCCCCTGTGTTTCTTGAGATCTAAAGTAATGACAGACCTGGTAAAATATTCTATTAATACAGTAACAGCATGGATGCTATGGGGGGACTTACAGCTTTCTGGTAGGATTTAAGGAACATTCCACAGGATAGAACTCATGCCTGTTATTCTAAATCTGACCAAAAATCTGTAGCTGATTTTGTCATAGGATCTAGATTACAACCTACTACTTCCATTTTGGGCATAGCATCAAACTGCCTTCTAACTATTCATACTTATTCACATAGACTAGTGCAGCTCACCCCTCAACAAAGAAGCTTTCCATTGCAATGGAGCTGTGAACACAGACTCACAACTAATCAGAGTGCAGCGAATAAGTGACTGTGGAATTGCTCAGTTAAAACACGACATCTTTATCACGTCCTTTCCACACGGCTCAGGAAACATCTTAGAAGAGGGAGCAGAAAGATTATAAGAACCAGAGGTTGAGACAACAGGTACAAAACATTGTCTTCTAGGCATGACAAAGATGCTGTACTCACAGCAGCTGCGGTTGTCTGTACGAGACCTTCACAAGATCACACCAATCAACATTTCTATGTCATGTCATACTAGTGACTACTTTTTGATGGGTAGCAGACACATATGACCATATCCCTTAAAATTAACATGTTCATAGACTTCTCCCTATTTATCATCATCTCCGTAATTATTTTTCTACTGTTAACCACTGCTGTTCTGTTTATAAACTCCCTTAGAGTATTTCTCCCCATTGACCACAAGGTTAGCCTCCAAAACCTTCATTGAAATTTCACTGGTCAAAGCTGCTGGAGCTCATTCTGCTCAGAACCTTCTAAGATGGACAGCTCAGGTACTATAGTCCTCTCACAGGGACGGCTGAGTTTGTCCACAGTCAGCTCCTCATTCCTTTCTTCGAGTCAAGTGCCCTCCAACTCCCACAGGTATGGTTTACCACCTGTCTACGAAAGCATCACTTTTCCCAAGTTTAAGTCTGTGAACAGATGTTTTTGGGGAGCACTTGCCATAAAAACAACAGCAAAACGTTGCCATCTGAGGCAACAAAGTCCAGGACTGCACCACACAAAAGTGCAAACCTCAGTTAATTCAAATTTGATTTTCTGATGAAAACTGTTCAGCACATGTCCTGCATAATCACAATAGCAGTAGTAGTGGCACTGAATTAAAAACTCTCTAGGAACAAAAGAGTCAAATACCACTTGAGGTAGCTTTTCCCACACACGTATGCATGTATGTATATTTGCATTTATACATTTGCATAAAGTACTGCATTTTTTAAATTGAGATTTTGAAGTTTTGAGGAAATTTGCCTATGAAGAAAGTTCAGTTTTACCACATAGGTCAACCTGAGTTCAAATTAAACATAAAACCTAGAGCACATGACAATAGGGGTTATAGTAACAAAAATGAGTAGTTTATATTGAACTGTTGGTCAGTGTTAACCTTCAGCCACTTATCAATGTCCAGTTTTGCATTATGGAAGCACATATTGTGTCCTTAAATGATATTGAATTAAGAGAGTCATTAGACAGAATGATAGTTCACACAGAGTACCCCTGGGGAGCTTCATGAGATTAGAGGATGGACTCATCATTGTATTTCTGCTCTCAATTCAGTAGCACGTTCACAGTGTAAAATCACTGACAGAAACTAGAGTCCCTGAGAAGCCAGCCTAGGAGTGCTGCATAATAATAGGTCCTTGGAAGCCAAGGTGGAAACAGGTGGTCACGACAAGTTTCAACTTTTCCTCTGTAGTCCTACAAGAAAAACATGCTCTGGCAGACAGGGCCTTGGAGGATGGGCTGTGGGTATCAGATTATAACCTTAAACAGTGAAAGGGTTCAACAAAACATTTCAGATCAGACAAAACACCCCTGTGGTGGAACAAATAATATTAGTGGTATTATTCTGTATTATATCTTGCCCTGTGCAAGGATAGGGTATAGACAGAGTTTCTCTGTGTCTCAGCAGCTGCTCCCCAAATAACCATACAGAGACGTATTGTTAATTATAAATGCTTGGCCAATAACTTTGGCTTGTCTCCAGCCAGCTCTTACAACTTAAATTAACCCATTTCTA
Organism: Peromyscus eremicus; assembly: GCF_949786415.1. Classification (NCBI taxonomy): domain Eukaryota; kingdom Metazoa; phylum Chordata; class Mammalia; order Rodentia; family Cricetidae; genus Peromyscus; species Peromyscus eremicus. The sequence goes on along the minus strand of NC_081418.1, from coordinate 6,367,311 downwards.
TTAATCTATGTGCTGCCCTTCTTACCAGCATTCTCCCTGCCCTGAAAATCCTGCCTAGTTATTGGCCAATCAGCTTTTTATTAACAATGAGAGCAACACATCTTCACAGCGTAGAGAAGGATCATTCCACACCACTAAGGATATTGTTTAAAAAGCATTGAAGATTATATGAGTTTTTGAATTTTATATATTAGGAACTTGCTTGGCATATGAATACCCATCTAATTGGCTTGCCCTTCTAACCTAATCTGTATCTGTGATGACCACCTTTAAACAGTCCAGGACACCAGATAGAGTTTATTAACTCAAGGAAAACAATAGTATGTGGGATACAACTGTCAAACACAATACAGAGTGGAGAGGGGACCATTTGACAGAAGCCAAGGCTCTTCCCAGCTGGCACTTGTTGGCTGATTTTCCAGCCTAACCAGCCTCATCAGTCAACTTCCAAAAACTTGTGAGTTGACAGAAACAGCCAGCTGCCTGGACAATCATCTGAGGTTTCTCCGCAGTGTTGGGGCATCATCTTCAGCCTATAGGCTTAGCGTATCTGACAGACTCATTTGTGAAGTAGAATGTACACAAGGTCAACAGTTCAACCTCACATTGGGTGAGAGCAGTCTATATACCAGAAATACCTGAATTCCACTAGTGTCATGTCAGGCTTCAGGAGTTGTTCTATGTAAAGGCAACAACTCGCTTCATTAATGCATTCATTTGTGACATGAATATGGACAGGAATGACTCAAATACTTTTACTGTGAGAGACCAGCTCCCATTTTTCCACCCAGGGTACTCTTGAGTGAGATAAGAGATTTAGATAGAAATATAGAGGGGAAAGAGACAGATAGACACAGGATAGCCTCGGAGCCTGGATCATTATCCATCAGCCCCTTCTGTCTCTTTTAAATGGAGTTTCTAAAGGAATGCCAAGGGGTGGAGCAAAAGAACATCCCCCAGCACAGCCAAGTGCAGACCCTTCCAAACACCTGGTAACTACGCACGTGGTCAAGCAATCCTCTAATGCAGCCCTGCTGGGTAAATTAAGCTCAGATCTCACTAGGAACCTTTGTGGGCCTCCACACTTTACAAATATATTTTTATGGCAATGTCCCTAACACTCAGTGTAGATTGTTCTGAGTTCCCCTGTTCTACTTCCTGATGTTCTTAGGTTCTGTCTTTTAGAGCAACATGTGGAAGTGTAATCATGGCTAGTTATGTATCCTGTGATTTTTTTTTTTTAAGACAGGGTTTCCTTGTGTAGCTTTGGAGTCAGTCCTGGAACTCACTCTGTAGACCAGGCTGGCCTCGAACTCAAAGAGATCTGCCTGCCTCCGCCTCCCAAGTGCTGGGATCAAAGGCATGTGCCAGCACCGCCCAGCTCCTGTGAAGTTTTAAAGTCTGTCTGCTCCCTAAGTGTGTTTTAATAAGGTGTAAGGTATCCTGTATTCCAGTCTTATTTCTGGGGGTGGGAGCTGACTTATATCAAGAGCAATGGAAGCCTCTTACTTTCTTGGTAATACAAGTGGGATATTGACATCTCTGTCCCTCCAGCTCAACTGAGGAACCTGCCTGACTCCATTTTGAAGGCAGGAGCCATTATGCTGTATTTTTAAAAATAAGTGTCTGTTTACTGTGAGAATTGCTTTGCTCTCTGTCTCCTGGAACTTGACGTCACTAACCCATGACATCATTTGTTTTTGAGAATACCCTTACCCTTCCTGGCCCTCCCTAATCACATGGTGAGGTTTTTTTTTTTGTTTTTTGATCTTTTGTTTTTTCTTTCTTATTGCCCTCTTGTCTCCCTTCTGTAAAACTACTTGTGATTTTACTTCTTAAAAGGGGCACAAGAGATGGATTCAGGGCTGCTCTCTTTAACCCTGCAAGGAGGCAGTCACTGGACAGCTTTTGAGTGCACCTCAATAAAAGCCAAGTTTGCTTCCAATTTGGCTCATATTGCGGTAGTGGTCTTAGTCTCACCATTGGAATTAACACAACACCAGTGGGGATGAATTTTCTAGGCCAATGCACCCTATCTCCACTCTACAAAATAAACCATGAACATTTTCTTCCTCTAATGGAGGGCTCATCAGAAAAAGAAAAAAAAAATCTGTCCTGATTCTAAAACATGACTCTTACCTTTTATTTTTGGAATCACTCCAGAACCTGAGATGAAACTGAACCTGTGGCTGGAATAAAGTGTCCGCAGATGTGAGGGCTGGAGGCTTGAAGGGGCAAGCAGCCAGGCTGGCCATGAAGTTAATGATGCTAGGAATAGATTTTTCCAGTGTAAAATCTTAATTGCTATGGATATCCTTTCAAATAACTGTATGGAAATGTTGTACAACTTTGTACTATGCTTATAAGAGAGAGAAAATGTAAATAAATGTAATATGAAAAGAACATTATAGGTAAAGGTTTAAAGGTGCTAAGCTGATCCTTATGGCACCTATGATGGTGACAGTGTGATTTTTGTCCATACCCTGCAGCTTTGCAAGTGATGGATTCTTCTACCACACCCCTCTGCACCTACCTCTTCAGGACACGGTCTCTCAACTGGACATTTAACTTACATTTGTCAGATTCTCATATACTAGAAATTATTCTTTCCTTTATAATTTTTTTTTAAATTTTTATTTTGCAATACAATTCAGTTCTACATATCAGCCACAGATTCCCTTGTTCTCCCCCCTCCCGCCCCCCTCACCTTCCCACTTTCCTTTATAATTTTTAAATTACTTATTTGTAAACATTCGAAGTAAGTGGTTTTTAAATCTTGCTTGGTGAGACTATTGAATATTATGTGTAGATTCAGAAAAGAAATTTCCAAACTGTGCATTTTAATGATACTAAAGACTTCAAAATCCCCAAACCTTATTCTTTATTATGGCTTACATTTTGCCTTTGTACATGAAGCAAAGACAGATATTTGTATATAGTTATTTGTGCTACCTCACTTGTGGCATTTGTAGAGTATAGAAATTTTACAGGTTTTTGTAACATATACTAAGTCACTAGCAATAAACTAAAAAATATTTGTTATTTTTTTATTTGCTTGACATGTAGCCCAGGCTAGCTTCCCACTTGAGATCTCTTTGCCTTTAGCCTCCTAAGCACTCTTATTATACACAGGTGTCACCAAGCCTGCTTTATAATCATTTTATTTAAATATTTAATTTATTTGTTCTACACACTTTACATCAGCTGTGCCTCAAATTTAGCTTTGGTTAGTTTAAATGATTTGCACAAAAACTAGTAGGTAAGAAATATCACGATTAGAATTCCAAGACTGAGCTTCTAAGAGGCCAGCCACATATACAGCAAAACCATTCGTAAAGCTTCCCAACTCACGGCAATGAGTTAGACTTCTTCTCAGGTAAAGCAGAAGACACGGAGGAAGGAGATGGATAGAAATAGCGTGAATGTTCTCCCACCCTTACATGTCACATGACTTCTGTTTTGAATGAATTAGCATAGTGTACCTTCTGATTCACACATACTCCGGGAGTGTCTGTGTCCTCTGTGTGCTTGGAAATATGAAATGCCATTAGACAAAAAAGCAAAAATTTTAAATAGAAAATTTAGGAATAAGAGAATATAATGTTTTTTAAATATGTCAAATTGTATTCACCATTCTCCTAATTAAGGATATATGAAGTATAGGTGTAATGAGCTACAAGTATTTAGACATCAGATTTCAGAGGCCAAAATTTTTCTGTTAAAGCATTGTTAAGAATGGTGAGAAACTGGGACACTGGCATTATATATTACAAGAAACTCAATAATTGTCAACATACAAAAATGCTTATTACTAGAATAAATGGTTCTTCCATACATTTATTCCATAATATATAAAGACATGTATATAAATATGTACTAAAATATTATCTTTTTATTTGTAATTTTTAATTAAAATATAATTACATCATCCTTCCTCCCTCTTCCCACTCTCTCTCCCTCCACCTTGATCCCTCTCAAATTCATACCTTCTTTTCCCTTAAAAAACTGTTATACATATATAAATTACTGTTGTTATACATATATAAAGACGTAAATATACAAATACAATGACTGAGTCTGCTTAGTGTTGCTTGTATGTATAAGTTTTCAGGCCGAATATTTTGTATTGGGTAATCAACTAGGTGACCCGTTCCTGAGAAAGCTAATTCTCCCTCTCTTAGAAGGTGTTAATTGCTTATAAATCTTCATCGAGGTAGGGCCATGTGGGATATCCCCTTCCACATTAGCGTATTTCGGGGGTTTTCACTGGCCAGGTCTTATTGCAACACCCATAGTGTTGAGGTTTTATGGGTGTATCTTCCCTGTCATTTCTGGGAGGCACAATCTCACAGCCAACTCCCCAGCCTTCTGCCTTTTAAAATATTTGTACCCCTTCTTCCATGACATTCGCTGTCACATTTGCTGTGTGGGGACTGTATTGTAGACATATTAGTTTCAGGCAGGGCACACCACAGTTAGCTTGTTCTACACATTTCAAGCAGTACCTGCTCTCTGTAATCATCTCTCCCTGCTGTAAAGGGAAGCTTCTTCGGTGCAGGCCAAGAGCTACACTCAACTGTGGATATCAAGATAACTATTAAGAATTCAGTTGGGAGATCTATTGGCTTTGTAAAGTTGTAGTAGTCGGTTCTCTTGTAAAATCCATAACCTCACTGGTCACATGAAGTAGGCTGGGGTTACAGTGACAGGCATGGTTGCTTTCCTAGTAAGTGGGCTTTAAGTCAAATGAAGCAGATATTGTTTGTCACCAAGATATGCGTCAGTGTTGCAGCTTTGGGGTGTCTTGTCATACCAGCTGTCATTGTGGTTCATAGGCATCACGGCTGGGGAGGACTACTATTTCCTTTTCTCCCTTGGCCACATGCACAGACACCCTCTGTTACTCTGAAAACCAGTCCTCAGGGAGGAGGCTCAATTCAGGTCCACATGGATTTTTCTGAGTCCCACATCCAAAGTCTGGGGGATCTCCAGCATTTCAGTAGCAGAAGGGGAAATGAGCAAATAGTTCTATTTCTATAACCAGATGACCAAAATAACATGGTATGTGCGTAAAATAAAACACCATAGAAAGTTGCATTTATATGTATGTGATGGACATATGTGAAGTGAAAGATCTATCTTAGAGATTCTTAAATGAGACGACAAAGAATTGCTCAAGTCAGTGTTATTACACATGCATGCACAGAATGTTCCAGATACATGTTTAATAATCTTTCTAAATATTGCCAGTAAACATGGAGAAGGGACTAAAATCAGTGCTGAGAAAATATATTTCCTTTCTCATGATCTTGCCTTTCATTGTACATATCAATGTATTTTAATATCATTACTAAGATATTTTATAATAAACTAACATTTATCGATGGTAGTGGGCAGGGATCTAAGATGCCTCCAATCTTCCAGCATAACTGATGGCTTTGAGACAAGTGAGGCTCCCCAAACATGCCTGTGATTACATTTCATTATAAGGTAAAGGTGAAGAGATTTTTGCAGACATAATCAAAGCGACTAATCACTTGCCTTTAAGTTAATCAAAAGTGTTATTTCCTGTGTAGGTCTGACCTAATCAAGAAAGCCCTTTAAAATGTAGCCTAGAAGTCATAAGGATTTTCCTGTCTGCCTTGATAAAGCCTATATTGTGAAAGGGGTATGTGTAGTGGGATGTTGGGGCAAGTCTTACTTGCTGAACGTGATTCTTGGCTGACACAGTGATTATGCCCTTGGGAGACTCTAAGTGGAAGATACCATCAAGATGTGCCTGAATTCTTGAACCATGAAAAACCATAAAAGAAAATTGTTGTTGTATTTAATTGTGAGGTCTGTGTTACTTTTAAAACAATTATAGAAAAATATATAAACAAGTGGGTTTAATTACAAGATGATAAAGAAGGTTGCATGTAGTTGAAGAGCAGTGACAACTGAATTGCATAAATCCTGTTCTCTTGAGGTAACTCTTTTCCTGAGAGTAAAGAAACCACAACAGTTCATGTGTTTCCATTCATTTGGCTATTTGTCCCTGTGCTTTATCCAACCTTGGTCTCAACAATTCTCGCTCATATAAACCCTCCTCTTTCTCACTAATTGGACTCCCAGAGCTCCACCCGGGGCCTAGCCGTGGATCTCTGCATCCAGTTCCCTCAGTCATTGGATGGGGTTTCTAGCACAACAATTAGGGTGTTTGGCCATCCCATCACCAGAGTAGGTCAGTTCAGGCTGTCTCTCGACCATTGCCAGCAGTCTGTTGTGGGGGTATCTTTGTGGATTTCTGTGGGCCTCTCTAGCACTTTGCTTCTTCCTATTCTCATGTGGTCTTCATTTACCATGGTCTCCTATTCCTTGTTCTCCCTCTCTGTTCTTGATCCAGCTGGGATCTCCCACTCCTCCAAGCTCTCTTTCCCTCAACCCTCACCCTTCATTACCCCCACTCATGTCCAGATTGTTCATGTAGATCTCATCCATTTCTCTGTCATTGGGTGATCCCCGGGTCTTTCTTGGGGTCCTGTTTTCCAGGTAGCCTCCTTGGTGATGTGAGTAGCAGTCCAGTCATCCTTGTTCCACATCTAGTATCCTCCTATGAGTGAGTGCATACCATGTTTGTCTTTCTGAGTCTGGGTTACCTCACTCAGGATGATTTTTTCTAGATCCATCCATTTGCCTGCAAACCTCATGGTGTCATTGTTTTTCTCTGCTGAGTAGTATTCCACTGTGTATATGTACCACATTTTGTTTATCCATTCTTCAGTTGAAGGGCATCTAGGTTGTTTCCATGTTCTGGCTATTACAAATAATGCTGATATGAACATAGCTGAACAAGTGCTCTAGTGGTATGATTGAGCATTCCTTGGGTATATGCCCAAGAGTGGTATAGCTGGATCTTGGGGGAGATGGATTCTCAATTTTCTAAGAAAGTGCCATATTGATTTCCAAAGTGGTTGTACAAGCTTGCATTCCCACCAACAGTGGAGGAGAGTTCCCCTAGCTCCACATCCTCTCCAGCATAAGGTGTCTTCAGTGTTTTTGATCTTAGCCACTCTGACAGGCATAAGGCAGTATCTCAGAATTGTTTTGATTTGCATTTCCCTGATGATTAGGGATGTTGAACAATTCCTCAAATGTCTTTCAGCCATTTGAGTTTCCTCTGTTGAGAATTCTCTGTTTAGTTCTATAGCCCATTTCTTAATTGGACTGTTGGGCATTTTGATGTCTAATTTCTTGAGTTCTTTATATATTCTGGATATCAGTTCTCTGTCAGATGTGGGGTTGGTGAAAACCTTTTCCCAATGGCTAAGGGGTCCCCAATTGGATCAGGCCCTCTGAATGGGTGAGCCAGTTGATTGTCTTGATCTGTTTGGGAGGCATTCAGGCAGTAGGACCGGGTCCTGTGCTCATTGCATGAGTTGGCTCTTTGAAACCTGGGGCCTATGCAGGTTCGCTTGGCTCGGCCTGGGAGGAGGGGACTGGACCTGCCTGGACTGAGTCTACCAGGTTGATCTCAGTCTGAGAGGGAGGCTTTGCCCTGGAGGAGGTGGGAATGGAGAGTGGGCTGAGGGGAAGGTGGGGGCGCAGGAGGGGGGAGAACAAGGGAATCTGTGGCTGATATGTAGAACTGAATTGTATTGCAAAATAAAAAAAATCCACTGGTAAAGCTCAAAAAAAAAAAGAAAGAAAAAAAGAAAGAAAGTGAAAAGGAAAAAAAAAAAAAGAAACCGCAACAGTATCTGTGAAGCTAGGGTGTGTGGGGGGCCTCGAGGGCTCAATCTTGTCCTGTGTATTCCAAAGAGGAAAACGACATTAGCCCCTGAAAACACTCACATTTATCTAGTCTGGATGGTTCTTACAGCAGCATATACTTCCCTTTGAGAGCAATCTGCATTGGAGAAGGAAGAAGAAGGATAGGTGTCAGGCTTACTTTAATCATAGGTCATGGCCTGGGAAAACAAAAAGAATCATTATGAGTTATGACAGCTGTGAAAATGAAGTATAGATCGAAGACTACAAAACAGTAGTTATTAACTTACATATTCATCACATGATAAACTTTCAAAAGCATAGTTTTCTCAGCTTCCAATAGGCTCCATAAGTCTGATAAAGTCTGTCAATAACAATGTATGGGAACCAGCATTTTAAACATCACTGTTATTTTATTTTGATGAGTGGAGATAAAGGAATAATCCTGGGACACAAAATTATACAGTGTCCTGGAAGAGCAATAACCTCTTCCCACAGCTATTGCCGAAGATCTTTCAGTACAGAGACACCCAAGCTGGCCTGGTCCTGATGAAATTAGGTTGGACATGACTATGTCTGTCCCTAAGCATGTCTTCAGGTGTTGGTGAGGCATGCCCTACAAAATGGGCCACTGTTCTTTTATAATGCAATAGAGAATTGAACAAAAAACAAATATATTCCTAAAACACTTGGAAAAGGAGATTAATGTGGGTTTAATCTATTGGGAATAATTAATTAATTAATGGTGTCTAAGGAAATCCCATATGGAATATATATCATGTGAGTGTGAGTGTGTGTGTGTGTGTGTGTGTGTGTAAAATAAATATAACCTCTGGCTCCCCCAGATTGAATCCCTCAGCTTTGTCCCCAGATCTTCAAGAGAATACCTGTGGCAGCCTTCCTTGTCTACCTGTCTCCATCTCCTGTGGCTCCCACATATGATCCACTTCTAACCTTCCTCACCCCACTCACAGCCTTGTGTCAGCCCCCTAATCTTAGGAGGCAATCCCTGCAAACGCAAGGGCCACTCCTCTCAGATCAACACATAGGCTGATGTAGGACCCACACCTCTCCTTCTGCTCCTCCAGATCCAAACCCCTACTCTCACCCCCAGCTCCACAGCAGAAAACCTGCTGTGGTCTCCTTTGTTCTCCGACCCCATTCCTAATGAATCTGGATGATCTTCTCCAAACTTCTTTCCTAAAAACCATCCTATTATCCCAACCTACAAAACCAACAGGAATAACCAGGGAGCACATCAGCTGAATAGGCCAGGGAAACAGGTCCCCTGAAAATTTCCTACCAGGCAGCACGTGGCCACCACACTCTCTGAAAGTCCAGGGAGGAAGCAGAAACCAAGGAACAAAACTTTCACCTAATGGAGAGAAAACCAGATGTCATCACCCAGACCTCTAATCATCCCAATCCCAGATGCCTAGATGCCAGCATAAAACTACAGTCAATAACAGTCAGTACAATATGACTCCAATGGAGCCCAGTAACCCTACCAGAGTAGGCACTAAATATTACAACATAGCTAAAGCCCAAGCAAAAAAAAAAAAAAAAAAAAAAAAAAACCTTAAAACAACCTATATGAAGATAAGAGAGACCCTTAAAGAGGAAAGTAATAAACCTCTTATACAAACCCAGAAAAACACAAACAGTGCAAGGAAATGAAAAAAAATTAACTGTTCAGGACCTGAAGGTTGAAGTAGAATTGATGAAGAAAACTCAGAGAGAGTTTCTGGAAATGAAACATGTGGTAATTTGAACAAGAACTACAGAGATAAGCTTCACTGACAGAATAAAAGAGATGGAAGAATCTCAGGCATTGAAGATATAATAGAAGAAATGAATATATCAGTCAAAGAGAATGTTAAATCTAAAAATTTCCTGACAAAAATCATTCAGAAAATCTGAGATATTATGAAAAGACCAAATTTAAGAATAATAGGAATAGAGGAAAGAGAAGACACCCAGGTCAAAGACACAGAAAATATATTCAACAAAAGCATAGAAGGAAATTCCATTAATTGTTAAAAGGATGTTTGTTATGGCACAAGAGCCATAAAAAATACTGAATAGACTAAACAAGAAAAGAAGGTTCCCCATGACATACAATAATCAAAACACTAAATGTACAGAACAAAGAAAGAATATTAAAAGCCTCAAGAGAAAAGAAGTAATATATAAAGGCAGATCTATTAGAATAACACATGACTTCTCAATGGAGACTCTAAAATCCAGAAAGTCATGGGCAGATGCTCTACAAACTCAGAGCACAGATGCCAAAACAGAGTACTATACCCAGAAAAACTTTCAGTCACAATAAATGGAGAAATTAAAACAACTCATGATAAAACCAAATTTCAAGCAAAATCTTTCTACAAATCCAGACTCAAACAAGTTGTTTGAAAAAAAAACTCCAACCTAAAGAGATTATTTACAACCATGAAAACACAGGGACTCAATAATCTCAGAGCAGCAAAATCAAAGAAAGGGAATCACACATATATACACAAACACACAAATACATGACACCAATAAAATAGCAGGAATCAACAATCACTGATCATTGATATCTGGCAATATCAATAGTCTCAATCCTCCAATAAAAAGACAAAGACTAACAGAATGGATCAAAAAATAGGACTATCCTTTTTCTGCATCCAAGAAACACACCTCAACATCAAGGTTAGACATTACCTCATGGTAAAGGGTTAAAAAAAGATATCTTAAACAAGTAGACATAATAAACTAATTGGTGTAGCCATTTTAATATCTAACAAAGTAGGCTTCCAACCAAAGCTAATCAGAAGAAATAGAGAAGGACACTACATTCTAAACAAAAGAAAAATCTACCAATGCAGTAATGGGAGAAACCTATGGATTCTGCGTTAAGAGCAAAGCAATTTATTTGTGAAAGAAAACTCACAAGACCGAATAGAGGAATTTGTCACAGGATCCTGGACAATCCCACGCTGTTCTTCCACCCAAGATCTGCCTGGTCTGTCCCAGAATCCAAAACCATGAGGGAGCAAAGAGAGAGAGCATACATGCATCCCAGGTCTTTAGGGTCCCCTCCTCCAGCAGCCATGCCCTAGAAGCTTGTACTTCAAGGTCATAGGCAGGTATAATAGTTACCTGTTACCTTACTAGGGTCAATGCTTCAAGTTCATAGCTAGAACAACTACCCACTACATCTCCTCCTTTTGTCTAAATAAGATAGTTCTAACCTAACACAAAACTATGTACAATAGGAATGATTAACTATTGTCCAGGAGAAATAAAGGGTAATGACCTAAACAAAATGGAACTACAACCAACAAGAACAATATCAAACAAGAGACACATACTAAAATCCAGAGATGTCCAGAGCACAGGTAAATAGTATGTTACAGAGAGTATTCCAAAAACTGTCCTATCCTGAAGAAACACTACTACAGCTTAAATCACAAATTTACCCTCACACACTGACAGTGGGAGACTTCAATACCCCATTCTCTCCAATACATGGGTCATCTACTAAAACCAAACAAAGAAATGCTAGAGCTAACAGACAGTATAAACCAAGTGGACATAACTGATATTTACAGAACACTTTACACAAACACAAAATAGAATATCTTCTTTGCACCACATGGAACTTTCTCCAAAATTGACCACATACTTAGACACAAAGAAAGTCTCAACAGATACAAGAAAATTGAAATATTCCCTATATCTTGTCAGACCACCATGGATTAAGAAGCTGGATAGCAGTCATGACAGAAACAACACAAAGCTTACAAACTCATGAAAAATGAATAGTTCTCTAATGAATGAAAAATAAGTCAAGACAGGAATGAAAAAGAAATTGAAGGCTTTCTAGAATTCAATGAAAACTAACACACATCAAACTCAAACTTATGGGACACAATGAAAGCAATTCTAAGAAACAAGTGTATAGCATTAAGTGTGTACACAAAAAACTAGAGTTATATTATACTAGCAGTTTAACAGCTCCTGGAGGCTCTAGAACAAAACAAACATCTCATACAGAAAAGGAGTAGACAGAAAGAAATAATCAACTGATGCTTGAAATCAATAAAATAAAACAAAGAGAACAATACAAAGAATCAGTGAATCAAAGATGGTTTCGAGAAAGTCAACAAGATAGACAAACCCTTATCCATACTCACTAAAAGACACAGAAAAAATATCCAAAATAACAAAATCAGAAACAAAAAGGGGACATAAAAACAGACAGGGAGGAAATCCAGAGAATCATAAGGACATACTTTAAAAACCTGTACTTTACCAAATTGGAATTTACAAAAGAAATAGATAATTTTCTTGATAGGTACTGCTTAGCAAAGTTAAATCAAGATCAAATAATCAATTTAAACAGATCTCTAATCCCTAGTGAATAGAAGGAGTCATTAAAAGTTTCCCAGCAAATAAAAGCCCAGGGCCTGATGGTTTTAGTGCAGAATTATACCAGACTTTCAAAGAAGAGTTAATACCAATACTCCTAAAATTATTCCTCACAATAGAAAGTGAAGTCACAGTTATACTGATGTCCAAATCACCCAGACCCAACAGAGAAAGACAATTCCAGAACTATTTTCCTCATGAACATAGATGCAAAAATACTTAATAAAATACTTGCAAACCAAATTCAAGAGCACACCAAAAGATCATCCATTATGACTGAGTAGGCTTCAACCCAGAAATGCAGGATTGTTTCAGTATACCAAATCCCATAAATGTAATCCACTATATAAACAAACTGAAATACAAAAACCACAGAACCTTTTCATTAGGTGCAGAAAAGGCCTTCGACAAAATCCCACTCCCTTCATGATAAAAGTTCTGGAGAGATCAGGGATACAAGCAACATAATTAAATATAATAAAGGCAGTTTATAGCAATCCTATAGCCAATGTCGTCTTGAAGGGTCCAGGAATATAGAAATATAAAATTATAAGCTTAAGAGATAAAAACTGACAATCTAAAGGTTAACTTATAACAATGGCTCTCTGCTTTACAGCCTGCTCCTCTGTCAACAACCAGGGGTTAACGTTGCCCCTTATAGCCAACAACTGCCTGGACCAAAGCTAACTTTTAATAGTTGTTCCTACGTGACTTCCAGTATGTACCACTTGCCTGATGCTTTTCCTTTTACTATAAAAGAGGCTCACAACCCCCCTCCAACTGCCACACCTCAGAATCCTGAACATTGGCTGTGGTCTCATCTAGCTGATACGGTTTTGTGCCCCGCAGTGATTTTATTTTTATTTTTTCTTTGTTTTTTTTTTTCTGGAATAAAGTTTGCTTCTGGTTTAATAGACTTTGATCATCTGTCCCTCATTATTGTGAGACCCTGGACCCAATAATCTTAACTGAAGAGAAACTCAGTCAATTCCACTGAAGTCAGGAGCAAGACAAGATTGTCCATTCTCTCCATATCTACTCAATACAGTGCTTGAAGTCTTACCTAGAGCAGTAAGACAACTGAAGGAGATGAAGTGGATACAATTGGAAAGGAAGGAGTCAAAGTATCTTTATTCACAGATGATATGATAGTATATATGAATGACCCTGTCTTGGTTAGGGTGACTATTGCTGTAATGGAATACCATGACCAAAGAAACTTGGAGAGGAAAGGATTTATTTGGTTTATACTCCCACATCACTGTTCATCATTGAAAGAAGTCAGGACAGGAGGCATTCAAACAAGGCAGGATCCTGGGTGTAGACGTTGATGCAGAATCCAATAAGAAGATCTGCTTACTGTAGGGGGAAGTTTCTCAGTCCCACCCAGGCCCACAGTCTGGACAAATCTCTCCCATCTACAGTCCCACAGCCACTTACAAAATAATTACTCCAAGGCTTATATATTAATTACAAACTGTTTGATCTATGGCTCAGGCCTCTTACTAGCTAGCTCTGACATCTATGTATTAATCTATGTATCGCCACGTGTCTTGTGGCTTTACCTGTGCAGCATTACACCTTGCTTCCCCAGGCGGCTCTCAGTGAGAAACGTCAGGTGGCTGGCTATCCAGGCTGCCAACTGTCTCTGTCAATTCTTGCATTTTTTCAGAAGTTTCTTGCTTACACTTCCTCTTTTACAGGTAATATTATTTGCCTTCTCAGGTCTTTGATAGGGTTGAACCTAGATAGTTACAGTTATAATCCTCTTGTGTCTTAACGAAGAACATATTAGATACTAGAATTAGATTCTTCAGGATGGGACAGCTATTGGAGTAATCTCGATAATTTGCCATTTACTTATTGTCTGGACATTTACTATGTGTTTCTTGTTTGATGTTGTTCTTGTTGGTGGTAGTTCCATTTTTGTTTGTTATTATCCTTTGTTTCTCCTAGACAATACTTGATAATCATTCTTATTGTATATAGTTTGCATTAGGTTTAGAACCTTCTTACTTAGACAAAAAGGGGAAATGCAGTGGTCTTTGCTCCACCTATGACCTTGGGCAATATGGCCCCGAAGGAGGTGGTGCTCCTAGCCTCTCATAGGTGACCTGTTAAAAGGAAAGAGAGGGGGGTCATGTGCTTCATTCTTCCTTCTTCCTTGCGTAATCAGATGGCCAGGTGCTTTCTCTCCCAGACCGAACAGAGGACGACTTCAGCTGTTTACTTGGTTCTGTATTTGTTAGTGTATTTTAATTTATATCTTAATAAATCCCTATTACCCATTAAATAGACTCATGTGGATTGATCTTAATAGTCGATACACCCAGAGAGGATATTTATAAAGGATGAGACTAGGAGGGAGACACATGGATGACCCTGGGAGAGGGAAATAAAACATATTTGGGTGGACTAGATGGTGGGAGAGGCATAAGGATGAGGAGAGAAGGGTCTGGAGTAGGGAATGAGGGGAGAGACAGCTAGAATTGAAAGGTATTTGACAGGTGGCATGGGAACTCATTGAAGTGAAAATGTCCTATAATATATGGCAGTGATTCTAATGAAATCTCTGAATAATGAGGAAGACTGAACCCCAACTGACCATCTACTGTCACCAAAAGAAGCTTCCAGAATAGGAACTGGGTTTCATTTAATTTAGTACTTGCCTGAAAGAGTCCCATTGAAATCCCCCAAATAACTTAGGCTGTTACCACGACAATAAGTTGTTCTCCATAAACTGACAGCAAGGGCCCACTGCTGAAGACAACATGCATACAACTCATTGAACATGGAAAGGTCAACCTGCTGCCTACAAAGAACCTTCACCTCTATGTTCTAGTGTCTTTGACACAATGCTACTCTGAAAGCCACCAAAAAAAAAACATAAATACCATTCCAACCTCAAAATCTTTGATCTGCAGTCTCTCCTACTTGCAAAATATGCTAGGGCAATGGTGGAACAACCCTTGTGGTAATAAAGAACTGATGTCTGATTTGACCCAAGGCCCACTCCAGGAGGTTGAACCCATACCTGACATTGCTTAGTTGACCAAAACCCAGAATCTAAATAGCTCAGGTATCTAGGGTAAAACCAAATACTACTGGTCTAAGAAAAAAAGTAACAAGAAAATCAGTCCGAACAATAGTCTGCTATATTCATAACTCAGTGCATTATTCCTCCATCATCAGAGAAGCTTCCTTCTGCAGTAGATAGGAACAAATACAGAGCCCACAGCCAGACATTATTCCGCTATGCATAGGGGATGGAACCCTGAAACACATACCTCTAAGTGAGATGTCACCACCAAATCTCTTCCCTCAGAGCTCATGGAACCCCACAGAAGTAGAAGCAGAAGAAGTTGGGGAGACAGGAGAAGAAGGACACCAGGAGAACAGGGTCCTCTAAAACAACTGAGCAAAGTTCATATGAACTCACAGAGACTGAAGCAGCAACCACAGAGCCTACAGGGGTCTGTACTGGTCTTCTGCATATATACTATAGAGTTCAGTTTAGTACTTTCATGGGACTCCTGAATGTGCGGGACTCTGATTCTTGTGCCTGCTCTTGGGGCTCTTTTCTTTTTCTATTGGCTTGTCTTGTGCAACTTTGATATGATGGTTTTTATTTTATCTTATGATATTTTATTTTGTTATGCTTTCTTGTTCGTGGTGATATTTTATTTGTGCTGAAATGTGGTAATATTTTATTTGTGCTTTAATAAATAAAGTTTGCCTGGAGATCAGAGGAAATAGCAAGCCATTTTAAGTAAACAAAGAAGTCAGGCAGTGGTAGCACATGCCCTTAATCCTATCACTTAGCAGGCAGGATCTCTGTGTATTCAAGGGAACAGAGACAAGTGTGGAGACACACACCTTTAATCCCAGTACCAACCATGGAGTTCTGGAGGCCTGTACATACAGGGGGTGACAGAGCTGGCCAGGAAGAGGAAGTGATGTAGCTAGATAGAGAGCAAATCAGATGGCAAAACAGCAAGGCATATAAGCCTGGATAGACAGAAAGTTGCTCTCTTTGGAAGCTGCAGAGTTGGTGAGGTGAGGTTAGCTTGTGGTTTGTTCTATTCCTCTGATTTTTCTCTCAGGCTTTAACACAAATTTCTGGCTCTTTGTTTTTTTTTATTTATTAAGACCATTTAGAAATTTGTCTATACTTGCTATCTCTTAGAAGCCTGCAATTTTCTAATGAGAGGCAGAGAGGGGTGAATCCAGATGGTAAGGATGTGGGAAGATGCTGGGAGAAGTAGAGGGAAGGGAACCTGTATTCAGATTATATTGTATGAGAAAAAAATCTATGTTTAATAAAAGGAGAAAAAGGAAAAAATAAAAATATACTTTATCCCTGCATTTTGAGGGTCAAAATGTAATTACATATACAAAAAAGGACTTTTTAAGCCAATGTAAGAAGTATAATAATATTTCAGAATTGTGTGTTTGTGAATGTATCTATTTTAAAGTTATTTGTAGGTATCTGGAATTATGAGATTAACAATTTTGTGCATATAGACCAATAATTTATCTTCATTAACAAAATGATTCATCGTTTAAATGAAGGTCATATAACTTTAAACTCCATCAGCTTTAAATAAATGGATTAATTGAAATAATTATTCAGTTTATCATGATTTATTTATAAAAAATGACAAGTTTAGAGTATATGCCAAGCACACAAAGCTGCAGGGTTCCTTGACAATAATGGGAGTTGTTTTATGTGGTACCCAAGAAGGCACAGCAGAGAAGTGGAAATGTACGGGCAGGAAAATTAAGGAAGACATCAGAGCTCCTTTGTACACAGCAAAGCTGAAGTTTGTAAAGATTTGCTAATTTTTATCAATTTTGCTTTTGACTACAGTGGACAAAATCCCTATTTCAAAGTGGATTAAATAAGATGATATTTTTCATCTAAGAAGACTGGAAAGTACAGAGCTAATTTTTTAGCCTTAGGATATTATTCAGGAATAACAGTATTTCTTTTTCATTCTGTTCTGCTGGTTCCAAAGCTAGATTTTGCCACATAGAACTATTTTGAGGGTCTGATATCTTCTCAAAATATAGCACACAATATTTGGAATTCTGCTCAAGCTGGTGCAAGAAGAACCCATGAGGGGAAGAAAGAACCATGGTAGGTTTAGACTAACATCCATGGGGATTGTGGGAGCACCTAAGTGTTTCATGGAGGAAGCCAAAGAATGGATTTTGTTTTGTAAGACAAAGTGGGGTAGAAATAACTGTTGATAGACAGATTACAGAGAGTTTAAGAATAGAAACACAAGTTTGTTGTCATGTTTGAGAGCTTCAACTGACTCACTATAACTGAGTCTGGATATGTAGAGAGCTTGACTGGGCATGAATCAGGAAGAATTTTATATGTCTTACCGAGAAAGAGCTTTCTAGTGGTATGGTAAAGTTGTGTTCTAAGAAGATCATTCTAAAAATATTACTATGTGTATTTCTAATGCAAAAACACACACAGGGCAATAATGTATAGTTGAGGTGAGGCATTAGTGGACATTGATCTCAGCTATGCTATGTGTGCAGGCTCCAGAGATGTTGAGGATAACTGAGGCCTCACTTGTAATTCCAAGACAGAGTGTATGGATATGTTACAACCCATTCAAGTATCATGCTGCTCCCAATATTTCATAGAGATGCTCACTGAAAACATACAATGAAAGTTAAAAATAAAGTGTCTGCATGAAGAAATGACAAATACTGATTTAATTAAGGGAAATAATTTCAAAAATGGTAATGGATAAAGGCATTTCCACTTTATGGTGTAAATAAGTCACACATTTCTTAAATTCACATGTGGATACAATTTTAACATAGTCTCCTAAAACTATTGATTTTTCTGCTTAGCATACTAATGTTAATATCATAGGGCAGAAATATTTTACTCCTCCTAAAAACAACTAATATAACATTATTTAAAAAAACACTATTTAAAAAAATATCATTGAATTTTAAAAAGAAAGTTGATCCCATTTTTCCAATGTTGATTTAATAATTATTTTCTCAGAAAATACTAAATGTCAAGTCCCAGTTCCCTTGACATAGACTATCTTTACAGATAATAAGAAATTATTTGACAAACAAAAGACTTTGTGCTGTACACTGGGGACACCTTCAGAGAATCAGATCTTCCCTCCCAACCCCCAAGGGAATAGCCTCACACTCAGCAGGTCAGGTCAGGGAGAGAGCTGCCTCTATCCCTTTGTTACAGAGCTTTCTCTGTGCGACATGATGTAAGCTAGTCTCTGACTGGTGACCTTTGTCTGGCAGCTAACTCCAGCCAACTGGCCTAGCCCCTGCAAGCAGAGAGGAAGAATTCTCCCCATAAAACTCTGTTTTAGAATCTGATCCAAAACAAAGCTCACTCTGGCTCCTAAGGTGCCCTGCTCTCTCACCGAGGATCAATTAAGTCACCAAAAAGCTGTCTTTGGTGGAAATCTGCCTCCCAGAATTGGAGAAATAAAAGTCTTTTCCACAGTCAAACAAGGCAGCTAAACAAGACCTAGGAATGGAATTCCAGATTTTTAATCAGGCAATCATCCAAACTGCTTTCTTAATGGTTTTCAGTCTTAACATTGCCATGTCCTTGTTTTTACCTCTTTAGGGAAATTCACATTTACGCTCACAATTTGCCACATTTTCTAAAATGTTATGTTACTACATAAACATCACAGCAGTTATTCAGATTATTCAAAACAGATTTCCTTATCAGGGTGACTGACTGACTCCTAGGATTACAGAGTGTGAACATTTTCAGGGAAGACAGACTTCATTGCAAACCCACACCACACCCAAAGTCACTCTCAGAAACAGCTTCACCCAGTCCTTTCAGACTTGTCCATTTAAGAGACCCCAGAAAAGGCAGCTAAACAGTAGCTAGAAGTTAAATATGAAGAGTAATTGTTACAACTTTTTTTTTTTTTTTTTTTTTTTTTTTTTGGTTTTTCGAGACAGGGTTTCTCTGTGTAGTTTTGCACCTTTCCTGGAACTCGCTTTGGAGACCAGGCTGGCCTCGAACTCACAGAGATCCGCCTGCCTCTGCCTCCCAAGTGCTGAGACTAAAGGCGTGCGCCACCACCGCCCAGCAAATAACAACAAATCTTTTTTTTTTTTTTTTCCCCTGGAGCTGAGGACCAAACCCAGGGCCTTGCACTTGCTAGGCAAGTGCTCTACCACTGAGCTAAATCCCCGACCCCAATTGTTACAACTTTTAACTCAAGTTGCCATAAAGTTAACCGGAGGGGAACAGAACAGTAGTTTAATTGTGACCTCATGAGTTTATAGTTACAATGTAACAGTTTTTATCAAACAACCTTCATCCTTGCTAGGAAGGTGGCATGACCAAGAGCACTGTAAGCATTTATGTTGAAAAATATAGCTAAAGAATTCTTTTTCTTCTTGAAAAAATGAGGGGGAAAAGGTGTCAATTTACTGACAACTGACTTTTACTTTTTCCAAATTATCTGCTATATAAACTTAGTTACATGTGAGCTGAGTTGTCTTAGACTTTTATACTAAATGTAATACCTACATGCAGAAATCTTCACTTTTATCATCCACCACACAATAATAATAGTAGCAATGGTAATAATAATGAATAATGATAATAGTAATAAAAATGATAGTAATAGCAATAAAAATATGCTACAAATAAAAGAAAACTCTAAATTTCCAAGGTTTTGATATTTCATTGTACTAAAATAGGGAAGATTTCCTTAGAAGAACTTTTAAATCTTGAAAAATCTGTATATCATATAAATTTACTGAATATGATTTCATATTTTGAATTAATAAAAATAATCTGTAAATTTTAAAGAGACAGACATCATCTGGTATCCGTCAAGTTTCCAACTTTCTTTAACTGTTTTGTTAACACTATCTGAAACTGTTCCTACTTTGTCAAAACTATCTTTTCTTTGAAAAGAAAAGATTTGAAAGTCATCTATTTTTATCATTTTAAATTATCTGTAGGTGTGTGTCTGGATGAGGATATGTGCAGGTGAGTGATGAGGCCATAGGGATCCTACGTCCAGGAGCTGGAGTTACAGCTTGGGAGCCAGAGTTGTGAGCCACCTGCCATGGGTACTGGGCACCAAACTCAGGTCTTCTGGAGGAGCAGCAAGTCTTGGCAACCACCGAGCCATGTCTCCAGCAGTGAGTCTGATTAGCCTGCTCCTGTGTCTGTGGGTACAGGGCATGAACAAACTATTAGGGGGTGCATCTCTGAGGAAAACTGACTCTCCCTTCCACAGAACCTGTCAACAGCCAAGAGCTACTGAACTAGAAGTGGGGACTCATGAGACTGTCCCCACCAATGCTAGAGTGGTGTGTCACCTGGTTTGATCTTGTGCAGGTACTATATAGGCCACAGCTGCTGTGAGCTTATGAGTGCAACGGCCCTTTGTGTACAAGAGATGCTATTTCCCAGCAGGGCTCCCTGACCTCTGCCACTTACAACCACTCACCTTCCATGGTGTTCTCAGGGCCTGGCAGGGGGTACAGATGTGATACAAGATGTTCCCCTGTTAAAAGCTATACACTCCTTTTTAATGGATTCATTCTGCTTTCAGAATGGGCATATAAATAATGCTGGATGTTAGTATGCAAACAATTTATAATGTTGTTTTAAAATCTATTCATGTTCCACGTTTCCTTAGGAAAACACATAGAGCTGTAGGCATTCGTAACCACGGTGTGATAGCAAGTGTAGTCTGAAGCCAGAATCTTTCACTGACATCATTATTAAAGAAGGTCATTGAGCCCTGTGAACGTCATTGCCTCTCTATTTTTTAATTTCGTTTTTGTTACTACTTTTCTTTTTTGAGATTATGTAATTATATAAATTCCTCCTTCCTTTTCCTCCATCTAAGCCCTCCCCATACCGCCTCCTTGCTCTCTTTCAAATTCATGGACTATTTCTAATTGTTGTGATATGCATATATACCTGTATCCTGAATACAACCTGCTCAATATAATTTTTTTTCAAAAATCCCCAAATAGCTATAAAAAGGGGGTAGAAAAGTATTTTAATTTTTAGGTTCGTTTGGTTTATTTATTTTACATCCCAACTGCTGATTCTTCTCCCTCCTCTCCTTCCAGTCCCTTCTCCCACTTCCCCTTCACCCTCATCTCAATCCTCTCCTCCTCCCTTTCTATTCAGAAAAGGCCAGGCCTGCTGGATATCAACAAAACATGGCATATCAAATTGCAGTAAGACTTGTCTTAAGGCTGGGCAAGGCAACCCAGTATGAGGAGTAAGTGGGGTTCCAAAAGCCAGCAAAAGGGTCAAAGACAGCCCCTGCTCCCACTGTTAGGAGTCCCACATGAGGACCAAGCTACACAACTGTCACATATATGCAGAGGGCCTAGGTCAGTTCCATGCAGGCTCCCTGGTTATCAGTTTACTCTCTGCGAGTTCTTATAAGCCCAGGCTAGTTGGTTCTGTGGGTTTTCTTGTGATATCCTTGACTTCTCTGGCTTCTACAATCCTTGCTTTCTCTCTTCTGCAGCTAGCTCAGCCTAATGTTTGGCTGTGGATCTCTACGTCTGTTTCCACCAGTTGCTGGGTGAAGCCTCTCTGATGACAATTGAGCTAGGCACCAGTCTATGAGTATAGCACAATATCACTAGGCATCATTGACTTTTGTTTTTCTTCAGTTGTGTTTGGTACTATCCAGGGTCTCTGGGCCATCCAGCCTCTTGATCCTGCCCATCTAAGAAGTGTCAGGGGTGGGCTCACTCTCTTGGCATGGGTCTCAGAATGGATCATTCATTGGGTGGCCTCTTCCATAATCTTTGTACCACCCTTACCCCAGCACACCCCATAGGTAGGCCAGACTATAGGTTGAAGTTATGTGGCTGGGTTGGTGTCCCAGTCCCTCCACTTGAAGCCTTACCTGATCACAGGAGATGGCCAGTTCAGGCCACTCATCTCCCATTACTAGGAGTATCAACTAGGGACATCCTTATAGATTCCTGGGAGTTTCCTTTGTACCAACTTTTGCCTCACCCGAAATGTCTCCCTTTCCCGTCATCTCTTTCAATACTCTTTCCTTCCATCACTCCCCAACTTGATCCCTCATGTTCACATCCCTACCTGCCCCAATCCACAGAAGAAATCTCTTCTATTTCCCCTTCTTTGGAAGATCCATACAGTTTCCCCTTGGGCCCTCCTTGTTACCCTCTCTGGATCTGTGGATTGTAACATGGTTATCCTCTACTTTACAGCTAATGTCTATTTTTGAGTGAGTACATACCATGTTTATCTTTATGGGTCTGGGTTTCCTCTCAAGATGATCTTTTCTAGTCCATCCATTTGCCTGCAAATTTCATGATGTATTTGTTTGTAACAGCGGAGTAATATTCTATTGTGTAAATGTACCACATTTTCTTTACCCATTCTTCAGTTGAGGGACATTCAGGTTGTTTCCACGTTCTGGCTATTACAAATAAAGCTGCTATGAACATAGTTGAGCCAGTGTCCTTGTGGTAGGTTGGAGCATCTGTTGGATACATGCCCAAGAGTGGTATAGCTGGGTCTTAGAGTAGATCAACTCCCAATTATCTCAGAAACCACCATATTGATTTCCAAAATGGCTGTACAAGTTTGCACTCCCACCAGCAATGGAAGAGTGTTCCACTTGCTCCACAACCTCTCCAGCAGGAGCTGTCACTTCTTAGCTATTCTGACAGGTATAAGATGGAATCTCAGAGTTGTTTTGATTTGCATTTCCTTGATGGCTAAGTATGTTGAACATTTTTAAGTGTTTCTCAGCCATTTGAGATTCTTCTGTTGGGAATTCTCTGTTTAGATCTGTACCTCAGTTTTAATTAGATTATTTAGTTTGTTGATTCTAGTTTCTTGAGTTCTTTATATATTTTGGAAATCAGCCCTCTGTAGATGTGGGATTGGTAAAGATCTTTTCCCATTCTACAGGCTGACATTGTCCTGTTGACAATGTCCTTTGCCTTACAGAAGCTTTTTAGTTTCATGAGGTTCCATTTATTAATTGTTGATCTTATTGCCTTGCTACTGATATTCTATTTAGGAAGTTGTCTTCTGTGCCAATGCAGTCAAGGCTATTTCCCACTTTCTCTTCTATCAGGTTCAGTGTAATTGGTTTTCTGTTGAGGTCTTTGATTCACTTGGTCTTGAGTTTTGAGCAGGATGATAGATGTGTATTGATTTACATTCGTCTACAGGTCGACATCCAGTTATGCCAGTACCATTTATTGAAAATGCTTTCTTTTTTTTCCCCATCTTGTAATTTTGGCTTCTTTCTAATCAGATGCCTTTTGGTATGTGGATTTACATATGGGTCTTCAGTTCAGTTTCATTGTTCCACCTATCTATTGTTATGCCAATACCATGCAGTTTTTATTACTATAGCTCTGTAGTAGAGTTTGAAATTAAGGATGTTGAAAACTCCAGAAGTTCTTTTATTGGACAGGGTTGCTTTAGTTATCCTAGTCTTTTTGGTTTTCCACATGAAATTGAGTATTATTCTTTCAAGGTATGTAAAGAATTTTTTGGGGATTTAAATGGGGATGGCATTGAATCTATAGATTGGTAAGATGGCCATTTTTACTATGTTAATCCTACCAATCCATGACCATGGGAGATCTTTCCATCTTCTGATAACTTCTCCAATTTCTTTCATCAAAGGCTTGAATTTCTTGTCATAGAGGTATTTCACTTGCTTAGATAGAGTTACCTCAAGATATTTTATGTTATTTGTGGCTGTTGTGAAGGGTATTGCTTCTCTGATTTCTTTCTAAGCCCACTTATTGTTTATATATAGGAGGGCTACCAACTAGGTTTTTTGTTTGTTTGTTTGTTTTGTCTTTTTTTTTAGTTAAATATGTATCCAGACACTTCACTAAAGGTATTTATCAGCTATAGGAGTTCCCTGGCAGAATTTTTGGGGTCACTGGTGTATACTATCATATCATCTGCAAATAATGATACATTGATGTCTTCCTTTCCAGTTTGTATCCTTTTGATCTCCTTTAGGTGTCTTATTGCTCTAGCTAGAACTTTGAATACTAAATTGAATAGCAATCCAGAGTGTAGACAGTCTTCCTTTGTTCCTGATTTTATGGAATTGCTTTGAGGTTTTTCTCCACTTAATTTGCTGTTGACTTCCTGTATATTACTTTTATCATGTTTAGGTATGTCTCTTGTATTCATGAGTTTTCCAAGATTTTTATCTTGAAGAGGTGTTGGATCTTTTCAAAGGCTTTTTCAGCATCCAATGAGATGATCATGTTGTTTTTTTTTTCAGAAAATATTTTTAAAAAGTCCATCTCATGTGCTTTGTAAATATCAAAATTACTTAGGCAACCACCTTTCTCAATCTCACATGACATGAAGAGCTTGGAATCAAAATGTACCTTATACTTTGTTCTACAAACAAACAATGCCCCCCCTCCCCCGCTGCCACATACTGTAGCAAGAATGTGAACTCAGCTTCCTGTATCTCTACACTACTTAGTGAGGTGGCATAATAATTTTTTTAAGTTTGGACAAGAAACGAAGCAACTTTTTATACTTGCCTTTATGAGCCTCAACAAAGTGTATTGCTCACAGAAAACAGTGAAAATTTAGAAAAGTAAAGAGATTTTTACAGTGAATATTTTAATAATTGTATAAATAGGTATAGGTACATATGTATAATAATTTCTTAAGGATGGTACTAAGACAAAAATCCAAAAGACATTTAAATTTGTCCAGTAAATTTTTCTCTATCTCTGAAAGCCACAAATTCTCATTTATCTCAATTACCTTATTCTTTGTATAATGCTATTTTGAAAAGGGATTATTCTAGAGAGAAAAAAGATTATAGCTATTACTACAACTATAATATATTTTGAACTCTATTAAATAAAAATAGGACACATTTTCCAAACTTCCTTTACTTTTCATCAACATATTGTGTTAGACCTTCTTTGCTCTTCATGTAATTTACTGACAAAATGTCATTATATCATTTAAGAATTTTCTGTCATCAACTACAATTGAAATTAGTTTATGTGCCATACAAAAAAATGACACTAGTTAGTTGCACTTCAATATGTTAACACTATAAAACGCATTGTGGTTACTATTTGTTATGTAGCACATTTCAAGTGCAGTTGAAAACATCAGATGTAATGTGACTCAGAAGAAAATACAGTAATTTGTCACCCACAAATTTAAACTCTTTAATGCCTCTTACAAATCACTCTGAACCTCTCTGCATAACACACAGGTTGCTTTGTTTGACTTGTTATGACATTGCTCATGTCAAACACAGACCTTCCCAGCCTTGGCCCAAACTGTGACTCTCTAGCTGTTGTTTCTGCTTTCTGGAGAGTATATTTGCTAGACCTAGGTTTGAGTTCTTACCTCAGCTAGAAGACCACCTCTTTACAAAGACCAAGGCTCCAGAATCCACCTGTCTTCTTTCCTCCCTACTGCATACTTCTGTCACACCTAAGTTTTCCTTTATTTTTATATTTAAAGGATTGAGAGTGATATTAACTTACATACGTGTGATAATTGATGGTAGAAATGAGATGTGCAGAGTCAAGGAGAAGTCAACAGAGCTCACTGAGAGCCATACTTCTCTGAAATACTCTCATACACACAGGGATGTGGTGAGAGCTACTAGAAATATCAGAGTCCAAGGAAGGAAGAGGCTACATTTTCCAGTGATTTTCTCTTAGATGAGGCAAGTTTCTGTGAAGTAGGGAGGATCTTTCTTTAGTATTGGCTTGTATTATGTTATAGTACTAGTAATTCCTAAACAATTTCTCAGGTCTAATTCTCTGGTATTATTTAAGTCCAAATTAACTAGTAAGTTGTTTACAAAGAGTTTCACATAACTGGGGTAAGATGTGCAGGAAGACACCAGTACCCCCAAAAATGTATAAACTGCAGGTGAGCAACATAGGATGAAATAATCAAAACAAGTAACTACTGAGAGGAACCTGCACAGAGCACCACTCACTCTTTTGTGATGTCAACATTACTTGTTCATAGTGATGATTTGGTGATTGATTTGCTTTTTTCCCTCAAATGGAGAACCTCTAAGACTAGGGCTCTGATATGTTTGGTATATTGGGAACCATTTGGTATCAAAATAAATGGAAGTTCTTCTGTCACGTCACTGTGCTCTTTCCTAACAAAATTTTCCTCACCCTTTTGGTGGTAGCTTTGACATATGTTTTTTTTTTTTTTTTTTTTTTTTTTTGTTTTTTTTTTTTTGGTTTTTCGAGACAGGGTTTCTCTGTGTAGTTTTGCGCCTTTCCTGGAACTCACTTTGTAGCCCAGACTGGCCTCGAACTCACAGAGATCCGCCTGGCTCTGCCTCCCGAGTGCTGGGATTAAAGGCGTGCGCCACCACCGCCCGGCGTAGCTTTGACATATGTTTACTCTATATGCAGTAACTGGAGTAATACCACTGTTGAGCATTATGTCTGTACACCAGAAGAATTCAGTACAGGTTAACCAAACGGAACAATGAACATACTACAGTTGTTTCCTGTTTTTG
The DNA here is from genome assembly GCF_949786415.1 of Peromyscus eremicus. Classification (NCBI taxonomy): domain Eukaryota; kingdom Metazoa; phylum Chordata; class Mammalia; order Rodentia; family Cricetidae; genus Peromyscus; species Peromyscus eremicus. The sequence goes on along the minus strand of NC_081418.1, from coordinate 6,340,582 downwards.
AAAGTGTTATCATGGAGGTAAGATATGAAAATCTTCAAACTGTTGTTTCATTATGCCAACTTTGTGGTTGGCTAACATGCCCAAAACCTATAATCATCATAAACAATACTTGCAAATTAAGATGTATGCAGCAAGCAAGGAGTTTAGTGCCTGAGCTGGTATCAGCTAGTGATACTTGCAGGAGGATTACCTAACTCTCCAAGTAATATTTGTATTCTAGAGTCTGACCCTGTCCTTTTAAAATCCAACTTTCTGTATTCTGTAGTATATTAGTCATAAAATATTTCAAACAAAATTATCAGTTATAAAAATATGATGGGAAACACTGCTACAGAAACACAAGTAATTAGAGTCCAAACTATTGAAGCGATTTCCTCTCAGATCATGTGACCTGGGAGACAACACATCAGAGGTTTGTTTCGGTGACAGTAAAAGTGTTTAAATTTTCATCTCTATTAAAAAAAAAAAAAAACTTTCAGCTAAGTGATGCCTCAGAAAATGAGTATGTACACTACTTGTCCAGAGGACCAGAGGAACTATCCCAGTATCCATGGCAGGCTGTTCACAACCAACTATAACACTAGCTGCAGGTGGATTTGACCTCCATGGGCACCTGGACTCATATGCTTGTCTCCACACATAGAAACACACACACACACACACACACACACACACACACACACAACATAATAATTTAACAACCTTGGCTAACTATACAGCTATGAATTCTATTAACCAAGACTATAGTTTAGCCATAACAGTTTGGAAAATCTTCTATCCAATCTAGGTAGTGTTTGTCAATTCAGCCTGAACACTTGAATGCTTAGTTACGATACTATGCAATTCAGGGTTAATAGCCTTTAGTTGCTATAACATTTTTTTCTGATAGTTTTAAACATACATTTAATGGCTTCCTGTTATAAATGAATACCAATTTTAATGTTCAATCTTTATTATAATATAATTTGCATGCTCCTAGTTCAGCTTTCTTGGTTATAAAGAGAATTTTTACTACATAATTTAACTCTGTACTTTCTTTCACAACAAGGTAACATCTCATTAATTTGAATTTTATGTTTAAAATCCATCCATTAAAGCCAAGCCAAACAAACAACAACAAATATAATTTTTGTCACACATCAAAAAAGGAAAAGTGTAGCACTCTATTTTTATTTTATTTTCTGTACTTTCCTTTGTTGAGATGGCAACTTAAGTATGGAATTTCATAGAAATTTCAATGCCAGCTCACATGACTTCCACTTTTCCTATTGTTTTATTCATCTGGATTTCTTTTCATCTGGAGCTCCTGCCCAGTGTGAAAAAGCACTATGACCTCCTGTGTCTTTGAGTAAATTCAATAGTAGTTTAATCTTACTTTTTAGTCCTTGGCATTGCATTCCCCCATGTTATACTGGTGTGGCTGAAATACGTAAGTCACTTAATACTTTCATATAGGCACATGTCACTTTACCTTATGTGGTTTGTATTCTCCATGATCACTTTAATGTCAAGAAAGTGACTAACTTTATTTCTAAGCAAAGGGATATGGTGTCATTAAAACAACAGTGATTGTGCTTTTAACATACTCACCTGAAGGATTACAAATTATTATAAATGTGTTTGCTACTTGAGCAATAATTTTTTTTTGTTTGGGGAAGGAAGGGTATTTCCATTTTAAGCAACATAATGCTTTATAAAATTTAAAGTGAGCAAACTTTCAAAATAGTTTAATTTACTGATAACCTTGGGACTGTATTGAATGACAACTGGTACTAGAAAAGAAAAACGTAAAAGACCTTCCTTCCTGTCTCTCTGTTTGTGATAACCAACTACATAAGGGGAGGGCTGCCAGAAGGGTTTACTAGCCTATGCTAGCTAGAGAGAAAGACTGGAGGTTAGTGGACTTGTAAAACCTACTATACAGCACTCCACCTCTAGAGGGAGTAGTCCTGGCTTATTTCTATAATCACTTGTTATGTAAGAGAAAAGGCATTGGAATCTCTTAGGGAACTCATTGCCAAAAGCCTAGAGACTGGGGGTGTAATACAATGGTAGAGTGCTCTACCAGCATCGGTAATTGATCCCCAGAACCATAAAAATTAAAAGTAGTTTTTAAAAACTTAGTGTTTTAGCTTACACTACAATAGCTTAGCACAGAAGAATGAATGAATGAACTCTTTCCTGCTCTTGCTGCTATTCAGGCTGTTTCTCTCCTCTGGGTCTCATTAGTTTCACCTTTTCTGGACCCTTTGCTATTTTCTCTTTCATGTATAAAATGGAAGATGGTCACAAAATATAACAACGCTGTAGCCACCAAAAAAGGGGAGGAGCTTCAGGAGGATTAAAAAAAAAGAAAACAAATAAAGAAAATTAAGTGATAATACACCCAAAGAAGACAGAAGGACTAGTTTCCATACCTTTATCTGCAAATTTTGTTAGTTTTTCCTATATAAATGGACTCACTCACCACCACCATCCAGGTCTCTTTACTGTATGTCTTGCAGATCCCAGCCTCACTGTCATCCTCACAGTGATTGCTACTCATTAAAACCATAATTACCTCATCTAGGTTTTATTCTATTGATCTTCCAATACCTGCAAATACTTAAAGGTAAAATGCAACTGAGAATTATGTTTCCTGTGTTTTGCACTGTTATCTTGGTCTAGACGTTCCTGTTGGCCACTAAAGGTTACACAAATGGTTTCACAATTCCTCACATTCTTATATGTATATTTTCAGAGCTGATCATCTAGTATTGAATAACCAATTGGTGTTCTCTTCCATGGAGAAGACTATTTCTCCCACTCCCAGCATTTCTTAGTTGCCTATAGTTCTTTATGTAGGTTGAGCTTTCTTGTGCCCACTTTGGCATGCCTATCGGTATATTCCTTGTTCTGCTCATGTTTAGGAAGCAATGTTGGTGAGACTTCATGGGTATCATTTCTAATGTTACTAGGACACACAGTCTTCAACCAAACACTCTGATCCTCTGGTTCTAACAATTGTCTACTCCCTCTCCCTCAATGTTTCCTGAGCCTTGGGGGTGGATGTGTCTTGTTGATGTAGCTAGTGAGACACGGCTCCACAACTATGAATTTTAATTAGTTGTGGTTTTATGCTACGGTGTTATGGTCTCTCTCTGTTGCAAAGAGAAGTTTCCTTGATAAGGCCTGAAGACTACCTATCTGTGGGTGTAAATGTTTGGCTTGTTGGTAGGGATTGTGCTGGTATTATAAAATCTTGGTGGTAGATTCTTCTCCAATGTCCATGATGTCACTAGCATTGAGTGGTTAGCTATGTTTCCAGTACCAGGCATGTTTTACCTCCTGTTGTCCAGGTCTTAAGTCCAATTTCAGCTATTGTTGTTGCCACGGTATGTGTGCCACTCTATTGCACCCTTTGGGTAATCATGTTATAATGGTCATTATTGTGGTTCAATGATAGGTATCATAGCTAAGGAGGACTGCGGGCTGTTTCCCTCTTTGGCAGCTTGATGGTGCCATGTAGTAGCATGAAAGCTAGTCATCAGAGAGGAGGCTTTCATGTCAGCTTAGCCTCAAGAGTGTCTGGGCCCTGTTTCTGAAGTACATGTTGTCTTCAGCAACAGGGCCTTAACTTCTACTTCTAGGGGTGAAGGGCAAGCAAAGACTATAGAAATGGGCTCTGTGTTTGGAAGTCTCTTGGATAGTCTTGACCAACAACTCAAAAGAGAATAATCTAGTTTTGCTGTTGTTAGGTGGTCATTGGCTCTTGGAGGGAGCATTATCATCCCAGATAAGAAAAGTTTATTTAAATTTTATATGTATATTTATAGGCAGAAGTATGTGTATTATATATTTTTAAAGATAATTAATAGTATGATTCCTTGTGAATTTTTCAGACATTCTTATTGGTATTTTACCCTTCTCCATCTTTCTTCTGCATTTGCTCCACTCGAAAGAGTCTCCCTTTCCTTCTTTCTTATTCAGATCACATGTATTTTGTTATTCTCCACTCCATTAATAGTTTCCAAACCCTCACCCCTGGCAATGGTCCTGTTTTTATTTTCTGCTTTCTGAAATTACTCTAGGATATGCACACACATGTGAAGATTTGGAGCTTGGAGCCTCTGATGAGAAAGAGTATGAGATGTTTGACTTTCTGTGTCTGGCTTGCCTTGGTCAATATGACCTTTACAAATTCTACATATTTAACTGCAAATTTCATATTTCTTTACAGATGAATACTATCCCATAGTGTATATGTACCACATTTTATCCATTCATTGGATGAGGAACGGTTAGGTTTTTTTTCCTAGTTGTTCTGAGTAGAGTGTCAATGAACATGGATAAGCAATTACCTGCAAAGTAGGATGCCAAATCCTTTGGACATATACCAAGGAGTGGTACAGCTGGGTTATATGGTGGATTAATTTTAGCTTTTTGAGAATTCTTCACACAGATTTCCTTAGTGGCTGCACCAGTTTGCAAACCCACAAACAGTGAATGAGGGCAAGTTTCCATTTCCTTGCATCCCCTCCGGTATTAATTGTTGCTTGTTCCACTGATCTTTGCTATCCTGACTAGAGTAAGATGAAATCTCAAGGTTGTTTTGATTTGCACTTCTCTAGGTGCTAGGGATGAGAAACAGTTTTTGAGATATTACTTAGCCACTTCCTCTTTCTTTCTTTCTTTCTTTCTTTCTTTCTTTCTTTCTTTCTTTCTTTCTTTCTTTCTTTTGAGAACTCTCTATTCAAAGTCCCAGACCCATTTATTGAATGGCTCATTTGGGTTTTTACTCTATGTTTTTTACAATTGTACAAATGAACTCACTTATTTTGTTTTGCTGTTGTTGTTGTTGTTTTAATTGAAAATAGCCTTTTTAATACAATATAATCTGATTATCTTTCTCCTCCCCTAACTTTTCCCAGATCCACCTCACCTATCCAAATCCACACCCTTTCTTTCTGACTCTTCCTTTTTTTGAGGTCTGTGTTATTCTGAATATTAACCTTCTGTCATATGTATAGCAGGCCAAGATACTTGGGCTTCCTCTTCACCAGGCTGATTGTTTATTAGCTGTGTAGAAGTTTTTTGGTTTTATGAAGTCTTACCTGTCAACTTTTGGCTTAATTACTGGGCAGATAGAGTCCTATTAAGAAAGTCCTTTCTGCTTTCCTCCCTCATTCTCTCTTTACTGTCAGACTTCTACCATCATGGGCTGTATGCACACTCCTGTGAAGGCCTGTCCTAGCTGGTACTACCCAATCTCCATACAGTCCCCACCTGGCTAAAGTTGAACTCTGATGACATGAACAGAATTATAAACTTGCCAAGAAAGGGCCTGACTTCCTCCCAAATAAGTGTGATCCTGAAGGACTCACATGGCGTGGACAGGTGCGTTTTGTGACATAATAAAATCTTGAGAATCCTTAAGTCCAAAGACCCTGATCTTCCTGAGGATCTGTACCATTTGATTAAGAAAGTGGTTGCTATCTGAAAGCATCTTGAGAGGAACAGAAAGGATAAGGATATTAAATTCCACTTGATAGCAGAATTCACTGAATGGCTCATTACTATATGCCTAAGTGGGTCCTCCTACCCAACTGGAAATATGAATCGTCCACAGTCTCTGCTCTAGTGGCATAAATTCTCTTGTGTACATGAGTGTAGCTGGAGAGTTTCTCTCCAGCTCCTGCCAAGCCCTGACAGTCCTGGAGCCCACTTATAAATAAACACACAGACTCATATTATTTAAACTATTTGGCCTAATGGTTCAGGCTTTTAGCTATCTAGTTCGTACATCTTAAATTAACCCATTTCTATTAATATATACTTTACCACATAGCTCGTGGCTTACCGGTACTTTATATCTTCCTTGTCCTGGTGGCGGCTGGCAGTGTCCCTCTCTGCCTTTCTGTTCTCTCAATTCTTCTCTCTGTTAGTCCTGCCTATACCTCCTGCCTGGCTACTGGCTAATCAGTGTTTTATTTATCAATTAATCATCCACAGCACATGAGCAATAAAATCACTTAGAATAAAAAAAAGGAGAGAAAGAGAGATAGAGGGAGGGAGAGAGAGAGAGAGAGAGAGAGAGAGAGAGAGAAGAGAGAGGAAGGAAAGGAGGGAGGGAAGGAAGGAAGGAAGTCTGTGGTGATATATTGTGTACCCTAATAAAGCTTGCCTTGAGAATCAGAGGACAGAGCCAGCCACTAGATTAGACTTAGAGATCAGACAGTATTGGCATACACCCTTAATTTTATCATTTGGGAGGCAGAGATCCGTCTGGATCTCTGTGAATTCAAGGCCACACTGGAAACAGAGCCAGGCAGTGGTAACACACACCTTTAAGCCCAGTACTGAGAAGCACACACACCTTTAATCCCAGGAAGTGATGTCTGGGCAGAGAAAGGTATATAAGGCATGAGGAAACAGGAACTCATGCTTTTGAGGCTGAGGATTTCATAGAGGTAAGAACATGGCTGGCTTTTTCTGTTTCTCTGATTTTTAGCTTTCACCCCAATATCTGGCTCCGTTTTTTTGTTTTTTTGTTTGTTTGTTTGTTTGTTTTTTAAATAAGACCTTTTAAGATTGGTGTTACAAAAGTCCTTTCCTACATCTGTTTCACATGGGGTACTACTTAGGTTTATATCTAACAGCTTCAGTGTTTTGGGTTTCACATTGAAGTCTTTGCTCCACTTAGATTTCGCTTTGGTACAAAGTGATAGATTTGGATCTAGTTTTATTCTTCCTTTGTGGACATCCAGTCTTCCCAGCATCATTTGTTGAAGATGATTTATTTTCCCCAGCTTTCATTTTTGGCATCTTTGTCCAGTTTTAAATGACTGAAGTGTACTCATGTTTGGGTCTTTGATTTTGTTCCATTTGTCTACAGGTCTGTTTTTGTACCAATATTACATTGTTCCATTTTCTAACTATGCCTCTGTAATATATCTTAAGATATGAAATGGTAGTCCCTCTACCATTGTTCTATTTGCTCAGCGATGTTTTGGTTATCTGGGATAGTCTATGGAATCTTGACTTAGAGCTATCAATGCAGTCCAGCATTATCTCCACCTTGAGACTGTATATTTGACAAAAGTTATGCTCTTTTCTCACCAATTTGTCCTTCATAAGTTTTCTGGTTTGTTTGTGCAGGATTTAGTGCAGTAGAGAACAGAAAGTTTCACATTAAAGTCTGTAGGCAGATTTTTCTAATTGGGCTGCCAGCTCTCAAAAGATGTTATGGAGACTTATTAATTAAGAATGCTCAGCCTTAGCTTAGGCTTGTTTCTAACTAGCTCTTATAACTTAAATTATCCCATATTTTAAAATCTAAGTTCTTCCACATACCTGTTACCTCATCTCATCACTCCCATCCTGGTTATTCCATGTCTGGCTGGTGACTCTGCCTTTCTTCTTCCCTGAGCTCTCTCTGTCCTGGAGTCCGATTGGCCATTCAGCTTTTTATAAGCCAACCACAATGACACATCTTCACACACTGTAAAAGACTATTTCACAACAAAAAGTCATACTCTCCAATCCAGTTTTACCACTGTTAAAGATAATCTGCTCATTTTCACTTCCTGCAGCAATTTTGTTGTCAGTTTAGGATTCTCAGGAAGGGTCTCCATCTCTGCAATGCTTCTGTCACATAAGTTGCTGTTATCTTTCCAAATCTCTGTTGACCTCTCTGTGATGTCCTTACCATCTCATTTCAAGGCTTATTGATATTTTAATAGTCTCATATGTTACTCAAAGTGAATAACAAGCATATTTCACTAACCACAAAAGGCTTCTCTTAAAATTCTAATTTATCTATTATCATATTTCTTTTTCCTGTTAGTTGATCTTCTTGCTCATTGTACAATATGAGCCTATTGAATATTGATCCTTTATTCCTTGATTCCAGTGATAGACTAGGAAAATTTACATAATTAATCAAAAAAGTATCCAAGTTATAAACTGCTCTATATTTCTAATCATTTTATTCTCCAACCAAATATGTTCATGATGGAGAAAAACAAACAAGTCTCTCACTTTAATTAGCTTGTTAGTTGAACGTTGATAGGTAGTCAGGCATTCCTTCAATTTTAAGGCAAATTAAAACAAGGATTTGTTTCAGAACCAGGTGTTAGGCTGTCCTCAGTGGCCAACCAGGAGAGAAGTAGTTTTTCAGCTTTTCTGCTGCAGTACTGACATCAAATCTAGACTTCATGTACAATAAGTAGGTGAGACTCTGTCACTGTGCTGGGCCATGAAATGATATCTTTAATCTACAAAGCCGGGAAAAGCTCCTAGAAAGACATGTCTCAGCCTTCTTGTTATTCACTGGGTGCCATTTTACTCATGTTTCTCTTGTTCTTCATGTGACTTATATGACATAATCTCACCAAAGCAACCCTGACTCACTTAAGGGATTTCAGATCTTCAGCCTATTAATGTGTAGCTTGGTTCAATTAGGGAGATTACAAACAGAAAACTCCCACTGGTTCCAAGTTCATATAAGAATCATCAACCCAGCTTTGTTTTTTATTAAGTTGACAATTTCCTCCTCATTATCTCCCATATCCACTTGTGAAAACATGAAGAGTGTAAGTGTGGGACTGCTAATACAAAAAAAATATAAAATTATCACACAATTTTTCATATAGATGGTATTCTCAACTTGTAGCATTTTGGAAAGATATTTAAAAATATTTGTACTAATATTTGTACTAGATATTTATACTAAGCAGCTTATTTTATTGGCAAGGAGATATAAATTAATGCCTGCGTGAACAAATAAAGTTATTCTTTTCTAAAATTACCTAGGTGATAGCGGATTGGAAATTATTAAAATACCATGCAATGCAAAAGGACAATTGTGCTGTCCCTTAATTTGTGTGTTTAAGGCATGTCCCTGTTTGATGCTATTTGGTGATAGGACCTTTGGGAAGTGAGCTTAAATGAGATTGTGCAAATAGTGCCTCGCTCTTGTGATTCATACTTTTACAAAAACAAACACCATACAGCTGTCTCATAGTCTATGAGCTATGGCAGGATACAGTAAGGAAGCAGCTGCCTACAAGGCAGGGACACACTTCACCATAGACTGGCCATGCTGGGACCCCATAGAGTGTCTGTAGCCTCCCGACCTATGAGAAAATAAATGTCTCTTATTGAAGTCACCCAGTCATTTGATATATTGCTATGGCAGCCAAGACAAGACATTTAGTTATTTAAATTACAGCCAAAGAATTTCTAGATTCTTAGTAAGACTTCAGAGTTCTTGAACTTTGGAAATTCAGTCTACTGCATTTATTTTACATCTACTAAGACAGCTTATATTGATTACAAAACCTATCCATCACATAAAAAGCTGTATACTTTTTAATAAGAGTAAGACAATTCTAAAAATTCATTCTGAAAACATAGTTCAATAAATTAATGGTAGTAGATAAATCAAATTTAGAAAACCAAATAAGAGACCAAACCATGCATAGCATGGTGATTCAAAATTGAAATCCCAGTATCAAAAGGCTGAGGCATATGGATTGCCATGAATCCATATCTAACCTAGGCTAGTAGATATAGGTAAATTCCTAAACCACTTGGGCTGCAAAGCAAGATTATTGCATATATATGTAATATATATATATTAGATGAATGAAGAAACAGCCTACCCATCAAGGAAAATCATTGTTAGTGGTACACATAACAGAAGATTGATATCCAAAATATATAAGGATCTCCTAAAACTAAATACCAATAAAATCAAATGATAATAGCTAGCTTAATTTGATGAATAAGCAATGATCATAAGATGAAGTACAAATGACTAAAAATATATCAAAAAAATTAAAAAAAATGTGTTCAATGGTCTTAGCCATCATAGTCTATAAGAATATCCCTTGGGAGATTCTATTGGGTATCCAGGACTTGAGCTTACTCAATACCATTAATAGAACCATATTTTAACTTTTAAAATTTACAAGTATACTGTTTATATACTGATAGCTAAATGTGTGTGTGAATATTCATGTGTAGAAATCATTAGCATGCAAATCAATTATACTTAATTGTTATCTTTAAAAGAGTGAAACCACACCTAATTTTCCCATTATTTGTAAAAGGAACAAGAAATATCTCGCCGGGTGTGGTGACTCACACCTTTAATCCTAGCATTCGGGAGGCAGAGTCATGCTGATCTCTGTAAGTTTGAGGCCAGCCTGGTCTACAGAGAGAGTTCCAGGACAGGCTCCAAAGCTGTCTCACAGCTTTGTGAAACCATGTCTCATAAAACCAACAAATAAATAGATAGATAGATAGATAGATAGATAGATAGATAGATAGATACATACATACATACATACATACATACATACATACATACATAGACAAATAGACAAATAGATAGATAAATAAATAAATATATCAAGGGCTATGGGGATGGTTCAGGGCATATAGACCTTCCCAGAGTTTGGATCCTCAGAACCCACATGGAAACTTGGCAGGCACAGTGGCTGCTTATAATCCCAACACTTTGTAGGCAGAGATAGGTAGTCTCCAAGGTAAACTGGATAGACAGACTTTCAGGAATTGATAAAACTCCAGGCTCAGTGAGGAATCCTATCTAAACAAATAGAGAGTGAACATAGAAGATACCCAAATGGAAAACATGCAAATAGTGTATTCATGCAAAAAAAGTATTTCAGTAATTCTCAATAGTTGCCTTTAAAGATAATTTTTATTAATGTATAAAAATACTGTGGGATATCTTCCTGTATGCTGTGAATATATGTTGTTCCCATTGGTTAATAAATAAGCTGCTTTGGCCTATGGCAAGACAGCTTAGAGGCAGGTGGAAAATCCAAGCAAAAATACAGGAAAAAGACAGGCAGGAAGAGGAGCTATCAGCCTGTCACCCAAAGAGCAACAAGATGCCAGTAGACCAGTAATGCCATGGCTACATGGCAACATGTAGATTAATAGAAATTGATTAATTTAAGATGAAAGAGCTAGCTTGCAAGAAGCCTGAGCCATAGGCCATCCAGTTTGTAATTAATATAAGCCTCTGCATGTTTACTTGAGACTGAGCAGCTGCCAGACTGGGCAGGACATAGCAAAACTTCTGACTGCATAAAAATGATCTAACACTCATATAAGTAAACTAATGAGTGAATACATGGGTCAAATAATGTCCATCTATAAAGAGCATGGTGGAGCATGCCTATAACTCCAGAGCTTAAATGATAGAGGCAAGAAGATCAAGAGTTCAGTTCAAGACCAGTCTGGACTAGACAGTGAGTTCAGGGACAGCCATGGTACATGAGATGCTGCCTCAAAAACAGAGACAACAACAGAAACTGCATTTTCTTGGATTCCATCTAACATCAAGCTCACAGCTTCAGAAGAGCTGTTCTAAATTTATGGAAGTTAGAAGTCCATTGAGATATGTGTCAGGCTTTTTCTTTTGGGCCACCAACCAGCTTTCAAATCATGACACAGAGACTTATTACTAGTTTTGAATGCTCAGCCTTTGCTTAGCTCTTTTCTTGCTAGCTTTTATCACTTAACCTGTTTCTCTGCGTCTATGATTTGCCAAAGGGCTTTTCAACTTTTCTTACTTTCTTGCTGTCTCTATGGCTGATTGACTGGTCACTGCCTGGTTTCCAACTCTGGGCATCTCCCTCATTCTCTCCTCTCCTCCTTCCTTTGTTCCTCTTCTCTCAAACCTAGGTTTTCGCCTCCTATTTAGTGTCTCTCCCTGGCAGTGCCACCTGTCCTTTCCCTGCCTAGCTATTGGCCATCCAGCTTTTTATTAGACCAATCAGGTGCCTTGGGCAGGCAAGGTGAAACAGATGCAACATGTCTTTATATAATTAAACACACATCCTTACATCTTTAAACAAATGCAGCATAAACAAATGTAACACATACTTTCCCAGCTAAAATAATATTCCACACTGGGCAGTGGTGGTGCACGCCTTTAATCCCAGCACTTGGGAGGCAGAGCCAGGAGGATCTCTGTGAGTTTGAGGCCAGCCTAGTCTACAGAGCAAGATCCAGGACAGGCACCAAAACTACACAGAGAAACCCTTTCTTGAAAAAAACCAAAAAACAAAACCAAAAAACAAAAAACAAAAAAACAACCTAACAAACAAAAAACTTATATTCTACATCAGAGATATATAGTCATTGGGTTTAGCTAATTTCACTATGTAATGGTTTTTTTATTTGAAAGTTCTTTACAATGAAGCTTTAATTACATTTTTCAAAGTGCCAAAACATTTTACAAAACCTTAAGAGTTAGTTCATCACTAAATTTCTTCTAGAAAACAAAACTGACAATGAGTGTATTTTTAATGCGCAACTTCTCTTGGTCCTTTTCTTTCTCAATGCCTTAGTTAGTTAGGGTTTCTATTGCTGTGAAGAGACACGATGGCCACAGCAACTCATATAAATCAAAACATTTAATTGGGACTGGCTTACAGGTTCAGAGGTTTATTATCCTCATGGCAGGAAGTATGACAGTGTGTAGGCAGACATAGTGCTGGAGAAGGAGTCAGAATTCTACATCTGGATCAACAGGCAGCAGGGAGAACAACATACTATGCTTGGTTGAGCATTAGAAACCCAAAGCTCACCCCCAGTGACACACTTTCTCTAACAAGGCCCCACCTAATTTCTGTGAACTATCCACACTACCCAATGATCAAGCATTCAAATCTATGAGCCTATGGGGGCCACTCTTATTAAAATCACTACAATGCCTTTAATCTGTGTTATATTTGCTCATGAATCTCTAACTTGTTCACTCTCTTCAATCCCCAGTGTTTATTTTGCTAGTCTTTCAAAAGTTCTATCTGCTCTAATTTCTTTCCTTAGTCTGTATTCTACTTTCTGCCACTGAGCTCTCCAGGGTTCTCGTTCCCATAAGTGCCCTGTGAACTTCCTATGCAGCCCTGCAGACTACAGAAGGCAGGAAGCCCTTTGGAGAGCATGCTTTTCTTTTGATCTGATACACGTATTAGTTACTTTTCCTTTTGTCTCTTTGACCAAATACCTGATAAAGCAAATTCTGGGAGGAAGATTAACATTGGTATTGTTTCCAGTCCATCATGGTGGGAAAGACACCATGGCAGGTGACTCAGTGATTACTAAAGCGTGTCGTGTTTGGTTACAGGATTTTGACAGCCAGGAAGTACAAAAGACCCCAAACGGGGGGAGGGATGGCTGTAAACCTTAAGACTTGCCCTTCAGTGACCCACCTCCTCTAATCATGCCTCTCACCTCCCCAGAAAAGACAACCTGTCAGGGACCAAGTGCAAACATATGGGCCTGTGTGGGGCATTTCACATTCAAGTCACATTAAAAGAGGTGAGGAGCCAGAGTAATTGAATGTTAGCATTTTTATTCTAGTCAAAGTGAAACCACACACTGTTACAGGTAATGTATACACACACACACACACACACACACACACACACACACACACACACACACACACGAGATCATACCCAGTATACAAGCAGCTTTTTCACTGAAAAATACATTGTGAAATTTTATATACATAATGTAAAATATTATATATATTTATTACTAGCTTAAAGAAGTGCACATTAACGACTGCTCTAAAATTTGTTCATCCCTTCTGATAAAGCTAATTTTTTCAAATATTTAATTGAATGATATTCATTCACATTTTTAGCTTTTTAGTCTTGTGATTATAGAAGTAAGACAATATGGGAAAGCCGTAATAATTTAAATATTTTTGTGATAATTTAAAATATTTTACACATACAGTTTTCTCTGTAAAAATATAATGTTTCCGAACCTTGTAACAGTACAGGAGGACTATTTTCATGTGTAATATTAGCTGTATATGATACATCTATTTCATCTGTGCACTGCTTTTATTTCTCTGTAGACGTGATTAGCAATTGTTCTGTTGTTTTTGTTTGTTTGATTGCTTGCAGTGTTAGAAGTTGAAGCTGTGGCATTGTGCATGCCTGGCAAGCGTGTGCCAACACTTAGCTATATTCCCAGCATGAAGTTATCGTATGAGACACTATCTCTTATTTTAATTACATTTATCTGGTAACTGAAAAGGTGACTGATTACCTTCACCACTGAATTTTAAGGAATCCTCCTTTGGTTGTCCTAAAAACCTGTTTTGCATCTGTCTCAAATATTTACTAGAAATTACATTAACACTGTATGAGTCTATTCCCACTGCTCTGGATGTTGCTGTGGCTGGATTTTATGTTGTTCTTCATTATAAACAAAAGTAATTAAATTTAGTCAAATGTAATGCTTCTCTGAGAGATCACAGCTCTACTGAGTTCAAGCTGAAAACCCATGAAAGACTTTTCTGCCAACCCAGGCCTTGGAGGAGAGCTCTGCATTCCTCAGCCTGTTATGGCGAAAGTGCTGGCACAGGAATAGCCAGTGCAAGCAGAATCTTGTACAGATAAAGCTAGTTATGGAGAAAAATACCAACAGATGAGAGCAACTCCTTAATGAGTCACTACAGTCCTGGTGCGGCATGAATCTACACACCTTCTCTGCCCCAAATTCCTGAAGAGCCTAGATACCAAAAATGTAGTTGAGAACTCTCAAGGCACCGACTGAATCCCTCAATTCAACGTCCACTTCTGCACAAAAATCCCCCTGAATTGTGTCTTTGGCTTTGTTTTCTTTTTCTTCCCTCACATCCATTTTCAAGGAGTCAATTTGGTGCAGATGATTCTCCATTCTCTATGTCTTGTCTCATCTCTGTCCTGGATGTTCACATGTGCCCTAATTCATTCTTTCTGAACATAAACTTGTAATGCCTACCTCCACTTAGGCTCCATCTCTCCTCTAGGAATGCCCATTTCCATTCAGCATCACTGGTCCTCGGTATTCTAATTTAGAGCTGCTTAATTTCTTCCATATTGAGTATATTTGCTGAGTTTCTCTCTCTCTCTCTCTCTCTCTCTCTCTCTCTCTCTCTCTCTCTCTCTCTCTCTCTCTCTCTCTCTCTCTCTCTCTCTCTGTGTGTGTGTGTGTGTGTGTGTGGTGACCTTTCTATCTCTTACTGTAATCTCTCTTATTTATCTAACCCAACTACCCTAATAAAAACTATCATTACTCTTGTCCTTTACCAAACCAAAAAACAAAGGCAATGAACAAACAAAATCTTCTTTAATACTGATCTCCCTGCTTCCACTATGTCTAGCATTTTAACTCTTCTTTAGTAGCTACTCAGATGGTCTTATTAAAAATGGTGCTTTTATCATATTGCCCTCATAATAAAAAAAAAATCCAGAATCATTGGTCCTCCCTGTCAATGTTTGTACTTCCTGAAACAAATATGCAATATAATCTTAACTTTGATACACCTTTTATCTCTCACAAAACTAGCTTTCCACATGACTGGCTATACATCCCTTGCAGTCTCTCCATCCCATACAGTATATAAATGCAGCCCAGTCCCTGATGGAGCCTAATCAGTTCTACTAACACCACCCCACAACACGCAAAAAGATTTTGGTAAGAAATTACACTGATCCATCAGTTGAAGATTAATAATAAAATACACTAGAAAGTACATAAATTTGTGCGTTAACATAGGTTCACCTGCTACTAAATAAAATAGGGAGAAGCATGAAATTTGAGAGGATGATTGCTAAACATTGTCACCATGAATATAGAAATGAAAGGAGTAATTTCTAGAAATTATCAAACATACTAACAGTGAGTAATAAAGAAAAAAGAACTATAAGAAATTGGGAGGCCATAAGTAACTTTTAAGAAATTCAAAATGGTGGTACAATTCAAAGAGGAGTGTGAAGTGAAAAATATCATTCAGTACTGAGTACTGAAATATCTTAGAGACATGACTATGACACTGATAGGAAATGGATAGGGAGATATGGTTCCTGAAGTAGATAATGAACAGGGGGAGTAGTTCCATCTTCTTACACCCTATGTTTTTATATGCAAGAGGAAGGGAGTGAATGGAATGGTCGGGCTAAGGAGGCTAGCTGGTAGGGTGTGATTGATGGTAGACCAGAAGGCAGACTGCCTTCAGGGGGACATTATTCTTCTTTGAATTCCTAGTTCCTTTCTTAATTCTTGGCTCAAAACAGAAGTAGAATAGTGTTTGGATTAATGGATGAAAGGGTAGAGGTACATCAAAAAGAAGGAAACCCCAATGCAACCATGAAAAATGACAAAAGCATGGGTGAGCTTATAAAAATGTCTTGCTGGTAACAGACAGAGTGAAGAAGAGGTTTTATGTACACTTATTTCCAGAAAAATAGGAGGCATGCTACTTGATGACAGTGAGGAATGGGCTCAGAGTGGGAGACTGATTAGAGCAGAAAAGAAATTGCTGCAGAAACCCTGTGAATAAGTAGAAAGTAATAAAAACTGAAGTGAAAGATGCATTGGCTTCTCCAAATAAAATAAAAAACTCCAGTCAATAAATTCCTATGTAAGTTACACTGGCTCTTGATTTCTGCCATCAATTGGCTCCAGTATCCCTGCTGATAGAAATTCTCCCAACTCTCAAGCCCCTGCACAAAATGACATATCTTCAGATAACCCACATCCATCCTCCTACATACTTTCTCTCATCTCTAGATTGCCAGAAACACCAACCTGGGTGCAAATGCTGAGTGAACACTGGAGCCTTCCATAGGTGGTGTACATTTCCTGTTAGGAGCTGACAGTTCATCATCACTTGTTCTCAGCACCTTGAGCAGCCATGTTCTGTGCATTCACCACAATCCACTAGAGAGAAGTTTCTCTAATTAAAGCTAAAAGTAGACTATGTCTACATGTGTGTCTTAATTAGAGTTTCTATTGCTGTGAAGAAACACCATGACAATGACAACTCTAATAAAGGAAAACATTAAATTTCTGTAAAGAGACACCATGACCACAAGAACTCTCATAAAGGAAACATTTGATGGGGTGGCTTATAGTTTCAGAGGTTTAGTCCATTATCATCATGGTGGAACATGCTGGTGTGGAGGCAGACATGGTGCTGGAGAAGTAGCTGAGAGTTCTACATCTTACACAGGAAACAGGAAGTGGTCTGTCTCACTAGGAGTGACTTTAGCATATATGAAGCCTCAAAGCCTGCCTCGACAGTGACACACTTCCTCCAACAAGGTCACAATTCAAGAAGGCCACACCTCCTAATAGGGCTATTCCTTTTGAGGACCATTTTCTTTCAAACCATGACAGTGTATAAACACAAATGTTTAGAAGGTATTTGTTTTTATGTCATATTTTTAGCTAAACAATAGTGGCTTTCTCCTTTAGGCCTTGTACCTTTCTACTTACAGGTTTTTGACTGTTTTGACAGTACCAGGCATGTATTTGTTCCTGTGAAGTAGGCTTCAAACACAACCTGAGAGTTGTTGGTTAACCCCATAAAAATTATGCCACTGTTGCACTGGTGGACACATCTTGCATGGAAAATTGGCATTATAGCTCATAAGATTGAGAGCTTAATAAGACAGTTGTCCCCCACCCCAATGTCTTGCACAGCACATTTTTGTACTTTGAAATTTCACCGAGCTAGAAAGGCAAGCATTGTGTGTTCTCCGTCATATGTGGATCCTAATTTTGAATCTTTTAGATTTATTTTTTTAACTTGGAATATCTGTAGAAGACAGGAAACTAGAAATGGGCTGTTATGGATTGGCTTCTTTAAATGGGTGGCAGTGGGGAGCTAGGAGAACACACATGGCATGAAAATTGAAAAAGTGAATGCTAGGGATAGAAATCAAAATAAGTGGGTGGGAAGGTGACATGAGAGGGTAGAGAGGAAGAGTTAACCAAAACAAAATGCTTATGAAAAATCCATACTCAAACCTATTACTTTGCAAGTCAGGTTTTTGTAAAGAATTGTTTAAAGTAAGAGTTGTATTTAGGAATATACATGTATATCCATTTACAGATAGATTTTGTCACAACAATTAATGAATAAAGATTCCATGAGTTTGAAAGGGAGCAAGAAGGGGTATATAGGAAGTGTTTGATGGAGACAAGAGAATGAGGAAATGACATAATTATATTATAATCTTTAAAAAAAACAGAATTAATGAAAATAGAGTTGGAAAGGAGATATACTGAATGTTCAGATAATCTCTTCTTATAAGTCATTGTGCAATTAAGAAAAAAATCTCAATACCAGATGCATGATGCTTCTTTATGAATGGCTGGTCATAGAGCTCCAGAGGCCCCCAAAATAATACAGGCTTTTGTCTCTTTTTCTTTGTTGCCCACCAAACTAAATAAGAAAATCTTGCTGAAGACACTACATCCCTTGACTGCAATATGTAGAGAAATCTATCTGGGACTGAGTTGGAAATTTCCTCTCAGCACTTTTGTTCTACTTTCATAGCTTTTATGGCACTTGAAATTTTCATATGTATATAATGTATTTTGAATAGTCTTACCTCTGGCATTCTCTTACACCCCTCCCACCTCTTTATATCCTCACTCCTCCATACATACTCTTTCCTCACATTCATGTCTTTATGTTTTATGATCTCTGAGTTTAACCAAGGCCATCTGTATATAACATCCCCTCTTGGATTCGGAGAATATCAATAAAGAAAATGTGGAAACACATGACATTTGGAAGGCAAGGAGAGGGCTGCAAAATGCTGTCTTCTGGGCAAAATACAGCCATTGCCATCACAAACTCCCAGCAGCTTAGGTTCCTTACAGTGGGCCTGCATGTGATTGGACCTGTCAACAGTCAATCACAGACCTTGGAGATGTTCAAGGGCTTATAAACCCCTGGGAGACCATTAGCTACTGGCATTTTGTGAGAGGGCGGGTCATTGTTTTCAGCTGAATAGCCGCTGAAGATCAAACCAAGTTCCTGTGTATATTTCCAATCACTTACACTTTAGATAGAGGTTCATCATGAGGTCATTTTCTTCTCAGAAATTGCTTTTGGTTTATTCATCACTATTCCATGTGACTTACACCCTTTCACTGTATAACTCCTGTCATATATGGCTCATAGTTCTTAGGTAACTTCAGAACTTTGGGAGACAATGCACAAATGCTGGTTTTGTAGTAAAATGTTTATGTTCCTAGAAAGCCAAGGCAAGCAATGAATAATATTCTCTAGACAGGAAATCTTTCTTTTTATTGCTTTTTTTCTTGGATTTATTTTCTATTTTTAAAATTTTTAAATTCAAATAGAATTTTATCACTTCTCTTCATTTCCCCATCTACCTTTCTCTCAAACCTCTTCCATGCCCTCAATTCTCAAGTGGATAGCCTCCTTTTCTTTGATTACTATATACATATATTTATGAATGCATACATGTATGAGTATGCACAAATATATATATGTGTATATATATATATATATATATATATATATATGTAGAACCTTCTGAGTATGTATTTTGCTGATTATGTGTATCTAGTTCAGGGCTGACCACTCTCCATTGGACATTCAATAAGGGGTCTCTTCTCTGCGAGAGGCTAATTCTTCTTCTCTCAGCAGTCATTACTTGCCTGTAGTTTTTTTGTCTAAGGGTGGAGCCCATGAGCTTTCTCCCTTTTCATTTTAATCTGTCCATTGCTATTGACATTGTTCTGGTCTTGTTTATACAGACATTTGTAGGAGAGATTGTTTCATAGCAGATTTGCTGGTCCTCTGGCTCCTACATCTTTCTGCTCCCTCTTCTACAGTGCTCCCTGAGCCAGAGATGTAGGAGCTGTGATGTAGATGTATCTATTGGGGCTGAGCTGCCCCGACCTGCTGGTCTCTATACTATATCCAGTTGTGGTTTTCTGTGGTACTCTCTGTTTGCTATACAGAGACATGTCTTTGTTGTGGGGTGGTAGGTACACTTCTCTGTGAGTTTAAGAACAAGATTTAGAATGTAGTAAGAATTATGCTAGTCCAGCAAACTAGTGATGGTAGGTTATTTTCCTAAGGTCCATGACCTCACTAGTCCCAGGGAACTGGCTGTTTCCATTAAAAGGCATGGTTTTCTTCCTGGTGAGTGGGCCTCAAGTCCACTTAGCTGTAGGTTGCCACCAATTTTGTGAATGTCACATATTGCATCTTTATGCTTATGTTACCCTGTTGGTAATTGTCATGGTTACCATGTTGGTAATTGTCATGGTTACCATGTTGGTAATTGTCATGGTTACCATGTTGGTAATTGTCATGGTTAATAGGTGTTGTAGCTGGGTAAAACTGTTTAATTGCTTCCTTTTCTTGACAGCTTTCACAGTATTTTCTAGAACCGTGGAAGCTAGACCACAGCAAAGAGGCTTTCATGTCAGATCCAGCTCTGATCAATCAAGTTCTGTATCTCAAATGTGTCTTCAGCAACACAGACCCATTCTCAACCTCTGAGAGGTAACCAAGGGCTCTATCAGTAATCATCATCGTCTTGCACGTCACTTGGACTACCCTGAGGAGTCATCAAAATGCATGTGTGTGTGTGTGTGTGTGTGTGTGTGTGTGTGTGTGTGTGTGTTGGTGTTGTTTGTCCCTCTCTCATGCCTCCTTCTCCTTCCGTATTGACCTCTCTTCTTCCTTCCTAATAGGAGCTCCCTCCCTGTTTTTCTATTTCCCTTTTATATCATCAGCCCCATTTAACCCACTCCACAGAGTCCGCCCTTTAAACTTCCTGGGTTCTGCCATTTCTCCATGTTGGACACTCACATCTGAGGTTTTGCAGCTAGGATGCTCAGATGAAAGATAATATGAGATGTCTGTTTTTCTGGGTATGGAGTACCATCCTCAATAGAATCTATTCTGGGTCCATTCATTCACCTGAATATTCTATATATTATGTATATATTCTATATACTATTTCAAGTTTCTTTACAGCTGAATAGTATTTCATTGTGTGTATATTTACCGCTTTTTCCTTCATCATTCATGTGTTGAAGGACACTTTGTTTCCATTTCCTAGCTATTGTGGATAGGACATCAATCAACATTGTTGAGTAAGTGCCTGTGGAGTAGGATGTTGAATCCTCCGGGCATATGCCAAGGAGTGGTGTAGCTATGTCACATGGTAGACTGGCTTGTTTTTTGCTGCTCCTCAGCACTGATTTCCATAGTAGCTTCATTGGTTTTTATTCCCATCAACAGTGAGTAAGTGTTATTCTTTCTCCAGAACATTCCCAGCATTTGTTATCAGTTGTTTTGTTCATCTTAGCTGTTCTAATTCGGGAAAGATGAAATCTCATAGCTGTTTTAATATGCATTTCCAGAATTATTGAGGATAATGAACATTTTTTGAGTTATTTCTTAGCCATTTTTGTTTCTTATTTTGTGAACTCTCTGTTTAGCTCCCTAGCCCATTTTTTAACTGGGTCGTTTTGCCTTGACTCTTCTTTGGGTTTTTTTTTCCATATTCTGGATATTAACCCTCTGTCAGAATTATATCTGGTAAGAATTATTTTCCATTCTGTGAGTTTCTTCTTCATTCAATTGATTACTTCATTTCCTTAGATGGACAAAAGTTTTAGCCTCCCTGGTCACTTAAACTAGATGAAACAATATAATTTTTTATCCAAATTTAATTTTGACTCAGTGTTTATATAAATGGTAGTAGTTACCTTTCTTATGAACAGCAGAAGATTGAATCCAACAGTAACAAAAAAATTATTATCCCCCACAGAGAATCAGTAGAAGTGGATCTCTCTCTCTCTCTCTCTCTCTCTCTCTCTCTCTCTCTCTCTCTCTCTCTCTCTCTCTCTCTCTCATAATCGTTTAGAGCATCTGTCACAGGATTTCTGCTGTTTTCTGAAAGGCATCAACAGCTGGAATGGAAAGACCAGAGGAAAGTGCCTGGCATCTGGTGTCAGCAGAGCTATTTTCTTACTTCACCTTTTGACAAAGAGTGCCATTGTTCTGGCAAAGTTCCTAGACCATGCACTGTCAACGTTTTCTTCCCAAGCTTCTCCTCTGATGTCGAATGAATGCACAAAGCGGTAGGAGCCAGCTCTGCTCTGAATTTGAGGACAGTAGCACTCAGCTCATGGGGTACTGTTTCTTGGTATGTCTCCATCTGAACTCTGCACAACCACATGACACCTGATGAAAGTTTGAGGCCACATGAAATTTACAAGCAATGGACTCTGGGTGAAAGTGAAAGTGTCGTCCAGGCCTGGCTCCTTTCCTGTCTTAAGTATGACATTGAGACTAATTCTGCTCATCATCTTTCCAATTGTAGCAGTAGCCACATCTTAGAGCTGTTGAGAGAAATATACAATAGAAACGACATGACATAGTGTATAGTAAACCATCAGTACTTCACAGAAGCACGTCTAAAATTTTCATTCTTTTAAAGAAAAAGCATTAAGTTTATTACAAATTTGCTCTGGTTTAATTGTTTATTTGGTTTGCAATTTAAAGATGTTTCATTTAAAAAAAGAGAGATGGGGGAGAAGCAGGAGCAGCTGGTTTTCTTTGAAGAAATGACAGAAATGCCCAGGAAATCACTTATTCTATAGCAATGTGTTCACTTTAAACTCTACAAATCAGGTTTTCTTTAAGTCCTCAAATTACAGTTTTTTGTTTTTGTTTTTGTTTTTTAAAGAAAAAGCTTTCTTTTACCATCCTAAGTTTTATTCACCGTGAAATTAAATAGTTTGTGTCCTGTGCTTGTTACTCTAAAGGACTCAGAGAAGCAAACACTGGCCTACAGGAAAACTCAATTTTCCTGTGTTTTGAGACAGGGTTTCAGTATGTAGCCCAGGCCAGCCTGGAACTTACAATGTACACAAGGCTGGTTTCAGAGTCACAGAGGGCTGATGTCTCTACCTCCCAAGTACCAGAATTAAAGTCATGTGCCAAGACACCCACTGGAAGTATTTTGCCTTCTGAAAGCAGTGTTATTCTCCACAGTCAGCCTTCTTACCATTCATTCAGAGAAAGACAATAGCCTAGGTAATTTTAGCAGCCTCAATGCACTGGCAGGAGCATGATATTTCTTTATAGGTTGCTTGAAAAGAATTACAAACATAATTTACATGTAATGGTTTTTTCTTCAGGCCAGTGAATTTTGGAGAAAATATTATCTTTGTTGTTAAATCATTGATATTAAAATGAAAAAAATTAACTAAACAATGGTAGAAGGAATCTTAAAAGTTCTCATTAATAAAATCAAACCTAAAGCCAGGTATTGTGGTGAATGCTGGAAGATCAGAGAAGCAGAACAAGCCACAGCTTCCTCACCTTGACAATTCCTCAGGTGATCCTGTTTCCTCAGACTGGAAGCCTCTGTGTCCGTATACGAATGAATCTCAGCTGAACTGTGCTCAAAAGCCTAAAAGCTTAATCAGCAAAAAGCTTCTAGTTTCTGGTCTTCATGCCGTATATACCTTTCTGCTTTCTGCCATCACTCCCTGGGATTAAAGGCTCACTTTCTGGAATTAAAGGCGTGAGTCACCATGCTTAGCTGTATCCTTGAACACGCAGAGATCCAGGTAGATCTCTGCCTTTGGAATGGTAGGATTAAAGGCGTGCGCTACCACTGCCTATCCTCTATTTAATATTGTGGCTGTCCTGTTCTCTGACCCCAGATAAGTTTATTAGCATGCACAATATTTCGGGGAACACAATACCACCACATTGCTTTCAGAAGATCTATTAGATATTTCAAAATCATATAAATTTAAATTTTGAGTCATTTTGTCAATAAAGGTTTTAATTTATTTTATTACTACTCTGATATTAATCATGTTAGTTTTCTTTTTTTTTTTTTTTTTTTTTTTGGTTTTTCAAGACAGGGTTTCTTTGTGTAGCTTTGCACCTTTCCTGGGACTCACTTGGTAGCCCAGGCTGGCCTCGAACTCACAGAGATCCTCCTGGCTCTGCCTCCCGAGAATGCTGGGATTAAAGACGTGTGCCACCACCGCCCGGCCGTTAGTTTTCTTTGATGGACAATCGCTTTTATTGTACGTAATGACTTTCACAAGTTACTCCTTGTGTTTTTTTTTTCTTGTATTTCTAAAACGTCTATGTTTTCTCTTTTATGTTTTATATATTTTTGTTGAAACACTATAGTTTGTCATCTGGTTTGCTCATATTTATAAATGATTATTGGAGCATTTTGTCTTGGTTACTTTAAAATCCTTGTCAGATAATTTTAACATTCTTGCCTTCTCCAGTGGGTGTCTTTTGCTCTATGAGATGCCAGTTTGAAAAGGGGAGGGATTCATGCAGAAGACGAACCACCTTCTGTTAGCACCCTATGTTCAAGTCAGATTTCTCTGTTGGATGAAGGGTCATAGACTACCTTGCTTTTAAAGTGTTCTTCAAGTTCTGGGTCTCCACCAAGTCTATGTTCCTTATTATATCTTTAAAAATCCTCCTTTTTCTATCGCTGGTGTATTTTCTAGGGTTTTAACCTGCTTAACATTGAAAAGCAAAAAGAAATAATTGTAGTGTCTTCTGTACTTGGAAACAGAACTATCTTTTCCACGGAGTGAAAATCTGTTCTTTTATAAGTTGAACACACTTTACAGAGTAAATAAAAAAAAAAAAAACACTTTGCCCGATTATTTCATCATCCGGAATTGGACTCAGAATCTATCACCCATGCAACCCCCCATGCACTGATCAATGTTTTTTAAAAGATAAACACAAAAAATGCAAGGAATACTGGACTTGGGGAAAATTCATGTGATGGGACAACAATCAGGGTAGGCTGTCATTCAGAACCTGTTTCTCACAGTTGGGGTAGGCTGTCATTCAGAACCTGCTTCTCCTTTTTAGTGTGCAATCACGAATGTTTCAGTCTGCCTCCATTCTTGCTTTCTTGACTTTGGGATTAGAGAACATATATCAAAGTAGGAAATAAAGTAGACTTTCATAATGTAGTTGAGTTGTGAGGGAGTGTTAGCCATGAACAAAAGTGATTCTGAGTGTGAAACAGTGCGCTTCAACCTTCCCCCTCCCTTTTTTTGAAATACTGTACAGCTTATAACAGAGCATTAGTTTATTTACAAAGACTAGGCCTTAATTAATAATCTTTCTTTTTTCTGTCCTGCTTCCTGAGCTCCTGATCACTGGTTTATGTGGTAATCCCTAAAAGAATTTATTTTGAAAAATAGCTTTTAGTGTGCTAACACATAATGTATATTCATTTACAACCTCATAATGTTACATATGGCAAATATTTTAAAAGTCTCTCTTGAGTGACAGACTTTTTGCCTATGAAAAATCTTCCAGACCTCAGTACTCTGCTGAATAAACAGACTGGATTATACATCAATTTAATAACTTGCTCAAACTTGAACTTCTGTTGAATACTGGAACTGCATGGGTTTTCATCAGATTTGGGAATGTGCCTAGCAATAGAAAATGAAACAATAAATTTTTTCAGCTTGTGTTTGAGCCCGGTCTTATTAGAAAGGTTTGGATAGGTTTTTCCTGGCATGAGAGTCGGTGTGTGTCATTTGTTTCAATACATTTTAAGCACCTTACCTGTAATAATTCTTTATATCAAAAATAAGACCAGAAGGAAAACAGTGATTCATTGCAGTTAAACTTTGGCTTTTGGCAGATCTTTGTGGAAAGGACCATTTTGCTTATACATTACTTATTAATCTCAATTGTTGCCCATGAGGTAAGAAAAAGTGTAATGAGGAGTGTGTAAAAAAGTTATTTTAAGACACAAATTGTATGTACACTGTTGAAGAACCACAGCGAACCTTTACCTTTCAGCAAGCGGCAGAAGGAAGTCTGTCATTAAACAATCTGTTGGGCAATACCGTGTTTAACCATCTTCATTGTTTGATTTTAATTATGTGTTTGTATCAGGAAACTGATTCACATCCTCTGCATGTCATCTAAAATTACAGTCTTAAATCTAAGGATATTTTTTAAGTACCATGTAGCAAGAACTAAAATGTACCTGCCCACCACATCTATACAATTGCTCTAAATAGCTTTTCCTTTTGCTTCTGATGAAGGTTTCTTTTTCTTTTTTTTTAACTAAAAATAAAATAATAAAAACAAAACAAAGTAAAGTTACGGGTCCTAGTATCAGGTGTAAAAGTTTTCCTATCATACTGCTCAGTCTTCCATGACTATTGATATCATTGTATAACCAGTCTGATGCCAAACTCAGAGAGAAACCTGATTCAAACAAAAGCAGATATTTAAAACACTTCTCAGTTTCTTTAGGGAATGGCCTTTGTTTTCTGTCTTATTCACTAGTGTTGATATTGACTGGAAATTTTATAGATTTGTATAAAATCTTACATTACTGAAAGAATAATAAATGACAACTTTCAAAAACCCAAGGTCACTTTAACGACTGATTTTCCAGCCAACAAGAAAGACAAAAGCAGGTGACCAGAACAAGAAACTCCCGGTCCATCTGCCAGGCATCCCAAGGGTCGCCTGTGCGGCAAGCAGAGTTGCAACTCTCCTGGCCAAGTGTCTGTAGATAATAGAAAGTCTCAGGAGACTACTATTTGTAGGTGAGCAACCATAAATCAAACAAAATTCTGTAACTGTGGAAATAAAGAAGGGCAATACTGAAAGTCTTCTAGCAGCCTTCAGGCTGCATCAGATTGCTCACTCCCAAGAATCTCTGCAGCTTACGAGCACCTCCCACCCCATCCATGCTCCTAAGATGACACTGTGGAGCCTGGTTTTAACTACAACAGTGAGAAAAAGCCATTTGCCTTACGCTATCAGATGTTGAAGTGTGTTTGCATTTTCATTCCTCTCACTAATAAAGGATTTAAAGAGCAGTGTTTCCTAGTTTTAGTAGACTGTCTATTATTTGGGAATGCTAGTTCTCACTATGTATGTAGGAATAACAAACAAGCAAGAGTCACTATAAATTTTATATATAAATCATATATTGGACATTAAGTAAAGAAATGACGTTAGCCTAGATATTCTATCTAGGCAATAATCTCTAACAATTCTGATGCGACACTCCAACAACTATTGAAACATACACTTAATTGAAGCAGGGCAAAATTTGTTACCAAGGCAGCCTGTCCTGTTATTGGAGAAGCCTGACAGAGATTTTTCTGATTAAGATCTCACCATAAAGGTTTATTTATTGGCTTTTTTTTGTGTTACCTAAAACTACATCATCCTACATGGTTAACATTGGTCCTATGTGATTACATAAATATGGATTTTAATTAATTAAAATTGAATGGAGTAGCAGTTCACTTCTTCAAGCATGCTAGTCACATAACAAATGTTCAATTGCCATATATGGACAGTGCCTAGTTTCATGGCTATCATGGAGGACATTTTTACCTTTGCAGAGAGTTGTATTGCTCATCAAAGCAAGAGTAAAACATCAAACTTACATTTTTCATTGCCCTTCTAATATAAAAATGCTTTGTCTTTTTTTTAACTTTTAAATCAAGTAAAAAATCACTTTAATTTGAAAAAAAATCTTACTAACAACTTCCTGTTTGTTGCTATACTCTGGACTTCATGAGGCTTCATTTAGCAAAGAGAGATTGCCAAGAACAAACAAATTGAAGAAAAATATATTAAATAAACAATTTTTTGGTTTTAAATATTAATATGCATTGTAGAAATGAGAAATATAAGATAATTTGTTAGGGAAGATTTTTTGAGTGCCAAGAGTAAACTCCATTGACAGGATTTTGATTGAGGATATAAAAGATTGAGGGAATTAACCATGTACCTGAGGAAGTGTGTTCCTGCAGGAGTGAGCAGCCTGGGGTAGGGTGGGTAAAGCATCCCAGGTGACTAGGGCAGGGCACGCAAGGAAGTGATTAGCAGGAGCAAATGCTGGAGTGTGTGTACACTGCTTTGTAGACCCTGGTAAGGACATTGCAGGACCACTGTAGGGCCTTGAATCAAGAAATAACATTTCTGGTTTATTCTGCTAAAGTATCGAAACTAGGCTTTCAGCAAGAATAGAGTACAAGAGCAAATGTGTGGAATTACGTGACTTTTAAAGTTGCTTCCTGATCCCTCTCATCCTAAATTTCCATTGTGTCTTTAACTTGATGATCGTCCTTATCTGTATCCCCACTGAAATGTGGTTCCAATAATAGAACACAATATCCCAATGATGAGACAGGAGATGCTCAGGAGACAATTCTTTCTCATGATCTGAATGCCATTGTTCCAGTTCTGCTGGATTATTGTCAACGTGTTTCCTAAATAATGTAAGTTATCACTGGGGAATTAAACATACATCTATATTTATCTTTCTAAATTTTATCCTGATTAATTTAGCTTAATGTTTTGTATTTCCTGCCTTACTTAAAAATAAATGAAGCACGTAATAGCTCTATTCTTTCACCCACATTATCAATCTATTTCTTCATAAGAGAGGGGAAAGGGCAGAGGATTTTGAATTTCTCTGCCTGGTATCAAAATTAAGCATGGAAGAAGAGGAGTAATGCTCTTTTTCCAAGTTAATGCTGGATCATTACCCAATTCTCATTGAATACAATTCAGTTGTAAAGCCACTCATTTTATTTTTATTTCAACATGATTCTAGAAAACATGGCCTGGCAAATGAGTCTTACATTTGACCAACTGAATATATTAATCAACTGTAAAGAAAAATGAAATCATGAAATTTACAGATGGAGAAACTGGAAAAAAAAAATATACTGAGGGAGGTCACTCAGCATCCCAAAGAAAAAAACTGTTTTCTCTCTCTATGTGGCCTCTAGTTCCAAATCCTTTGTTTTATGTGCTAAGATGGAATGCATAAGGATGGTAGAAAAATAGAAATGAGACATTATGGGGAACAGCAAGGAAGGGGCCATGACAGAATCTGGTTAAATGATGGTAGAGAAGTGGATGAACGGACTCAGGGAAGTTCAAGCAAGTAGTGGAGTGAGGGGATTGGAAAACGGGGGCCGAGGGGAAGGTACTCAAAATCGAGTCTGTGTGAACATGCAAGACACGTAAAAACAGCAGGGATAACGGAAGCCACACGATAGGAAAGAACGGAAGGAGGAATGCTGGACGCCGAAGTCTTAAGTGGTAGTTGTGGAAGAGATGAGGTTTCAGAGGAGGGGTAGGAACAGGCCAACCAAACCTGACGCTGTATGAGAATCCGACAAAAATCCCCTCTTCTGTAACAAAGCTTCAAGAGAGACAACCTTTATTTCAATTGTAATGCAACTGTAAGGTATTCATACATGCCTTTTCTTATGCTCAGGACACTGTTTACATCTTTACATCTTTAGCACCATCTGGCTCTAGTGAGTACTTGCAAGTAATTTGTAAGGAATTAGCATCCTTTGATACATGTGAAATCTGAGGCTCAGAAAAATTTAGAAACCTGCTTTGGATCACCGAGCTATGAAAGTCTGTTTTTTGGCAAAACACCATTTTAACACCACCAAGCCTAAGAAAGGCAAGCTATACATCAACAAAATATATATAGTTACTAATGAAGGACTTTGAACAGCGGAAGCTCTTAACAAGCGAACAATGTAACTACCGAATGACATGGGCTACTAAATGAAATCTCAGAGTCAGGCAAGTTTGGTTAGGGAGCCACAGAGGCACTTCAAACAATACAGGCTACTGCCACTGCTGTTGGTTGTTTACCATGATCGGACAGAAAGACCCTATTACTGTAGACAGCATATATGTTGGTTGTAAGACAAATACAACCTCCTCTTCTCCCTCTCCCTCCCCCTCTCCTCCCTCCCCCTCCTCCCTCCCCCTCCCTCTCCCCTTCCCCCTCCCTCTCCTCCCTCTTCCTCTCCTCCCTCTCCCTCCCCCTTCCTCTCCCTCCCCCTCCCCCCTCCTCCCTCTCCCTCCCTCTCCCTCCTCTCCCTCTCCCTCCTCTTTCTGCAGTCTGGCTTTCAGAGTGCTGGAAGATGCTCTGCAGTTTGCTAGAGGAGAGAAAACATCAGTAGTCTAACACAGCATTGGTCTCTGAAGGTTACAGTACCCACCCACCAGGCAACTTGTTCGCACTGATGCAGTAGTGACAGGATTGTCAGGAAGTAGCTAGCTGCTCTCTGATTAGATGTGAGGCCTGCTCTATAGTGGGGAATTCATGCCTGATCCTGTAAACAAGAAAAACAAAAACAAATAGTGGTTAAGGAGGTCACAGTCTCCAGGCGGGGACTCACTGTTGTTTTGCAAATGGTTGTGTTCTCAGACTGCCTTCTGAGTGTTTGTGTTTATATCCATGGATTTCTGCTGCTGCTGCAATGGAACTTGGGCAGAGAAGCCTCTTGTTCCAGTGGGTAGGGGATAGTGGAGTTGAGAATGTTATTAATAAAAATAAAAATATTTGTGAGGAGAGTTAGTGAAGCTTAGAGAGTATCCTTATCTTTACATGCTGGAATGGCTCCTTTAACTCAGTAACCTTCAATGAGAGGCTAATTAACAGCAAGGCTGCCTTCTATCTGTGACACCAAAAGCACATAAGACCATATAGACTGGGACAAAGTGCTCCACGGGCTTCTGAAGAAACATGTCCCATTTTCACAAAGCTCAGATAACAAGAAGGAAATATGACTACAAATGTGTGTGAGAGGAAGAGAGAGAAGGAAGGTGGGATGGCATGATGAAAAGATGAGAATGGGGTTGATGGATGGATTCAGATTTATTCACCTTTTAGAAAGCCATTCATTCCTATGGCTTTGTGGTGTTGCTGCATGTGATATCATGGGCCATGTATATTACTGCAGAAAAAAAAATGTCACTAACTTTACTGTGAATAAATCAAGACTCACAGGACTTCTCAAAACTTTGAAAACAACCTCCCTGCACAACGTTCTAATCTTCTCCACTGTGTACCTTCTCCAACTATCATTATCCTGCAGCTGCCAAACAAGACCCCTCAGGACCCAGCGTGCCAGGCGGGATCCTTGCTGAGAATCCTCTGAGCCTGAAGAGGCATCCCGAATACAGTTGTCACCCCTGGGAGAGATTGTCTCTCTCAACCTTACAGAATAAGTCACAAGGATTTGGACTTTCCTACCCCATTGCCTACTTTATTTTTCTTCACTTAATTTACTTTTGAAACTGTGTTCTTATTTTTTCTATTTTCTGTCCCTCCCTAGATTATATGATCCACTAAACAGAGACTTTGTTTATTTAGCTTATTTCAAATACTGAGAGCCATACTTTGTATATTCCAGGTAATCAGTATTTATAGAAATCATAAATGAATTATCCTATATGTGGGGACTATTTTAAAGAAAATATTTACTTTATTCGTTACTTGGGAAAGTCCATGAAGTCACTGAGAAGATCATTTCAAATGTCATATTTCATTTTTTTAATAAAAACACATTATTTACTATTCCATTTGAAAATACTTAATTGTATACATTTTTGAGGCATCACATAAGCATGATTCATGACTAAAACATAGAATGATTAACTCGTTAGCTAACTTACTCATCACAAATACCTAACATTTTGTGTAAAATCCTTTGAAATTTACCACAGGGACTTTTGAAACAGATAATAATCTATTATTATGTTCATCATACTGTGAAATAGAAAAACATATTTCTGTAGAAACAACATGTTACAACCGTTGATTATCATCTCCCTACATCACTTCACTCCAGCCTCTTGGCCGCCAATCTAGTCTCTACTTCCCTGCCTTCAGCTGCTTTACGATCCATAGATGAGTGAGAACATGCAGCATTTGACTTTCCATGCTGGTATGTTCTCCAGAGCCATCCATGTCACTGAAAATGACACACTCTCCTTCTGTCTTGAAGCTGCATGGTGTCTGATTGTGTACACATTGATGCACTCATCAGCTGATGGACACTTAGGTTGGTCCACTTTCCTGGCCCTTGTGAATAATGCTTCTGTGAACACAGAAATACAGGCATCACTTTTAAGTACAAATTTCATTTCCTGTGGATCTACATTGATTGGTGGGGCTTTTTGATGTCACACGATAGCTCCACTTTTAATTTCTGAGGAGTATTCACTGTTTTTCATAAAATCTTTGGTAAATCAAACGTCCACTAAACATTTCTGTGAGTTCATTTTTCTCTACATCCTCACCAACACTTATCATCATTTTGCCTTTTTTAGAACAACCATTCTGACAGGTGTGAGATGATCTCTCAGGGTGGCTTTATTTTCACTTCCTATTGATTACACATGTTGAACTGTATTTTCATTTATTAGCTTTTTGTGTGTTACTTAGACAGATTTTAAAATTGGTTTTCTATATTTTCTGTTTAATTGTTAATTCACTTATGTATTTGGGGTATCAGTCCCTTATTGGATATGCGGCTCAGAAATATTCCTAACCAATCCTGAGTATGCTGTCTCTTGGAGGCCTTCTCTTTTCTGAAGGGAGATGGAAAGGGAGTGGATCTGGGGGAGAGGGAAGATGGGAGAGGAGGTGGGAGGAGTAGAGGGAGGAAACTGTAGTTGGGATGTATTGTATGAGAAAAAAATCTATTTTCAATAAAAAGTAAAATAGAAGTGTTACATTTTATAATTTCTTTTTGAAGTTAAATAATCTTCTTGGCTTCTTATCTCTAACATGATCATTCACAAAATCAGTATAGCAGTGACTACAATAAAAAAAAAGAAATATAAATCTTAATTTACCTGTAGATGTTATCATTTTTATGCACAGACATGTCGGCAGCTATAAATCAAAATTGTAATTCCACTTGATTACTTTTCAAATTTTTTTCTAACTATATAAGGTGAATTTGAAGAACACAGATCTTAAGGATAGAAATATAAATTAGAGATTCATTTGATTCCCAATTTTGGTCTAACATTATGAAAATAAATTGAATATAAGTAGTTTCATATCCATTGTAAACTATTCTGGGGCCTTAGCTGTAAAGGATGTGGAGAGGAAGGTATCTATTAGAACATGAACAAGTCAATTGAAAGGTCAAGCTATATCAATAAATTAAAAGGCTAAGCAAGCCTTTTAGATAATGACCAGATCTCTGGAAAGTTAATGAGTTTCTGCCACAAAAAATCTATTAGTCTTGGCCATGAGTTCCAAATGTAGCACAAAGATGATTTGGTCAGAAAGAGATTGACATAAATTACTATTGGCATTTTGTAGCTAGAGTTTTCCTGCCTGGCCCACCTCAGGACAAATCTCTGTCACCTGCCTGTCCCACAGCCATTCAGACCCAACCAAGTAAACACAGAGACTTATATTGGTTACAAACTGTATGGCCGTGGCAGGCTTCTTGCTAACTGTTCTTACAGCTTAAATTAATCCATTTCCATTCATCTATACCTTGCCACATGGCTCGTGGCTTACCGGCATCTTCTTATGCTGTTTGTCATCATGGCGGCTGGCAGTGTCTCTCTCTCAGCCTTCCACTTCCCAGAATTCTTCTCTTTGTCCCGCCTATACTTCCTGCCTAGCCAATGGCCAATCAGTGATTTATTTACTGACCAATCAGCAACACACTTGACATACAGACCATCCCACAGCAGCATTTACTAATTCATATTTGGAAATTCAGAGAACAGAACTAAAAACAACTTTTTTAAAAATCTTATCTGAGATCTTATGGAAAATATAAAAACTTCATGTTTAAAACTTGCTTTGACTGACTTGGGTAGCTATGTCCTGCATTCTTCTATCAAGAAAGTTTACCTTTCTTATTTTGTGGATCTGAAAGGGCACAAATTAGCTGTGTGCAGACCTAACGAGGTTCTTAATAAAGGTGAAAATGTTGGGTGGGTCTTAGTCAGACTTGGGGTTCTTCATTTTTATCACAAGTAATTTATTTATTTTCAACAGAAAGAGTGAGGAAAATGCCGCTGACAGAGATGAGCATAAAGCCTTCATGATTTGATGACATTTGATTTGACTTCATGGTCATTTAGGTTGGCACCAGAAAACTCTTTGTTGAATGAAGTGAATTACTATTTTAATTGGTAAATACTTTTCACATTTATCTGATATTACAAAGATAGAACTTCTACATTATACATACTCATAAATCGAGGTTTTAATAAGAATAATACATGCCTACTGTTTTGTACGTTTGGACATACAGCAACAGCATCAAAACCAAAGCCTTTCAGTTGACTGAAATTGTGTGACTGGAAAACCTCAGAAGGAGATTTTGAAGGTGTTGATGATTTTTTCATCTTTGTTACAGAAACTTTACAGTGTGAACCTGTGCTCCTGTGAATATTTTTACAGTTCACTTACAAAATTCGAAGCAGATCAGAGAGTTGCATTCAGACACATTTAACTAGCATAAAACTGAACAAATAAACCTTCTCATACATCTGGATGCATAATATGAGTGC
The DNA here is from genome assembly GCF_949786415.1 of Peromyscus eremicus. Taxonomy (NCBI): domain Eukaryota; kingdom Metazoa; phylum Chordata; class Mammalia; order Rodentia; family Cricetidae; genus Peromyscus; species Peromyscus eremicus. The sequence continues at coordinate 6,306,351 of NC_081418.1, read as the reverse complement.
CACACAAATGTTCAAATTAAGTAAATAAAAGAGTTTCTCTTGTGACCAAGTTTTTCTTATAAAATCAATGACATTCTGAACTGTATTCAAACTGATTTTTGTATAACAGAGATCATTACTACATTGTATAAAGGGTAAATTCATTTTAAGAGCATAATATTTTAGTATAAGTTTTACTAATTATTACTAATAGGTATAAATACTGATATATAAAATCACATACATTGTCTAGCTTTTTAAATCCCCACAATATACATTTTCTCAAAAGCAAAATAAGGAGTTTATTTATTATAATTTCAAGGCATGTATCAAGGTAATATGAAAAATTATTATACAGTTGATATACATCTTGGTGTTTATAATGTTGTGGGAAGCATGAAATTAAATTTCTAATCATGAATATCAATTATAGCTCTGAGTTGGAAAAAGTGTCTTAATATTTATACTTAAAACAATTAAGGTATAATTGGTGATTAGACAGTAAAGAAAAGAAGAAAGCAATAGAAGTGGTAATTATGTCACCAAAGCCTACTTAATAAAATTTCTCTGAAGATATTGAAATAATATGCACGTTGATCTGAATGTTTATCTACAAATAGAGTGTGCCTGTGAGCCATGAAGAAATAAAAGAATAAATGAGTATGTATAAATGTCATGTTTAAAAGAATTTGAACATTAGTTTACAAATATTTATCATTAGTTCTCATGCATTAGTGCTAAAAAAACAAATTGTGGTGTCACAAATACCTTGAAATTCTATTTCCATTAGTGCACACAGAAAACACACATAGCTCAACTGTGTATGTGAGATCACTGGAAAGGTTTACATCATTAAGAATAAACTGTGAGCTAATGAAATATCTATGAACTAGCCTGTAAAAGATATAGTTAATGGATTAAAGAATCATTTGTTGGATCTCTGTAGTGTACCAGGAATAAGGAATATCACAGAGGGAACAAAGAAATACCATCTATCTGTAGAAACAAAGAATAAGTTAGAGTAGGAAAACACTGAACATCCTCAACATGTAACACACAGAGTAGTGAGGTTAAATGTCTTAATTTAGCTTCATTATAAGTATTCAAATTCTGTTTAGAGAAATAATTCCTCTACTCTTTTATTTAACAAAATTCTAAATTTCAGCGAAGATGAATTACCCATATGACTTTGGAAAAACACTGGACTGTTACCAATAAATTTAACAATCTAAAATTTAATGAATCATGCTTTGAAAATATTTAATTTTGATTTCTTTTCATTTCTGAAAACTTTACAAATTTTTAAAACACATTACTGTAGTTTGGTTTCAATGACATGTGTCTTGTTTATTCTAGAATTTTTCTGCCTTTACTACCACAGTCCAGTAGAGCATTTTTAGTGGGTAATGTTCTCTTCTCAAGATTGCTTCTTCACTTCAGGAACTTCTGCCACCCTATATAATCTTTAGGATTATTTTCTCTACTTCACTGGAAACAATCACAGAAAGGTGGTAAGAGTTGCCCTAAATGTATACAGCACTTTGGATGCTAATATAACCGCCTAATGTTTGGAAGAATATACAACAACAACCAGTGAATGCCTAAGATCTCAGCCATATTAAATTATATGCATAATTCATTTTGTCCTTCTTCAAACCAACCTATTATACAGTACAGTATACATCTAATATACAGTTAGAACAACAGATTAACAATGATAGCAAACCAAATAATTTAAATATTGTATTATCTACTATCTAAGTATTTTAAAGTTACAAATGGCTTATCCCTGTAGTTTTCCATTTGATACTCTTAGTCATTTTTAACTGAAACCATGTAAATTGAATCCATGAATTAGGAGAGAGTTTATAAAAACAAGTTAGCAGTATGAATTTCTACATCCACGGCCTGAGGCTGTCTCCTCATGTATTTGTGTCTCTTTCAATTTTTTAAATTGATGTTTTACATACAGTCTAAAACTATAGATCTTTTATGTTCTTTCCTAAATTTATTTCTATGTATTTTATGACATTTGTGAATGAAACCATTTCTTGGTTTCCTTTTGTATAGTGTATTGTTCTTAGTTTTTGTATCTTTTCCAATTTTACTGTTTTATTTATCAATTCTCACAGTTTTTGACACAGTCTTTCATCCAGATGTGTCCAAACTTTCATATCATGACACAATATTGTCATCTACAAAGTTCATACCCAAGAACTCAATGTTTTAGCTAGGTTTATAATTTTGTGCTGGCCCACATTCTTAACTTCTCTGAGTGCATGTAGGCTGTGGGCCTGCAAGTTGGACACACTTGGAGTATTCTATATACAATGTCATATATATCATCAGTACAGGACAATTTCACACCCTTCTTTTCTATTAGTGTGTACTGTAGCCACAAGTTTTCCTGTATCCTGCCTGGCCCTGAGGTCTCACAGTCTGTTTATAAAATTTATAAAATAAAAGGTGTATGTTAATTACAAATTAATTCCAATAAGTCCAATGGCTTAAGTTTCTTGCTAGCTAGCTCTATCATCTTAAATTAACCCATTTTTATTAATCTATAAGTTGTCACATGGCTGTGGCATTACCCATCTGCTGGCATATTGCTCTTTGGGAGGCAGACTGAAGTCTCCCCAGACTCCACCTTTCTCTTTCCTGTCTCTCTCCTTGGATTTCCTGCCTGCCTCTAAGCTGTCTTACCATAGTCCCAAAGTAGCTTTATTTATCAACCAATCAGAGCAACACATATTCACAGCATACAGAAAGACATCCCACAATAGTGTGCACCTGTTGTTTCCTTGTCTTGTCTACTTGATCCGGTGACAATTTCTAGCATGTTGGTGGAAATAAGTGAGGATAATGGGCAATATTATCTCGTCCCAGGTATTATAAAAAAAAGTCCCATTTTCTCATTAAATAGAATGTTCACTGTGAACTTCTCATATATGATCTGTTTCTTTTTCATAGAGATACATATTCTCTACCCATAATTAGCAGAGACCATGGCAGATTTTATTAAATACTTTTTCTGTATCTACAAAGGAGACAACTGATTCTTGTCCTTCATTCTGCTAATGAAATGTATTAGTATTAGTTTCTTTTCTCATTGCTGCAACAAAAGAAAAAAAAGAAAGAATCTGTCTTAGTGTATGGTTAAAGGTTAAAGGGTTAAAGGTTAAAGGTTGTCAGGGTAGGGATATCATGGAAGCAAGAGAGCTAGATAACTGGCAATGTTTCATCTACAGTCAGAAAATAAAGTAGTGAATACTTGGGCATAATGCCTTTCCTCCTATTTATTCAGTCCATAACCCAAACATGGGAAAACAAGAGACCTCAAAGCCTGCCTCCACATTTAGGGTATGTGGTGGTTTGAAACAAAATGGCTCCTAAAGACAGTGACACTATTAGGAGGTGTGGCCTTGTTGGAGGAACTGTGTCACTTTGAGGGCAAGCTTCGAGTTCTCTTTTGCTCAAGCTTTACTCAATATGACACTCAGTTTACTTCCTATTGCTTTCTGATCAAGATGGAGCCAATACCATGTCTACTTGTACACAACAATGCCTCCCCGCCATGATGATAATGGACAAAACCTCCAAAACTATAAACTAGCCACAATGAAATGTTTTCCTTTATAAGACTTGCCATGGTCATGATGTCTCTTCACAGTAACAGAAATCCCAACTAAGACAGAAGCTGGGACCAGGGACTGGGGTATTGCTGTAATGGGCCAGACTATGCTTTTGTTTGAAGGAATATGGACTTTGAGACTGTATATTAGAAAAGCTGTTGAGCGTTAAGTGATACTTAATGGGCCATATTAGTAGGAGCATGGAAGACAGTGGTGCTAAGAGTTATTTGAGTTATTTGCCTGGATCAAGAGGTTTCAGAGGAAGAGAATGTTAGTATGTGGCCTAGAGATAAGTCTTGTGATATTTTGGTGAAGAATGTGCGTTTTGTACTTGTCCAAAGAGTCTGCCTGAGGCTACAGTAAAGAATTTTGAATTAATTCCACTGGCAGAGGAAATCTCAAAACAGCTTAGTTTTGTTGTGTGGTTATTAGTGTTAACTCTGATGAAGATTTATAATGAAAAGGAGCAAGTTGAGCAAGGAAGAATATCTGAAGAAAAAAAGAGAACCAGAAAGTGGGATGGAGCTAAGTTCTGTGTTCAAGAAGATAAACACATTAAGAAGTGAAATAAAGGGAGTGGCGAACTCAGTGCAAGATCTCACCCAGCTAAGATTGTGAAAGGAACTAAAGAAAAGCTTAGAGCTGGGTGTGGTACTGCATACCTTTAATCCCAGCACTGGGAAGGCAGAGGCTGGTGGATCTCTGAGTTTGAAGCCAGCCTGGTCTACAGAGCAAGCTTCAGGACAGCCAAGCTTAGATATTGAAGGACACCAAGCTGGTGAAGGCATAGTTGAATAAGGGAGCCATGTTCCAACCCCAGTAAGTAGCAGAACTTGGCAACTTTGGCCATGAGCTTCTGGAGTTAAGGATAGAAGAGGGCTATGGAATTTTGTCCCTGAGACAAAAGAAAGCCAATGAGGTCAGGCATGTGTCAAGGGTGTTCCTGAATTAAGGCCTAGAGGGGTTATTGTGTGAGGATGTATAGGTGAATCCTGGATTGCATTGAAGCCCCCAAGATGTTAGAGGTGCTAGAGGTATGGTATTTCTGCTGAGGAGAGTTGCTAATAGGGAGTGGAACCAGTCCAAGGGAAAGAAGTATATTACAAAGATGAATGGAGTTGGAGATCTGAAGAGCATTTTGACATCAGGCTTGGAGATGCGGAGTTTCAAGTTTGCCCTGCTGGTTTTTGGTCTTGCTTTGTCCAGTATTTCTCATTATGCTCCTTTCCCTATGTTTTGGAATGTATATCCTGTGCCATTATATGTTAGAAGTATATGATCTGCTCTTTGATTTTCATTTTATAGGAGATTATAGTTAAGAGATTGCATAAATCCCAGAACAGATTTTGAACTTTGGACTTTTAAACATTGTTGAGACTGTGATAGATTATTGGGACTTTTGAAGTTAGATTGAATTCATTTTTGCATTATGATATGGCTAAAAGCCTTTGGGGGCAGTGAGTGGAATGTGATGGCTTGAAAGAAAATGGCCCACAAAGAGAGTGACACTATTAGGAAGTGTGCCCTTGTTGGAAGAAGTGTATCACTGTGTGGGTGAGCTTTGAGATCTCTTTTGCTCAAGTTTCACTCAGTGTGACACTGATACTCAGTCCACTTCCTGTTGGCTTCTGATCAAGATGTAGCCAGCACCATGTCTGCCTGCATGCTGCCATGCTCCCTGCCATGATAATAATGGACTGAATGAAACTGCAACCAGGCTACCCCAATTAAATGTTTTCCTTTGTTAGAGTTGCTGTGGTCATGGTGTCTCTTCACAGCAATAGAAACCCTTACTAAGAAAGGGTGGGTCTCCCTTTCTCAGCTAAAACAATCTAAAAGTCCCCTAATATATATGCCCAAAGGTTTATCTCCTGGGAAACTGTAGATCCTATCAAGTTGGCATTATATCATATGTAATATATCATTTTGCTTATTTTAACATGTAGAAATGTGCTTGCATGCCCAAAACAAATCCGCTTTGATCATGGTGAACGATCTTTCTAATGTGAAGATGAAATAGTTCAGTAGCATTCTGTGGGTTCCCAAGCCAGATGAGAGGTGGTAGAATGGTGCCCACATCCCCGACATGACATCTCTCAGAGAGCAAGGCCAGAGTGGGGCCACTCCTACCCAAGTCAGGCTTGAGTACACTCAACTCCGTAGAGACAAAGGTCATGTTATGATAGAGTCAGTCAAGCCACTGCCTCCCCCACCCCCTCACCCCTTACCCCTACTCCGAGGAACTGGCTTCTCAGTAATCACATGACCAGCAGTCTGCCTGGAGAGCCTGGGGCAGCACTTCCTCTCTAGACCGCCTACTTGGCTCTCCACCCCCACTCAAGCTACGTAAGTTAGCCCAGGCATTTCAGTCAACTAGCTGTCTTCTGAGCCTGTCCCCACACCCTCCATGCTCACCACTACCTGGTACTGTGCCTCATCTCCTCAGCTTCCTGGGACCTTGGGTGCACAAAGGCTGCTCAGGGTTGAGGGACCCACAGCATCCTGTGGAGAATTTGTAGATATCTTTTCATAAGTGATTTGGTCCTTAAATTTCCTTTCATCTAGTGTACGTATCAGTGGCTCAATAAGAACAGTGCTAGCCTCACAAAACGGGTTTCAAATATTCCCTCTTCTCTTTGGAGTATTTAAGTAAGATCTGTGCAGGTCTTTAAATGTTTGGTGATATTTTCTGCAAGAGCAGTCTGGCTCTGGGAGTTTCTTTGATAAGAATGCTTTTATTACTGATAGAATTTTGCTATTATTGGTCCTGCCAGGTTTTCTGTTTCTCTGTGATTCAGTCATAGTGTGTTGTGATTAGAAATCTCTACATTTCTTCTAGAGTATCTCATTCCACATCACATATTTTGTCATGGACGTCTTGTGAGATTTTATCTTTATAATATCTTTTTTAATGCCTCTCCTCTGTTTCTGATTTTATTTGACTTTTTCATTTTTTTCATGGTCTAGCTAAAGGTTTGTCATTTTCCTCTATCTTTAAAAAAATTAATTCTTAGTTTCATTTATCACTTTTGTCATTTTCTGATCTTTTTATTTCTTGTCTTGTATTTTTTATTTTGGTCTTCTACTAATTTTGGACCTATTTTTTTTGTCCTCTTAATTTTTTTTTAATTTTTTTAATTGTTCTTTACTTTGGGGGAATTTCATATATGTATGTAATGAAATATGATCATATCTCCTTCCCCCTCTTCTACTTTCTAACTCATCTTTGTTCTTCTGCAACACCTCCCTCTCATATCTTTTCTGTTGTCTTTTTTCTTTTTGGTAACTAAGTGAAGTCCAGCTCACGCTGCCCATATGTGCATGAGTACGGGACTATTCCCTGGAGCATGAGCAACCTATTGGTGGCCATATGCTCAAAAGAGACTGATTCTTCTTCCCTCAGAACTATGGGACACTAGTAGCTCCTCTGTACAGGTTCAGGCCTGGAGGTCACATGCCCTATGTATGCCTGAGTTTTGGATGACATCTTACTCTAGTTCTTTCGGATGAAAGATGAGGGTTTTATTTATACCCTTTCTCCTTTTTTGATGTAGGCACTTGAAAAACCTCCTCCTTAAATCTCTTCTGCTGTGTGACAGTTTTGTTATTTTGTTCCTAATTTCTGTTTGTCTCGTTATTTTTCTTATCGTTTTGGTTTCTAAATTAGTTTACTCATACTTTAGGAACATGTTTAAGTGCTTACATGTATTTATGAAGTCTCTGAAAGGCTTTCTTTGATGGACTATTAGTTCGCACTTGATCATGATTTCATTTTTCTTAAAGTTTGTGTGTATGTGTCCCAACACGGCTCTATCTGAGACAATATTCCATGTGAACTTAAGAGAATTGCCTTCCATTGAACAGAAAGTTCTTTAGATTGTTGTTTGGTCACTGTATATAAAGTCTATTTTCTATTTTGATTTTCTGTTTGTATGACCTGCTGATGAGAAGGAGGCAACGAAGCCTCCAATTGTTGTATTTTAGCTAATTGTACCCTCAAATCTATTCATTTGTTTCATTTAAGTACACAAATGTTAGAGATACACTCACCCACCCCCACCCCCACACCAGTTGTTATAACCTCTTTCAAATTGATTCTTTCATCAAAACACAGTGACATTTTCTGTCTCTTTTTATAATTTTTTACTTAAAGTTCGGTTTCTATCTGTACAAAATATCTTTTTCAATTGTTCAACTTCCTTTCTCTCCTCCTTCCTTCCTTCCTTCCTTCCTTCCTTCCTTCCTTCCTTTCTTTCTTTCTTTCTTTCTTTCTTTCTTTCTTTCTTTCTTTCTTTCTTTCTTTCTTTCTCTCTTTCTCTCTTGTTTATTTTTGTTTCAGACAGGGTTTCTCTGTGTAGCCCCAGCTGTCCTGGAAGTTCCAGTATAGACCAGGCTGGACTTGAACTCAGAGATCTGCCTGACTCTTCTTTCTAAGTGCTGGGATTAAAAGCATAAGCCACTACCTCCCAGAGCTCATTGTTCAACTTTCAGTTTACGTATTTTCTTAAAACTGTAGTGAATCACATACAGCATGTAGTTGAGATTTTATTCTCTATGGAACCCCTCTTTGGTTGTGATTGAGAAATTTAATTAACTTACATTCAAGGTGACAACTGATAGGTAAGAATGTTTTCTTAATTGATTTCTTGGTATTTTACTATATTGTTCCTTTCTTGCTGTCTTTCTTTGAATTTTTTATATTGATATGATTTGATTGCCTCTTTATAATATAAATGTAAAACAAAAAATAAAAGAAATTATTCTGTGATTCCTAGTAGGCCAGCAAACAAAAGTTAGCAACTTTTAAAAAATATACCGATTAATGCTGTTTTGAATAATGTCTCCCTATGTAGCCAGACTGCCTCATGATCTTCCTATTCACATTCCAAGTGCTAAGATTAAGGGCCTGAGCTACTACATAGCCCACAGACCATTTGCTTTCTCAATTATTTTCTTTTTTCAGATTTTTTATTTTCATTTGGGATTTCCTAATACATAGATGTGTGTGTCTACTACACACACTGACACACACAGACACACACACACACACACACACACACACAAATCCACTGGAGATTAAATCATAGACTATCACAAATAAATGACAGTATAATACATTGAAACATTTCAGATGAGTAGAAGAAGAAAAAAGACAGGTTGTGTCTACATAAAGGTACATGTATTTTCATGGAGGTTGTATGGATAAATGTTCATATGTGCTATAAAATAATGATTGCATTGAGTAATAGTAATGTCAAGTAATAAGCATGAAGAAATAAGGAAAAGTAGAGTCACTGTTTCAGTCTATCATGAATATGTAAGTCACTAATGAGTCATCAGGCTCTGAGTCCTAAATTACACACCACTCTGATGAAAATCTATGTTGTCTAAAAATGTAAGCCTCTTTCCCTGTCTTTCTCAATTGTTGCCATTTATAAACTACACCTCTTTCCCAATTGTTTCTATTTATAAATTCCATGATTTTAGGTTTTTTTTGGGGGGGGTGGTTTATTTAGAACTTCCATTAATGCTACTAAAGCAAATAGTTTCTAAACTTTTAAGAGTTGTCAATAATATTCAATTGATAGAGCATGAATAAATAAATAGTGGGAATGATGTAAACATAGAACTCAAGTATGAAGTTCTCAAAAAATTTAAAAATAAAAAAATAACATTTCAAAACTGTATTCCAGATGTGGAAGAAATAATGTGAGTTCATAGACAAGGTAAACCAGCCTCAGGGTAGCACATAGTTTAATAGAAGTGGGTTGATTTGTGTTGTAAAAGCTGTCTGGAGACAAGCCTATGTTATCAGCTGAGCATTTATAATTTATATTAAATCTCTGAGTGGTTATTTTTGGGGAGCCACTTGTGGGAAAGAACTAGTTGGTAGTCTAGATAGAAAACTCTGCCTAGAAATGACATCCTAATGTCCAGCACCTACATTTACATAAGACCTGAGGAGGTTAAAAAAAGGTTCTACACACACAAAAATGGAGCCGAACTCAGCTTCCTGGTTTCACGTCTCTCATGCTGCCACAGTACAGAGATGTGTCTCCAAGCCACTGCTTGCAGGGTTGGACTGTCAGTGCCGGCACTCTCAGAAGGAGCCCTGCCAGCACTCCATCAGCCACATGACAGGTGTAAGTTTTGCTCATGCAGATAGAAAAGATTACAGATAATAAGTAAAGACGGATCTAGATTGAAAAAAAAGACAAACAAACCTCTAAACAGGTTATGGTGTATTAAAAAATGTACATAGGCTTGAGAGAAAAAAAAATAGTTTAAAAGTAATGAAGTCTTTAAACAAAAAAATAAAGTAATATAAGGGAAAAGGCCACACAAAGATGAAAAATACATGGGGAATATGGATCCTGTGTTGTATAGTATTGTCTTTAGATTTTCTGATTGCTCATGAAGGAACAACAGCTGCTAAGACACATTGGATTATGAAAACTTCTGTGTTAAACCAACCTATATATTTTAAAATGTCTTGACTTCAAAATGGAAGTCAAAAGATGTGTTACTTTGGGGAAGAGTTTAAGCTTTTGTTTCTACAGGAAATGAAAGGCTGTGGATCGCTTCCAAGTTGATATGGATCAGGTTTGATCAAGGAAAACCTCCTGAAAATGCTTACTACAAACATAAAAAAATAAACCCAGAAGAACTATAAGACACATGATGTATATTTTACCTGCTCAAACATAAAACAAAAAATCATCTTTGGCTGAGTTGTATATAATGTATAGTCTATACTTGTATTAATGCAGATATATATTACCTTTAAAAGTTTATGTATTTTCAGAGAAAGAGGACCAAACACCAATGAAAACAGTTGGCCCAGGTGATCCAGTATCCAAAATAGCTTCAAGGCTGCTAGCTGAAATGATCCAGCTTCACAGAATGCTCCAGTCAAGACTTAACAATTACCTGATTTTCTCAAGCTTCCCCAAAGATGCTAGTACCTCCAAATAATAGGAAGCAGTCTAGAAAAATTAAAAACAAACAAAACAACCACACTACAAAAAAATGGGTTATGGCTATTTGTTATCATTTAAGGGGGGGTTGGTTATAAGTTGTTATTGGTCACAGTCAGAAAAAAGCTAAACAAAAGAGTTAAATTCAGAGATCTTTTTCTAAAGGAAAAAAGGGGATATGCTATAAAAATGATGAGATAAAAAGGTAGATTACTGAATTTATTTAGGTCCAAAGAAGAAACTATTACCCTCAAAATATTTTATCTCAGTATGGATTTGGTTTACTGATACAAATTTAAAGTTATTTTTGTTATACTATATGTATATTTCTACTCTTGTTTATGGTATTGTGTTTATGCAGCTCATTTAAAAATGTAATATATAATTAAGAAATGCAGATTGATAGTCATTTAAAATAGTCAAATTTATAGTCCTGTTAAGTATGTTTTCAAGGTCATACACAGATATATTAATATAAATAGATGGTCTTCAAACACTTCAGAGACCTACAGAATATGGCATTTAATATATTTAATAACCTAAGACTTTTCATGACAGTGAGACACATCTGCTCCTGACAGCACCAATTTACTTCAAAAGAGGATGATGGGCATCAAAGAAACTCCATATAGAGTTTGTTTTCTTTATGGCAAAAGCTACCCACTTGGGCAAAGAAACTGCCTTTGCCTTAATTGCTGACAGTATACTGTGCAAATTGGACCAGCGGGATGCAAAAAGTGTGACTGCCAAATTTTGTCAAGACAACATAGGATAATCCTTCAAAATTCCCTGCTTTTCAGAAATGTCAGTCAGATATACTAGGCCTGTAGACCAAAGTTGGATGCCCTAATGTTACAGAAAAACCTAGGGTGACTGTCTAGGCAGTCATATGTCCCTATAGTTAGGTAACATTTCACCTTTCTGGGGTCTTTGAAGGACTTAAAAACTAAATAACTAAACTTATAGATTTCCTTAGTTATGATAAAAGTAAATTAAGTATAAAACTTTAGACTTGCAAAGATAAGATAAACAATAGAATATTTTCTCTAAATTTGCTAAATACAAATGAACTGAATATTGTAACTGTAATTCTTACTTCATAACTGTTTTTGTTGTATATAATTTTACTAAGTTAAAGGTAAAATCTTTCTTTTTTATTTAGACAAAAAGGGGGAAATGCTGTGGAATAATCCTTCTGTACACTGTGAAAATGTGTTGCTCTCATTGTTACTAAAAGACTGACTGGCTAATATATAGACAGGATTTTGGGGGTAGAGAGAATGTTGGGAAGAAGAAGGATGGAGTCTCAGGAGTCATGAGACATGCAAAGGAAATCACGATGAACATGCCATGTTGAAAGAAGGTACAGGCACATGGCAGAGGACAGATAAGAAATATCGGTTAATTTAAATTGTAAGAGTTAGTTAGTAACCAATCTGAGCTATCAGCTGAGCATTTATAATTAATAATAAGTCTCTGGATGGTTATTTGGGAGATGCTGCCAAAACACAAATATTCCACCTACACACAGACAGACAGACACACACACACACACACACACACACACACACACACACGGTATCAGTAAATACATGCTTCATGTGAATAAAATGTGCTATCAAAAGAAAAAAGTTACTATAGTATATACAAAATTTAAATGGTGGGAAGGAAAGGAGGCAAAGGTAGGTGGGTTGGTGATGGACAGCATTCTCCCTTTTGTTCAAGTCTACACACAGAGAAGATGAAACACTAAAAATAAAGAAGTTGCCAATTAAAAGCTGAAGGTAGTATTTGGAAATTCCTTAGTTCTAAGAAATGAAAAGTGCAATTAGAAAATTAACACAAAGGAAGGACCCTGTAAATGCCCTGGGCTTTCTGTGGTGCCTCTGAATAGAAGGTCATAACACTGGATACAACAGATAAACTGAGGCCTCAAAACATTGCAATGCAGCACACTAATTTATTCTACTCATCCCCCTATGGGTTCCCTAGCATAGCACAAAGTGAACTTTGTTTCTACATGAGTCCATCCAGATTCTCTACAATGTCCTCTCTGAACTTCTGTACCTTTCAGTGAGACACAAGTATAAATCAGCTGGGAATTGATGTTGGTGGCCATGGGGTCTGTATTAACATAAACTGAGTTTTCTGAAAACACAAATTTAAAATCTACATTTAAATATCACAATAATTAATAATCTTTAGTATAATTAAAACTGCAAAATTTGAATTGATGTTTTAAGACTGTCTCACTGTGTAACCTAGAATGGATTTAAACTTTGAGCAATTCTGCTTTAACTTCTCTAGTGCTAGAATTATAATTAAATTGATTTTAAAATTATATATAACAAAAGATAGCATCTGTAAAGTAAAATATTGATTTTTCAGAAAATATAAAAGATGAAGCACAGAGATAGAAAAAGACAAGAAAGAGCCAGGAGAAATATGGGACATTATAAAATTAAGTGCACACATGTCATTATACTTAAGTCTCAAAAGCAGAAAGAAGCACCAGAAAACCAGAAATATATTTCAAAAGAAACTAAATTCCTGAACTGGCAATGTAATTAAGCCACAAATGTAAAAGTTCTATGGCACTCAGGCCAAATATACTCACAATATGAATAAAGTAGAACATGATAGGTTATCAAGAAGTTAAGGATGTAGTTATAATCTCAAAAATTAAAAGAACTAATTTAAAGAAGGAAAGTCAATATTATGCATGATGGAGCTAAAGAAAGTGACTAAAGCAGAACTCTCCTGGCCTGGCAAAGAGACCTATGAAAAGCAATAGCAAATATCACACTTACTCATAACATTTTGAAAGCTTTCCATTGAGATTAAAAGTTATCTTTTCTCTATACATTTAAGAATCGTTAATGGAAGTTCTGGTCACTTGAGCTAAACAAGGAAAATGCAAAAAGTTATAGGTAGTGATAAAAGTCTTTAACTGTCTTTTTTTTTTTTTTTTTAACAAAAAACACAATATAGAAGTCCTAAATAACCCACAGGTAAAATGAGAACAACCGAGCCAGGCGGTGGTGCTGCACACCTTTAATCCCAGCACTGGGGAGGCAGAGCCAGGCAGATCTCTGTGAGTTCGAGGACAGCCTGGGCTACAGAGTGAGTTCTAGGAAAGGCACAAAGCTACACAGAGAAACCCTGTCTCAAAAAACAAACAAACAAACAAAAAATGAGAACAACCACAGAGTGTACTGACATGTTTCACATACAGAAATTATTATGTTTGTTTTTACAATAGTTAATCTGAAAAATAATATAACTTGTGACCAAATAAACATTAACTGTCCTAGAAGATATCTAGTGATAGCTATATAACAATTTCAACAAAAGTTATAAAATAACACTTAAAGAGTAAAAAGAGGACTGAACATAGGTCTCATATATATGTATATCATATTAATATATAGTATTATACATAATATTAAGGTTCAGAATCTTGGTCACCATATTCAATTTTGACCTTTCATTTATTTTTATATTCAAAAATATATTGACAATCTAATAATTGCTATGCCCATAATTGCCACTGGATGGTAGACAATTGTGTCTAGAGACAAGGTACCTGTTTTGTGGTATTTAAACTCTATAGTAAGAGATACAGAGTAAAGTATAGACACACAGTTAATATACAATTGCAAGCTGGAGATTAAAGACAGACAATTGAAATAAATTTATTAGAGAAAACTCAATCTGCATTGGGCCCTCCAGGAGGTTCTATCTGAAAAAGCAAGTCTAGACTGATTCCAAATTTGAAAAGGTATGGAACTAAATTTAGGTTGTTCTGGCAGGGGATTGACATTAAAGCCATTGTGGCTCTGAAACTGAAGGAGGAGCTTGGTGACAGGCCACGGAGACCCTGGGAACATGATTGTTAATGAGATGTCTGAAAATGCTTTATGAACACTGGGAAGCATTAGGAAACTTTGGAAGGAATGACCCATTATAATTAAGTTTGGATATGAATTGACTGACTGACTTGTAAACAAAGTGAAAGACTGGTTGGGGAAAGAGTGGATTTGGGCTTCCAGTTAGGGACTCTGAGTAGCAGTTCACTGTGGAACAGTAGCATTGCTTATACATCCAGTTTTTAGGGAGGTCTAAGAGGGTGCCTATTAACATCTACTGAGGTTCTAATGCACACCAGGTGGGTGCTAGATATTCCACACATACTTAGTGTCCTGTCTTTGAGATAAACCATTTGAAGTCAGTTAGTTATTGCACTGGAAGCCACAGACGGAATTAAACTCTAGGTCTGCTCAATTTTGATGGTTACATTCTTTTCATATTTTTATCATATCCAAGTTCTGTGTTCCCTTTCCTGTGATTTGCACAATGATGGGTTTCCCCTGAGCTACAGCTTTTGACTGTGAATCTTACCTCTGGCCAGATTTCTGTACAATTTTATCTTCTAGCTCCATACTCTCCTGATGCAGTTTACTCACTAACCTTGACTGCCTCCTTCAATGCCACAAAAACTAAAATATTTTTTCCTGTCATATATTTTTTGATATGGCTAACAAAATATTGGTGACTCTGCACAATGCCTTTTGAAATCTATTCTAGATACATGCTGCTTGTCCCTGCATCCGTGACCCCTGTGACACACACTGGCTGTTCCTCTGTCTAGCATGTGCCTTCTGTGTGACATCCCGAATCCATCTCACATTCCTGTAGAACCTGTCTTCTGCAAGGATGCTTCCTCTAAAATTTTAATTACATAAAAGACTAGTCTTTGTCTTTTAGAAGCATGAGCAAACATGCTTTAGCTCACTTCAGTAACAGATGTGCAGCCATTCCTAAAATGAAAATCAAGTGCAGAGAGATGGCCAACACAGTTCCTTTCTTCTGGTGCCCAGATTTGTGCATTTTTGACAACAGAATAATTGCATTTACTCAACTAACTGGGTCATATTTGTGCTGCCAGGAGGGAATTTAAGCTAAGTGTTAATTTTTAAAGCATGGGAAAAAAAAATTAACCTTCATCTAGAAAAAAAGTATTTGATTAAATTAGTCAAAACCATTACAGTAAATCTGGAGAATATATCCTCAACTGTTATTTATTCAGTTTAGGAATGAGAGAGTGACACTCAGAGTAACTTATCTGCACTTAATGCATCCTGCTCCACTCAAGCTAAACCCCTAAGCCTTGCATTTGATTGGAAACATCAGGCTACTGTAAGTTAGAAGAGCAAATGCATTCTTTGCTAGAAAATGGAAGGCGTGGCCACTGTCCCAGCCAGGTCAGCCAAGAGCTAGAGGGAGGAGAAGAGGGGAGCAAAAATTGAAATTTATTAAACCATATTGTATGCATTTAAAAAGCATATTTTATGTTATTTCTTCCAGGTAAAAAGAAGAAAAATCTGTTAACAATTTACACTGTTTATTTTTGTCCCCCAAGAGTGTCTGTTAATTTTGAGTAGTAATAAGTGCATCAAGTTTTTCATTATTTTGTAACTTTTTGTGAATAAATACACTTTTAAATTTAGGTTGTAACATGGCCCTCAGTTTTTTCTTTGTGTGTGTGTTCAGGTTTCACTGCCCAGCCACTGCAGATATACGATATTGACATTAAAAATAATCTCTATGTTCCAAGCCTCTGAATCACTTTCCAGTCTCACTGTTCTCTGTGTGGCCATGAAGTGAGAACTGGGTAATCTGAGCAAAATATGGTAGACAGAGAGAATGGTGTGCTCAGGTATTCCTCAGAAGAGCATCTGGGGTTAGTAAACTAAGGAAAACATTGGCCACATTTCTACTTTTATAAGATAGAAAACAGCATTTTTTCTTTGTGTGCCCCTTTGGGCTGTCCAATAAAGATCTCTTAAGAGGGAAAAATATCACAGGAATTCTTGAGACTGCTCTTTGGAGCCTGGCTTAGGTGACTGATTCAGAACTCGGCAGCATCTGGTCTCTTTAAGGCTTTGATTAGGCTCTGGTAGAGTTAGAGATATGCTGACCCCAAGTAGATCAGGAACTGTCTCTTTGCCCCCATGAAGTTGATGACCAGTATTTCTTCTCAAGAAGAAGGTGACACTCTTGTGGCCCACTCAATCTCGTCAGTCAACAGAATCTCAAAGCAAAGTTACTTCCATTGCATGGAGAACTGGTCCGGAGCAGATCACTGAGATTCTGAACCGAACCTGTTTTCTAGCTTTGAAACATGATTCCAAGGCAACTGGTTCAGAATTGGAATACCTCGTGGACATACACTTGGACCCCTCAGCTGTACCAGCTGTCCCTGGCTCTGCACCTGGCCCACCAGCTTGATCCTTTTCTTAGTTTTCTCTTGGAAACCCTTTTCTTGATTCAGGCACTATGAACTCTACAGAAATAAAACCAGTCCACGAAAGCACTGCAACTTGTTTGTAGCTAGGCTGGATAAAGTGATAGGAAAAAGTACTGCCAGGCCCAGTGTATATGGAGATTAAGCACTTACCAAAAGGTGTTGAATCACCTGATTACACAATTAGAGAGCATCAGGCTGGGTACTGTGACATTTTGAAAAGATATGATAGCAATGTTAGTGATAGATGAAGAGAAATTAGAGAATAAGCATAATAAAGAGGTGTTACATTCATATCCATGCCAATAAAATGTGTAAGGAAACACATAGACACATAAAATAATATTTTACAATATCAGCTACAAGTGAACTATTGCCAAGATGAATAATTTAACAAAACATGTTGGATTCCTAGCCTCATGACTTAATAGATAATACCTCTTCAGAATGTCTCATTTGTTTTTGTTTTGGTTTGGTTTTTTGGAGACAGGGTTTCTCTGTGTAGTTTTGGTGCCTATCCTGGATCTTGCTCTGTACACCAGGCTGTCCTCGAACTCACAGAGATCCCCTGGCTCTGTCTCTGGAGTGCTGGGATTGAAGGTATGCACCACCACTGCCCACAGAATGTTTCTTTTTAATTATTATATTTCTGTGCGTATGTTCCATTTTGTTCTAGCAAGTCAACAATTTATATTTGCTAGAAGTAGTTTCCATGAGGAAAACAAGATCAACTTTTTAAGTAAGAGGTTAAGATCCTTCTCTGAGATAATGAAGAGGGAAAAACGACTGTTCAGAGTGTTTAGATCCCCTAGGACCAAACACTGGCTGTGACTTGACTTTGATACACATACATACAGGACTCAGCTGTCTTGTTGGATCCTTTAACAGTCAGGTGAACCAAAAGCGTTGACTGTACTTGATGTGTAAAAGTTTAATCATTGTTAGTGCTATGGTGTGGCTAGAGTCTAAGTCTGTCCTCCAGCAGCCGTTCATTGGAATCTTGGTCCTCAAGTGGCAATGCTGGGAAGCAGTAGAAGCATTGTGAGGTACAAACTAAACCAAGATCAAACTTTGGAAGTTGCACCTTTCAGCAGAAATCTCACATAGATTTTGAAAGGCGAACTCCTTACAGGGCTCCAGCTTTCTGTCCATTTACTCTTTTCTTCCTGCATCCATCCTGCCATCCACTCTGTGCTGATACAGCTACAAAAACCCTCCCCAGTGGCTGAATACATCATCATGTCCAGCTTCCAATTTTTTAATCTAAACAACTTTTCTTTATAGAGATTCCAGCCTCAGAGGTTGTTTATAGCCATGAAAAAGCAACTAAAACAATTGGTCAAAGTCAGATTTTCAGGTGACAAAATTCATTTAAAAATGGTTTTTTGAATCTTAAAGACTAAAACAGCTTTTGTTTTAGTTTTGTTTGCTTACTAATAAACATTGCTAAAACAAAAACACTGAATCTGTGCTCAATTGTTTCTTAAAGTGACCATGGTTAATAATAGAGGCAGAAGACAAAAATCAGTACAAATCATGCTCTTATTGTATCCAGCTACATCCCCCTCTCGGACTGAGTAGTTTTTGCTATTCTCCTGAACTTGGCAATATGATTTGTCTTAGTCATTGGGCCAACAACAGATAAGCAAGAATCAAAAATGCTGTGCACTGATTGGGCAATTCTCCTTGCTGCTTGTCGGACTCTGCAGGCATCCTGTGAATAAACCTGGTCAGACACTGTATGAAGAGGAGTCCATAATACCAGGACCAAGGTTGCATTGGCAATAGCCAGAAATTCAGAAGGGCTGATGTGGGATTATTCCAGATCAGTCATCTCCAGCGAGTGCCAGAGCTGCTAATGCAGTAGTGAGATGACCTGAGGTTGTTGGGAGAGTAAGGCATAACTCCAGACTATGTTGTAGTGTGATAAATTTGAACTTAGCAAAGAAATGGTTGCTATTTCAAGCCACCAAATTTCAGAGCACCATGCTAATCCCCAAATCAGAGAATTCGAAAATTAAATTGTAACTAACTTTTTGAGTACTATCATATCACTAGGGTGGAAAAGCAAATACATGGAACTTTGGCAATTATTTGATGGAAAAGATGACATGGGTAGACACATTAACAAAGTCAGACTTATATTGTAGTCTGCTCTGTCTATGTTCGCACTACATGACACAAGAAAAGCTTCAAATTACTAGTGTCCAGGTGACCATTCAATCCCGGAGTTATTTGAGGTCACCTGGCTTTGTCTTTGGGTTTATTTTTAAAGCTGGCAGAGCTAATGCTTAATGTAAATTAGCAACTGAACACTATTAGCTTCCAAGTTTCAACCAGATTTTATCTGGCAAGATTTCTATGTCCTATTCTCATAGTGAACAGGAGAAAAAAAAATGTCCTAGGAAATCCTGCCACTGTGGGGAATAGATGATTCTCAATAGGGTAGTCTCTAATCTGGGCATTGGGTGGGGCATCTTCCTTTGTATATGTCCCCATTTTCAGAAGCATTGTTAAGGCTAAAAATTTGTGCTTCCATGTAATACTAACTTGAAATCAAAAAGTATGTTTTGTTTTTGTTTTTATTGAAGTGGCCAACAGTGCCAACATTTCTAATGTTTTGTATTTGAAGACTAGCCAATGATCACATTTTTCTAGGTGAGGGATGAAGCTTTTTACTGGTGTTAGAATAAAGAATTCTCTCTGTGTATCAAAGCAATAATATATGAAGCAAAACAACATCTATTTTTATCTATTTAATCCATACCAACATATATAAATCTAAAAAAATTAATTCTCTTCTAAAATACCCATTGCACACGGAATAAGCTTGATACTCAAATAACCTTTTAGACATTTCTAATCACTAATTTAAATTCCTGTAAAGACATGTAACTTTGCAAAACATTTAATTACGTTATGTTTTACTTTGATTGTATGAATGTATTTCTTTTGAAGACTGAAGACATTAAATGAAATTCTCTAATATGTAAAAGCATTCTAGAATAATATAACACAGTACACAGAATACAATAGGTTTAACACTGTCCTCAAATTTTTAATAATTGCACTCTGGTTATACGGATAAAACACCATCTTGTTGCTAAAAAACATTTGTTCATTAAATATCATTATAGTGGATATTTGTTGATCATGGGCATAGAATGCATTCGTTTTTGACCTGGGAAATACATGACTTAGGAAGTACCACACTACGACAATTGCACTTGTCAGTTGGTCAGAATATATTGACCATCTGTCATCTTTTTTATTCCTGTTTGGCACAAACTGCTGGAACACTCAGAGTGCCTTTTAGTATTAAAATTATCTTCCCATTATGATCTGCCCGAGTCAAAGTGTTTCCAATTATTAAAGTACATAACTGTTAAATCTATCTCTCCTACTGTCATGGTTCTGACTGAGGCCAATCGCTTTCACTTACTAGGGAAAGTGGCAGCAGCAGATGCAGAGGTGGGCCACAGCCACTGAAAAGTTTAAATGAACAAATTCGGTAGAACATTTAAAAAATTAACTTAGAAAAAAATAGCCTTTTGGGAACAAGTTTTGCATTCATTTAGCTATGAAGTATGAGTGTCCCTGAATCATAGCAGCCAAAGTTTTAATGAATAAAATGAATGCAAATATTCCAGGAAGTGGGTAGATTCTATTTATGTATTTGCTTATCACCATGGATACTTCATTAATAAGGATGTTGATATTTCATTGTTAGCATTGCTCAACAGAAGCATTCCAAGAAGCACCCAGAACAACTGCAGAAGGAACCATCTTTAGTATACTCCAACATATGCCAATTCTATTTTAATTATGCTTTTTTGGTTTCCGCTAATACTATAAGATTAACAGTTTAAAAATATTTCCTTCAACTGTATTTAGAACCCAACATGGTATAACCGGGTGGATGAAGCCTAAAATGTCATATTCTTATTTCTCTAACTCAAAGATAATTGTAAGATTTGACTAATACCATGTTATAGCTGATGTAAACTCATAAACTATTGCTTCTTTATTCAAGTTGACCTAGTTATCAAGGGGCTAAAGTTGATACTAAATGTGATAGGGAATTTGAAGACCTAGCAACATGAAATCATTCCAGCTGTGGACTGGAAAAATCCACCACACTGATCATGTTCCTTAAGTCTCTTTCTGATATACATGTTGTAGTTTCATGGACCACAGTAAAAAGAAAGTGAACTTTTTATAGTAATTTTTTTAATGAGGAAAAGCGGATTATTAATTCTAAGTGAGACGAGTAATCACTTGAAAATTAAAATAAAAATATGTATATTCCCATGCATCCATATATCTCCAAGTAATATTAAAATTGTGTCTGCTGGAGTCCATATATCAAATTAAATCACAAATCTTGCAACTATAACCCCTGCATTTACACCCAAGCAGTGAAGTTGCTTGGTTATATGAAATTAGGGAAGTTTCCTTTAAATATGCATTTGGGGCCTACAGATTCCTATAGGATGATGGGCTTCCTTATCCCATAGGCTTTTTTTGTTTGTTTCATTTTATTTTCACACAACTGTGTATTGTATGATGAACATATGGTTCAATGTAAAGTGCTTACTAGATTGTATGCATCATCTGTTTCCTTCTGCCTTTTGTTATCAACATGATGGATGTGTACCAACTGAGTAGGCATTGATGACTTCATAAAGTAACATGAAGGCTATTTTTACCAACATTACCTAGCTTGCCTAAACTTGCTGTTTTCTTTCCTATAATGTTTTGCTTAATATTTCTATATTCCATGAATCATTATTCAAAGAGATAGGTCCCTAATCACACTGTGTTAATTAGACATATGCGTTGGCTGTGATTTAGCTGATGACTTTTTAAATAACCTCATCTTATATTGTCTATTTATTGTCTTTTTCTTTCATTTTCTTCATCATTATGAAGTATGAAGAAAACCTATTAAATTCATATTTCAGGTATACTGAGGGGTAATTGAATGACTGCATATCCGCATTCTACGATAATGCCTTTACCCCACCTCCTGCATTTTCTCTGCTTTATATTGGTGCCATATTTTATCTTGTAGTTACACTAGGTTGATGGAGATCCCATCCAAGTTGGAATAGGACTTGCTTCATCATCAGTTTCCTCGACATGAAAGGGAGTTATATGGTGTGTATTCTTGGAAGTGAGAAGAGTGTAGAAGGTTCTTGTCTGGATTTTAAGAAATTGTAGTATAGCCCTAACAATGCATGAAAGATCTCACCCATCCAAAATGAATGCAATTTTTGTAAAAATATGGAGCAGTATTAAAACATGCAATGGGTGATACTAAGCCTCCAGCCACAAGGATATGTTTCTTCATGAAACCAGTGTTTATTCACTTTCCTGAAAGAATATAGAGGAGCCAGATTTGTTGGCATTTGTGCCCACCAGGGTCAGGACTGACACACTAGGTCTTCTAACAACCTCTTTCAATAGAGGCCCTCCTGATTGAACTTCTCTGAACCCTGGTGACTAAGCTCATGGTAAATGAGGAGACATAATTCCCTTAGCGTAACTTTGGTGCCTAGAAAGGTCCTGGAAAATGGCCAGTGACCAGGTGTTTCCTCTTAGGAGGCTGCCTGACAATGTCCATTAACAAGAAGGCTAGAGCAAAGAAATCAAGAGACACATGCGGACTCCCAGATAACTGGCTGACAACACCGCACATTAGGGAAAGAGTCCTGCCATTATGAGTGAGCCTGTGGAATTTGCACATTAATATTAATGAATCCTCATCTGAACCCACAGGCTGACGAGACTGGCAGAGCCTATGGCTGCTTTCCTGTAACAAAGAGAATATATTTTGTTATGTCTGTTTAACTCAGGACATGTAATTACAGTGCACATGTACTGTAATTACATATCTTGACCTGGATATATGCTTTGGAGTATCTGGGTTTTTTTTTTTTTATTTATAAATTTCAACACACTTTTCTCAGGAGTATCATTCATCTTGACCACAGATATCTAAACTGCACACTGAAGCCTTCACTTTCCTGAAGATACACACAGGTAAGTGCTTCAGAATTGTTTCATTTCAGGGGCTCAAGGAACCCTTTCACAACTCTTCATGAACTCCCCAAACATAAGCCTCAGTTTATGAATGAATATGGACTGTTAGGTTTCTTCCTTGTATATTACGGTCATAGGCAAAGCAATGATAACAATCCAGGCTTTCTGTCTATCACACACAGATTGCTTTTGCTCAAGCATTATAATTTTATTTCTAAACGAATCACTAATTATCATATTCCTTAGATGTGATTTTAATAACATGTTAATAAAGTAGATTCTCTGAAAAAGGTATGCATTTAAGTTCTACCTTGGCCGTGTCTGTGTCTCATTCAGTGTTGATAATGACAGATCAGTTTCCTTGTCTGCTGATTTGAGAATAATACATAAAACAAAGACTGGCTGTCATAATTGGCACAGTGGCCAGTGTTCTTCAACGGAGTCAGTTCATTTAATTAATATTTATTAGGAGCCCAGACGGAGCCTGGCAGTGATGAGGTGCCAGCCAGTCCCACCCCTTCTGCCTTTAAGCCATCTGCTGAGCTCATGAGTGGTAGGCAAATAGCCACCTTGGGAAACGTGTCCCTAGGTGTCCCTCTACCACATCCAGTTCTCTGCCCCTCTCTAGTGCTCCGTATGGCTTAAGCCTGTATGTAAACCATAAACAAGGCTTAAGCATTTAGAGTTTTAAATATGCTTCATCTGGAGGGCAGCTAAGTATTTGAGTATTCAAATTTTTGTACTTTATAGAATACAGAAGTTTAGACTTAATGTAAAATGATGTGAATTCTTGTAATGATTTATTTTTTAAGTATTTTTAAGACCAGTTATATGAGAGAGAATGAGCAGGTGTGAGTACAGATCCCTCATAAGACCAGAAGAGGACACTGGATCTGCTGCTGCTGGAGTCATAGGCAGCTGTGAGGAGCCTAGCATGGGGTCTAGGAACTGAATGGGGGACTTCTGCAAGAGCAGTACTTGCCTTAATACTGAGCTGTGTCTTCAGTAACCTGATTAGTAGTTTTAAGTTCACTACAAATTTGAGCAGAAGTTACAAAAGTACCCTCTTTAAGCACTGCTTCCACCCAGGTGTGCCTAGCACCCCTCAAAAATGAAACGCATTTACAGTTCAACAACGTATACCCAAAGTCCATGCTTCACACCTGGTGCTGCACATTTTGTGCTTGTAAATAAGTGTGTGATAAACAGTCAACACTATAGCCTGGTACAGTATAGATTTGCTGCCCTAAAAATTCCCACAGTCAACCTATTCATTCCACTTGTCCTTATATTCTGACTACTGCTCATGTTTCTTGAACCTTTCTAGTTTACCTTTTTCCAGAAGGACTTTCCCCAAAATTCCATATTCTTGGAATTTATAGCAGCAAACATTTATAGATTGGCTTGGTGCCCCTAGTAACATATATTTCAATTTCCTCAATGTAATTGGACTTTTTGTGGTCTTTGCAGTGAGTGTGTGTGTGTGTGTGGGGAGTTATATACAATTTTGTGTGTGCATTACTATGTGCCCACACATGTGTCTGTGACAGCCACAGGCTGCCATTAGAAAGCCTTCCTCAAGCATTCTGGCCTTGTTAGGACAGCCTCTTCACTGACTCTGAACCTTGTTTTTGGCGCTAGGTTGGCTGGCCAGCAGCTCTGAGAACTCTGCTATCTCTGTACAGCCTCACATACCCTTCCCTGGGTTTACAGACTCCTGCAGCCATGCCGGGGCTTCATGTAGGTGTTGGGAATTCAAACTTGAGTTCTCACGCTTGTACAGCAAGTACCTTATCCACTGAGACTCCTCCTCAGCCCACTTATTCATTTGTTGATTGGCACCTGAATCCATATCTTGGCTATGGTGAAAAGTTGTACCATAACCATAAGACATGCAGGTATGTCCTTTAAATGCTGGTATCACTTTTTGAGTATGTACCTAGGAGTAAATTAACAGGATCATATAGTAGATTTATTTTTCATCTCTTGAGGGATATCTATAATATTCTTGACTCCATGATGCTTTAACTAATTTACATTCCCAATCTGGTAAATAAAGCTTCCTTTCCTCCACATCCTCATCATGATTTTTATTTATGATTTGATAATAGCCATAAACCAATGCAAGATGAAATTTGATTGCAGTATT
The DNA here is from genome assembly GCF_949786415.1 of Peromyscus eremicus. Classification (NCBI taxonomy): domain Eukaryota; kingdom Metazoa; phylum Chordata; class Mammalia; order Rodentia; family Cricetidae; genus Peromyscus; species Peromyscus eremicus. The sequence continues at coordinate 6,281,262 of NC_081418.1, read as the reverse complement.
AATTAATATTTTATCACAGCTAAAGTTATTCAGCCTTTGTCTATGTACTTTTGCCCTTTTATATAGTTCATTTTGGCTTAAGTAATGAAATCGTTTGTCCATTTTGGTTAGATTATTAATGAATTATTTGATTAATTTTAAATTGTTTTAAATTTTAAAATATTTTAGATAGTAATCCTTTATCACATGAGTAGCTGGTAGAGATTTTCTGCAGAGTTCAAAATGTAGGTAAATTTCCCAAGGTACACAAGGTTTTGGGTTCAAACCTTAGTACTGCCAAAAGAAAACTAAAGTCTCTTAAGCCAGACATTTTGGAACACCCTTGTACTCCCAGTTCTCAGGAGACTGATGTAGAAGGACCATTCATTTAAGGCCAGACTGGGTTACCTAGTGAATTCCAGACTGAAAAATAAGAATACTTCCTCTCATTCCATTCATCACCAATCTATTCTTTCTGTTGATTGTGCGAAAACTTTTTAATTTGCATAATCCTGGTTTTCAATTCTCACATTTGTTTCCTGGGTTATTTGAGTCATACCCAGGCAATCATTGGCAGTGGCAATATCTGTAAGAGTTTATTATATATTAGATTTTAGTAGCTTCAGAATTTTAAGTCTTCATTAAGGTCTTTGCTCCGTTTTGATTTGATTTTTGTAGAGTTTAAGAGACAAGGGTCAAGTTTCAGCCTTTTCTATGTGGATATCATTTTCCTGTGATGATCAGTAGGATGTCCTTTCTCAAATCTGTATTTTTGGCACCTCTGTCAAGAGTCAATTGGGTGAAAGTGTGTGCGTGTATTGCTGTTCTGTTTTACTAAAAGATATGCTTTCACTTCTGAAATGCCTTCTTTTTTTTATCTTATCTGTTATTGAGACACTCAGTGCATTTCAGGTCTTTCTTATTCACAGCTTTGTTTCTAGAATTTATGTTCAGTCCCTTTTCAAAATCTCTACCTCTTTGCGGAATATCTAATTCTTATCCAACATTGTCTTTATAATTTCACTTAAATATTTTTCTGTTTTCTGCTGCATTTTATTGAACTTTTAGATATAAATTCTTTTGTACTTTATTTTATGTATTTTTATTTCTGTGTGTGCATGCATGTGTGCTTGCATGTGTGCCCTTCCTATGGCATGCAGAAGGTGCTCAGAGGACAACTTGTAAGATTTAATTTTCTCCTTCCATGATGTGGGTCCCAGGGATCACTAATCTTAGGTCCCCAAGCTTGGCAGCAAACACCTTTACCTACTAAACCATCCAGTCTACCCTATTATGAACTTTTACCAGGCATTACATCCATGTGATATCTAAAGAAAGGACAGAGATTACAGACTTTTGAGGGTATAATGTTATCTTGTTTCTTCATGTTTCTCATGTTGCTGTGTTGAGATTTGTGCACTAAGTTACATAGATACAGTAACTACTTTTTTGTGCCAGTCTTAATAAGTGATTTTCTCAAGAAAATATACCATGGCTGTGTGTAGCGTGTTTAGATAATGTGTGTGCAAAGTCAGACTCACAGATCCCCACCCTCTCTACGTGTCACAAAGAGTGGGTCCACTCCAGGAGCTCAGGCAGGCTTAGTACAGAGAGAAAAGTGCCTGTAAAACGCCCAGTGTGACTATTCCTAGACAGAAACGGTGGCCTCTAGAAACGTAACAGGAGGTTCCTTGGGCATCGTGACAGTGTCTCTGTTACTTTTGGGTGTCGTTTCTGTTCCTCTGGAGATGCTGACACAAGTCCAGAGCCTCAGATAACTTTAGCAGTTGGGGAAGGAATGAAGGCTGAAGTTTTCCAATCTTCCCATTGCAGTGCTTGCCTGGAGTCATCAGCTGGGAGTGGATGCCATCTGGAGCTAGGTAGAATTCCTTCCAGCTGAGATACTTATAAAAACAATCAAGAGGAGCCTGTGACTGGTACCAGGGAGTTTCTGTTCAGCCTCTTTTGGGCTGTGCCCTCCAGGCGAAGGCACAGGAGTCTTGCTAGGGAATGCCTAAGTAGAACTCTGTGATGTGGAGCTATGGGTTTTTTCCCACTTTGTTAGTGAGTGGTATACACAGCACTGAGTGAGTAAAGGGATGGTAGGGGCTAGATAGGCAGCTGCCTGAAGACCTGTGAGGCAACAGGGGACTGGCCAGACACCCAGTCTCAGATGCTGGGCTTGCTAATTCTGCAGATCGTGAGAATGCCCCGTCTGCTCCTTGCCACGTCTGCTCCTTGCCACGTGGCCACTCCTGTTGCCTACAGTGTAGTATAACTGCCAGCACGTTATATTAGAGCCATGCAGCCAAGCCAGGGGACCTTGGAGTACAGCTGCCCTCCACCCTAGTACAGCGTGAAGTCTGTGAGGAACCAGAGGTGGACTGTCCCAAAGTGTTCCAAATTCAGATAATAGGTCCTTTCTCTTGGCTCCGCACCATGGGGGATTCTTAGGTGATGAACTCCTTTTCCAAAGACACTACTGGAGTTAGCAGGAATTCTGTCCTCCTGTAACCCCTAGAGTCCGGGACTATAGAGACCCATAACAGCAGGTACTTACTAAGCTGCAGTTCCAGCTCTCTGGATTGTATATTCCAGTGTGTGTGTGTGTGTGTGTGTGTGTGTGTGTGTGTGTGTGTGTGTGAGAGAGAGAGAGAGAGAGAGAGAGAGAGAGAGAGAGAGAGAGACAGAGACAGAGACAGAGAGAGAGAGACAGAGAGAGAGACACAGAGAGAGAGAGACACAGAGAGAGAGAGAGACAGAGAGACAGAGAGACAGACAGAGATTCTGTTTTAAGAATTTGTACTTAAGCCCTGTTCCTCCTATGATCAACTCACACACACACACACACACACACACACACACACACACACACACATTCTGAAGAATTCTGGACAAAGATTAATAATGCACCGGCCACAGTACTGAAGCAAATGCCACTACTCAGCCAATGAACACAGTTGTGTGTGAACTCTGAGTTTAGAAAAAAAAAAAAAACTTTTGGTAATTCTTAGCTAGTCTGAATCTTTAAAAAGACACAACCCGTTCCCATGTTGTTGCTGCGCTGTCTGTGATTTCATTTACCTGCTATCTATAAACCTTGGGTTATCCCCTACTAAAGATTACACAAAGTCACTTTCAAGAGAGAGACTTTAGAAGAGGTTAGTTAATATAAAAACATTTTAAAAGGTACCCAGAAAGCAAGGTAAGACTGATATTTTGGCTAAGAAAAGAACTTTGTATGGAATATTTGTGACTTAAAGAGTGAGATAGAAACCAGAAACCACCTTGCCATGTTGGTGTAGTGGTCTGACAACATGTTTTTAAAATATGTTTTAATAGAATTCAAGATGGCAAGAACACAGGGCCTCTCTGAAGAGCGTGAGAGACCCACAGAGGCTTCATGGGGAGACACAGAAAAGGGTGAGCCTCCCGAACAACTAAAAGAAACACTAAACAAAATGCAGGCAGGTCTTTATGGGAAGGTGCTCTTAAAAGGTGGTTTTATGGAATTGGAAGAAAAGAGGAGAGAGAGAGAGAGAGAGAGAGAGAGAGAGAGAGAGAGAGAGAGAGAGAGAGAGAGAGAGAGAGAGAGAGATATGACAGAACAGAGCGGTGTGTGTGTGTAGTGGAGAGACAAGGCATGGTAGCTTGGCCACTGGACAAAGGAGCATGTAATTGCGGAACAGGGCCAGTCCTCATCTTTCCAGAAGGCTCCAGCCATCACCTGCCTGCCTCACCTGGGCCAGTGCCGCTGCTTAGCCCACAAGTCCAGCCTGCAGCCTGCATCCACCCCTCATGTTGTCGCTCGCCCTGCTGGCCGGGCTGCAGGGAGGAAGGCACAGGCTATGGGCTGCTCACTGGCTGCAGACATGGTCATGCATGAGGTACCGGCAGGACGGTTGGCTCTGAGGGCAGGACGGTGTACAGCAGCCTCGATCTCGCCTAGGTCCTGTCCCTAGCTGCTCAGCCACACGACCACTCTGACTCCGAGCATCAACAAGATATTCCAGATGAAGAATGCTTCATTTTCTGCACTAAGTCTCCTCGAAAGACTTCTGCCGCTGGAGGCGATGTTGATGTCTCTGGTCTGAGCTGCTGCCAGAAACTATGTGGAAGCCATGATGGTGCTGCTGCTAGCTACTATGGACCAGAAAGCTCCTTTTGCAGTGGTATCGATGACTGCAGAGTGATAGCTGAGAATGGGAGACATTGGCGGCTTCTGTGACAACCTTTCTCCCCACCCCCCAAAGAGCAACAGTCCAGAAATGAAACTGTTGAAGAGAGTCTTTAAAAACTGTGGTGAAGATGCTCAAGTGTTGCCCTTCACAGTTGACGGCTTCTGGCAGGGTGGGGGTGGGAGTGGGTGGGGACGGACTCAGTTTTCTTTAGGGGGCCGGCCACTGGGAGTGAGTATAAGGCAACACAATCTGTATTGGTGTTTTGTTATTGTTTTGATTCGGGGAGGGTGGAAAGGTGGGAAGGTGGACCTGAGAAGAATGGGAAGCAAGTGTGGTGGGATGTGTTGTATGAAATTCCCAAATAATTCATAAAAATATTATTTTGGTCTCTAAAAAATACATTTTAACTTTATAAATTCGTCTGAATGAAATTCATCTGTATATGTAAATTATATAGTCAAAAACACATACTAGAGTTTAAGCAGCTTTTTAGAAAAAAAGGGTAGTATTTCTTTAAAGATCAGATGATAGTTGATAAGACCATGTAGCATTTGACATTCTATCTGTATAAATGTGTGTGTGTATATTGTATGTATGTGTGTGCATGTATACTTTGTGCTTGTATGTATGTGTGTAGTGGAGCCCAAAGGTGACCTCATGTGTCTCTTTAATCATCCCCTTTTTTGTTGAGACAAGTTCTGTTATTGAACCCCGAGCCTACAGATTCAGGACAACTACCTACAATGTGCTCCATGTTCCCCTCCTTCTGGCCCCCACTCTGAGATACAAGCACGCACGCATGCTGTGTGAAGCTTTATGGTAAGTACTGACATCCAAACTTGGCTTCTCAGAGTGCAAGGCAGATGCTGTCCTGAGTGAGCCACTGTGCCAGCCCTGAGATTTGTAAATTTTCTAGGAACTGACTTGTTTGGGGTAAGATACTTCTATTCATCATTTTTATGACATTAAAATCTTGTACATTTAAAAATGTTTTCAAAAGGTCATCAGTAATAATGCAATTTAGTAGAAAATATTTACATATACCAATAGGAGAAAATAATCTTCATTCACTTCCTAAACCAACCAGAAAGGGTTGCTTATTTTACTGTATTTATTTGCTAGTGTTAACATGACTATAATTTACAGCTCAAAGACTGTTTCTCTGCACATCCTTGATTATTTGGCAGTTTTTAAACTTCTCTTTCACTGGATAAGTCAGTTTCTGGATTTTTCCATTTACATTGGCCCCTGAAGGGTTTGGAAAGCAAAGCAGGGCCATGACCTCCACCTCACCCAGTGGAGGAATTTTTAATATGAGGGCTTTAAAATGCCTAATGCCTGACTTTGTCATCACTTTGTATTGCTGACATGTAATACTTGAGATGTTATTCTTCTGAAGAGCTTTAAGGAGCCATGAAGGATAATGAATAAACATGGATGCCCAGTATCCACTAGATGTGCCTGCTGAATCAATTACTCTTTTCTCCTTCATCTTCAAAAACTCACTAGGACAAAGTTTTGCAATTCATATGAGAGCCAGTGTGGTTACTTGGAATGAGTTCTCAATGGTGGTGACTGAAACACATTGTAAAAAATTACTACTCTAACATATATGAAATAAAAATCTTCAAATACTTTGACTTCTTTATTCATAGCAGAGAAATTAGACTCTAAATAGGGCATAATAAGAAAGATAATTTAGAAAATATTGCAAATATGCCATCTTTGTCTGTTCCAGCTGTAAACAAATGGCTTCACTGTTTTCTACTAACCTGGTATAAAAGTAAAACATCAAATAGGAAATAGTTAGTTCCAAAGATAATTGACTAGAAGGGACTTGACTGTGTGTCTATTTCTTTGTTTGCTTTAGCCTTGTTTTTATTGGTCGAGTTGCTTGAATCTAAAAACTAATGATCACTTGAAAGAGCCACAAGGTGTCTACAGAGTGAATGGACTCAGTTTCTGAGATGCTCTAGTCTTATTGCCTTTATTGATCCCCATGGTAGGATCCCAGAAGTATTGCAGAGTTTTGTAAATAAAAGTTTAAATAGTAATACCATAGTAAGAAATTTCATCAGGGAGATGGAAAGGCCATAGATTTGTGTCCACAGCTATGGTTAAATAACACATGATATCCACTCAAAAATCCTCAGTCATGAGTAGAAAATCATTCTTGGTTGGATTCACTGACATGGAATTCACTAAGGAACAGATGAAATTCACACCAAATTTGTAAGTGTGTCTTTTGTTTGACAGCAAGACTTTCAACTGTACTTCAGCTAAAAGAATCCAGGGGCTTTAGAACAAATAAAGGCCAACAAATAGATGTTTTTACTAACATCCTTTCAAAACCACAGATAGCTAAGTGACAGTGAAGTTGTAATATTGTTCTGTTCGCCTTTGTGGATATGTGTCTATTTCTTAATCCACCTTTCTGTATATTTCATGTATGTTTAATTATATCAAATTCCTGATTGTTATCATTTCTTATACAAAATCCTTGATAATTTCAGTACCCTTCCATAGTCATAAGGAAATACTTATTAATAGCATCTAAATGACTTATGATTAATGTGAGGCTTAACAAGAGAATGAGACCTCCAGACCCATGCTGAGGCTGAAAGCTTTATTCATGGTATGAAATGCGGGGCTGTGGAGCAGAAATGAGAAGAGTCCCACTGAAAAGGACTGAAGGTTTTTATAGGGTGATTTAAGGAGGAGCAGTGGGAGAGCATTAAGGAAAAAGGAACTGTTGTAGGTAAAGGGGGTTTCTGTAAGCAAAATTTTATGGGAGGAGAGGTGTTTCTGGCTATTAGGACAGCAGGAGACTGCAGCCAAACTGTTAAGCTGAAATACAGGGTCAGAAGACGTCTGAAAAGTTCAGAGCATTCAGTTTCCAGTCTCCTGAAGGGGTTGAGTCCAACATGGGTCATCCATCTTGATATCTCAGGTGAATCCATCTTGGCCAAAGATCTGGGCCAGCCAAACAAGGAGTTTATAAACACTGAATTAAAGGATCTTCATTGTTCTGTAGTCTAACTTGTCAATCTGTCCTTACCCTGCCTTCATCTTACTTTAGAATGATGTTTTGCAAATATCTCAACTTTGTCCCAATTCACCAATTATCATAATACAATTAGATCATCTCCAGTACACATTTTATAACTGTCTACTAAAGAATCAATACCTGCCTTGGGCAAAACCTACCACCCAAAGACCCCTCTGTTAAGGTAGTCTTACCTTTTTCTTTTCTTCACTTTGTAGCCTTCTATCTTGTATCCAGTTCATTTGGAACATGCTTCTGTTCTCTCTTCACTTTGATAACTCTCATAGAAGTCATGAATAGTTTCTATTGGGAAATTATGACTTTTCTTATCTTTTTCAAACAGTAGAGTTGAAAGGAAAAATAACAAGAAAATCGTAAGGCAACCCAACGACTGAATTCATTATCATCTGCCACCATGAGGAGCCACAGCCACTGCACTGCCAACAGCTCACACAGCTTTGCTTTGTGCACAAGGTCCCTGGTACCTAAAGAAAGCAGGGGGCAAAGAGAAGAGAAACTCCTCATATGATAAACTTAGCTCAGTGAGAGGCAGCATTTCAAGACTGCTGTCAACAATGTAGATGTAAGGAAGACTTGCTTCATGATCGAGGGACAGTTGGTTAGCTCAATAAATCACTACTTGGTTTGGGTTTTGTTCCTTCTCCATGTCATGCCTTTTTGGGTCTCTCACATTTTCTACCCTGGTAATGACATGCAGGTCTTACATAACTGAATCCAATCTATCCATCCTCTTCTCTATTCTAATAATCTTCTAGCTCCATTGTATTCTGACCATATTTGCATATTTCTTACTTAGAACTGTTTACCCTTATCACATATCTCTTTTCTATACCTTCTTCTCATGTCTCATGATCTTAATTTGCCTCAGATTAAGTGTGAACTACTCAAATAGGCATGGTTGGCTACTCTGTCTAAAAAGGTATCCTAATTTCTTGAGTTCCTTATATATTCTGGATATCAGTCCTCTGTCAGATGTGGGGTTGGTGAAGATCTTTTCCCATTCTGTAGGCTGTCGCTTTGCCTTGTTGACCGTATCCTTTGCTCTACAAAAGCTTCTCAGTTTCAAGAGGTCCCATTGATTGATTGTTTCTCTCAGTGTCTGTGCTACTGGTGTTCTATTTAGGAAGTGATCTCCTATGCCAATGCGTTCAAGACTACTTCCTACTTTCTCTTCTATTAAGTTCAGAGTAGCTGGATTTATGTTGAGGTCCTTGATCCACTTGGACTTAAGTTTTGTGCACGGTGACAGATATGGATCTATTTGCAGCCTTCTACATGTTGATATCCAGTTATGCCAGCACCATTTGTTGAAGATGCTTTCTTTTTTTCCATTGTACAGTTTTGACTTCTTTGTCAAAAATTATATGTTCATAGGTGTGCGGGTTAATGTCAGGGTCTTCTATTCGATTCCATTGGTCCACATGTCAGTTTTTATGCCCGTACCAAGCTGTATTTATTACTGTAGCTCTATAGCTCCATAGAAATTAGACATCAAAATGCCCAACAGTCCAATTAAGAAATGGGCTATAGAACTAAACAGAGAATTCTCAACAGAGGAAACTCAAATGGCTGAAAGACATTTAAGGAATTGCTCAACATCCCTAATCATCAGGGAAATGCAAATCAAAACGACTCTGAGATACCACCTTACACCTGTCAGAATGGCTAAGATCAAAAACACTGAAGACACCTTATGCTGGAGAGGATGTGGAGCTAGGGGAACTCTCCTCCACTGCTGGTGGGAATGCAAGCTTGTACAACCACTTTGGAAATCAATATGGCGCTTTCTTAGAAAATTGAGAATCCATCTCCCCCAAGATCCAGCTATACCACTCTTGGGCATATACCCAAGGAATGCCCAATCATACCACAAAAGCACTTGTTCAGCTATGTTCATATCAGCATTGTTTGTAATAGCCAGAACATGGAAACAACCTAGATGCCCTTCAACTCAAGAATGGATAAACAAAATATGGTACATATACACAATGGAATACTACTCAGCAGAGAAAAACAATGACATCATGAGGTTTGCAGGCAAACGGATGGATCTAGAAAAAATCATCCTGAGTGAGGTAACCCAGACTCAGAAAGACAAACATTGTATGTACTCACTCATAGGAGGATACTAGATGTGGAACAAGGATGACTGGACTGCTACTCACATCACCAGGGAGGCTACCTGGAAAACAGGACCCCAAGAAAGACACGGGGATGACCCAATGACAGAGAAATGGATGAGATCTACATGAACAATCTGGACATGAGTTGGGGTAATGAAAGGCGAGGGTCAAGGGAAAGAGAGCTTGGGGGAGCGGGAGATCCCAGCTGGATCAACAACAGAGAGGGAGAACAAGGAATAGGAGACCATGGTAAATGAAGACCACATGAGAATAGGAAGAAGCAAAGTGCTAGAGAGGCCCACAGAAATCCACAAAGATACCCCCACAATAGACTGCTGGCAATGGTCAAGATACAGCCAGAATTGACCTACTCTGGTGATAGGATGGCCAAACACCCTAATTGTCGTAATAGAAACCCCATCTAATGACTGAGGGAACTGGATGCAGAGATCCATGGCTAGGCCCCGGGTGGAGCTCTGGGAGTCCAATTAGCGAGAATGAGGAGGGTTTATATGAGCAAGAATTGTTGAGATCAAGGTTGGATAAAGCACAGGGACAAATAGCCAAAGGAATGGAAACACATGAACTATGAACCAATGGCTGAGGGGCCCCCAACTGGATCAGGCCCTCTGAATGGGTGAGACAGTCGATTGGCTTGATCTGTTTGGGAGGCATCCAGGCAGTGGGACTGGGTCCTGTGCTCATTGCATGAGTTGGCTGTTTGAAACCTGGGGCTTATGCAGGCAGGATCGCTTGGCTCGGCCTGGGAGGAGGGAACTGGACCTGCCTGGACTGAGTCTACCAGGTTGATCTAAGTCCTCGTGGGAGGCTTTGTCCTGGAGAAGATGGGAATAGGGGGTAGGGGAGGGTGGCGGGAGGGGGGTGAGCAAAGGAATCCGTGGCTGATATGTAGAACTGAATTGTATTGTAAAATAAAATTAAATTAAATTAAAAAAAAAAGAAGTTTATAAAAAAAAACCTAAAAAGTGATCCTGTTCACACAGTGCCCTTTAGCTTCCGTTTCATTTTTTCCACTTATCATTAACACTATTGCTCACTGAAAAATTATTTTTATGGTTGTTTAGTAATTTTCTCTGAAATAAATTATTCTTTCTTGCAGGAAAACTCCTTAATACTCAGAATGAAAGACAGGTGAAACATTCCAACCTAGAGAGAAGCTCATTAAACTCAGGAAGCAGACAACTCATTAGCTTCAAGACGTCCCAGAAATGAAGTACATTCACTATGCTTTCTCACCTCCAAGTTTGCATGAACAGTGAGGACTCCTGGAGGACGTGCTCAGACAAGCCTGGCTGCTGTGAAGGGTCTCAGCAGACTGGGCTTTCAGAAAGTGACACTCTCTAACCTGTAGAGTTGCCTGTAAATTGTTTAGTGAGATCCAGGTTTTCAACTTTTATGTGCTTTTACCCACGCTTGGTCAGCTTTTAGTGATGCGGCTGTCTTTGAGTCATTTCTGCTTCTGTAAGTAATCCCTCACCCATAGTCCTATATGTAACCCCAATAACACTCATTGGTAGTATCCTTGCTTTGGTCTGACACTGGTTCCTTATGCGAGGTAAGGTGATCTTTATTCATGTCTCCCCAAGAATAGTGTCACACATTTCTCTTTCCATAGACATACTAGCTTTGCAAAACTGAGATTTTTATGAATTTTGATTTCTGCTATGTGTCTGGTTCATAATGACACTCTATTACTTTGCAAGCAAAAAAACATTTATCTTACCAAGTAATGTAATTATTATAATTAACTTCAAATATGCATCATTGTTATCTCTTAAAAAAAAAACAAAACTAACGAGCTAGAGAGATGGCTCGGCGGTCAAGAGCATCAGCTGCTCCTCCAGAGGTCCTGAGTTCAATTCCCAGCAACCACATGGTGTCTCACAACCATCTCTAGTGGAATCTGCTGCCCTCTTCAGGTATAAAGTCATACAGATAGAACACTAATACAATAAAATAAATTAATAAATCTTAGAAAAAACTAACTAGGAATAAATGCACACTTAATACTAAATTAGTTGAATGCATTTCTTGTTCATCTATTATAATTTTTAGAATTTATTTTTAAAATATTAAAGTTATTAAATAGTTGGCAAGATTTAGCAGAAATATCCTGTATACACACACACACACACACACACACACACACACACACGCACGCACGCACGCACACGCACACACACACACATACACACACACGCACACGCGCACACACACACACACATACACATACACACACACCACACACATACACACACACACCACACACATACACACACACCACACACACACACCACACACATACACACATACACACACGCACACACACACCACACACATACACACACACACACCCCACACCACACACTAAAGCCAAGTTCTTCATTCAGTTATATTCAGTGATACATTATGAATCTACAAGATTAGCTGTGATTATCAATGCATTAAGCAAACATGGATGTGTGAAATGTGTTTAGAACCACAATGAGATTTTTCTGAAGAAACTCTGTGGCTTTTCTGTAAATAGATTTGATTTAATGGTATAATTTTGAAGTGATAATAAATGTTAATTTGACAGGTAAATCCCAAATGTTTCATAAAACAAACACAAAAATAGTCAGTATATGTGTACATATTAAAATAATAATGCCCCTTTAAAGAACACACTAGTATTTTTAAAGAAAGATGCTATCTATTTTTTAAGTAAATTAACTACTTAGACATTTTTCTCTAAGTAAGTTATACCAAATGAGCTATTGAGATTTCACCAAAATATATACCACAAACCACAATAAGGTATTTTAGCCATTTCATTTTCTTTGTGTGTGTGTGTGTGTAGATATGTCATTCTCAGAAAGGAGAGTTGAATACAGATTGAAAAATTTTTCCTAACTAAATAACTTCAAAGAATCTCCCTAGTTTGATCTTTGCAACCAATAACTACCAACCTCACTGTAATTTATATGAGTTGTGTCAAAATATGGATGGTTCACTCTTTGAAGTTCTTTGTAATTTTTTAAAATCATTCAATTCACAGTGTACAGTCCTTGGGCCTTTTTAATTTGAAAAATCAAATTGGAAAATGAAGGTATAAATCAAATGCTACACAAAGAGTATATTTAAAAGGACTTTGTACACTCCTGTGTGATTTTATATACATATATATATATATATATATATATATATATATATATATATATATGTGACAAAAATGGCAAATGTATCACTTGCAGCTTTGGAATTAAATTTTGGAATAAAGAATATTCTTATTAGCCATGTGATATCCCAGAACACACTAACAAAGGCAAAACCTTCCTGCTAGGTCTTCATCAATGTATAGTTGGTGTCTTTCCTTGTGGAACTCGCACTGACAGATGCATTGCTGTGTGCCTCTTTAGTAAGAACTAAGTAATAAATATGTTCTTTTAAAAATATATATCCATGGGTTTGGGGTGTGACTACTCGGTAGAGTTCTTGAGTAACTTGCACAGGGCTCGAGGTCCAACAACAGCACTTGAGGAGCAGAGGCAGGGGTATCAGAAGTTCAAGATCATTTTCAGCTCTCTCAAAAATGAGTAAAGTCATGCTCACATCAAAATAGCTTAACTGGCTAAATATATGGTGACATTTATACTGTAAGTGATAAGAGCTAACACATAAACTTTTAAACGGATATATGCTAAATGTTGAAATCAACTATTCCCTTGATGAAGGATAAAGTTTTCTCTGATGTGCGCTTCCCCTTTTTATAAACAGACAAGTAAACTATTATTACTGGATATGGGACAAAGCTGCAAGTGAAATCTTAAATTCTGACTTGCTAAGAAAATTCAAAGTAAAAAGGTAGCAAAGTGAATTTTAATGTCCAAACACTTAGAGTTATCATGATACTTCGTGTGTGGAAAACTATGTAATGTTCTTTGGAATTTAGCTTTTTGTCTGTGGAGTTTTTAAGATTCAGCCATTAACGGCAATGTTATATTTGGAGTTTATAATAACAATAATCTGACAGGAATTATGATATTTAAAGAATCGTGAAAAAATGTAACTTTTTCCCTGCCTCAAATTCCTTTCATTATTTTAAAGTAGCTCTGCCCATCACTAATTTAAGGGAGAGGTTAAAATCTCCCACCAATAGTGTGACCTCAACCCCACGTTTTTTCATACAATATTTCTAGTCATGGTTTGCCCTCATACCTTGCTTTGCCTGAAAGAGTTTTAGAAATCTTTTCTATTTTTCTAATCATGAAATAATATTTTTAAAATATATTTCTCAAATTATATTTACACAAGGATGTTTGAATATGTGGTAAGGACACAACATGAGTTCAACCTTTAGCAAATTATTAAATGTAAATAAGTAGTGTTGACTTTTTCTCACAACGTCATCACTATTTGTATAATTTTTTTTAAAACGAAGCATTAGGATCAGAGACAGAGTAAAGCCTGTAGTGGAGTGAAGCAATTCCTTTCTAGTGCCCAGAGGACAACAATATACTGACATCTTCTATATTTGCTTTCTAAATGTGGTTTGTGAATCTTCAGCTAAGAACTTGTCTATGGTGGTGCTGTGCCTACTCATTATATGGATTCCACATTGCCTCTTCCACCTCTTTTCCCCAACCAATGACCTCCTCTTTATGAACCACGTTAAGGATCGACTCAACTATTCCTAGCCTAACCTGGAGAGGAACTTAACATTCTTCTGTCTTCTTACATTTTAGCCTTGTAGGCTGCCTAAAGTCTAACTTTTCCCAATTAAGCCAGGCTCACAGATCATTATATTCCGGGAATGGTAGCCCCTTCCTTGAAGTCTTATAATAACAGTCTGTTTTTCTCTGTTGCTCATATAAACATCACTTTTCCCCACTGATGTTTATAAAATAAAATTGGGTTCAAATAAAAGATAAACCAAGAAGTTCCCTGTAGAATAAACGCTGTGTTCTAAAAGAAAAGACTGTTTCTTTATAGAACTTGGAGTCACTCTGTTTTCCTGGGTCACATCACCACCAATGTTAACCTGTCCAAAAAGTTCATGTTTGAGACTAACCCAAAGACCCATTTATTCTCTCCTCCACCTCTGCCTACTTTCCTCTAAATAGCAGTTAGACAGAGAAGAGCTTCAGGACATTCGTTCTGAGGACGTGTTGGCAGTCTTTGTTCCCTGCCTTGGTTAAAAATTAAGCTCTGTTGTTTATTTTCCCCCCTTTATTTATTGTGCCTGTATATGTAACAAGTTCCAGACCTAGGATCTGGCAGAAATATCTAAAACAATATTCAGGAGTTGTATCTAGGAGATGTTCTTCTATTTAGAGTCTAAGGGATATATGGCTTATCTTGGAAGCTAGGTGTGTTCTTTGAGTAATGGGCACCATGACCATGGACCCCTGGAGGCAAACAGTAGCAGAATTAAAAATATTGAAAACACCTGTGTGTGGCTATGTATTTACATAAATATTAGAGTATCTATTAGATATCACAACACAAACACAATTGACATTTTGGAAATACTTAGTAGCCAGGTGGCTTAGACCTGTAATCCTAACACTTAGGAAGCTGAAAGAGGAAGATCCCAATTTCAAGGCTCAATGAGTTCCATAGTGAGACTGAAGCCAGCATGAATAACTTAATGAAACCCTGTTTCAACATAAAAAGTAAATCAAAAAAGGGCGGAGCTACAGCTCAGTGATAATGCACTCACCTGGAATGTGTGGGGACCTAGGTTTTAACCACCAGTCATGGAAAAAATGTTAATTTTTCTAACAGGAAAAAAAAAAAATGAAGGGAAGCCAGTGAAATGGCTCATTGGGGAAAGGTGCCTACCACCAAGCTACGTGACTTGAATTCACTGCCCAGAGCTCACACGGTGGAAAGACAGAACTGACTTCTGACAGTTGTCCTCTGAGCTCCGCTATGTACCTTGGCACACAGGTTCCCTGTGTTTCCTTGTCCACCTTCAGCTCTGTGCCCTTTATATCTTCATTTTTGTCGTACTACACTTTCTTCATAACTGAATCTTTACAAAATTTTAAGTGAAATGTCCAATTTTATTTTTCTAACTTATTTGTACTTATGTTTGCTAAAAGAATTGATAAATTGATTTACAAACCTATAAGCAACTATGCCTTATACATTTTAGCATTTTAGTAATAACTGGAGAATTTGAATCCCATTTAATTGAAGTTAAAATTAATTAATCAGATGCTACCCTAATAAAATATATTGAAATATTATATCTCAAAACTGAAAATTATGCTAGACATTAAAAATCTGGGAAAGAAGCGGCAATTAAATAATCAAAACCACAATGCTTAAATAATTTTATTGCTATTGTACATAGCATATAAGTAAAATATGTCACAAAATATTTATTTTTTGTACATTTCAGCACCATGGAAACATAAAATAAGAAGCATATGCACACAAAAGTCCTAAGTTATCAAAAATTTTACCTGGACCCCTAGCATTACTCATTAACTGAAATTAAAATCCAAAGTCTGGTGTAGCATATGTTAAGAAACTACTGAAAATCTGTTGAATAAATAGTCTACTGTAGTGATTTCTCTAATTTATTCTAACTAGGCCTTGTTTTATAAATGAATCATTACAGTAAACAGCACTGAAGAATAAATTAAATCATAAGGAATAGATCATGGCTTTCTGAAACAGCGGTAAGGAAGCTGGGGTCGCCTGCACAACATCACACCTACTCCTTGTAGCTCTCTATGAACTGTATCTGTGGACCAGTAGGTTCTCAAAGAATCCCACTTTGAAAAGATCACCTGCCAGTTTCTGTAGTGTTATAGTAGTTGGCACCAAACTAACTCTTCCAGAAGAGGCGAAAGATCTGAACAAAGCATATTATCACAACCAAAGGGGTTGAAGTTTCCAACACAGTAGACTGGCACATGTCAAGTGGAAATGTGAGGAAAAGGGAACCTCTCCTGTGAAATCTATGATTGTATGAGTTTGTTCTTGGATTTCCCCTAGCGCAGGAAGAACTCTGAGGATGAAAGGGCTGTCATGTTACTGGGTAAAAGTGCAGCATCACAAGCCAGTGTTTGTGGCAACAAAATGGCGGGAAATCGTGGAGCTCAGCTGCGGAAAGGAGGACTGCAAACATGGGTGATGTACAATGGTGCATAAAGACCTTTATGCACTGTGTAAGCAGAAACTCTACAAAAAAGGAAGGAAGGAAGGAAGGAAGGAAGGAAGGAAGGAAGGAAGGAAGGAAGGAAGGAAGGAGGGAGGGAGGGAGGGAGGGAGGGAGGAGAGGGAGGGAGGGAGAGAGGGAGGGGAGAAATAAGAAAGAAAGAAAGAAAGAAAGAAAGAAAGAAAGAAAGAAAGAAAGAAAGAAAGAAAGAAAGAAAGAACAAAGAAAGAAAGAAAGAAAGAAAGAAAGATCTCTTCAAAATAAAATAAAATAAAAACATACCTTCTACACATTAGCTAATCACAAATCTACCAACCCAACCGCTTGCCATTTCTTCCTTTGAGAATGACAATACATGTTTTTATCTATAATTTCATCTTACTTTCTCCTCTTCTGTAGCTCTCTATGACACAGTACACTCCTTTTGGGACCTGGTGTATGATGAGCTATCTTTTCAATGCTAATTGTCGTCTGGTCTCTTGGTTAACTGTACTTGAATTTTAAGGCTCGAACAGCCCAACCAGTTTCTCCTGCAGCTGGCATTATCAGAACATGGACAGCAGCACACAGTGGCCAGTAACTTCCCCAAGGACTTCCTGTAATTTTTTTAAAAAAATTTAAAATAATAATAATAAAACCCAACAAATATATAGCCAGACATGGTGGTTCACCTCTTTAATCTTATGACTCAGGCCTCAGAGGCAGGCAGATGTCTGAGTTTGTGGCCAGCCTGGTCTACAAAGCAAGCCTCATGAACAGCACAATGAATAAAAGTTGGTATGCTCCCATGAAGGACAATTTTATCAAGGCTATGCTGATGAAATGAAATCATAATAAGAATACTACAAAATTCCCATATTATGCCAATGTTAAACTTTGTTTGGTCTTTCCTACTCTGACAACTGAGCACTCAGGAACTATAAGCAATTCTTGTAGGAAAATTCATTTTTAAATTTTCATTTATTTTTTGTCCTATAAAACTATAATTAACAATTGAAAAATTGTATATAGTCTGGATGTACAACAGGGTGTTTGGATAAGTACGTGTTCTAAAGTAATAACTGTGATCCTCTAATGAATATGCCTATCGTTTCAAGCAGTTTTTTTTTTTTTTTTATGATGAGAAGATGCAAAGTCAAGTGCTGTGGGATGGTCTGTATGTCAAGTGTGTTGCTGATTGGTCAATAAATAAATCACTGATTGGCCAGTGGCCAGGCAGGAAGTATAGGCGGGACAAGGAGGAGAATAAAGCTGGGAAGTGGAAGGCTGAGTCAGAGACACTGCCAGCCACCACGATAACAAGCAGCATGTGAAGATGCCGGTAAGCCACGAGCCACATTGCAAGGTATAGATTTATGGAAATGGATTAATTTAAGCTGTAAGAACAGTTAGCAAGAAGCCTGTCACGGCCATACAGTTTGTAAGCAATATAAGTCTCTGTGTTTACTTGGTTGTGTCTGAGCGGCTTTGGAACTGGCAGGTGAGAGAGATTTGCCCTGACCATGGGCCAGGCAGGAAAACTCTAGCTACAGTCAAGTCTTTAAGATTTCAAGTATAGAACACATTACTGACTATAGTGACTACACTGTAGGTTTCTGGAACTTACTGGCCCTTCACTTGTACACTTACACCTCTTGATCAACATCTCATATTCCCCATCCCAGGGGCCCTAGAAGCTGAACTTCTCTCTATTTCTGTGATTTCAAATTTTTAATTAAAATAAGTAAAAAAATTAATGAGATAGAAAAAGGATTTTGAAATGAAACTAGCCTATGATTCTGTTGGCAGGTGAAAAGAATCTTAGTTCTTTACCCTTCACACCTCTCTGGGAGATTTGTCATTAGTATCTGTTTGAAATTATTGATAAAGCACTACAAATAAGTTTGAAGAGGGAAATCAGGAATTAAACCTTTTTTTTTTTTTAAACTTCTATTACTAGGCAAATTGTTAATGGGGAGGCATAGTTTTCACCAGGAAAATTCTTCCCATCAAAAGAGAAATAAAGCAGTTTATATAAGCCAGATATATCTGAGGCTCTGGAGAAACAGGTGTGAGACGGCCCCAAGCGACGTTTCCGTGTGTAAAACACTAAACTATAAAAACATTCTGCAGATCTCTCCCTCCTAGCTACAGTCCTCATCATCCTAAGACTTCCTCATCCTAGCTCAGAGCCTTCTGTATCATCCTCTGTATACAATGAAATCTTACTTGAGAAGGGAGACAGTACTTGACAGGAAAGGTGAAATAAGGATTATTTGAAAACGTAGACCCCTGAAGTCCAGCTCGAGAAGCACTTCTCACCAGGGTACTGAAGCAAGAGACCTTACAAGGTCATGTTGTAAAACCACGGGCACCTTTGAAAATTACATTCTTTTAAAATGAAAGAGCCTGTGTTCACTAACAGAAGTACCTTTTCTGAACTACAGAAGTTGTAATAACCACTTTCAACTTTCCTGGCCAATTATCACATTTTAGGATATGATTGTCAAAAACATATTTGTTAGTCATTCACAATCTACTTGGCTGTAAAATATATAACAAATGGAATGTTCCAGGACATGTCTCCATTTTCCAATCCAATCTCTTGTGCATTTTCCTTGTCATTTACAGCCTAACTTTCTTGGCTGACACTAAATCAAAATACCGAATACACATTAGGTCTGTGTTACAGAACTGTGCAAAGCTCTTAATTACCACAACCCCACCCTTTTGGTAAATTTCAAAATGTATCTTCATACACAGACCACCCACTGAGGCAATTAGGCATTCAGTTTCCATTCCTTTCTTCCTGGGTTCTCTGAACATCTCAGATTACTGGCTGAATCCTGGGAATCCAGATCAGAGTGGGATTTCTCAACATGTTTATGAAAGAAGCAAAGAGGGAATAACTAGAAAGAGGAAAAGGAGGTTTTTATTAAGAGAGTTCATGAAGGACGAAGAGAATGCATATTGTTTAATTTAATATAAGTCAGACTGGGCAAAACACCAAGGGGAGAGGACAGGAAGTGGTCCCAGGGGCAGAAGAAGTGCTGTGGTCCCAGGGGAGGAGTGATCCAAGTGGCCCTCTCCATTTTTTACTAATATGATTATACAACTTGATCTTTGGCCTTTTGGAGCTTTTGCTGAAGAAGAAACCGATTGGTGGCAGCTAGGAAGCTGTTTTTCTGAGCTCCCTGCTCTGGGAGCTGATCTGAAAATCCATTTACTTTAGACATGTCAGTAGCTGGCAGGTGCTAATAATTTCAAGTCCTTTCTAACCCAAGCTACGAGCAAATTAGGGGCACAAGGGCAAAATCACTTAGGAATCCATGGAGACAGCAAAATACCATACATAAACATTCTGGTCGCTTCTGTTGCCATCTTTTTTGTTTAAAGGAATTTGAACTGTCACTTTATCAGGCATATCATACAGACCCCACTAGAAGAACAAACAAGATATTTTTATATTTTTATTAAGCTTTTACCACCTTAACATGTAGAAGTTTGCTTTCTTAGCTGTCAGTTTGCATTTTGCTTTCCTAAATACATCTCTTCCTCTCTTTAAAGCCTTTCTCTGGCTTCTGCACACCGTGAAGCTGATAAGAAGCCGCCCCACTTGGCATCATCAGCACCAGGCCTACTACAGGGGCGTCTTTTTCCAGCCTCATCTCCACCTCCATTTCCTCCTAACTTTCTTCGTCCAACTCCACTCTCTTTTGACTCCTTTGCTGCCTTGCCTCCTTTTATTACAAGTAGGTAAAATGAAAGTAGGAAGGCAGGCATGCTGTGCACTCAGGGCTTGACGCTGAATGCTACATTGCTGATCTACCAGGTGAGACATGACCATTGGTACAATACTGGCAGGACTGTGTCTGAGAGTAGCCAAATGTACTCTTGGTTGGATTTGAAGCCTACTAACAAGAGGTAGTTTTCTCTTTTTTGATACTTTCTTTTTATCCTTTGTGTCTTTCACATCATGCATCTCAATCCCATTCATCTCTCCATCTCTTTGTATACACCCTCTTCCCTTGCAACCTCCCCCCAAAATAAAATAACATAAAATTTAAGAGAAAAGAAAAAAATAGAAGAAAAGAAAAAGAAAAATCTCATCATGAGCGCTGTAATGTGACATAGTCACTCAGTAAATCCTTTTATCCATTTATGTTTACATCCATGATTGAAAATGACTTCCTCAAAACCATAGTTGTATGGCCTAAGAAATATTATTTCAATCTCAAAGGGGTAAATGATTTTATGTCTCCCTCAAGGGCCTCATTCACAGGACGTCATGAGTTTTGACACCTGGCTGGTATAGGACAACAAGTGTATTGATAAATTGACAGATACACAGACATACCATTGAAGACTCTACACATCGCATACTGTAGCAACAGCATTTTGCTGCCTGTGTAAAACCTATAGAAAGAGAGCTACATACTTAGTCTAACTGTGTGACTGTTAAGAAAAAACAAAACCTACCTTTTAAAAATCTGTTTGCTGATGTTATATGAGGAAAAACCCACATGCACATTACTGACATTAAAGCCTGGCTTTACTAGAAAATGATGTTACTTTTCAAAAATATGCATAATGTGTGTTAGTGTGGTTAAGAAACTAGAATTAGAGAATGCTGTTTGTAAGTGACATGGGGTTTATAAGTGGGAAATCCTCCGTTTTCCCACTGGTGGTGACTGTTTATTATATTTATATTTTCCTATTGTTTAGTGTATTGCAAGGCATGTAATAGAAAAAAGAAAACTGACTGTTTTGACTTGTTTTTTGTAGACTGTGGTAATCAAAGTGAGTAGAATTTCTCAGAAGAACAGTTTTCCAGCACTTTAAAAAGCCTCCAATAGTTTCCTCCAAAGCTTGATTTCAAGACTTCATACACATTTCCCGATGACCTGTGATAAGGTCTCATTACCTAAAATGTCATGTCAACAATGGTTTCTGCTGTGCATATGACATGGACTGTCACAAGATCATAAAGAAACCACAGTAAATCTTAGCAATCAACTTTCTAATCTATCTGCTTCGTTTATCCATTAGTTTTCTAACAAAGCAATTAACATTATCAGCTTTGATTATAGTTTAGGCACATGTTGACTTGTTAAATTTAAAAGACGGTATAACATTTATGTTTGGTTGCATAAAGAAAACGAATGAGTAATTCCCCAACAGAGCCAACATGATTCCCAGCAATCACATTGCAATATGCTACTTTTTACTGACATTCTCCATTGAAGAAGCAGATTCTTCATTCGCTATACTTACATTTTCATTTTTGATTTGCAGTAAACAACTTTCCCCTGGAGATTTGCATTGCGTTTTAATTTGTTTTTATTATTTTCTTTGGAATCTCAAGTCATAATTCAAATCACATTCTGACCAATTGTTTTCTGGAAGTAATTTGCACATGGTTTCAGGCAAAAAAAAAAAAAAACTATAATTGGTTTCACAAGAATCCCTGTCATACCCAACTTGTCATCCCATCTGTAACCTTTTTTTCCTCCAATAAAATTCTGACTTTTAAAAAATAAGGCAACTTGAGGTGCATAGATGAAACATATAAGCAGAAATTCATTTTTATGGACATACATTTCAATATATTTTTGAATTAGGCAATAGACGCTGGATAGCTTATATAAACTTCTGCATTAAAACTGCACACAGCTAAAAAAAAAAAAAAAAAAAAAAAAAAAAACAAGCACAAAGTAAGAAGCTGGCTCAACATGTTGACTTGGGCAGTTAAAGAAAATACCAGCAAGGTGGCTTGTCAGAACATCTGAGAAGGAAGACATGACAGGAACTCTGGTGTACAGGGAAACACAAAGAAGATCAATGAGGAGTCAAACCATCATTAACACAAACAGGAGCATTTAGGAAGTGGGACAAGGCGCCCAGGAGCGCAGGATGTGGGCGGTACATGAATGTTCCATGCAGTTTCTTATGTGCTGTACTTTTCACACATTCTGTTTATCCATACTTACTCCCCCTTCTAACTCATTCTTCTTCCTGTGAGGAACAACATGGGGAGATTTTTCTCCTACACATGTCAAGAGTGATTTGTTCTGAGAACCATCCCTGACCCACCCAGAAGACAGGAATGTGCAACTGGGAATCCCAATTTGCCTGAATTAGCATAGTGTTAAACAACTAGGATTCAATCTTGGAAACACATTAAACCCATCTGGGAAGTTAAAAAATATCGGCATTCAGACCCCTGTAACATGTCTTTCTCTGTCACAGCAGCCAGTTCTCAAATAATGACACAGAGACTTCTTATCAATTATGAAAGCTCAGCCTATAGCTTAGGCTTGTTCCTAACTAGTTCTCATAACTTGAATTAACCCATTTCTATTCACCTATGGGCTGCCACATGGCTCATTGCCATACTTCTCCTCCTGCATGTCTTGCTTACTCATGTCTGGCTGGTGACCCTGCCTTTCTTCCTCCCAGCATTTCTTTCTGCCCCGAAGTCCCACCTATACCTTCTGCCTAGCTATTGGCCATTCAGCTTTCTGTTACATCAATCACAGCTTCACACAGTGTACAAATATCCTGCAATGAATACCACCATCATGCACTGTTTATTAAGGTGGTGTGAGTATACTGTGGAAATACAAGAAGGAAAAGGAAGAAGAGTGGTGGGGTGGGAAGGCGGCAAAGATGGTGGGAACAAAATCAAACCTCCAGTACTAAGTGATTTTGTTGTACATAAAAGTTTAATCATGTTGTCATGTAGTTGCAATATTTAAATTATTCTCCATATGTATCTTCCTCCATACTCTAAGGCTGTATGGATTTGAGCAAATGAGACTCCTTGTCTTCCTGGTGTTAGTTACCAACCATCAGGAGGTAAGCAGCATGTAACCCCTGACTTATAAGGATGTGTGCTTGCAGGAATAATTTAACCTACAAAAGTTTATGCATTCACAAAACTGCTGAGGTTAGTAAACAAGGTATGATGTACATGGACACTGGCAAAATTTGAGGGCTCAAAGGTAATCTTTCAAGAATTTTTGTTCATGCATTGTAGTTAGTGCATCTAAGAACTGTTCTAAGTGATTTACTATAAGTTGTTATTTGCAGAGCATTCAAAAAGTAAAGTTTGAATAAAGAATAAATACCATCAATGTCCTTTTATATTTAAGGAAACCATAGTTACAGAGTTTTCCTAGAAGTAAATGGAAGGCTAGATACCAAGTTAAGAAATGGTGTTGAGATTTAAACCAGCTACTCTTAAGCTCTGACTGTGATTGAGATTAATATATTGTACTATGAAAGAGTGAAAGCAGGGCTATTTTTAATACTTTGCTGTGTTTAAAATGGCTTGTCAGAAGTGGAGCATGAGTGTTGGAAACAAACACTTCAGAAATATAAGAGGGAAGCATTATTTATGTCCTGGAATTCAAAAGATGCTACATGGAAGAAATAAAATTTGAACTTTATTTCTAAGCTGCTGCCAATATTATGCATGGTATTTATGCACACACACACACACACACACACACACAGGTAAACCTTCAAGTATTTTAGGTGAGAAGCATCATTTCTTGAATTACATAATAAGAAACAATTAAATGAGAAGAAATACATCAATGTTCAATGTTGGGATCATGCAGTATGCGGGATAAAAACATATTAAAGAACACAGAATGATATTTAATGCTGAAAAGAATAGTTTCATTTTTAAAAGAAGTATCCAGATGGTAAAAATCCTAAGGGACCATTCTCCTTTATCTGGAATATGATTTTCCTTTAGTCTCAACTAAAGGCTGTTCAACATTACTCAAACACATCAGATTAGTTTTCTTTAAATTCATGACATAGAAAGAATGTCCACTGTCACCTATAGGGTGAAATACATGAGAAAGTGGAAAGGTTGTAGAATAGATAAACCAAAACCAAACAACAGTACCATGAAGTTTCAAGACAGATACTTTCTATAGTCATTATTTGTGTAATATTAAAAAATACAAATCAACTATAATTCAGTTAGAGTAAGTAAAATAATTAAATTAGCTGATTAAAGTAGAAAAATTACATTAAATACATATCTAGTATTAACCATTAACCATTAGGATAATAATTAGGAAAATAGTCTATCTATAATAATAACTAAATATAAACACTATTTTGGAAAACCTTTAATAAGAAATTATATACATAATTACATATATAAGACATATAAATTGAGATCATTATAAATATAAACTAGATCACTGAGTGGAAATTTTAATTTTGTCAAAGTTATTAATTGTCATGAATGTACAAACTGAACATTCCTCAAAACATTCCTCAAGAGATGAGTTTTAATAAGATGACAAAGTAATTTTAAATAGCTTTACATTAAGATAAAATACAAATAAAAGATGATAATTTGCATAGTTATGAAAGTTCATTAATATTACAATAATTAGAATGCAACAGGAGTAGAATAAAATCACATATTGATTAATAGATTATTGCAATTCAGTCTAAATTAGACATAACACATAAGGAATATAATATATAATAAGAGATGCCTCACAAATTGATGAGCATATTTACTTTTTAACACTTTGTAAAGAAAAATTTGACACTTTACCTTATACACCAATTTTAATTACATGTATTTATATAGCTGAATTTTAAGTGAAGCCATAATATAATGAGAAGAAGATATAGGGAAATGTTTAAGTGATATTAGTGACCTGAACCTTTTCTTTGATGATTCGATTTTATTATTATATTAGTCTGATAGTTAAGTGAGTAGCTATGAGGTTCCATTGAACAATGCATGTAGCTGGAGAATTTCTCTCCAGCTCCCGCCACCAAGTCCCGCCAGTCCCAGAGCCCACTTATAAAATAAACACACAAACTCTTACATTATTTAAACTGCTTGGCCATTAGCTCAGGCCTGTCACTGTCTAGCTCTTACTCTTATATTTAGCCCATTTCTATTAATCTTTACTTTGCCACATGGCTCATGGCTTACTGGTACCTTACATCTTCCTTCTCCTGGCGGCGGCTCCAGCCAGTCTCTCTCTTCCCTTCCTGTTCCCTCAATTCTCTTCTCTGTTAGTCCCGCCTATACTTCCTGTCTGGCTATTGGCCAATCAGAGTTTATTTACATAGAGCGATATCCACAGCACTTCCCCTTTTCTTTTTTTTTTAAAAAGGAAGGTTTTAACTTTAACATAGTAAAATTACATATAACAAAACAATTATCAAGCAAGAATGACAGATACAATATTAAAGAAGAGATCCTATCTATCTTATATTTGTGAGTTTAAGGTTTTATATCTAACTTATCTTTTATTATAACTAAGGAAAATTGTAAGTATCTAGTCTTTAACCACATCAAAGACCTCAGAAGGATATAACAAATAAATATGAAGGGATAATTATAAATTCACATCTTTTTACAACATTGCATAGGTTTAAGACTCCAAATTACCTCATCCAGAAAGCTTGGTAGTAATTTTTAACCATTAAATAGAATTTAATCTCATAACTAGACAACAGTCTATGATCATGTTAAGCATCTACAATGTAAAATTTAGATCCATTTTTGTCATGGTAATAAGCTCATTAAATTCTTATATACAATGACTCCTGCTTTTGCTCTCTGCTATGATTCTTTGTGTTAGGTCATATGAACCAAGATAAAAACTATGGGCCTCCCTGTTTCTATCCTGGGAGAATCAGCTGGGCAGGCACTGGATTAATAGATATACAAAGTCAAAAAGGGTTTTGTCATAGACTCTCTGGAATTTAAGGATAAAGTTTCAAAAGGCTCAGGCAAGCTCTAGAGAATCTTGGCACTGGTACACAGCAATCAAAGTAAGAAAGGAAGAACCAGTTATAGTGTGTGCTTTAAAAGATAAATGCTAAGGTTCAGATGAGCTTCTGTATCATCAAATTGTCTCTCTTGTCATAAAGAGATATTCTATTTTCTATTCTCTATGAAGTCTGCCAAGACTATCCCATTAATAATTATTAAATGATACTTTAATTAACTGGTTTGCTATCATATAGTTAAAAGCAGTCAGTCAGGTTTCACAATATTTCTACAACCTATTTTAGAATTTTGTCACCATAATGAATAATGAATTTTTATATCTGTGTTCACAATGAATAAGAAAAATTTAGGACTCCAGAAACTAATGTAATCATTATCTAATTTCTTAAGTCAAAGCCACAGCCAAGCAAAAAATTCTGGCAATCACTTTGAGTACTTGTTTTTATATTACTGTTTTTAATGGTTTGTGTCTTACATTAGTATTTTACGTAAAAAGTTCTGTTTTAAATTCTATTAGATACAGCTTTAGAAGTAGTATCCAGAAAACCGAGCAAAAACATGCATTACGCCATCTTACCCTTATTTTTAAAAGTTATTGAACATTTGATACAAACTTCCCCAAATAAAAGGGATTCTGGTAAATTTTTAGTGTATGTACAAAACGGACTTTCAGTGAAGGAAATACCAGAGTAAATCCAGAGAATAACATTTTACAAACACGTAAAACACATCAAGCCATTTATGGGGAGTGCATGTGCTGTGCCCCTGTATTCCCTTGTTCCTGTCATGGGTCCATTTTCATGGTATGTTCTCAACGTTTGTCGGAATTTTCCCCCTGTGTTGCTGGGACGATTGTGAAAGCTTGAATATAAAGATCCCCAAATGGCTGAATGAACTATATAATATTTTGTTGGATTGGGGGCAACAATAAGAACTTGGAGCGGGTTATTAACAGACAACCTCTTGAAATAAAAAATCCTATTCTAATTTTTATATAGTCTTCAATTATGGCTTTACCTATTCATGTATCAGCTAATAATTTACTAAATAGTTGTCGTTGTTTATGAATGTTTAACACTCATGTACTGCTGATCTCAGACCATCTTCATTGTTAATTCACCAGCAACAGGGTTTTTTTTTTCCCAAAGACAAACATCCACATATACATGTATATGAGTACAAAATTTCAAAAGTGCCATTATTTACCTTTCAAGTGTATCCAGGGAAATACAGTGAAGAGCCTTTTTCCAGGATGCTTTCTTAAGAACATTACTCTTGCAGTATAATGCATCCAACTTGAATTATTTAAGGGTACACTGATAAATGTTTAAGAATCACTAAAGAGAGAGTCTTGTTTTGTAGTGTACACACCCACTACGGCTAATTTAAAGCTGTCAACATGTTATCAATCATCAGAGTTAAGAAGCTAGGCACAAGAGCACACAACCAGGTAGCATTTCACCATGCACAGACTGTAGAACAAGTCTCAAAAGCATAAGTAGTAGACAATTAAAAAATTATTTGTTTGGGATATTTAATATGATGTTTACTTATAAATTTATACAATTTTATTTTAAATAATAAGTGTTTAACAACTGGCTAGGAAAATTCCTGAAAATGTAAAAATCATTTCTAGATGACTAGTACAATCTTGCTCCACAATGTAGGAACTCCCCTGTCTTCTCCATCGCCGCCAAATATATGAGAGCATCATAAGGCCAATGAGAGGCTCCACAGAGAGATGACAAAGGATCACTGCAATCATCTGCCAAAACATGTCTTCAAGGTCACCATCAGGATGTCCTATGACATTTTCATACTCTTTTCTATAAAAGACAGTGGCATGTCTGTGGCCATCTGTCATTTCAGAGCCAGAGATGTCATCACATTTAAGTCCAAAAATAATGATACTGGATTTAGGAATATGGAGGCCTGCCAGGGACAGACACATCACATACACTCTGCCCTCTCTTGTGTGGCTTTCCTGAAAACACCCCTAGCCAACAGCAGTTCTAAGAACAGAGATCAGGATTCAGAATGCTTGATGATTTCATAATTGGTACAGTCAGAGAGATCAAGTGGCAGTTCCTCTACAAAGATCTTACTCTGATTCAAGTACAGTCCTGTGATAAGCTCATAAAACACATGTTATCATTTAATCTTATTACTTTTTGAAAGCCTTAAATCTCCATTTTAATAAGAGCAACACAAAGCTTAGAGAAATTACACAACTTGCCAAGACTCATGGGAATAAATCACAGAGCAAGACTTGAAGTTAAGTGTGTCTAGTGTCAGATCCACTCCCAAATGATTGAACCATAACTACCTAAGGTAGCAACGACATTTTATTTTAATGACTGACATTTGACTGGCACTTACAATTTAAGTAATAGTCTCAGTGCTCCACAGGCACTAATTTAATGCTCATCATAACTAGATATTAATTAGCATATTTTCTCAATTATAAAATATTACCTTTTTTAGACACATACTTGATTTGAAAATAGCATTCAAGGAAAAGCTGTAGTAAGAGTTGTACTGATTGTACTATGTATCCCTAATCAATAGTATCTAAACATAAAAGGCTGACTTTTCAAGATTAAGGAAATGTGGCATATTATCACTTAGCTACAAGGAAACAAATTGATGAAAATCTAAAACAGGAAATACAATAAGTTGAGGAGAATGTGAAACTGAAATTATAAATTATGGGCAGTCAGTACAACTTTTCTAAGTCTCCAAGAAGAGTGGTAGAAGATTTGGTTACTGCCATTAAGTGAATCCATGAGTAAGAGAATGTTTTTGCTTGGAAATAATTAGAGACTGAACCATTGATCCTTAAAGGATAAAAGCCAAAGTCCAGGTTATCTTTGAGGCACTCTCTTTATAGATCCATGAGCTTAAAGCCATTCAGAAAATGAACGGCTTCCAAACAATAACTTCTTTCTTTGTTTAGGTGCTTAAATGAAGTCATCTAGATGGACCTAGATTTATCATAAACATGCTCCCCTAGTTCCTGACTGCAGGGCCTGTTTCATACACTGAGAACTGAAGACAGAGCCTCAGAAGGGGACATTCCACACAGCAAGCATTTGTGAAGCCATGTTCCCTAGTGCACATCAAAGGCACTCAATCCCAAGGTGCTACATGCTGTTTTTATGAAAGAGAAAGCAGTTATGATTTTAATATCTCTCTGTGTGTCTCTCTTTTCTCTCTGTCGCTATGTAATCCCCCCTGCACATGCATACACACACACACACACACACACAGAGACAGAGAGAGAGAGAGAGAGAGAGAGAGAGAGAGAGAGAGAGACTGATTCTGCTTCAATAGCTTTCTTTCCATCTCTCTACAGAGCATATAAATAGGGCTGTGAGTGGTCAAAAGCAAGAAGATAATATGGTACCAGTAAGTAAGTTAGTACAGAATATCAGAAGAGTCCTCATCTACCCTCCAGTTCCTCAACATATCACACTCTAGAAGCTAGATGGATTGAAAGACCAGACAGCAAAAGACTAAAAGGTCTAATCCATTGACTGTGTGTGTGTGTGTGTGTGTGTGTGTGTGTGTGTGTGTGTGTGTGCATATAAGTGTGTAAACATGTGTACGAAGTTCAGTGATCAACCCTGAGGGCCTTGTTCAGGTATAAGTAATCTTGTTTCTTTGAGACAGGATCTCTCACTGAAACTGGAGGTTACTGTTTTGACTTGACTGTCTGGCCTGTGGACCTCAGCAATCCACCTCTCCAGAATCCATGTCTAGCCTCTCTCTCTCTCTCTCTCCCTTTTTTCCTTCCTCCATTCCTCTCTCCCTTCTTTTCTTCCTTCCTTCCTTCCTTCCTTCCTTCCTTTCTTCCTTCCTTCCTTCCTTCCTTTCTTTCTTTCTCTTTTCTTTCATCACAAATAGATTTTGTTCTTTAAATATATCCTAATTACGGTTTCTTCTCCCCCTACTTCTCCAAGTTCTGCCCTACCTCCCCACCCATCCAGATATACTTCCTTTACATCTATCATTAAAAACAAACAGGCATCTAAGGGGTAATAATAAAATAAGATAAAACAAAAACTTACACATCTGGATAGGAAAAAACAAGCAGAAGGAAAAGAGACCAAGAAAAGGCAGAAGAAGCAGATACCTACACAGAAACCCGTTGGTTCACACACTCAGGAATCCCACAGAAACACAAAACTGGAAGCCATAGTGTGTGTGTGTGTGTGTGTGTGTGTGTGTGTGTGTGTGTGTGTGTGTGTGTAGCCCAGAGAAGACCTTATGAGACAAGGAAGCTCTAACAAAGCCATTGAGTTGATTTTCTGTTGGCCATCTACCACTGGGCATGTGACCTACCCTTTAGAATAATTTGTTTCCTAGGAAGATTCCCTTGAAGAAAACTAAGTTTTCATTTTCAAGTGGTTATCAATTATGCCTGGCTTTCTTATTTGGATTCTGGGGACCAAACTTAGTTACTCGTGTTTAATAGCATATATTTTACTGACTAAGCCATCTTCCCAAACACTGAATTCCTTTTTTAAAATTGAGAAGACATCTTATATAGTAGATGTATTATGAACCTCCTCATTGCTGTGGCAAGTTGTGTGAAGTCGATTATCTGAAGGAAGGAGAGATCGCTTTTAGATTAAAGTTTCCATAGTCAGTTTCCTCCTTTATTTCTGGGCCTGTGGTGAGGGAGATCATGGCAGAAAGGCAGTAGAACAAAGCTGTCCACTTCACAGCACCTAGAAAGCAAAGATGGGAGAGGATATCAGAAAAAGAAATCAGAGGCACAGCTCCATGACCTGCTTCTTCAACAACGGGATAATTGTCTATCCATCCAACTATTAACTCATCCCTGGATTAATCTGTCAACAAAGTTAGTCACCTCATGATATAATGCCTTCTTGATCACATTGACACTTGAAGACCAAGCCGTGAGACTTTTGTAAAGATGCTTTATATTCATGCCTTGACAACCTCATGGTTTTTTTTTTAATTTTTATTTTTATTTTGCAATACAACTCAGTTCTACATATCAGCCACGGATTCCCTTGTTCTCCCCCCTCCCGCCCCCCTCACATTCCCCCCAGCCCACCTCCCATTCCCACCTCCTCCAGGGCAAAGCCTCCCCCGCGGACTGAGATCAACCTGGTAGACTCAGTCCAGTTAGGTCCAGTCCCCTCCTCCCAGGCCCAGCCAAGCTATTCTGCATAGGCCCCAGGTTTCAAACAGCCAACTCATGCAATGAGCACAAGACCCGGTCCCACTGCCTGGATGCCTCCCAAACAGATCAAGCCAATCAACTGTCTCACCCATTCAGAGGGCCTGATCCAGTTGGGGGCCCCTCAGCCATTGGTTCATAGTTCATGTCTTTCCATTTGTTTGGCTATTTGTCTGTGCTTTATCCAACCTTGGTCTCAACAATTCTCGCTCATATAAACCCTCCTCATTCTCGCCAATTGGACTCCCAGAGATCCACCCGGGGCCTAGCCATGGATCTCTGCATCCAGATCCCTCAGTAATTGGATGAGGTTTCTAGCACAACAATTAGGGTGTTTGGCCATCCCATCATCAGAATAGGTCAGTTCGGGCTGTCTCTCGACCATTGCCAGCAGTCTGTTGTGGGGGTATCTTTGTGGATTTCTGTGGGCCTCTCCAGCACTTTGCTTCTTCCTATTCTCATGTGGTCTTCATTTACCATGGTCTCTTATTCCTTGTTCTCCCTCTCTGTTCTTGATCCAGCTGGGATCTCCCGCTCCCTCAAGCTCTCTTTCCCTCGACCCTCGCCCTTCATTACCCCCACTCATGTCCAGGCTGTTTATGTAGATCTCTTCCATTTCTCCGTCATTGGGAGATCCCCGTGTCTTTCTTGGGGTCCTGTTTTCCAGGTAGCCTCCCTGGTGATGTGAGTAGCAGTCCAGTCATCCTTGTTCCACATCTAGTATCCTCCTATGGGTAAGTACATACTATGTTTGTCTTTCTGAGTCTGGGTTACCTCACTCAGAATGATTTTTTCTAGATCCATCCATTTGTCTGCAAACCTCATGATGTCACTGTTTTTCTCTGCTGAGTAGTATTCCATTGTGTATATGTACCACGTTTTGTTTATCCATTCTTGAGTTGAAGGGCATCTAGGTTGTTTCCATGTTCTGGCTATTACAAACAATGCTGATATGAACATAGCTGAACAAGTGCTCTTGTGGTGTGGTTGAGCATTCCTTGGGTATATGCCCAAGAGTGGTATAGCTGGATCTTGGGGGAGATGGATTCCCAATTTTCTAAGAAAGCACCATATTGACTTCTAAAGTTGTTGTACAAGCTTGCATTCCCACCAGCAGTGGAGGAGAGTTCCCCTAGCTCCACATCCTCTCCAGCATAAGGTGTCTTCAGTGTTTTTGATCTTAGCCATTCTGACAGGTGTAAGGTGGTATCTCAGAGTCATTTTGATTTGCATTTTCCTGATGATTAGGGATGTTGAGCAATTCTTTAAATGTCTTTCAGCCATTTGAGTTTCCTCTGTTGAGAATTCTGTTTAGTTCTATAGCCCATTTCTTAATTGGACTGTTGGGTATTTTGATGTCTAATTTCTTAAGTTCCTTATATATTCTGGATATCAGTCCTCTGTCAGATGTGGGGTTGGTGAAGATCTTTTCCCATTCTGTAAGCTGTCGCTTTGCCTTGTTGACCGTATCCTTTGCTCTACAAAAGCTTCTCAGTTTTAAGAGGTCCCATTGATTGATTGTTTCTCTCAGTGTCTGTGCTACTGGTGTTATATTTAGGAAGTGATCTCCTATGCCAATGCATTCAAGACTACTTCCTACTTTCTCTTCTAGCAGGTTCAGAGTAGCTGGATTTATGTTGAAGTCCTTGATCCACTTGGACTTAAGTTTTGTGCACGGTGATAGATATGGATCTATTTGCAGCCTTCTACATGTTGATATCCAGTTATGCCAGCACCATTTGTTGAAGATGCTTTCTTTTTTCCATTGTGCACTTTTGGCTTCTTTGTCAAAAATTATATGTTCATAGGTGTGCGGATTAATGTCAGGATCTTCAATTCAATTCCATTGGTCCACAGGTCGGTTTTTATGCCAGTACCAAGCTGTTTTTATTACTGTAGCTCTATAGTAGAGCTTGAAGTCAGGGATCGTGATGCCTCCAGAGGACAACCTCATGTTTTTTATATGATGACATGAGCTAAAATTTCAGAGTGAATCAATTCATCCAGGAAATATAGATATAGTTAAATTTGTACGTAAAATTACTCTTTTCATCATGATCCTTTTTTGTGCCTTCACCTCATCTATGGAATCCAAATTTTTATTGTTCCAATTTCAAATCATAATAGTCAAAAATGTAAGCCTTATCATATTTGTAGACAAATCTTACAAGGAGTTACTAAAAGTTAGGGCTTTTATCTGATAGAACTGATGTTTTAAATGAAGAGGCACTAGATCTTGAACTTAATATCTCTCCAAACTGACACAGAAGGAAAGTTATGTTGTGAATTTGTAAAAAATCAACCAGGCACAAGTCAAAGAGAAAGATCTCACCAGATATTAACTTTAATAGCATGTTTAGCTGGCACATAAAACCTCAAGAATTATGAGAAAATGAATTCCTAGTCTTTAAGTCTCATTGTCTACCTTTAGTTAGTGATCATAGTTATTGTCTGAATTTTCCTAATGAAATATAAAGAAACTTGTATTTAAACCAAACAGAAAAGACACCAATAAACCAAAGAAAATATTCAGCCCAAGTTCAGTTTGGAAAATCAGTGTATTGATTGGGGTTACTTACAGGAGCATGCATGACTCATAACATGCTATAGCACTGAGGAGTACCCTGGAAATATTACAAGCAGCTACAATGTTGAATATTCCCACTAGCAGCATGAACAACACATTAAAAACCTGTACCACTAGAGTCCCATTCTGTACCTTATGACATTCAGCTATACTACTATAGAGTCACCTTTCTAATCAATTTCTTAGTGCTTATGTAATCTTGCATAGGGAAAGGGATTAGTGAACATTTCATGAAGGCTTAAGCAGTCTCAGAATCATCCTGCCTCTCTCAATAGAATTTTGATAGACCTTGTCTCATGAGGTATTAGTTATTGGTACAGCCACTATAATCCAAAATGGTGGTGGTCATGCCACGTAGAAAGAAACTACTATAGGATAGTACCTTTAGTTGACTACAACACTGATTGGAAGCCAACTGCAGCTAAAGTTTTCTCTGGTCCTGCCCAGCCCCACAGACCCCACAGTCACTTATAAAACAATCATTCAGAAGCTTATATTAATTGAAATTCCTCAGCCATTAGCTCAGGCTTATTATTGACTAGCTCTTACACTTAAATTAACCCATAATTCTTATTTATGTTTAGCCATGTCTCCTGATACCTTTTCTCAGTTCTGCCTTCACATCTTGCTTCCTCTGTGTCTGGTTAGTGACTTCTGACTCAACCTTCCTTTTCCCAGAATTCTCCCTGTCTGCTTATCCTGCCTATACTTCCTGCCTGGCTACTAGCCAATCAGCATTTTATTTATCAACCAATGGGAACAACACATTCATAGCATGCAGAGCACCATCACCCATCATTTCCCCTTTTCTTTCTATTTAAATGGAAAGTTGTAACTTCAACATGATAAAATTATATATAACAAAATAGTTATCAAGCAAAAATTATAGTTATAGTACATAGTCTATTTGTATTTGGCAAAAAATCAAAGAAGATGTCCTATCTATCCTATATTTGTGAGTCCAAGGTTCCATATCTACTTTATCTCCTATCAAAACGAAGGAAAACAATAAGTACCACCATCTAGTCTTCAACTATATCAAAGACCTCAGAAGGATATAATATTACCTAAATAAATAGGAAGTACATTGTAAGCAACTTCCAAAAATCCAGAATGACAGAGACAGCTGCCTGCCTGGACAGTCACTCAAAGTTCTTCTGCAATGTTGGGGCATCCATCTTCAGCCAATAGGCCTAGTCTCTCAGTCACATCCTTCTGTGTCCTGTAGAATGTCTGGCAGTTTCTTCTGCAAAGCAGGAACCTGAAGAACTATTTTGTCTTGCAAAGTTCAGTGGTCATCTTCCTATGGTCCTGCATGTCCATTTTATATAAGATTTTGTCAAGCAGTCCAGGCAAGAACAGTTTCTTGTCCAAATGGCTTTTTTTGCCAAGAAGAAGATAAACTCCATATGGAGTGTCTTCGATGCCCATCTTTCTCTCTGAAGTAAATCAGTGCTACCAGAGGCAGACGTGTCTCACTGTCCAGAAAGTCTAAGTCTTTAAAACATTTTAAATGCCATATTCTGTAGGTCTTTGAAGTGTTTGAAGATTATCTATCTCTCTGAAATATATCTATGTATATCTAGAAAACTTAACTAACATGACCACAAGCTTGATTATCTTATATAATTAACTATGAATCTGTATTTCCTAATTATACATTATAATTTAACTGAGTTACATAAACATAATACCTTTAAAAAGAGTAGAAATATATATATATATATATATATATATATACAGTATAACAAGATTACCTTTAAATTTGTATGAATAAACTAAAATCCAAAGCAACATAAAAAATTTTTAAACAAGTTGTTGCTCTTTAAAAATAGGTTCATTAATCTACCTTTTCACCCTATCATATCTATACTATCCCATTTTCTTCTTTAGAAAGAGATTGTATTTATAATCAACCTACTTTAAATAAAAATAAACATTCATAAACAATATTTTGGGAATTTGGGAGTAGCTTCTCATACTACTTCCTGCTGAATGAGGGCACTGTATTCTTATGGGGACACAAAGAAAATTGTAGGATTATGGAGTAGTACATGAGGCTGTATTCTCTGAGCCAGTTGCCTTGAAACCATTCTGGATGTTGAATCATCTGGGTCATGGTGTCATCAGAGACCTTTCAGGGGGTCTTGGATGATCAAACCTGATGTATCTTAATCTAGAACAAACCCATAGCCTCTTGATCCCTGTAGAAACAAAAGCAGGGCCTCCTTTCCAAAGCAACATATCCTTAGACATAGATTTTGAAATCAAGATATCTTTAAAATATACGTATTGATTTAACTCAGCAGCTTTTACAGTCAAATGTCTTTCTGCAGTTAAAAATCCCAAAGATAACACAATCCAGACTCTCTGTGTAATATCCATCTTTACGTGGCTTAATTTTTATACTACCTTTACTATATCTTTAAAGACTTTATTTTTTAAAACTATTTCTTTATATAACTCTTTATATTCCTGTTCCTCTCTTTTCCAAGCCTACATACATTTTTACACATACCGTAAACCATTTAAAGTCTTATTCCATCTGAATCTGTTTTATTTTGGATCCATTGCCAGCAGCACTTTGTCCTTCTCAAGATGCTTGTGGTGATGATATGACAATCTATTTTCTTACGTTTTCCAACCTTGGAAGGATGGACCTTTCTTGACACTGCCCTCTTCCTCCCTCTCCAAAATGAGTGAAAGTGGACTGAACCTTTCAGAATATCGCTACTCTGATCTTCTCTCGTTTTCTCTTCTTCTATACTTAAGCAAGGGTCTGTGCTGATACTTGACTGAAATGGAGGATCTAAGAGTCTTCCTATTGTGCTGGGCGGTGGTGGCGCACGCCTTTAATCCCAGCACTCGGGAGGCAGAGGCAGGCGGATCTCTGTGAGTTCGAGGCCAGCCTGGGCTACCAAGTGAGTTCCAGGAAAGGCGCAAAGCTACACAGAGAAACCCTGTCTCCAAAAACAAAACAAAAACAAACAAACAAACAAAAAAAAAGTCTTCCTATTGTAAGGTCAGCATATTGGCAGCTCAAATATCATAACTTTAATCTCCCTTAGCTATTTATCAGCGTGCTCCCAGCCCCCATGGTTCATAATCAGGGCATCTTAGGGGAGGGAGATTTACTCTGCCTCACAAAGAGCATACTACAGAGAAGATGGAGTTATTAGCAGCCCTTCATTTCAATTTTTAAACTTTCTAGAGAAGAGATTTTGTTTTGCTGGCAATGGCTACCTGGCCATTTTTGTGGTTGGAACAGAACTGGAAGCTAGGAAATATACCAGAGCCGAACCTCAAATAAAACCACGTATTTGGAGTAAGATGAGAAGGTAGTTATTCAAGGAAGAGATGGCCTTTCCCAGAAGGAGGCAAGGCTAAACAGACCAATTGCTGGCTGTCCAGCATGCTATTGTGGTCTCTAAACTCTGACAACTTTGTATAATGGGTTTGACACCTAGGAGGTCTCCCTAACATCAGCCTTCAGCCTTCATATTTTTTTCTCAGATAGGTCAAACAAACCCTTATTCTTTTACTTCAAAAGCTAATTCTCTGGATCAAAGTAGGTTTTCTAGAATGGCCTCCTTCCCCAGAATTCAATCTACTCCTACTGTATGGAAGGTTTTACAGTTACCTGAGTCTAAAAGTAAATGATATCCTTTCCCATTGCTTGTGTGTTTCAGAATTTAAAAAATCCCTCTTAACTCTTGACTTGGAAGATTTTTGGCCTTGGCGGCTCTTTTCTCTCGTTGACCTATTTCAAGTGCTTCAAGTGCTTCCCTGAATCCAGGACATTTCAATCACTCTAGAAAGGTTCATGAATGAATACCAGCTTCACTCTCTAATCCTCATTTCTTTCCCTCTGGCACTAACAGCCAACCTCCAGACTAGCCACATTGTTTGTGTTTTTATTTTTTTTATTTTCCTGCAAAAGAAACAATCATCAAAATATATTTTCTTCATTTAAAAGGAACTCATTGCATTGACTAGTTTTCTATTAAAAATGATTACTCTAAAACAATTAAAATCTTCAATAAATACCAAAAGAAGACTATGACTATACTGACTTATGTTTCATTATATGTTATTTTTTTCCTAAAATGGAATTCATCTTAAGCTTGCTTTTTAGTATCTGTTCCCATGTTAGGAGTGTCAATGACCAGCATAGCACACCTGTCTCAGAAGAAAGTATAGCATCGTGTTATAATGGTGACTTAGGAAGTCAACTTTTTAATTATACTTTTTTATTCTTTAAGAACTTTATACATGTACACATTGAAATATTCTCATATACATGTATATTTCCCCCTTCAACTCCTTCCATGAGTACTTCCCCAATATCTACCCTGTCCAACTTCATGTCTTCTCCCTCTTCCTCTCACTGTCCTCCTCCTCCTCCTTCTGATAAGCCACTAATTCCAGTTAGTGACGCCCATGTGCGAGTGAGTAGAGGAAAATTACTGGAGTGTGGGAAATCTATCAGTGGCCACACCCTCAAAGAACAATGGTCCTCTCTCCAACATTTGGCCTGGAATTTATGCTGGCTTCAAGCAGCCCAGGTAACTCCAGCAGCTGTCAGTCCGTGCGTGCCATAGCCACGTCACGGCAAGAGGACAGCGTTTTGCAGCATTCCTCTCCAACTTTCAGCTCTTACATTGTTTCTTCTCCTCTTCACAGAAAAGGGGGCTTGTCTGACAAAAGCTGAGAGGGGTAAGGGTCTATGAGTATTAAAAATAGATATTTGACCAGCAATTTGGCAACATGACCACTTAGCTAAATAATAACAGCAGGTCCCCCATGCAGGGCCTATGATCTCATCAGCACTGGGCTTGTGACTAAATCTTATTTTTAGCAGACAAAATAATTAATGACATAGGGATTAACTGGGAGAATTAAATTACCTGAAAAAATTTGAGAGAATCACATGGTAATGTTTAGAATGCAAAGTTGATTTTGGGGGCTAGATACCTTATTCTTGGATGAACTGACCAATTTATTTTGTTTTGTTTTCTTAAGGCATAGTGTCTTTATGCAGTCTTGACTGTCTGAGAACTCACTATGTAGACCAAGCTAGACTCAAACTCACAGGGATCCACATCCTCTGCCTCCTAAGTGCTGGGATTAAAGGCATGTGCTACCACTCCATGTCCCAAACTGACATATTTCTATTGAAGGTTAATTTTCCTTACTTTTAAATGTTTTAATTTATCTTTTAAAATGTATTTAGTGTATATGTGTTTACACTAATGTGTGTGTGTGCGCGTGCGTGTGTGTGTGTGTGTGTGTGTGTGTGTGTGTGTGTGTGTGTGTGTGTATCCTGGCTTGCTTGCACATGAAAGTCAGATAATTTGTGTGTGGAAGTTTTCTACTTTCCATCATATGGATTCCGTGGATTGAGCCTAGGTATTCAGACTGGCAGCAAGATCCTTTACCATTTTAACATTTAATTCTTCTAATAATCTTAAGTACTTGTGATTATATTTCTCATAATCCGATGTTATTATTGCTATGACTCAGTAAGAAATTTTTGTTTCTATTAAGACAAATAATCATACTAACTACTATTTATCCATCTTAGATTTTATGGTATTTAGACTAATATTATCTTTGGAACAATTATGTGTCTACTAGCTTTTTTTCTCAGCTTCATTTAAATGACATGAATGTGGTAAGACACTTTTTCCTAGACCTTGGCAAAAGTTTCCTCGACAAAAACATCCATCTTTAGTGAATATACTTTTTGTAAAAATGGTTTGTCCTTTTATTTTACTTTTCATGGATAACAGCTTGTTTTGACTCTTTCTTTCCTACATCTTAGCTGATCACTGAGGGGAGGATGTCGCAGACCTGGCAGCACTCCTTCAGGAGCCCGGGAGCAGAGAGAAGCCTGCACCAGCAGATCGCCTTCCTCTGCCTCCCATCCCCATGCAGAACTCTCTCCTGTCAGATGGTACTGACACCACTCAGTCACCCCCACTTCTCCTCCTGTTAGCCCTTTCTGGAACTCCCTCACAGACTCACACTGAGGTGTCCTTCACTCACCCCCGGTTACTCCCAATCCAATCAACCCAAACACTGTTCTTAGTCTGCTAGTGTGCAAACCTCTGCAGCTGATTAATTATGTCACAGGTCACACTTAGTCCTAGACAGCTTACCTGGCTCCTCCTCCACTCTTAGATGTCAGCCTCCAGTTCCTTGAGCCCTCCCTTTGTTCTTCTCTTTCTATCCCCACGCCTGTCTCCACCTGGGGCTTATTTCCTCCAATGGCTTCATTTGCCTTCTCTGTGTGGATGACTAGTGCAGAGAATATCCATCCTCTAACTATCAGCTGAGCTCCTTATTATTTCAA
The DNA here is from genome assembly GCF_949786415.1 of Peromyscus eremicus. Taxonomy (NCBI): domain Eukaryota; kingdom Metazoa; phylum Chordata; class Mammalia; order Rodentia; family Cricetidae; genus Peromyscus; species Peromyscus eremicus. Next base: position 6,240,818 of record NC_081418.1, on the reverse strand, counting down.
ACATTGACCCCTGGATGGTTCTGCCCATTATTGTGTAATTAAATATAAAGTATTAGTATTGCAAAAATCTAATCAATCCTTAAATCTCTCCAATTGTCTTAATCTACTTTTTGAACATATTCTCATGAACTGTGCTTCCCTGGAAGAATAGAACCAACAGAATGAGCATATACTGAAAGATTAATTAGATTGGCTTATGCCCAGTCAGAGTAACCCAACATCAGCTGTCTTCATATTGGAAGTAATGAGAACTGATGGTTGACCAGTCCATGAAGTTGAATTCTGAGCTGTCCTAACCTGGTGCTGAAGCCCTGGAGGATTCCTGGAGAGTCACTTGTCTTCAGTCCCTATTAGAAGCACGAAGAAGCAGGGTTCTGACAGCAGCAAAAGAAAGCAGTGGCAGTTGGTAGCAACAGAAAAAAGGACAGATAACCTTCCATCTACATGTAAGGCCAATGAGGTAAAACAAAACAAAGACTTTTCTCTGGACATCCTTTGTCTGGGCTGCCACCAGGAGGGGCCACCTATGTTTAATGTGGATCTCCTCATTTTAAATTACCTTTCAAGAAAATCCCTCATCCGTGTGTCTGACAGCTTATCTTCTCTGATACCAGGTCCAGTCAAGTTGAATAGTTTAACTACCAAACCAAACATTCCTACCTTCTTCCTAGGCTCAGCTATACTCTGCATCACACAAACACAGGGCCTTTGGAGAAGCTCCCCTCTAAACCTACAGTTATGTCTTCCATTCTCACTTACATAACCACTGCCACATTTATATCTAGCTTCAATGTGAGGTCCTCATTAAACCTTTCCTGAAGCCAAACATCACAGTATATTCTTCAATGACTCTTCATCACAAGGCTCACATTATAGCTGAACAACAAATCAACTATTGTTTTCTTTTGTGTGTGTGTATGTGTGTGTGTGTGTGTGTGTGTGTGTGTGTGTGTGTGTGTGTGTGTGTGTATTGTTTGTTTTTTGTCCTCAGAATGCAGAGGTACAATGATCTATTTTGTCACTTCTTCCTATCATAATATTTCACACTAAGTTCATCAGTAAACATTTTTCAGGAGATGAGGACTAGATGACTACTGAGGTCATGCTTGCTATGTGATCCCTTGGCTGTCTTTACTATAGAGAAATGCTAATCACTCTCGTCTCTTTTCCTATAGTTCTCCCCTTAATCACCTGATGGTTTTCGCCTCTATTCTAACTCTGTTGTAAGTATAATTAGTAGTCAGACCGTCCCCAGACAGGTTTGCAGCTGTCAACATATTACCACAAATGTAAAAAGAGATGAAGTGATGTCCTTGGACAGCTGGCATGGCAAAACTTCCTTCTGTTCCATTCATTGACCCATACTTAACTAGAAGTGTTAATGTCCTTCCTGGTTTTGTCATGTGTATCTTTTAAAAATATGAATGAGATTATAATATAATTGCATCAATTCTCCTTCTCTCTTCCTCACTCCAAACCCTCCCATGTACCCTCAGTCCCACTCTTTTAAATTCATGGCCTCTTTTTCTTGATATTTGTATGTATGTATATGTGCATATATATTTCTAAATATATAAATACAATCTTCTCAGTGTCTGTGTATGTTTTCAGGGCTACCTATTTGGTATTGGATAAGCACTCGGTGTATTCTTCCCTGGGAAAGACTATTTCTCTAACTATATTCCCAGCGCTGCTTAGTTGAATGTAGTTCTTTGTCTACTGTTAAGGCCATCTGAGTAAGCTTCCCTCCTTCCACATAAGCATATCTGTTCTTTCTATTAGTGTTGTGAAGGTCATATTTAGGTAGCCATGTTGGAGAGACTTCCAGGGTGTATCTTCAGACATTTCTAGGAGAGAGTATCTCACAGCAAACTTTCTGTTCCTCTGACTATATAGTCTTTTTGCCCCCTGTTCCACATCGATTCTTATACCTTAGCTATAGAAGTTGCTGTTATTGATGTATCAACTATGACTGGGTTTCACAACTATGCACTTTGATTGATTGTGTCTTTCTGTAATGATCTCCATCTGTTGCAAAGAGTTTTCTTCATGAGTTATGAGAATTACACTTACACGTGGGAATAAAGATAAATATTTAGAATGCAGTTAGGGCTTATGCTGCTTCATAAAGTGAAGTCATAGGTTCTCCTCCAAAATCCATGATTTTATTAACTCTGAGCAGTTGGCTAAGGTTCCAGGACAAGGCATGATTCCCCTCTTGTTAAGTGGGTGTTAAGTCCTTAGAGAGCTATTAGTTCCCATTAAGGTATATATGCTACTGTTGCACCTTTAGGGGTTTTATGCCACACTGGTCTATGTTGTGGTTTAAAGGCATCATAGCAGGGTAAGACTGTTGTTTGCTTCCCCACTTTGGAAGCTTTTATGGCACCCTCTAATACCATGAAAAGGAAGAGACTTTGTGGATCCCTTCTGATGATCTTTTGCTTAGAGAACCAGGTGGCTTTTTCCTAAGCTGTACATTCAAGATTACCAACAGAAACAAATCATGAGTTTTCACGTTAAAACATCTGAGTTCAGGAAGAACTATACAAAAAGAAGTAAAAGAAAGAGTAATTAACCTATAGTACTAGTCCAATTAAATCAAATTAAAAATTAGGAAGAAATGTTAGTCTAGAAGAGAGTGACTTTAGGGAACCGATAAAACAAAGGGATGGAACTAAGTTGTGAGAAGGCATCATGTGTCCAGAGCCACGCAACGCCCTGAGCCTGGAACCCAGGAAGAACTGGCTAACTAAGGTCACATTGGAAAGCACATTGCTATGCTGAGAAGCTTGCCTCTTATCCTACTGGGAATAAACAGTCACTCAACGTTTAAATAGGGGAGTGAAATACATGATTCAAAGGAACACTGGTGGAGTAAGGTGAGGAGTAAGCAGAGGAGACTAGAGCTTTGTCACCATTCCCTATGAACCATGGCTTGCTGATTATTCTAGCAGAGACAAAAACAAAAACAAACAAACAAAAAACACTGGTGATTCATTAGCGATATCTGCTAGATGAATAAGCAGGAGTCATTAGCAAAAGAAAAGATACAATAATTGATTCTTTATTTTCCATAAAAATCTACAGCTTTGTGTTATTATTTTATTAATGTTTCCAGAAGGCATTTATTAATGTTTCTAAATTGGCCCCAGGAATTTTGTCTTCAAAGCTTTCACGGGGGTGGGGTGGGGGGATGTATAATAATATTTTAAATAAATGAATATAATATTATAGATCTTAACAAATGTATTTCACATGTAAATCATTGTGTTAGTAATTGTCTCCAATTACATTTTCACTAACTGTTTTATTTAAACATGATAAGTAGGCAGGTATTTGGTCACTGGGTAGATAGATAATAGATACTCCAAGGAAGGGAAAAGTTGTAGTTTCTTCTCTTGAAAACTCTAAGTATATCTCGCATTTTTCATAGTAGTATTAATTACTTAAAACTGTCCTTTGGCCACAGCCCCTGTAAGCCTACTTACTAACCACTCTCTGATTGCAGGGAGGAAGTGGTTCTAAGGCTCAGAGCCAAGAATTTCTCATTTCATTCCATTCATTGCTTCTGTTACTGATTTATTGAGTAACATTAAGTAACAACTCTGTAGAATTTCCCTTTGTCCTACTGAGCATGGCAATGCCCTGGAAATTTCAGTAATGTGGGCACAGCCTGAGGCATGACTAAAAACTAGGTGGAGATCAAAAACACATATCTGGCATGTCTTCGCAATGTCCCTAGAGATGGCTCATTACTGAGTAGCTGCTGAGAGACATGACTCAGCCAGTTTCTGCAATGGGCTGTCTGGGGCAGCAAGGAAAAAGCAGACAGGCTGAGAGGAACAGCAAGTGCTTGCTAGCTTTGGAAGAGAAAACTGAGTCTGTTATTTAGAACCAGGGTTCATAGAGAGCAATGTGATTACAAATGCTTGGATTTTTGTCCATATAACAGAGTTAAAATGAGTACACATCTGCTGTCTGCTTACAGCTTTCTCCAACACTGCCCATTCATTTAAAATGCCTTGAAAACAACTATTTCATCTGTGGGCATTAGCACTCCTCTTTGGATTGAATGCTCAGTAAAATAATGGGATTTTTTTTCCAGGTGAAAAGCGAGGAAAGGTCTGTTGGCAGGTCTAATTAGGAGACATGTTAAACTGTTTCTGTGGAAGTAAATACTAAATTGGACATGGACAATGGGGTAAAAGACGAAGAAGACAAGTACAGTTAGCCAAGTCAACAGGCTGCAGAGCATCTAGCTGACATTGATTTTTTCCTTACAAGTGACAGTAGATATGTAGTTCAAGTGGAGGTTCGAAATTTTGATATTTATCTGTGGCTTGTGTGCGTAGTCTCTGATGTAAGTAGATTTCAAACTTTCTCGGTTACGTATGTCTGTGCTACTCATCACCTCTCTTTTACAATGGAAACTGGGTAATGAAGGCCAAGTGCAATCTCTGTATTTACTTTATGGAGCTATAGCTGCATTGCCTTCAGTTGTGGGAATTCGTGTCAAGATTCACAGGACAATTTCACTGTAGCTCTGAAACAAGACTATATTGTGTTTTCTGGGTCTCTGCTTCTGATGCTTGTAACTCCTTACTGCAAGTGTCCATGTTCATGAAGCTGAAGATGGTCAGTGGCTAATGGAAAATGTGAATTTAAATCCCCACAAGGGTGTCAACTGTCTGCTACTGAGACTGGGAACTGTCATTTTCATCAGGCCAAAAATTCAGTTCTACATAAGTTTCCGTAAGTTTGGGTTTTGAAATGGGCTGTGTTCTAGAAGTCACTTTGGACCAAGAAATTTTTCATCCAAGTATCAGTCAGTGTTTTCACAGGTATGAACCGGCTCTGATCTAGTTTTCCATTTTCAAGGAGGCTGTCTTGGCATTCTGGTTCCCACATTATTCACATCAAGCTTAAGCGTTCCTTGCCTAACAGTTAGTCAAGTGGTTACAGCAACAGAAAGAGAGCAAATGGAAACTGTGGTAGTGGAGAAGAGTCTGCACTCAGTACATTAAACACCTCTAGGATGCAATGTAGGAACCTCTTACAGATCCTTTTTGATAGAAAAAAAAATTCAGGGAATGGAGGGGAGAGTTTTAAGGGCTTGGAATAGAGCCTATCCGCTATCACGTAACAGTGTGGAAAGACTCAGCTTCCCTGTGAATTAGCTCTATTCTCTCTGGTTCTGGCAGTTCTAAGGCATATCATACACTCCAGAGCTCAATGCCATCATACTACAGCTAACTTTTCTGTCTTAAGCTGGAGGACGCACCGGGACCATGACTTGACTCCCTTTCTGTCCCTTCATACTCCCTCCAATTCCCTGAGCAGTGGACGCTGGAGGCCTTCTTTAATGAACCTGACACCATTGACTTCTGCTGAATCAGACCAAGACCAGGGAGAAGTGAATGAAAACAGGAAACAGGTAGAGAAAATCACAACTAATAGTACAAAAAGAAAAGCAAGAAACAAGTTAGAAGAAAACAACATGATCTGGGCAGAAGACCGGAGCAGGTGGAAGCCGGGATAAAGAAGTACAATAGTGAAATCTGGGGCCACAGTAGGTGGGTGGGTCCTGAAACCACTGAAGTACAAGCCTTGAACTCAGACTCACTGTGGAACAAATTCGATTCTTAAATTTCGTCAAGTGCATAGCCTTGTAGTACAGACTAAAGTGTTTCCTCCATAAACCTCACTTTTCTATCTGAAAAATGAGTCCGAAATGTTAACCCTTAGACACACTGTCATCTACATGAATAAATTTCATATCTAAAAATATTTATTGTGGAGTTGACTTAGAGATATAGTTCCCAAGTTCAGATATTAGGAAAAAAATGTTTGAGCAGTGCATTGAGACTTGAGAGAGTACTATAAATCCTACATGGCACAGAACAGTAACCTGACACCCAATAAAGAAATATCCACACAAAAATGTCAATGGCATTCAGCCAAGACACTTAAATATAACCCAACCAAACCTTCAAGCAAAGAAAAATTGTTTTAAAAGATAGAAAATTATGCAACAAACTTTAATTCATCTCCTAACAAAATATATATACTACAACTGAAAATACATTATTTAAAATATTTATTGACATGTATGATGAGATTAAAACTATACAGAATATGCTGACAGTCTTTAAAATTATGGAAATTTATTTATTCATTCAATCAATAATTATGTGACTAGAAATCATAGAAGAGAAACAAATATGTATTATTTGCATAACATTCCAGCAGAATAAAATAAAAAGAGAAAACAGATAGATGATAGGAAAAGAGGAACCCCTCATTTTGTTCACTGAGATGTGGGATGAAGACAGACCCAAAGTAACAATGAACAGAGCTATGAACTGCCACTCAAAGTCGTATAGGTGCTCTCTGAGACTCTGGTGAACATTAAGTTTATTGTACTTACAATTCACCAGGATGACCCTGTGAACCCAAAGCCCTCTTCCAATTCTAGAATTATAAATATTAACATAATTTTGAAGTAAAGAATTATTCAACCAGATTTCAACTTAATCAAATAAAAACATAATTAGAAGATAATACTGTTTCAACCCAGAAGAAAATTAAGGACACCTTCTGAAGTAAGGGAAAGACATGTTTATAATTTTGCCAAGTTTTTGGTTATCACCACAAAAACAATGAATACAAACCCTCTGTTCCAGTGCACTTGCCTTGAATTTAGCTTTTACTATACATACAGAAATTAAGATGGGCAGGGATTTATAATAAGTCATTCACAGCCACCAGCCACAATATAAGTAGACTATAAATACTTCCCAGTAGAGAAAGATAAGGTGGCTTACACTCCCATTGAAATGACCATACATTAGACAGAGGCCACTCCTGGAACTGGAAATGGAATGTTCAAATGCAAGATTCTAAAATGGACTCACCACTATTTTTATGCCATAATTGAAAATAAGTGTCTAATATTCACAATAAATTATAATTTGATTTAAGGAGACTTACAAATACTATTTTATCACATCGCAAAAGCAATGAAAGGTGGGTGAATAATGAACCAACGCATTTCCCCAGAATTGCACTGAATGAAGAATGTAGGCCTAATGGTTTGTGGAAATTCACATACAAATAAGATAAGGTCAGGGTCAGGATCCACTTAAACCCATTAAAATGTCATTTGAAGCCACTGATCCACTCCACTTGAGAGGTAATTGTACCGCCTGGTGATAAAGAAAAATATTCCCAAAGAAGCTGGTTGACTTAAAGTTCAAGAGTGGCGAACGATTGAGAAGTTTTAATACTGAACACCTACATTCTTGACTGACAGAGCACAGTGTATAAGGAGATCGTGAGTGACATTAAATAGAATTGTGTAAACAAATTCTGAGATATTCATTCAATTGACTTAACAAAATCACTTATGGAAGTATTTTGTAGTATATCATAAACATGTTTTTAAATGTTTCCTTCTTGTAATATTTAGATAAATGTATAAATTCAAAATACTACAAGAGAGTGATGTGTAAAATTGAATTTGTCCATTTAAACAGAATCTTCAAGCTGGACTTAGTAATCTATAATACTAGGCCATCCTGGGTTATATTGAAAGACCATTCCTCCAAAACAAATAAAATAATTTTAAAAAACAAAAATAAGAGAGAGAATTAAATTTTTATTTTTTTCATTCTGTAGATAAGGAATGAGGGCCCAGAGTTAAATGAGGGGTGAAAGGCTTTTGTATACCACAAACAACGCTGTTAATGTCTAGGAATTTTCAAGTTTCTCGTGTGTGTGTGTGTGGTAACCTCTTAGAACATTCACGATTTAAGCGAGGTCTGCTGAGAACTTGTGAATGAGCACCTGTTTTTCTTAATGGACAAATCTTCCTAGTGAAAAAACAAACAAAAAACAACTGGTAAGACAAAGTAGTAGTTCTTTCCTGCAGAAAGCAGCAGATGGGAGCAGGAGGGACACTTGCAAAATTATTGACAGAACATTTGAATAAAGTTTGTTGTTGTTGTTTTATAACTGAGCATCACCCTAAATTACTGTTGAAGAGTTTAAATATATAACAATAAGGTAAATCATGTAGAGCTACTCAAAGACTTTTGACATATTCAGAAGACAAGAATCGGTTGACAGAGAGTGAGTGGGTATCAATAGGGGAGAAGCCAGAACCCCAGAACCCGGGAGGAGGGTCGAAATAGCTCCCGAACTACAAGGAGGTTCAAGCCTGTAAACACCCTTCACTGCAAAACATTAATCTTTCCCTTCCCACAACTGATTACAGATCATTTGCCAGTCAGCCTATTTTAAAAAAACAAATTTATTTGTTTTACATCCCAGCTGCAGTTTTCCCTCCCTCCGCTCCTCCCAGTCCCACCCCCACTCCTCCCTAAGGACTCCTTCTTCCTTTGTGTTTAGGAAAGGACAGGTCTCCCATGAGGAGTATCAACAAAGCATGGCATATCAAGTTTCAGTAAGACTAGACACCTCCCAATGTATTAAGGGCTAGGCAAGGCAACACAGAATGAGGAGTAGGGCCCCAAATACTCCTCAAAGCCAGCAAAATAACCAGAGATAGCCCCTGTTGTCACTGTTAGGAGTACCACAAGAGGACAAAGCTACACAACTGTCACATTTATGTAGATGCCTAGGTCCGTCCCATGCGGACTCCCTGGTTATCAGCTCAGTCTCTGTGAGCCCCTAGGAGCCAAGTTAGTTGATTGTATGAGTTTTCTTGTGGTGTCCTTGACCCCTCTGGCTCCTACAATCCTTTCTCCCCCTCATATGCAGGATTCCCTTAGCTCCAGCTAAGGTTTGGCTGTGGGTTTCCATCAGTTGCTAGATTAAGCCTCTCTGATGACAATTGAGCTGGGCACCAATCTGGTCACAGGAGATGGCCAATTCAGGTTGCATGTCCAATATTGCTCGGAGTCTAAGCTGGGATCATCCTTGTAGATTCCTGGGAGATTCCCTTGTGCCAGGTTTTTACCTGATCCAGAAATCCCGGGCACTTCTCAGTAGTCTCTTTCAATATTCTTCCGTTCTGTGCCCCCAACCTGATAGCTCATGTTCCCATCCCCACTTTCCCTCAGTCCACTCACAAAATCTCTTCTATCTCAGCAAGATCCAGGTGTCTCCCAACACAAAGTCTTGTTACCTAGTCTCTCTGGGTCTGTGGATTGTAGTATAGTTATCCTTTATTTTACAGCTAATATCCACTTATGAATGAGTACATACCATGTTTGTCTTTCTCAGTCTGGTTACCTCATTCAGGATGATTTTTTTTCTGTATCCATCCATTTGTCTTCAAATTTCCTGGTGTCCTTTTTAACAGCTGAGTTGTACTCCATTGTGTAGGCTTCCCCCCTCCCCTGGGCTCCACACTAGAGTCCACAGCCCTGGAAGCTCTATTGGAGGCCAGAGTGGTCCTAGGGACCCCAGGGAGGACACCATCCACCACCCATTAAACCCATTTAAGCCTGTCCAACAACCCCAGACTTCACCCCCACCCCTGGGCTCCATATCCCAGCCTACTACTTTGGAAGAAGTCTTTGGTGAGTCAACCTTTTAACCCTACAGACCATAATTAATGGAAGTTGTATGTGTAGCCACCCAAACAGCATCAACTCTTGCCCTGGTACTAAAAAAAAATTGTTCAGGCTTCCAGTCCATTAATTTTATCTGGGAGCAAAACCCGGTGATTGAATACTGCAGAACACACAGTCATGGACCAACATAACTGGATAATCAAACTCCATTGGACAACTTAGGCAACTTAGAAACAAGAAAAAGTCAACATACATAAATAAATTACCTAGTAGAAACCTAGTTCATGAAACAGGAGAAAATACCCACAAATACAGCATAAGCTTTTAAATTTCAAAACAATGTTTTGAGACTGAATTCCATGTAAGGTAGCCTGACCTTGAATTCAGTATATTCTAAAGGATGATCTTGACCTTATAACTTTCCTGCCATCACTTTCCAAGTGCTGGAATTACAGACACTACTAAAAAAGAATGATGAAATAATTTGGAAGAACTATAAAGAACGAGAGGAAGGTGAGGAGGAAAAGGAAGAGGTAGAAGAAGAGGAGGAGAAAAGAAGAAATGAAAAGAAGAGGAGGAAGGAGATGAAAAAGAGCAGTGGGGGGAGATATGACAGGAAGCTGCACCCATGAAATCTTAACAGTATGGTTGTCTAAGCAAAACCCATACAATGACAACACCAGTTGGCATGAATTGTGGACGAGAGAAATCTCAAAAGGTGAAGAACTACAGACAATCAATAGCTGATTAGGTAGTGCAAATAATTTTCCTCCAGGAAAGAGCCTCCTCACAGGTTATTCAAAATCAAGTGATCAGACCTATAAACATACATATATAACAATACTAAATGGATTCAACAAGTTGTGTTATATATATATATATATATATATATATATATATATATATATATATATATACCAGTGTTGTGAGTGTTGGGATTGTCTATTGTTACTGTGGTGTGTTGGTGTCTATAACTATGCAATTGATGGAATTAGATAATGTATATAGAGCTGTATAAACCTGTGTATAAATACTATATAGGGTTCTCCAAAGAAATAGAACCAACAAAACATACAAACATGCACATACTTGTATATACACACTTGTATACACACTCAATAACATTTGAGAATCCACAGGTCTGTGGCTTAGAGATAATGAAGAACTTGTCCAAGTTCTCAAAGAATATTACTTTACAATGAGGAGTATGTTTCAGAAGAAAGAAGATTATTTCAGAAGTTAAAGCCACAGAATTAACATTAAGTAAATGTTTCCAGCTTCTGTGATAACACATCACCAAATGGCTGGTTTCAACAGTAGAAGCATATTCTCTTCACGCCTTAGGTTAGAAGTCTATCCAGGGTGATAACAGGCTGTGTTCCCTCATGTTGAGCAGAGGCTGCATGCTTGTTTAAACTAGCTAGGGTAACCCCAGTGGTTCCTTTGCTTCTGACTGTTATTTATTAAGCAGTGCAATGTTATTCATTAAATGGCACTGTTTACTGTGTGAAAAAAGCCATGAGGTACAACAAAACCCACTGTAAGTGTTTATTAAGGGAAAAGAACAGAAGGGATGAGCATAGACCTTTGGAATGATCATGCAGGAAGTGGGGGGAATAGGTGGAACCTACTTTTATAGGTTCCCCCACACACACACACACATGCGCATATGGGTTTACGTGACTATGCCATGCATGCAAATAGATTACATGATCACACAGCACATGGATTACACAGGACATAAGGTCATAAGATGACTGAGCATCTTGCCTGGCTACTGGACAGTGCAGGTGTGGTCACATAGCTGAGGGAGTAGTTAGGAATTCTAACAGACAGTCTACATTTATTGGTTCTTTCTTCACCTTCTTTTAAGATACTAGTCATGTTGCATTAAGGGGCCTACCTATTGAGAAATTTTAACTTGATTTTATCTACAAAGGTCCTATTTCCCCTATAAGATCAGAGTTACAAAGTCATTAGTTCAGCCTATTTTATTTTTCTGGGTGTACACATGTTATCCCAGAAGGCCCTTTGAGGAATGCAGACATCATCCCAAGGCCATTGAATTCTCTGTCAAGACAATGGGCCCTTGGCCTACATGTAGATAGCAGGTCTGTAGCAGAGCTACACCAATGGCCTGTGATCCATGTCCACTGCTAGATTCCTTAGTGCATCTGTGAATGGGAAAGAAGGAGTGGGGTTCCTCAGCACAGCACATTGTCTTTCCATGTTTCATCTCTGCGTCCTTCCCTGTGGCTTTGTTTTCTTCAAATCCTGGGTGAGCAGTGTGAGGTAGGAAATACTTAGGAACACAAGCTGTAAACAGTGAGCAATCCTTCTTCAGTGACTCCTTAAGTCACAAGGACAAAGATGGCCAAATACAGCTCTCTGTTTGGAAGTAACTGAAGTAAGATGTGCAGTATCTCCTTTCACCTCTACCCCAGTTCCTTCACAGGAAACAGAACTTTGATCCTTGAAAGGCATCCATACTTCAACATCAGGATGGAGGTTGTAGGCCAGAGGTAAGGGTGGAATTAGAGCACCGAAAGAGGAGAGAGGCAGTTACTGCTGACTATACCTGTTGACAATACACATCAGAAACACTGGAACTGTTATCACAATAATAAAGAAGCTTATTTTTATTAGCTGCCCTGTGAACTAGCAGGTTCAACAAGACTGAGACAGTATTGGTTCTTTTTTTTTTTTTTTTTTTTTTTTTTGGTTTTTCGAGACAGGGTTTCCCTGTGTAGCTTTGCGCCTTTCCTGGAACTCACTTGGTAGCCCAGGCTGGCCTCAAACTCACAGAGATCCGCCTGGCTCTGCCTCCCGAGTGCTGGGATTAAAGGCGTGCGCCACCACCGCCCGGCTCCAGTATTGGTTCTTGATGAGGGTTTTCACACCTGTAGAAGTAGATTCCTATGTAAATGTATGATTTGGGATCTGTATTTTACTATGGTGAAACTGGGCAATGAAATCATTTGATCTTTTTTCTCGGCTAAATATAGAAAGAAATGTTCATCTTTCAAAGCAGAGGATATTTGTTTGTTTGTGCTTCACAATATACAAAGTTCAGCAGTATATGAACTGGGTGATTTAAAGCTTCAGATTGTAGCTCATAGCTCAACCTCTCATTGTTCAAAAATGTCACCAATGCCTACTTTCTTTGATACAAGTAATTTCCTACATTTTAGTTTGAAGACAATCTCCTCATATTTTGGGATCACTCAAATTAATACCCTAAATTTAAGAAAACACTAGTAAAAGAGGAAATGAATACAATGCATGGGTGTGTGCTTAAAGTCCTGTAAGTAAAAATGAAATGTTAAACAAACAATTCTTCATGTTTGATATAAGTATCTCATACATCTTAACCTTCCATATTCCAGGAATGCATGAGTGTATGTGTGTGTGTGTGTGTGTGTGTGTGTGTGTAAAGATAGAGCATATAAAAGACACACATTCCTCGGAGAATGAACATATCATAAGCAAACAGCTTACACATACACCAGAGACTTAAAATAGAAAATGAAAGAACTAGATAGTTCCCAGTGCTGAAGTCTGCAGCACTTTATAATCCTTTACAGTGGGTTCCTCACGAACACATGGCGAATGCTAACACTGATAAGCAATAAATGGGTTCACTAGCTAGTGCATACTGTACAATTACAGTCAAGACTTTGATGTGCCTATGATGTAATAGAAAACACAGTAGATTTTAATGTTCTTAACCACTTTGATTTCAAAGAGAAATTTTCTTTAAAATCTTAAAAATGACATTTATTCCTCCAAATAAGCATGTATATAAGGGTGTGAAGACTGTGATTTTTTTTAAAGACAGAACAAAATTAGTTTTGAAAAGGGAAGTTCTCTAGCTAAAATATTACCCCAATGGAGCAGTTAAAACGTGAAACTTCTAGGGTCATAGGTGTGCACATTTACCCTAAGGGACCAGGAAGGAAAAATCCAACAACAGTATTTGACTCTATGGCCACAGAACAGTGACTCTCATCAGGGTTTGCTCTTGTGAAATGACAAATGGCATGTTTCCCACAGCCATAATGCACTAGCAATATCTTTTTTACTTGATACACATTGTCTAAATACAAATACATAAAATACAACACACTATCTTGAGGGAATATACTAAGAATGCCGATATTTTAAATTATTCTTTCCATATCTTTTTGGACATGGAGAAATGGGTATTATTAATATTTTTTCTTGTAGATCTTTCCTATTTTAAATCATATATAGTTTCTGAAAATTGTTGAAAATGTTTAAGTTGGATGCATTGTGACAAGTTTTCATTTAGAATCTTTTGAACAGATTAAAATTTTTTTTTAGTTCAAGGAGAATTGATTTATTAATACATATTATTTATTTGTTGAACTATATGCTTCAGAATTGCATGCATGGGAAAAAGCTTCAGATAATACTTAATTAAATAGAAACATATTCATGTAGCCCCTCCTCTCAGGTGCACAGGATAAGCAGAGCTGTGATGATGGGGTTGGAAGGGCTGACATTGGGGAGATATTGAATCCTTGTATACCTGCCACCTTGCCTACAAGATAGGGGGCTTTACAAATGTCATTTTTGATGCCTCTAAGCCATTCATCCTTGCTGAATATTAGAGAGCTAAGTGTCTGCGAAAGCGTGTTCAGTTAGATTTGACTCAGGATGAATTACCCCTCATCAGATCACATGGCTGTTGAGAATTCTTCCCACTGTACTCCTTATTTTCATGGTCAAGAAATGAACTGAGATTTCCTGGGAGCCTCATTTGACCCAGGATACATGTAGAATACTTGGATTCATTATTAGAAATGTGAATGTTTTAGAATCGAGGAAACAATAGAACCAACCCAGGGCTGTTTAATATTTCATGCCTTTTTTATTTTAGAGTGGGTAATTTTGCAATTTCAAAGAAAACACTTTCATAAATGAAAGAAAATTGAAATATGGCACACTCTGTTCTCCAAATTCATTCAAACAAGAACCCTTTGTTTTTCTTAATTCTAGTTGCCACATATTTTAGAAACAATTTAGCATAAGAGGATAAGAGAAGTTTAAAAATATAGATATAATGTTAGCATATAATTTATCTAGTGCTTCTTCTTCCAAGAATACAAAAGATCAAATATATAGTCTTAGTATTATTATGTCACTTCTAAGTGTGAGTCCAATGATCAGATTTACAAATCTGTATTTCATAGTTTTAGATGCTAATCTTATAAAGCAGTGTCCTAGTGGTTGCCTGTGAAAAAACTTGTGACATATTTTTGCTGATGTCTTGTTTGACTTGGCATGAATGTACTTATCTTATTAACTTTGGCCTTTCTTAACCCCTGCTACTGTTATTTACCAAATAGCTCTTTGTTTTTAACTAGGTAATTTTTTTATTAAGAAATTTTTTATTCATTTTACATACCAATCACAGATCCACTCTTTCCTCCTTCCACCCCTCCAGCTGTCCCCCACCCACCCACCCCCTATTCCCTCCTACAAGAAGTTAAGGCCTCCCATGGGGAGTCAGCAGAACCTGGTTCATTTGGTAGAGGCAGATCAAAGCCCCTCCCCACTGCCTCAAGGCCGTGCAAGGTGTCCCACCATAGGTAGTGGGCTCCAAAAAGCCAGCTCATACACCAGAGATGGATCCTGGTTCTACTGCCAGGGGGCCCCTGAGCAGATCAAGCTACACAACTGTCTTGCTTATGCAGAGGGCCTAGTCTAGTCCCGTGGGAGCTCCACAAGTGTTGGTCTAAATTTCATGAGTGCTCACTAGCTTGGTTTGGTTAAACAGACGGAAGAATTCTTAAAGGAAGACTTAAAATCATAAATTATTAATATATTATATAATTATAGATTTTTATAAGTTATTTTCAGTAACACAAATCTTAAAATTAAGTAAAGAACTGAGATAGTGATCTTTGTAACTTATCAATTAAATATAAACATAAAATTAATACAATTTTAAGTCAAAAGATTGTGTCTTGTTAAGACTTTAGTAGAAGAACTCTAAAATGAATCAAACTGGTACATACAGGAAGAAATAAAAACAAATTCAATTTCTAGAATAGATAATTTCTTTCCTTTCTATACCAAGAATTGCTACTAAGTTTTGAAAAAAAAATCTTGCTTTATTTTTAACATTATATAATTTTCACAAAATCTTCTTAAAATTTTATACAGAGAAATCAAGTATATTTTAAGAATTTTAAATTTAGAAAAAAATTAAGAAAATAATCTGAAATTAATTTATACTACTTGTTTCTTTAGTAATTGATTGCCGGCTATTAAAGGCAGTTCAGAAGTTTCTGAAGTTTTTATAAAACCAGTATAAAATTCGAGTGTGTTCTAAAGGAAGAAATACAAACTAAATACCTTTGGTGGTAAAATTGTGAGCCTCCAAAAACAGATTACCTAAGATGTCACTGCTAGTCCGCATGTGTTGAAATTTGTAGTATAAAAGACATCAAAATATTTTATTTAGGTTTCAAAAGTCCACAAAACATCCTTAAGACAAATGTTTGGTTTAATGTAGCAGCCAGCTACCAGGTGGTGATATGTGCCAAACTTCACTCTGCTCCTGGCTGTAAAATGTCCAAGACTTATATTCTGTTCTAGAGGATTCAGAGCTCAAATGGAAAAGTTTCACACAAAGGTAACACTAAAGGGCATGGGAAAAGTACAAATGTTATAGGAATAAGGAAGAAAAAAAAACTGTTGACACATTATTGTATTTAATTAACCAATAAACCTAACAATAGTTTTAATTCATATTTTCAAGTAAAACTTACTATCAAGCGATTCCCCAAATACATAAAAATTAGTAGTTTAAGAATTAGAGATAAAAATCATATATACTTGACATCAGAAATGATATAGTTATTGTTATATAAATAATACCAAGTGATTTCTTTTGCTGAGGATTACAGGAAAGGACTTCCTAGAGAGCCATATTTGAGGGTTTTGCCTGAGCGTGGTTCCAGGATAGAGGAAAGAGCATGTGTGGAGTCAAGGAGGTGTGAGGAGGAATGATGGAGTCAAGACCTGGAGGGAGAGGCACTGGACACATCTGGAGTTTAAAGGTGGCAGGGAAAGGATGAGTGAGAGGGAGCAGGAACAGAGGTGGGAAGAGAGAGGGAAGGCTTGAATGAACAATCCCCTCCGGTGGGTGAGCACGAGGGAGAGGGGAGGCTTGTACGAACAATCCCCTCCGGTGGGTTAGCACGAGGCTTCAGGCAACCCTGCTGGCAGTGTGCAAACTGGGTCCTTTCAGACTGCAGTTTTAAGTCAGTCTTTCCTTGACAGTGATGAAGCTAGGCCTGAATGGACCATGCGAGCCTGTTCCTGGATTGCAATTCTATTTTCCCAAGCAACAAATTAGATGTTTGAAAGGAATATGGTGTATCTATGTAACTATGAATGGATTGAATGGGTAATGAAATTATTTGTATTATTTTATTTTACACCTGTGTGGTCTTTTATCTGGGGAACATCTTACTCATTGATATCCTCTCCCCTTCTAAACATGTTTCTTGCATCTCTGGCTTCCCATTTACCATGTCTGTTTTAGGTATTGCTAACAAATCCAGAGTAGAATGAGACACTGATTTTTCTCTCAAGCTTTCTGTTCTTATATATCAAAGATGCACTGTGTTTGCTACTGTAGTCTGAGAGACACTAGGATAAGTATCGAAAATAAGCAGAAGTTCTCTAAAATGTTAATAAGCTAAGTGGAAAGTAGAAGCCTCCAATCTATGTATTGGATTTTTAATGAAATATAGGCATCATGGATGCTGAAAGCAGGAAGCATACTGGTTTTGGTACAGCACAACCGAATTCGTTATCTGTGGCCCAGGTGGAGGAGATTTGCTTAAGTCTCTGAACTAGGTTTCTTTTTGCAGAGTGGATGTACTTACATCTTCTTAAAGGTGATCTTTGCACATGTCTACAGAGCTGATGAGTGTCACCTGAATTCCAGATCCTTAAGTATTGTGACTAAAAGTAGACCAATTAAACCGTCAATGCTTCAGAACTTCCACACTTCCTGCACTCACTACTCTGTCTAGTGGAAATTGCTTTGAGAGAATCATATGCCATTCATTATAAGAATGCGTCTGCCAGGGCAAAGGAGTTGTTTATGCAACTTAATACTCCTTTCTAGTCAACCATTCAAAGTTCAAGAAGAGTAGGAAATTAGTAAATTCTGAAGATTTCATGGACAAGGCTTTGGAAGATGTTGGTGGGCTGGAGATGGGACGCAGCTAGCCATAACAGTTGAGCTTTTACTTCTTCAGCTGTCCCTATTGCTAGGTCTCATTCCTCACAGCTGACAATCAGAGGCACTTCCACAGGCCTCCATAGCTACTCAAGGGAGATCCATGTGAGAAAGGGTGAGGTGAAAGCCTTAGCTACAATAGTTGTGTAAAAGCAGTTGTTTTCCTCAAATGACTAAGACCCTGACTATGTGTGCATATATTTAAGGGAGAAACGTTATTTGTGGAGACACCTGTAACTGCAGTTGTATCCAGTTAATCCCAGATGACACACAAACTTCAGTCTCACTGGGATTCTGCCTCGTAGACACCATAAGGACAAAGAGTTCACATTTCACCCTGTGATGAAAGCGTGAATGCTTGCCACATTCTTTTACCACTGCTGTCAGACACACATGACATTTTTGCAAAAAAAGGAAAAAAAAAATCTAACAGTCATACTACTGACATTCTTTCTCATTCTGTTTTCCAAGTGAAATACTCTAATACATAAACATTGTAGGCGGTAGGCTACCACGGTGCTTTAGATGCACACACTGAATGGAACTTAAGACTTTTAATAGTGTTTAAAGAAATGTTGAAAACCTGGGCTTGATATTTTTTAGTAAATATTTATTTACTTGTTTGTTGGAGATTGAACCTAGAGTCTCAGTCATGTTAGGCAAGCACTCTACAACTGAGCTGTCTCCCCTGTGGCTAAACTTTAAATTCCATATGTACATATATCTTATTTTGATTTTTTTTTTTTTTTGAGACAGGGTTTCTCTGTGTAGCTTTGCGCCTTTCCTGGAACTCACTTGGTAGCCCAGGCTGGCCTTGAACTCACAGAGATCCACCTGGCTCTGCCTCCCAAGTGCTGGGATTAAAGGCGTGCGCCACCACCGCCCAGCTTATTTTGAATTATAACGTCAACAATAAAAGTTTTCTTTTTGGTGAGTCTATTCCAATAGAAAACTGCTGCTATTTCTCCTTCTCCTTCTTCTCCTTCTCCTTCTCCTTCTTCTCCTTCTCCTTCCTGCCTCAAATCCTAAGACTGCCAGGGCTACACAGAGAAACCCTGTCTTGAAAAACAAACAGCAGCAACAACAACAACAACAAAAGAAAGGAAGGAAGGAAAGAAGGAAGGAAGGAAGGAAGGAAGGAAGGAAGGAAGGAAGGAAGGAAGGAAAGAAGGAAGGAAGGAAGGAAAAGAAAAAAAAATCAATAGAGAATGAGAGTGAATTGAGAAAGAAGGTGGGGATACACTCATCTTCCTTTAAAAAAAAAATCAGGAATGATTTTGATAGAGGAACTACAAAGCCCCTCAGATAGCAATTCCACATACAGATTTCTAGGGCAGACTTATCTGGCTGGCCTGGTCTCCGAACAACTAACCTAAGCCAAGGATTCACAGGGGTGATGCAGACAAAGAAATACCCATTGCAAGTGCAGACTTCTTAAAGCTAGTGATTCTCAGGACTCCAAATTGGGGGTGTTTTTCTCTAGGACATTTTAATGTGAAAACTGTAGGGAATTAATACCCTGCAAGTTCACTTGGGTATTGCTCCTGCTTGTCCATTCATTGACTACTTTCTCCTAACAGCTTTCAAAATCAGTTGATGTTATTTCCCATCTGTAAGGAAAGAGTCAAGACAATGCCTTAAAAAACGGTTCTCAGGTTCTCACCTGGATCCTGCCTTGTCAAAAATGGTTCTCAGGTTCTCACCTGGATCCTGCCTTGTCAAAGTGTTTCAGGCTCCTGAGCAGTTTGGGGAAAATCTATGACACATCTAACGTGATGCCAAACATTTTACTCCATTGTTTCACGTTCAGGTAAGCCTAAGCACTGATTATGTCCTTGAACTTTTCTTGGCTAATGCCTATCGGTATTTTATGACTCATTTAGAGGTGTGGCTAAATTGCAAATGTCCTAGGGCTGAGTAAATAGCATTAAATCTCAGGAACACATTGAAAACATTTACCCAGGCTGAGTAAAGAGGATCCTGGTGCAAGTTTCATAGGCTGGGATTACAAGTGAGCATTTCTCACCCTCTCCGAAGCCTCATGAGTAGGACTGAAAGACAGAATTCTCTGGGATTTTGTAAACCCAGTTTTGAACTAAACTCCCTGATAAGTCACTGTTTGACACTCATTCACCTTGTGGTTTGTCTTGATTCCTTGAAACTTACAGATAAAATGTGTAAGAAAGCTCTACTTTACATGAGTTTGTATACTAATTGGTGTCAAATAGCTTCACATTTCTCAATTGATAATTCAATTATCTTTCTAGTGATTCAATTTGCACTTACAAACATTTGAAGACATTGATTCAGTTTTGCTTTATATCCATATGAAAACAACTGGGCTGGACGTAACTGTGATCTTAGTTTGAAAAGTACATCAAGCAAGCATAGTGTTTATTTCCGATTGCTTTTTAATATAGGCAGATGTTTATGGCTTTCTCCATGGTTTATAAACCTCAGTCAAGGAGCTGCTCACATTTTTATTATAATTATGTTCTAAAGAGAGCCTAATCCTTTCTATACTGGTTTTTGAAATAACGCATCTATTAAATAGAAGCTGTTCTCAAAACCATCTCATATAAATTTTAAAATAATTCTTGGAATATTATTTTTGACTTCTTGAGTTCAATGTTCAATGTGTAAAGAAGTATACTTAAATAATTTTATTATATTGTCATATGAGAGTTGTATTTACTGGCCAGTATAGTAGTATGACTTCTGAACATAATAAGGAGCAATTGCTAAATATCTTTTAATATTTTGAGGTGACAATGTTAGAAATTTATCCTCTTACCAAATATGAAATGCATAGAACTCAGGTATATCTATCCTCACCACATTGTGGTATTGAATTTAAAACAAAAGTCAAAGCATCCATCCACTTTGATCGACTTCCATCACTTCTCAGTCTCTCGTCACCACCTTTCTTATCTCTGCCCCTCTGAGAAAATCGTGTCCATTTTCACAGATAAATAAAGCCATAGGATATTTGTCTTTTGCTTGTCTTTTGCTTTAGGCCTGTTTCTCTCACTCTCCAATTCAACCATGTTTGTGCTTTTCCTCCTCGGTAAGCCTGGGCAGTTTGTACAGAGGAATTTGTGATGTGGTGTCCCAAACACACACAGCTTCTTGGTTGGTTCGTGTGACTGTGGCTGACACCTGAGCTGACTTGACTACTGTGACTACTGATGCAAAGGATGTGGAAGGCAGACATGCAGACCTCCTGACCTCGGATATTCCAGGTAAATGCTCAGAGAGGGATTTCTGGGTTAGACGCTAGTTCTACTTTTAGTTTTAAAGACGTTTCATACTGTTTTCCAGAATGATTGCACTAATTTCATTTCTCCCGTGTGTGCGTCCTGGAGGGGAAGTCTCCCCTCCTGTCTTCTTGGTATTAACCTTCAGCTGTGAAGTGACACCTCCTAGCTTTTCATTTGGATGGCTCAAGGGATGAGTGATACGGAGCACTTTCCGGCATCTCTTGCCCATTCATACGTGTTCTTCTGAGGAAATCTACTCAGGCCCCTGGTCCAGTGGACACAGAGATAGCACACCCTCAAGTACAGACCATCAAAGTGAATCGAACCCTGCAACGAAACATTAACTCAAATTATAAACTTCTTTTACTTAATTTCCACATCTCTCAAGTATACAGTGAAAACCAGACGTTTCTATCTACTGGACATTAGAAGTGGTGTCTAGGTAAACACAAGGAAGACATTCCTTGTCATCACTCACTCTGACAAAGTCCCATTCCTAGGCCCTACTGAGCAGTGAGTCTCTTTGGTAATCTTAGAGGTGTTTCTCCGTGACAGCTTTGGTAAGAACTTAAGAGTCTACTTCATTTTGTAAGGCAACTGCCAAGTACACAGCAAACAAATTGCGCCCACGGTTCCCTCACACAGTGACACCTACTGGGCCGAAGTGCACAGTGACTTCTAACCAAGCTCTGCTCACTTCACAGGGAGTGAAAGTCTTTTCTTTTGATGTTCGTTTAATTCAGTGTGGTCAGTGGAAATAACTACCCACCCACCCCCACCTCCCCATCAAAGTCAGTTTCACAGCTTAACGAGTTTTCCTGAAAGCAGGACTGGAAATAACTCGCTGGTGCGTAGATTTATGAACCCCGGTGTTGGCACGATTGAAAACAGCATTCTTGAACACAAAACAAAGAACGACAAACAACCAAAAAAGAAAGACGAAATTTTTTACAACGATATTTTGGGAGTGTCCGGGAGAGGAAGGTGCTAGATATGATTCAGAGGGGAAAGGTCAGCATAATTACTGACTTCAGGACATTAGGGAAACACAATAGGAAACAATACTCATAAAAGGTTACACTTCTGAGAGGAGGGAGTTGGTTTCTCTCCGCTGGCTTTAGAAATGTTGCTTCAGGGTAAAGACAAGATCCGTGCCCTTTTAAAACGGTAACTCTTTGCCTTAAAAGGATGCAGGGCTCTTTCATCTGGCAAAAATACTGCTTTGCACTTGGATATTTACAGCCTCGCCAAGCCTGCATGCTTGCCGTGAGCCGCGCGTAGCCAGACCGTCTGAGAGCGCCCAGAGAGCATTGGTTGCGAAAGGCAGAATTGCCGGGCAGAGTCTAGCCTGCTGCAGCGCCTTCCCGCGCAGAGCCAGCCTGTGCTCCGCCCTCCCTCCGGCTCCCTGCCACCGGCGGCCCGGCGCTCCCTGGGTGGGGCGGCGGCCCGTGCAGATGCGCCGGGCCACGCGGGGCCGCTGCTGCAGCCGGCTGGGCGGTGCGCCCGGGCAGCCTCAGCCGCGCGCCGCGTCGCTGTAATCGGACACCGAGCGCTCGCCCCCGGCGCCCGGCCACTTGCCATTCACTCCGAGGTGCGGAGTTGAGCGACGTGGAGAAGGGCTCCGGGTGCCGCGGCTCTCCCGCCCGGGATTCTTCTACAAAGAAACAGCCCCAGCCAGCAAGAATCCCACCCTCGGGACTCCCTAAGTCATTGAAGGTCTTCTGGGGGAAGAGACCTAGGGGACTGGGACTCCCAGCCTGGAGCAAGTGGCTGACGTCTCGGGGATCTCTTTCCACCTCGGTAAGTCTGACTCAGATTTTCAGCCTTACTCGGTTAGCGAAATAGAACTTTTCTGGGTCTGTGTACTGACTTTTCTCATCGGTGTGCTCAAGTCTGGGCATTTTCTTAGAAGCCCACGCGGCTTAGGTGGAAAGCGCTCCCGGAGCTGAGCTTGGCTGGAGGCTGTGGCACCTGCCAAGAGTTTAAGTTGGGTATTTCAATGCCTTCTAAGGAAAACAAAACGGGTGGAAATAACATAAAATAATTCTTATATACTCGTATTTGCTGATAGCAGAAGACCAAGCACCAGCAAGCACATTTAACTGTGTGAGTTAAAAGGAACGAAGTTGTAAAACACTTAGGTAGGGAGGTGGGAAGAGAGACATTAGGCATTCAGGAGGTGGGATTGAAACCAGGTTGTTCTGTTAGATAGATCAGCGCTGTCTGATCTACCAAGTCACATAGACGGTATTAGGCTTTGCAATTTATACAGTATGTCTTCTCTAGGGTCACATATCAGATTATATACTGGCAATAGCAATATGTAAAAATGTATGAATGTTTCCAATCTGGTTAATAAACAGACTAAAGTTGGACATATTAATAGTACTCTCCTCTGCCTAGCTCTAACTACTAAGTCAACAAGTCCCAGGGGTAAACTACTAAGGGAAAGTCACCCATAAAAATCAATTTTCTTCTGAGTTAATTTAGAGATGACAGGGTGAAGAGGTTGTGGAAGCAGGAAGGAACTGTGTCTTTTAAAAATTACCAACACAAACATCTCTAGGGGTTCCTCCGTCTGTGTGGCAGAGGCATAGAGTTTCATGTCTAACTCTTGCCGCGTATGTGCCACCAATGAGACCTGTTTAGATGTTTATTTGAGATTGCATGCTCTGTTTAATTGTTCTTTTCCTTCTGTGTCAGTGAAAAGAGGCTTTTCAATTTTTGACTGCACTTCCTTATTGAATAGAATCAATAATGCAATTTCAATTTAAAAAGCCATATAACATAAGATCTGCAAAGATGCATCTCCAGATTAAATGTGCTTGTCATTTTACTGTACAATTGCACTAGAGAAGTGATGGGATTTCTTTCATGATCCTGAGTTCGCTAGCATGAGGTGGACAGTGGGGCTCATATAGGTTTGTTATAACAGTGCCTGGCCTCTCTTTGTATTTAGACATTAGTTAATAGCTTATATAAATTTTATAGCCACAATTTTCAAGCAAGAACATTGTCTCTTTGATTTAATGTTTGGAGTTTTGACAGCCCACTCTATGGTTGATTTATGTAAAATATGCATTGGTGGATAGGAGGTTCCTGTGGATTACTCACCACTTGGTCATCGGTTTAAATTTGGCATGAGTCCATGGTTACCTCATCTGCATCATTTAACCGCTGTATGGTCATCTGAATGCACTGGCAGATAACTGATTGAAGTAATTTACTAATCCGGGACAGAGCGCAGGTAGATTTATGTATGGAAACACTATTTCAGAGACAATTAATTCAGAAGAGTTAATGAGCATGGGATGAATGGGACCCATGAATGGGAAAGTGGAATGTCTCTACTACTGTATTTATTAGGAAGAGTTCTTTATTCATCAATACTCAATCATTAAAATGGCATGGATATTGGAGAGCTGAGCTATTGGATTTCTCTGGGGGAATCAATTACATTTTTCCCTTGATGCTTTGTTCTACTTTGATGACAGCATTGTTTTTATGGGATGATAAAGCAGTTTCTTGTTGCAAAGATTTCCATACACAGAAATCCAAATGTTTCCATTTGGAGAAACAAAGTCACAGCACCTCCTACTGCCTGCTGGCTGCAGCCCTTAAGCTGCGTCTCTCAAAGTTCTGTCCACATTGCTGTCTTTCTGGTTTGCCAAAATGTGAAATGATATTTCACAAATCTCTCATCTCTCTTTGAAAGGTATTTTCCCTTGGATATTAATTTTCAAATAAGAAGAAATGGCGTTCCGGGAGATTTGTGTGTTGGTTGGAGTATTTATTTGCTCTATTTCTGTCAGAGGATCTTCCCAGCCCCAAGCAAGAGTTTATTTAACATTTAATGGTAAGAAATTTGATAAAACTTACGAAAAATATTTTTGAGGTCTTGTTTTTTCTTTCTTATCCAGATGAAAACTTAACATATTAATTAAAATGCAATATCATTATTTGGTTCTTAAAGTGTTACAGGCTACTTTTTGAATGGCGTGGTTATTTAGGATTGGTTAATGTTTGCATTGGAGGGAATGTCTATGAAAACACTTGAGGTATTTGCTGCCATTTCCCCCCTTAAGTTTCTTCTGGGTTGAGTGTATATTCCAGGGACACAATAAAGAGCTCAAAATGCAGCCTCTTCTGTGTCAGCTGGCTGTGCTGGGGAGCATCCCCTTCGTGCCAAACTTCAGGATTAGAAAGGGCTACAGGAGTTTAGTCACTATAATAACTCCAGTAAGTTCCAAGTATTAGCTTCAAAACTGGAGTTGTTCTAATGGTATGTTTTTCTATTCCAAAAGTGTTTCCCATGGTTGGTATGTTTTTCTAATGAGGTGAAAATGACCTAAAAATATTTGGGACAATGCATTGATTATTGTTGTATAAAGTATTGTTTTCTCAAGCTTAGAAATGTTACGATTTCAATTTTTGATTTATATAAAATGCCATAAGGTCTTCTGAGGGTGTGGTTATCAAATGTGTTCATGGAGCTAATGTACACTGTTCACATCAATTCCAGTTGGGTGGTTGGGTCAGTCATGTAACCCTTACTAACTGGACAGATGAAATATGAACTGGATGAGAAACATCTTGCCTTCAGGACCATTTGTGTGTATATTATATTTCTAATTTTTACATGAACTCTGTGGTTGCACATGTGTTTAGTTGCTTTTGATAATGAAGGTACTCTAAGGCATTCATGTAGGAGTTGAAAATAGCACATTGGTTAACACTTGTCAGCCCTTTCTTTTTAAGTTATTAAGTGGTTTCCCAAGGTTACTTGAGCACTGAGAAGCCAGGTTTAGAGGTTATTAAGTGTGAGATTCTAATTGCACCCTTAACCTTTGTGCCTGGCACTTCCTCCTAAAACCATAGCCATGCAACTTAGATGTGAAGAAATGAAGGGGAGAGGCAGGGGACACAAGAACCGCTTTGAAATTCTTCTACTTCTCTTGAATTACAAAAGCATTTTACAGTTGCTCCCACTTTGTCTCCCAAGTTGAAGTTATCAAATCAGAACAAGAAAGAAAAACAAACAAGCAAAAGAAAACCTCAAGGAAAAGTATAATTACCTGTATTTTTCTTACTGTGTGAGGAAGTGAGGTGGCCCCATAGTCCAGATGTCTAAGTCTCATCCCTGCTATTGCATCCACACTAACCAGACTTTCTGTGTAAATGCTTACAAGTGATTGGTCACTTAGGATCATTCAGTGTATCTGTCTTGGAAAGGAAAATTATAATCTATGTATTCCAGAATTTTCATCTTTTAGAACTAAGTGTCAGTACTATGGAGGAGAGTGGTTGTTGCACCATATGGAGTGGAAGTTACCATAGACTTTTATATTACTGTATGTCTAGTGTTTAAATGCTTTCAAATCAAAACAGATCCACAAAGAACAGGTTGTCCTAATGTGTAGTTTATGTAGACTATGACATGATAAAATAATCTACCTATCAATAGTTCCTGACTTTTGTTCTTCCCACAATTATTAGTACTCTAGAGTTATAATAGACTATCAATCGTCACAGAGTCATCTCTGTAACTCTAATACTAATTTTAAGAGGTGTACCCACAAGAATAATCTAAGTTAAATTCTTAATTTGTAGGTTAATAGCTAGACATTTCTACAGTAAAGTAGCATATATTAATCAATACGCTATAGAAAAAAATCACATGCGAAAAAAGTAGTTAAAATGTACAAGTTTCAATAATTAATTCAAGATCATATTGTTAAGGTATTTTACCGTTTACCTACTTAACATGGACAAATTTCTTATGATTTAAGATTGCCGCCGGGCGGTGGTGGCGCACGCCTTTAATCCCAGCACTCGGGAGGCAGAGCCAGGCGGATCTCTGTGAGTTCGAGGCCAGCCTGGTCTACCAAGCGAGTTCCAGGAAAGGCGCAAAGCTATACAGAGAAACCCTGTCTCGGAAAATCAAAAAAAAAAAAAAAAATTGCCAGAAAAGGTTACTAAGTTTCCTCCAAGATGTTATTTTTCCTGTATGTTTTGAGAAATTGTTTAACACTGTGGCTTAAGAGGGCTTGGAACCCATTGCATAGCCCAGGCTAGCCTTGAAGTTCTGACAATTCTCCTGATGTAGCATTATAAACATTGTGATTCCAGCCTCAAGCTACCATGCCCAACTTAAAAAGATTTATTCTTAACATATAAGTAAAAATCTACACACAGGGTTTATGGAAATATGGTTGCATATTTATTTAAACGTAGATCTGGGTCTTATTTTATATTTAAATTTATGGCACTGTTTCTGAACCTAGAATTGGGAATTTGAAGGCATTTGAGGAAATTCTTGTTGCATTAGACAGAGGTCAGTTGCTTTACCTGTCATGTCTCTGCCTCTGTGTGGCCCCCTTCAGTACTTTGCCTACTCACTCTTTTGTCTTGAAATCTTCCTCGCTGAGCCTGGGTCTCCTTTCTGTCTCTTTCTGTGTAGAACATTATTAAAACTGTTCAGACTTGTCTTACTTAAAGCCCAAGTAAACACTGCTGTCAATGTAAAGGTGTGTGAAAAAGAAGTACCTTTGTCATCCACATTCCGGCCTTCTCTCTGTGGGTTGATGGAGCGATAACATTTGGGAAACAGTGATTTACGGTTACCCTTCCACGTTGATCTAGTGCAAGGTCAAGCAGATGGCTATCAGTCCTACCTGGGAATGTACCTCAGATGATATTAATTAGTTACATTCCTACTAGCTGAGTCTTTCATATTATAAAATGGAGACTTTTATTAGATATTTTGTAAGTTTTACAATTCTTATTTTATTCCAAATAGCTTTCAAACAAATAAAAACTTTGTATCATTGCTATTTGGATTAAGTATTTGTTGCCTTAAAAGGCAGTAGATCCACAGATGCAGATTTTATTGCATTATTTACATTGATTCTTTTTTCTACATTAAAAACTTTAGAATCTGTAAAGATTGTAAGGAAAGAGATGGCTACCTATGTTCAAGGAGAAAGGTATGTTTTACTTGCTGGTATACTAGGCAAAGCCTTGTTGAAAAACTCCATCTTTCCCCACAGATATTCTAGCATATACTATTTGCAAGATTAGGAATCAGTGATCTGTGATTTGATAAAACTCGTCAGTGGTCTGTACAAGTTTGAGAAAATGTTTCTGCACTACAGAAAATATTATCAATATGGAATTTATATGAAATTAAATAGTTTAAATATTATTTCTCTTTTAAAATGAAATACATTCTTAAAAATAATATTTCCCTTTTTGCTGACCGCTTAGATTGTGACTGTTAAATATTCAACTGATTGAAATACAGTTATTCATCAACTTTCCTTTTTATCTTTCCTAAATCTGTAGGGTCTGTAGTAATGTTCTCTATTTCAATTTTGAGACCAGCACTGTGTACCGACCCACTTTGTGTCTTAGCTGTTCTTGTTAGTGGATTATTCAGTTTTAGCAATCTCTTAGATATTCAGATTTTTTTCATTTTTCCCTGTGTTTTCTGTTAAATATTTATTAATTTATGTACTAAAATTCACTAAAATATCTAATTTCTTCTTGTTTGGCGTTTGATAAGTTTTTCTATTCGAAAATTCCTTAAATAGAAGCTTAGCTAATGGATTTTAGTTCTTTCTTCTAATATAATTATTTATGCTATAGATTTTCCTCACATATGTACTTTATAATCTAACACAAATGTTGTTAAAGTCCATTTATTCAATCAGTTTATCTTTTTTTCTGATTTGCTTAGTTAGTTCTTCCTTTTACCTATATATTGGTGACCCATAAGTATTTACATTAAAATTACATTTATTTTTTATAGATTTCTGACTTACTTTCCCGAAAGAACACATATTGTGTGGTCACAATTATGTAAAATTTATTTAAACATATTTTATTACACAGAAGTTGCTATATATTGAAAAGAATGTATATTCGACTTTTATTTTAGAGTGTATGAGGAAAGCCAAGTAGATCTATATGGTTAATAATATTTTTATATACTTATTTATTTTCTATCTATTTGTTTTTTCAATTGCTGGTAGAAGTGTTTGGACTCCTAAACTATGTATTTGTGTGTTTCTCTTCATATTCTATCAGGTTTTGTTTCATGTTTTTAGTTTTCATTTATATACTGGCATATTTGAAGTACTGTACTCAGCTGTTGAATACCTCTGCATTATGAAATATCTCTGATCAGTTCTGGTAAAAAATATCACATGCATTTTGATGTATGTGACATTTACCTTTTTGTAGTAAAAATATTAAAATGTATTTATAATTGAGGGGTGCTTATTACAAATTCCATGATTTAAAACTGTGAAAACATAGGACATACATTTAAATAGGCATGTATGGCTAGAGAGATGGCAGAGTGAGTTCTAAATTTACCTGAAATAAAGACCATCAAGGTTTGTGCTCTTGATCCATAACTATGACTCCTTTTCAGGACCTGAGTTCCCCTGATCACTTGAAAATAACTGGAACTAAATGGTCTCCTTATTCTCTTTAATATCCTGAAATGAAATTTAAGTATAGGTTTTATTTTATGAGTTCAGATTTTTTTGAGGAAATCTTAATAATATCTGACAATTTTTTTACTTTCATTACTAAGAAAATTTTCTATTCATTTTACATGCCAACCACAGATCTCACTCTCCTCCCTCTGCCTGCCCCCGACCTTCCCCCCCCAATCCATCCCCCCCATTCCTACCTCCTCCAAAGCAAGGTTTCCCATGGGGAGTCAGCAGAGCCTGGTACATTCAGTTGAGACCGGTCCAAGCCCCTCCCCCTTGCTCCAAGGCTTCATAAGATGACCCATCATAGGCACTGGGCTCCAAAAAGGCACTGGGCTCCAAAAAGCCCACTCAAGCACCAGGGACAGATCTCGATCCCACTGTCTCTCCTATTCAAAAGGTCTAGTCCAGTCCTATGGGGGTTTCACAGCTATTGGTCCACAGTTCATGCATTTCCACTAGTTTGGCTGGTCGTCTCTGTACATTTTCCCATCATGATCTCGATGTCCCTTGCTGGTAGTATCCCTCCTCTCTCTCATCGATTGGACTCCTGGAGCTCAGTCTAGCACCTGTCTGTGGATCTCTGCATCTGCCTCCATCAGTTACTGGATGAAGGCTCTATGATGACAGTTAGGGTATTCAATAATCTGATTATTGGAGTAGACCAGTTCAGGCACCCTCTCGACTATTGCTAGTAGTCTAAGGTGGGATCATCCTTGTGGATTCCTAGGAACTTCCCTAACACTCTGTTTCTCCCTATTCCCATGATGTTTACATTTATCATGGTGTCTCTTTCCTAGCTCTCCCACTCTGTCCCTGTTCCATTATGTTCTCATCCCCCATCCCTTGCCCTCCATTATCCCCCACCCCCAATTTGCTCATGGAGATCTCATCTATTTCTCCTTTGTTGGGCGATCTTTGTGTCTTTCTTAGGGTCCTCCTTGTTAATTAGCTTCTCTGTAGCTGTGGGTTGTGGTCTGTTTATCCTTTGCTTTACATCTAGTATCCACTTATGGGTGAGTACATACCATGTTTGTTCTTCTGAGTCTGGATTACCTCACTCAGGATGGTATTTTCTAGTTCCATCCATTTGCCTTCAAATTTCATGGTATCATTGTTTTTTACTGCAGAGTATACTTCATTGTGTATGTGTGCCACATTTTCTTTATCCATTCTTTGGCTGAGGGGACATCTAGGTTATTTCCAGGTTCTGGCTATTACGAATAATGCTGCTATGAACATAGTTGAGCATGTGTCCTTGTGGTATGATTGAGCATTCCTTGGGTATATGCCCAAGAGTGGTACAGCTGGGTCTTGAGGTAGATTCATTCCCGATTTTCTAAGAAACCACCATACTGATTTCCAAAGTGGCTGTACAAGTTTGCATTCCCACCAACAGTGGAGGAGTGTTCTCCTTGCGATGCATCCTCTCCAACATAATCTGTCTGACAATGTTTTCAAGAATATATATATATATATATATATATATATATATATATATATTTATATTTGGTTTTTTTGAGACAGGGTTTCTCTGTGTAGCTTTGCTCCTTTCCTGGAACTCGCTTTGGAGACCAGGCTGGCCTCGAACTCACAGAGATCCGCCTGCCTCTGCCTCCCAAGTGCTGGGATTAAAGGCGTGCGCCACCACCGCCCGGCTGTTTTCAAGAATATTTTGTATAAAGGAGTTGGATAAGAAGATAAGAAGATAAGAACAAAAAAGTAAATGATCTTAAAAATCCGTGTTTTGGCTGTCTGATACTTTCTGAGTGTGGTATATTGCGAAGCTGCTTAATGTCCCTCATCCAGATATTATATATACCCTGTAAGATAAAGATAGTACATGCTTTATGAGTGTTCTGAAAATTAAATGAATTATGTTGAGTATGGTATATAATGGATATGTTTTAATACTTGAGTGCTTCTGTGATAATTAGCATTTGTAAAGATCCCTAATTTAGAAATGTGGTCTTCATTTGTGTTATGATGACCTCTTTTCTACTTGCTCTAGAACAGTGGTTCTCAACCTTGCTAATGCTGTGACCCTTTAATACAGTTATCATATTGTGGTGCCCCCCAACCACAAAATTATTTTCATTGCTATTTCACAACTGTAACTTTGCTATTATTATGAATTGTAATATAAATATCCATGTTTTATGATGGTCTTAGGCAACCCCTGTGACCTACAGTTTGAGAACCACTGTTCTAGAAACTGACATTCATAGTTACTTAATAAATCTTGAATTAAAATAAGTTCTGATATTTCCCAATCCTACACTACCTTAGTTATAATAACCTTAAACCACAGGCATCCTGCAGGGAATTTGGTTTCATTGAAACAATGTTAAATCCCACACAGAATGCAATAGATTCTCATTTATCTGTCACACTAGCAGAAGGCAAGTAGCACAGAGAATTTTATTGCTTTGCACAGACACCTGTGGATTCATCCCTTGATACATACCTAGTGATTGATGTTTAAAAATCTGTCAAGCCTGTTCTTCTCCAACCCTGAAATGTCTATATATTCCAAATACTGAGATTTTATATGAGTATTCCCTACTAATTCACAAAATTCTTCCTAATTATTCTATTTCTTCCATAATAGACCTTTGGCCCTGTGACTTTTTCAGTAATGAAAAAGTATTATATATTCTTGGGCCTGTATAGGATCTTGGTTGGTGGTCTTGATTGAATTCCATATATGCAAGCATCTCTAGAAACGTTTAGGCTTTTATGTACTTACTTCCTCCAAAGTCTTTACTCTTTTTGAAATTCTCTTAAAAATCTTTTTTTTTTTTTTTTTTGTGATGAACTTGGACTTAATGAGAACACATTGTGCTTGGTTTGCTGTTCTGAACATCAAGGCACAGTGTATGTCTTGAAATGTTCTGCCCTAGTTAATGGTGACAGGAAACCTCAGGAAGAAGAGCACATGGGATTGTTTCCATTCCCTTACATCGTGATGATATGAATATAATAATTGTCCATAAAGAAAAATATTAGTAAATTTGCATAAATTTATTTGTCGTTAGATACATATCTATGTATGTATGCTTGTATATCTTGTGAAAGAGGTTTTAAAGTTTTAGATTTTTTGCATTCTAAAGGTGAATAAATACTTTGAAATACTTTCAGTGTGCAGAAATTAAAAGGAATCCAGCTCTAGCTTTTTACTGAGGTCTAGTATTTAGAATAAATAGTTTTATGTGAATTTATGAGAACATTAATTATGGTTATCCAAATAACAAACACTGAGTAGCTGGGTAGACATCAGAGACCATCTGTAATTAAAGAGATGCCTGACATGGTGGTTCACACCTTTAATCCTAGCACTCTAGGATCAGAGGCTGGCAGATCTGTGGGAATTCTATAACGTGAGTTCTAGGCCAGCCAGGGCTACATGATGAGACCCTGTCTTGAAAAACTTATAAAAGAAAAGTAGATTACTCGTGTAGAAGTTTTATCTGTTCTAAAATCATATAAATTAACAAATGCTACCTAAAAATAATATGAAGTGCTGAGCTATTAATTTTGTTTAATGTATTCTTATCTAGAAAATTATATCCTAAACTCAGAAGTATAAAATGAAGGTGGTCTCCCTAAGCTGTGAGTGTCACTCAGTCTGATGGTCATCTCATTCAACACACTGAAGTTTAGCTCTCTATTCACATTTTATTTTGGTTTAAAATTCATAACTATCAAGGTACTAATGAAAAATGCATGGTAGAGAAGTTAACTACAAGAGTTTGCAATTCATTGTTGACCTGGGCTCACTGGAATAGTAAAGGCATCCTCCTGGAAGACTGCTTTCTAACCATCAGCCACTGATTATGTCACATGGACCTCAGAAGGAAAATGACACTTCCGGATTAAAACTCCCTGGGGATTTCTAGCTTGATATATGTTTTTCTTTGCTAAAACTGACCAATCTTCCAGCTCACGTTTCACCACTAGATATGAATGCAACTGGCTTAAATACATTGAAGTGATTAAAGGCAAGTTCCCAGTTGGGAAGCAGGAGTGTTAAGAATATGGACTACACTGTCATAGGCCTGTCAGTTTTCCTTTTACTTTGTCTTTCCTTTCGCCTTTTTTCACTGCTGAATATTTAGTAACAAGCTGTGAAAGTTCTCAGGGCATGGATAGTATGCAAATGAGAGAATTTCATTTCAGATTAACAAAGACAAAACATCTTTTATCTTGTAATATCTGCCTAGTTTGACAAGCACCTTAGTTAATTAAGCAACACATTAAAAGAACCCGAGAGAATTAGTGAGCCATATGCAAAACCTGTTGCATTGTTATTGGATAATAAACTGAAAATAATGAATTAGTTCTTTATGAACTCTGCTAACATTGACATTAGCAGGCACAGTTGTTGAAAACAGATTGTCTTGTGGTTACCCCAAGAGATAAAAATACAGCCTGTTGTGTCTGATTTCTCCATTCATTTGAAGCATGCCCACTGCAGATGAGATAAATCTTCTGAAGTCTTTAGTTCTCATGAAAGCCAGGGAATTATGGTCCTTTGAAGCCCCCTTACAGTGATCTAAGTTAAATGCCACTTAAAGATTTGCTCACCTGCATTTTTTTAATGAACCTAAAGTCAACAAGGGGCCCGGTGCAAATAAGAAGCTTTTAACTCTTTCTTTGTGACAGGGTTATTGATAAATGCAAATGGGGGTCAGATGTTACTAAAACAGAGCACTGAGTTGGGGAACACTAGGATTAACGTACACCAGCACGTTGAAAACAGTTAAGACATTAGGAGGTGAGGGAGGAAGGAAGGAGGTGCAGCTTCCCCAGTACCCTACTGCAGGAGTCGGCCAAGCCAACAGGACGCCAAATCTCACTCATAAACCTGGACTGCGGAGCAGAAATTTAGTTCAGGTTTTTCAAAGAGGACTTGAAAAATATGAGAACAGAAATTATTTCTATGATACGCTGTTTACATATTCTCAGAAATCCTTAGAAAGAATTTGAAAATCTGTGTATTACTCTTTAAACAATAATTATTACTATTGATTGGTTACCTGGATTCTATTAAACTTTGTTCTGATACTAAAATATGAGTTTATGATATTAAGCCAGTATAAAAGTACAAGATACCTGGAGAGGGTGAACTTATTACCGTGATTCTTATGTACTCCAGTCAAATATTTTCATGAGAAAATGTATCATGATCCATGGAGTTACCAAAGAGAGACATATCTATATGTTTATTTTAATTAGTTTGGACTCTCTGTCAGTGAAAATGGTAAGTGCAGGGGAATTCATTGTAAATTTTTTCTCTTGTTGGTTGGAAGTATTGATCTGCTGTTGTTTACATATATGAACAAGTCTGTAGTTTATACAAGTTTAATTTGCAATTTTGACTAAGGAAATACATAGAGAGAGGTAAAATTTTGTCTCTTTCCTTCTTAGCTATATAGTGCTTTTTTGTCTTCTGTGTTTATAAAGTATGTTAGATAATTCGTGTTTATTTTATAGTAATTATCATTAGCATGGTTATGTGGCAGGGACTATCCTCAACAGTTCACCCTGCTTCATGTGACTATAAAAACATTGTGGGTAAGCACTATTTCTAGCCCCAAAGTGCAGGTGAGAAAATTCAATAACTGGCTTGATGTCAGAGCTATAGGAAGTGGAAATATTAAAAGACAAGTTGTCATGTTAGACTCCAGAGCTGGAGCTGTTTTCAAGAACACTTGTAGAATTAGTTTCAGGACCTTTAAAAATCAAAGTTAAAGGAGATATTTTCTCGAGAAGGCCTTTCATGAACTCACTCTCCCATGTCACAGCAGAGAATTCTACAGTGGACTCTGAGACTAAGAAGTAGACAGGAATGGGCAGAGTCTGGATAAGTGGGACCAAAATGCCCCAGTACTCTACACAGCATGGTGGGTAACAGATCACAATAGCCTAGTATGTGATCCATAAAGAACCAGAGAGGAGGTATTTGAAGTATTCCAATACAAAGACATGATGGGGCAGTGGCATAGTTCAGTGAAAAGCATGTGTCCAAGTTCAATTTGTAGCACCAAGTCAAATGATGCTGCACTTAAAAAATTATTTAGAATAACTTCTTACAGAAACGGAGATGCTGGCTTTTCTAGTCCTTGAATATTATAAGCATGCATTGAAATAGTACTCTGTGGTCCATAAATATGCACAATTACTTTATTTAGATTCAAAAGAGAATTTAAAAATAAAAAAGAAGCCAGAAAAAGGAGGGGGAGTGTTTCAATATTCCTGGAAATGGCAATCCACCATAGGGAATCTGAGGAGAGTCTCCC
Source organism: Peromyscus eremicus (assembly GCF_949786415.1). Lineage (NCBI taxonomy): Eukaryota > Metazoa > Chordata > Mammalia > Rodentia > Cricetidae > Peromyscus > Peromyscus eremicus. The sequence continues at coordinate 6,204,926 of NC_081418.1, read as the reverse complement.
CAGAACATAGACGTGTGGCTTCTGCAGGTGAGATCTGATGCTGTGATGGCAGCAGCAGGCCGAGCTCAGGTGAAAGCACACTATGGGAGAACTCACCATTTGCTCTCATCAGATCTCTTGCACAGTGATCAAGGAACATTCCATAGGATCATGTATCCTGTGCTTTCTCTTAAGGAAATGGTGATTCACATGCTCTTTTTCACAGCCCTGAAGTGTTGCCGAAATGTAGAACCACAATTAACTCAGCTTTTCCATTTCTTCAGCCTCTTTTATTTTAGGAGGCCCAAGAAAATTACACTTTTGGTTTGACTTCTGTTCCTATGAACACAAATGAAATATAAAAGCAATGGGAGAGAATACTTCAATCTCTGGGAAGATCCCAATGCTCCTTCGCATTCTGCGTTTTCATATCTGGACTTTGGGTCCAGAAAAGAGAAGAAAAGGAAGGTGAGACTCTCACTAGCACAGTCTGAACTGGCAAGAAAGGGCCAGGACAGGCAGAGCCCAGGGGTTAGCTGTGCTATTTTAGGCCAGGAAGAAATGTGCTGAGCTGTAAAAATGGCAAGTCCTCTCAGTCCAAGGGGCAGGCTTCCCCACAGCCATCATTCAAGCCTCCCTTCTCATCCAGCAGGAATTTACTGACTTGGAAGCTCGAGGTTAATAGATTGGTTCTGCAGAGTGCATTTTCCTTTTTGAAGAATTTCTTGCTATCTCATCTGTTACAGAATTTCTCAGGACAAAGGCCCTAAGACACTGAGTCTTTGCTCACCTCCCACAGCTTGGTGGCGGCCTTGACAACACTAGAGGACAGAAAAGCATAAGAGGAGGATTAATAATGAGCAGATCTTGTGTCAAGCCAGAAACACTCTACAAATCAGAGCACTAAATCCTAGGAAATATCAGGCCATGAATATGAATATTAACAAACGTAAATCATTATATTTTCTCTAAAGTATATATAAGACTTAGCTTCAGTATGCCTTAATTTTTATTAGCTTTAATGTCTTAAAATGTTAATTAGATTTTGGTTGTTACAATATTTTAAGGCAATTATACAACAGATTTTGTTTTGTTTTGTTTTGTTTTGTTTTGTTTTGTTTTTTCGAGACAGGGTTTCTCTGTGTAGTTTTGCGCCTTTCCTGGAACTCACTTGGTAGTCCAGGCTGGCCTCGAACTCACAGAGATCCACCTGGCTCTGCCTCCCGAGTGCTGGGATTAAAGGCGTGCGCCACCATCGCCCGGCCAGATTTTTTTTTATTTATCTAATTAATTTATTTACAATACTAAAATCAAATCCACAGTCCCAGATGTACTGGGCAAGCACTCCATAACTGAGCTATATACCCATACACCCAGGCAAATAACAGACTTTAATTAATTTTACAATACAAATATATTTGTCTTAAAAATGCTCGAAATCTGAGACTGATCAATAGTCAGATTCATTACTTTAAAAAATGATCATACTTTTAAATTAGAAGTCTCTTTTTCAATTATTTGAATTTTTGAGATGATATAGTTACATCATTTTCCCATTTCCTTTCCTCCTACCAACCCCTCCCGTATGCCCCTCCTTGCTCTTTTTCAGATTTATGGCCTTCTTTTATTAGTTGTTTTAACATCCTACACACACACACACACACACACACACACACACACACACACATTGTGTATGTATGTATATATGTATGTATGTATGTATGTATGTATGTATATATGTATGTATGTATGTATGTGTATCCCTAAATTATTAAGTACATGTTCAGTCTGTATAGTGTTATGTAGGCCTCAACCTTACACATGCTAATTACTTATGCTTATACCCTGTAATCATGGAAATTAATTAGCATGCTCCTCTTGTCTTTTCCATGTTGCTGCTCTTGTAATCAAGTTAACCTGATGTGCTGCATGCATCAGAATTCAGCTCCCCCATCTTCAGTCCCTAGATTATTCTACTCTGTATAGTAAATTTGTCTTCTGTCTTGATTTGAAATGATGCCAGTAAAAGTGCTAAAAATTATTGCCTTCCTTCAATTTAACGTGGACTGGCAGTTGACGTGCTTGATAATGAAAGTATAAAAATGGCTACCTCATTTTTAGAATGTTGCTCTTACAGTCAGTCTTGTATAAAGCAGTGGCCAAGATCAAGTGTCCGACTTTATGGTTTAGATAGATTAAAGAAGTTAAAGGGATATAATTTTGCCGAAGACAATATCTGTTATCTAAGAGGAAGAGCAGAATGTTGACCTATCGAAGTAAAACTTTGACTCAGCGTCAGATTAACCATGATAACAAAGCTTCTGCCAGATTCATTCCTAAAACAATTTTCTCAAGATCAAATGTATACTTTGTAAAAAGTGAATGAATCTTAGAGAATTGATCTGTATCTGAATATAAGAAGTATGTTTTACATGAAGAGTCTGAGTCAAGTCACATTGAGTTTAGCACCCAGTAACACACTGTTGGTCCGGGAGCTGCCTTGCCAGCTAAGGACACTTGCTGTCAAGCCAGACACTCAATCCCTTGAACCCACAGGATTGAAAGAGAGAAGTGACTTCCACAAGTTATGCTCTGACCTCCACACTCAGTGCTGTCCCAGTGAGGAGACACACACACACACACACACACACACACACACACACACACACACACGTAAATACAAAATCTTTACATAAAAATAATGCACTGCTGAAAATAGGCGTAGAACAAAACCTGACAAAAATCTCACAGCATCTCTGGCATCATTTTAACTCACAGGTTTATAATTATTGAATAATTGGAGGATTAACTCATTTTACAACTTACCACTTAAAATGCAATATATTTAGTTTTGTAGTAACAACTTAGCATAAATGGGTGGAGGAAAGGACACCATGACTTGCAGATTTGAACTCTGTCCCCTTCCTATGACCAGTGGTTAGTGACAGAACAAATTGGTTTGCTGAACAACCACCTGCAGGAAGGAGGAAACTTACCCTTGCACAGGTCGCAGGGACACGAGGGAGTGAGTGGCTCTGTAAGACAAAGAGCTGGTCATTGCGACTCTGCTTGCTGATTTGGCTCGTGAGCTCTTCAGCCCATTTGCCAGTGCTCCTGTGTACAGTATAATGTTGCCATAGTCAGCTTGACAAACAGTGAACAGAATCTCAATGTAAATGATGGAATATAATGATGTGCTTTTGTTTTATACAATCTTCATTTCACAAACCTAGACCAGAAAATACATTTGCTCCTTCTGAAATAAGTGTAACTTGGAACAGACTGTGGCAAGTACATCAGCCAGGTACTTCATTCATTCTAAGAGATTTCTAATGAGCATAACAAGACTGAAGATTTCACAACAGCACTAAAAACAAACTGGAAACTGAGGCTTCTAACGGAAGGCAGTTGAAAATTCTGATTTATATGGCTTACAAAAGGTAGGGTGATAATTACAAAGTACAAACTGCACTTTATACTTCAAGGACTGCATTACTCAAATAAATTAATTGTAGCAAATTAATTACAAAATATATTTGTACAAAAGATATAGCATCTTTAGTTAATTTCAATCTAAAACAGAGTTATTTTTTATATATGCATATGTAGACTGAATTGGAGAACCTTATCAGGTCTCTGAGACAGGTATAATGAAGCCCATAATGGCCTCAGACTCCCTGTCTGGCTATCTCTTGATCTTCCTGTTTCCATCACTCTCATGCTGAGATTATAGACAAACACCACTACACTCACTTCTAAATTGAATGACCTTCAAGATATATTTTGATATTGTAATATAATTACATCATTTTCCCTTCCTCAAACTCTTCCCATGTACTACTCCACCTTGCTCTCTTTTCAACTTCTTTCTCTTTAATTAGCATGTGTGTGTGTGTGTGTGTGTGTGTGTGTGTGTGTGTGTGTGTACACCTATATATGTAAATACAACCTGCTCAATCTGTATAATGTTAATTGTATGTATGTCTTCAGGGCTGACCATTTGGTAATAGAAAACCAATCAGTGTGCTCTGATCTGGGAAACACTATTTATCCTTCTCTCAGTATTCCTTAGCTGCCTACAGTTCTTTGTCTAGGGTTGAGGTCTCAAAAGATTTCCCATTCTACAGTTGTCTCATCTATTGCGTCATCAATCTTCAGGTCCTGTTTAGGCAACCATGTTGGTAAGATTTTGTGGGTGTAGCTTCTGACGTTTCTAGGAGCAACAATATCACAGCAAATTTTTTAATTGTATAACTCTTAATAAAGAGACATAAGTTGAGGACTAGGCCTATTCATTTTAATCTGGAGTGATGAAGATTCTGAAAGTCTCTTTAGAACTCTTCCAACTGCTTAGATAGATATTAGCCTCAGGAAGCCCAAAGGAGGAAAATGGTAAAAATAATTCTTTAATGTGAAAAGAGTTATTGGATGACTTAATTTGTGTCAGTGGACAATACCTCACTATTCTCTGAGCACTGTCATTATGTATCTATATCTAACTGGGAAGAAACTGGAGTCTCATTGCCATTTTACAGGAATGTGAATTTAAAAATAACCAGTCTTTGTAGACGCACTCTCTCTGGCCGCGAGAGCCTCCAACTTTGTTGATCCTTCCAGCCAGATTGTCGCTCTATAAATACAAGCATATGAGCTCTTTTCCCTTCTCCTGAACAGTAATACTGGGAACGTTTCAGGAGACCAGAACTTTACACTGGAATAAAACAACCAGTGTATTATCATCACCAAAAGAGCATTTTGAATTTTATTAGAAGGAACCAATTAAGATGTTATTTTCAAGCAAAGAGCTTGGCATGGCTTCAGAAAATTACTTTCCAGAGTCAGGCAGGGGCTTAGCTGGCATAGAGAGCCAATCTTGCTTAGAGTTTTGACAGCATTAATGCACATGCCACTGGGCTTTTATTCTTTAAGCTGATTCTCTTAAAAGCCATGCTTCCTGCCACTGTTCTACATAATTGCCTCAATTCCAGTTTCCACTAGTCCAGCAAACCTGCTGCTGCTGGAGTGGTAAGGCCTCTGTGTGAAAATCTAGTTATGCACAAACTTTTTCAAGGCGGTCTGCTAACGTCTGTAATATAAATATGCTTTTTAAAATTTTGATATATGAAACAGGACAAACAATTACTTTGTTGCCATTTTTGTATCCCTTGTTATTCACTTAATTATCTTGACTGCAATGGTGTAAAGACTTCTCTGCTACAGAAGGAAACATGCCCTTGGTGGCTTCGTTTGGGCACATAAAAAATGGTCCACATGGCTTAGCTGCAAGCCGTTAAAACACTCAGATTTGGGGCTAGTCAGTGATGTCCTTCCTTCTGACTCTCTCCATAAGGTCTGTGTCACCTTTAGATCTGCTTGTCTTAAAATTTGTTTCCTAGAAACTTTCGTCACAACCCACACTTTGTTTCCTTCATGTTCTATGTACCCCATACTCTAACATGTATTTGATGCGTTTTGTATGAATAATTGCCTACAACGATATCAGTCATCACACTGTCCATTTCCAGTGTCAGTGCTGAGAGGACGGCACAGTGAGTAGAGCTTACCATACGGGTATTAGGAAGGGAGTTAGTTTCCCTAACCCCCATGTGAGTGCTGCATAGATGGAAGGGCCAGATTGTCACTCTGGAATTCCGACACAAAGGCCAGGGATGGTCTCCAGTAGCTAACTAGCCACACTAAGAACTTGTTCTGCTGGAGACCCACCCTTGTGTATAAAGTGGAGCGTGATAAAGACTGACATCCACTTCTGACCTACACAAACATATACATATATAGGCATATGCAACTGGACATACAGGTGCACCTATACACATGGGAGCATGCACGCACATATGTGCACACATATACCTGCAAAAGTTGTAAAAAACTAAAATTTAAAGTATAATATATACTTGCTCATGTAATGAGTCTCCTAACACTTGCTTTGCTATGGCCTTTTGTTTATGTGTTTATGGGGGTTTATGTGATGTGAGAAGAAAGCCGATCATGCTGATCATAGTATTATTTTCAGGATGGTAAAAACCACAGCCCCCAGGTTCTAGGATGCTTAGCAGGAATGGAGTTAGAGGAAGCTATGTGTTAAGATGTGCTATTTATTCACATTTGGAACTCAAATCCAGTGCCAAGTGGCATTTCAGTGAAATTTCTCCTACAATGACTAGTTTCCAAATTTCACAATCAATATATGCAACTAAGACAGAATTTAAAACACTTTTTAATGCAGCTTCTAAGCAAAAATAAAAAGAATATTAGAGTTTTAATAACTGAAGGTAACTTCACTAAAATTCATTGTACATTTTCAAGGAATGCATTGGTATTCAGCTACAGCCTTCCAGATCTCAGTCACTTCAAACTGGAAGCTGGAAAATATAATTAGAATAGACTGTCAGAAAATTAAAGATCAGGGGTTGGGGATTTAGCTCAGTGGTAGAGCGCTTGCCTAGCAGGCGCAAGGCCCTGGGTTTGGTCCTCAGCTCCAGAAAAAAAAAGAAAGAAAATTAAAGATCAATGTGAGAACAAAAGTTGGGATCTTTTGAGGAACTGTATGTCCACCTGTACTGTTCTTTTCTTTCCCACTCATTCATCCACCTACTCTTTGTGGAGACAGTCTAGTAATTATTTCAAAAGAAGACCCAATGGACTACATGCAGTTCTGCAGGTGTTTTAGAACCTACCCTACGCAATGCCATGTTTTGCATCTGTATACACAAAGAAACAACGAAGCATGTGTCCCATCTTCAGGGGCCTCCTAGCAGAGTAAACAGAGTAAGTCAGCCACATAAATAACCATTACAGCAGCCAAAGCCTGGTGTGTTCCATAAAAGGGACACAAAGGCCTTACAGGGGAGGTGACTTATTTAAAAAGTATGCCTTAAATGAATTCAGAATCTTAGCTTTAAGCCCATGGTAAGCATTAATCATCTCTCTAGCACCTATGGTAGCTACATCTCTGTTGTAGACAGAATTAAGAGTAAACTAAACTGGCATACCAAGGATGAAGTTATTGCCCTTACCTCAGGGTTTCCGAAGTTCTGAGCCGAAGCGCTCTCGGTGGGCTTTTGCTTTGTTTTGCTTTTACTTCCAAATTTCTACCAGTGCCTGTAACCTTAGTCGTCAAGGCTGCATGGTTCATCCTTAACAAGAAGGTTGACTCCTGGTCACAAAGTTGACTCTGGATGCCCAGATAATTTGAAATCTTAACCACCTCCAGTGGTGGTATCCACTGCTTTTCTTTTTCCATAGAATCAAAAAGAGCATCTGGTCATTTACCTGTTGTTTTTGTTTTTGTTTTTTCTTCTTCAGGGCTGAGGATCTGATTCCGGGCCTGTGCTTACTAGGCAGACTCTCTAACACTTACCTAGTGCTTAACCACTGTCTGCTCATTTTCATTTAGAATGTTGCACAAACTTACAACTTCCTGCCTTAGCCTCCTTCAGAATATGAGGATTACTTGGGGGAACTTATTTTGAATATCAGGTACCCAAAATAAGTTTGTCAAAATGAACTGAAATATTTTTCATGCTTGATGACAAATTCTGTGCCCAGAGTTCAGAAGTTCCTTTCTGTGGGCTTTGTTCTCATTGGTCCTTTGCCCTCACTACAAGAACATCAGACTTGGACTTAGAAGAAAAGTAGACACTAATCTGGAAAAAACTCTGTAATTGGGAATTTTGAAAATGACAAGTAGTTTTTTTGTTTTGTTTTTTTTTTATGTTTTTTTTTTTTTTTTTTGGTTTTTCGAGACAGGGTTTCTCTGTGTAGCTTTGTGCCTTTTCCTGGAACTCACTTGGTAGCCCAGGCTGGCCTCGAACTCACAGAGATCCACCTGGCTCTGCCTCCCGAGTGCTGGGATTAAAGGCGTGCGCCGCCACCACCGCCCGGCGACAAGTAGTTTTTAACTGTGACTTTAGGGCAGCAATTTCCAACCGTGGATACAGATTGCAGTCACCTAAAGGCTGTTGAAAATTCTGATGCCAGGATCCACCTCAGACTAACCAGTGATTCGTTCCCATTGGAAAAAGTCTCATAGTTGTGAGCTCCCTTTCTCTCTCTCTCTCTCTCTCTCTCTCTCTCTCTCTCTCTCTCTCTCTCTCTCTCTCTCTCTCTCTCTCTCTCTCTCCTCCCTCCTCTTCCATCCCTATCTGGCACCCATTCCCCTCCCCCTTTCCACCATGGAACAGGCAGTACATTTCTCCTATTTAAAAGTTACTCAAGCTTAGTTTTTGCTTTGCCAGCATGAAATTGCTCAGAGTTAGGAAGGAGAAAAGCAGTAGATCACATCTTACTTTGGCTTTTCTTACAGGGTCATAAAGTGCCAGTGATTCCAAAGTCTGTCCTAATAAGCTGTTATCCTTTTTAGTAGACTATCTTTAAAAGGTAGTCTTAAAACTGTCTTTTAGATTTAAGTCTAAAAACTTGATCATTTTACCAATGATTCTACTGCCTTAGGTCACTTCTTTAATATTGCTACTGCCGTGGAGGCAGTAAGACATTCCTAGGACAATAGACTGGATTTCTTCCATAGTAGATTCTGTACTGTGGAATGCAGAATAAGTGTCCATAGATCTGTGGGAACTTGGTCTGAGATTCTATTAAAAAACTACCAAAAACTTCACTAGAAAGGAAGATTTTCCTTACTATTATAATATACATGATTTTTCTCTGTTATTGTAATGTCATTACTGCATGTTCTTTGTTTGTGAAGAATCAACAATGTTGAAATTGTGTGTTGGGTTGTACAAAAATAGTTTAGAATAAAGAGTTTATAGTTGTTTGTATGATCAGTTTCTTATGTGGACTTTTTCAAAAGCGTGCTTCATACAGTTTGATGAGAAATTAATTCATTGAAATATAAATAAATTTAGGTGTTTTCATCAGCTTATGAATCCTACTTATGTACCTTCGACAAAAAGAGTTATGAGGTGGATTACTTATGCAGTATAATATGCAGGTCAAGGTTCATCTAAAGCAGTCTAACACACAGCTCCACGCAAATTGAGGATTTGAGCCTCTGACAATATCAGTGTTCACTAAGGAAGATGCATCATCCAGAACTTTTGAACAACATAAATTCAAATTTGCATATGTTTTTCTCAAGAACTTATACCATTCTTGAGTATTATATCATCAAAATGAACACATATATAATGTTTCTAATTATTAAAAAAGAGCTAAATACCCTTTTAGTGGATGACATAAATTTAATAATTTATAATCTTCAACATCTCTAAACAAAGTCAGCAGCAGCTTATTGCATATTGTATGCATGCAGTGTAGGTGGGAAAAGAAAACCAGACAGACAGCTATTTTATTAAATTTACAGTGGGTGTTATTCTAGGACACTACATTTTTGAGATTACAGTCACATAAAACAATCTTGTTTCCAAGACTCCATCTATGAATTCATTACTGGAATAGTCAATAAAACAATGTATGCCTTGCCTTCGAAAGACACACACTTTGCAGGAGGCTTTACACGGTCCATAGACAAAGAGAAGCAACTGACAAATAAGAAATTCTTAAGACATATCCAGGAGTAAAATGTCAATATCCGACCTGGTAAACTCTATTATGACTGTAACAATCAAAATGTGAGTTGAATAAATATACTTTCCTGAGTGGTCCATAGGGAAATCAACTTTCTCAGCAGAAGTTACTCTGCTCAATAGTAAAATAGCCATATTAGTAAATTACAATCCTGTAGATAAGGACAGTTATAATGTTTCACAAAATATTTGACTTATTTGCTGATTGGAACATTGTTGACCAACCTAAATCAGCTTTAATTCTAACTTGGCAGTTTGGAAAATTGCTTGGCTTTCTTATGATCTCCCTGTTCTCCTTTTATTTCTAGAGTTCATCCATCTAAATTAGATGTGGTAATTCCCCGTACCACCCTCTAAGTAGGCAAATCTATGACTCATTTTCCCCACCCAATTACAGCAGAACTGTTAAGTGCCAAGTACAAATGAGGTGTTACTGCAGTATCTCCCAGTTTGTCTTTAAGTCACTCAGTCAACTGTTTATACATCGTCTTCTGTCCTAGGCAACACGCCCCGAAACACAAATTAAACATAGATGAATACTTCATTCTTTTTCTCCATGTCATCTCAGCAATAAGGGAGAAAACCTAACTAAATAAACAAACAAAAAGCCCCCCCTCAAAAAAACAAAAACAAAACCCAATCAAGTGTTTATGGTGCAATGCAAAGAATTAATAAAATGGTTATATTCATATCTTCATTTGTTGCATACAGAAACTTTACTTATTTGTATTTAATAGATGGTTTATAAAGCTGTAGGAAATGAGTCCTCACAAAATTAACTTGCTTTAAGTAATCCAGAACACAAACAATTGATTCTGCTTTACACAACCTTTACTAGCTAAGACAAGCACAGGAAGGCTACACAGGCTCAGATTTCTCCACTACCACGTAAAAGCATGTAACTCTCCTAAGCTTATTGACCAGGCTACAAAATGAAGATTATATTAGTTGTATTCTGATAGTGTCCTTGTGAATATTTAAATGAGGTAGTGACATACAAATGCTGAATATGATTATTTGATATAAAGTAAGGAAATTAAAAGAAGTATTTTGCCTAGATGTGCTGGGGACATTAAAGTAGAAAGGGAAGACCCAATGGTCGCTGATCTCGAGAGAATGTTCTTGGCTTACATACTCTGTAAAATCGAGTTAACTGCGGACTAAAAAGGCTAGAGTTTTAGTGGACACTCTTGGCTTCTCATTTTCTTCAAAAGTCAGTGGATAGTTGTGCTGGTGAGGGTCAAGCAGTGCTTCTAGCCCAGATTTTGTCCCCCTTTCTGTGACCTCTCTAAAATCCTGCAGCTTAGAGTTTCTGTTCTTTAGAGTGACTCACATTAATGGAAAGTTAATATCTACATAAATTGATAGTTCTGGTAAGTGTGCCTTCTTCCTGGTATCCAGAGATAGAGAGGAACCCACTGCAGTGTCAGACTGGGTTTATCATCGGTTTCCTTCAGAGAGATATGTCTCTTGGATTTGCATTCTTCCTTCCTTCCCTCTTTACACACGGGCAGATCTTTTCTATGTCCTTGGTTATTTATGCCACCTTTCATCTTATTTATCATTTGCTTTTCTGGGCTCCATGAAGGAGTCTAAAATTGGCTGAGGCATGTTGTCAAGTGAAAGACCATTAGTTAGAACTTACGTCAGCAGCCTTTTACTACTACACTATTCTGCAGTTCTCATCCTCAAATAGAGACATCACCTCCACTGAGGATCCATGAATTTCAAATAGAAACAAAGGAAAAGAGCATTGATTTTCTTAAATTGTGTTATTTCTTATTTGTCTTTCATTTAAAATTCTTATAGAAACCGTCCATTTATTGTTTCCATACAGTGCCTAAAACCAGCATTAAATGTAATAATTTTATCTATTTCTAGTAGAGTGAGACTGTGATTTTTTTCTAATAGTTATTAAAGGGAACCTATAGGTGGAAAAGTAAAATAAGCTTTTCAGTTTCACACAGTGTGAGTCAAGGGTGTAGCATAGATTTGAATGCTGCTGATTTCAGAGTGGGTTTAGCCTAGCCTTACAGTAAAGCTCTGGTCAATCTCAGAGCTCATGCTGCACTGAGAAGTGTGTGCACCCTTATCATGTGTACTCATACCACACAGAGCCTTCCTGCTAGCCACACATAGGCTCCTTGGGGTTCCTTATTTGAATGTTGTAGCACTGGTAAGGATAGAGAAATTTGCATACCTTGGTAGAAAAGTAAATACTTAAAACTAGCCTTAGACGCTATAAGCAAGAGAAAGCTCCTTTTGAGAAGAGTGAGAAAAGTTGGCAGACAGGCTAAGGCATGGGCTAGGTATATAACAGGATGCCAGAGGCTAATGTCTAGCAAAAAAATTCTATAAGAACCACTTTTGAAAACTAACAAGTAAGGTGGAGAGGGAGTCCCAAGATACTTTCTGCCTACTAGAGCTTAGTCTAGCTGAGTTCCAGCTGGCCCTAGAAGCTGTGGAAATGGTTTTGTGATTTCTGCTTTACTTCATACACACACACACACACACACACACACACACACACACACACACACACACACACACACATAAACTTTGACCAGACAGTCTGTAATGTGCCTGTTCTTGACAGTAGGTTTGAGGCAGAGCTCTTGCAAACTGGTACTGAACAAGGATAGTGAAATGAGTGAGAATTTTTATGGTTTTAGTAATGAATGTATGTAGACTTTAAAGTTTTTACTATTACCTGGATTTGACACAAATGACTATATGAAGAGGCAGCTAGGGTCATTGGTCTATGAGATTCAAAACTTTTAAAGTTTTCTATGACTGGATCAGGTTATTAAAGAATGGTATGTATATCTCATATTTATTGTTGGAGGGATGTTTAAAAGAAAAGGATTTGTTCTACTGGGGGACTTGAAAGGTCAAGCGCTTAGAAACCACTGAGGTGTGAATTACACCTCTGATATGATGCCAACTGTAGTATGAGGATGCAACATATTTTCTCTTATTGAGCCTCAAGTTGAAATATCATCTTGACTTTTCCACATCCTGGAGATATATTTGTGATTGAAGAAACCATTGTCATTTTTTTTTGCATTGTCTCCTGTTTTTTTTTTTTTTTTGAAAGTCCATTCTGGTCACCTAGTCATGGACTGCATGTTTTTCAAGCCTTGTTATGCTCACAGTTCATAATCTCTGAAATCTGGTGATTTTTTTCTGTGCTAATTGTATAGTTTGATCTGTATATTGAAGAATCTGAATGTGACTTGTATATCAGAGGTTAGAATTTCTGCATATTTTAACATGTGTATGGAATTTTCCCACTTATTAAAATCCTGGTGCCAAGAAATGTGTTATAAAAATTGAAAAGTCACTGTGCATGTGCAGGGAACACAATTCCTAGAGCCCTGCATTGTCCATATAAACAGAGGAGCTAAGGAGGCAGTAAACAAGCCCGTTTTATTAGATTTTCTTTGCCAGTGTAACAGCTAAGAAAACAGTTGGCACCTACTTTCCCTTGCTTTCTGCTGCTGGAATTTAGATTTTCTTTTATTCATGACCACAAGCATACCACACACACTCCTTAGTTCATTACTTTAAACCACATGGAGGTTAAGCTCTATTTGTAAAGAATAGGGTAGGAAAATTTTTAACTAAAATAAATGGTACTTTCAAAGAGGACATGGATTAATGGAGTCCAGGTTTGTTTGTGTACTATTGACACAAATCAGTGACTTGGCATTAGACGGATATCACCAGTGATTGAACATGTTTTATGTTATAGCCTTACTTCTAACAGTTTAAATGAGGCAACACGCTAAGCAATATCCTGGTATCCAGAAAGAGCATGCATCACTTTCCTATATTTAGAACCAAAATTTTGATGCTGAGAGAAATACTGGATGTCCTCTAATGTAGCCCTTTTATATTATAGCTGATGGAGACCCAAAGAGACTAAGAAACTTGGCCTCTAGGCAAGACAGTAAAAGTGGCCTACAATGGTTACCTGTCCATCCAAGGTTTTACTTAACTATTTAAGAAGCAAATGGATAATGGGGAGACATACAGTGTGGAGGATAAAGAGGACAAAGAGTGGGCATGGTGAGGCTGTAAGGAGGCAGGCATAGTGACCCAGGACTTGGAACTGAAATTAAACAAAAGTTGATTACTTAAAATGAACACTATTAAAGTTGCTATCTAAAACAGAAGAACAAAAACAGACCAAAGTCATTTTTGCTCCAAATCACCACATGCTTTTTACACAGATCAGACAGGATCCTAGTTCCTCTATTTTGAAACTATTCTACTGAGAAAGAAATTAACTGAGCCATAGATGCCTGCATCTGTGATAGCTACATTACAATTTTGTCTTTAATCATTGGGGTGAAAAAATAGATGAAGATTTAAAACATGTAACATTCAATTTTAATAAACACTCTATTAAAATGAAGTTTTAAACAACTTAGCAACCAAGAGAAATAATTCTATTCTGCTTGACTGGGGAGGCACAAATCGTCAGCCCATAAATTGAATTTAGTGTTGTTTCATAATATTCCATATGAAAAGTTGTCACAATATTTAACTAAGAAACAAAACTGTATATTCTAATACATCTCCCTGCTTCTTGTGGTAATTAAAATTATTCATGATGTTCAGAAATCATCTTTAGTAGTTTGTGTTGCCAATAAGGAAATGGATACTTACAGGCATTCTCCTTTTAAAAATAATGGGAAAATAAATTTTTCTTGGAGAGCTGTCTAGTTGTTCCACTATTTATTTGTGGCAAAGGTTAAAATTCAGTGAGTCACACCAATTGTATTTAAGCTATAGAAGAATTTTTAGTTACATATATTATATATGTAATTATAATATACAATTGTATACAACTTTTAAAGATTGTTTAAAATTGTTTTTAAACAGTTTTCTGATTGATAAAGTGGTCTTTATTCTCTCTTCAAGTAACTCTTTATGGTGTTTGTAATATCCTTAACATATCATCTGAATTATTTTTGTAACATCAAAATCTTCATAATCCTATTATGACCTAATATAATAGATTTTTCCTTAAAATAACTGGAAGTTAGGTGGAGCATCTACACCTGTGTTTAAGGCTTTGGATTAAGAACATTCATAAATTGTCTATTTCTTGCTTCCATCACATTTATAATCCTATAGGGACACAAGAACCATACAACAGATGGCACTCTTAACATTTAATGTTAAATGCTAGACAGATATGGGAAAAAATATAAGAGAAAATTTAATCTCCAAACTATACTGGAGAAATACAGTTTAGGAAAACACACCCAGGAAAGAAGAAACAGCGTGTCTTTGGTAAGCAAGGGTATAGACAATCCCCTTCCTTAACCTGTCTAGTGTCTAAGGCAAACATACAATGAATTTGATGGTGTTGGCTGTAAATACAAATGTCAAAATGATATAGTCAATGTGAAAAGCAATAGTTTATCATATCCTAATTTACGTGTAATTTCTCATTTTATATATAATCCTTAAATTCTAACATTAATAAAAATTACTCCAAGACTGATTTTTCAAACGAATCAACCTATCGCTTATTTCATAATCTGTGAGGATTATGATTTCATTACTCCAAGACTGATCGTAACTATCCAGTTCTACAAGAAGAGCACAATATTCTCCATTAGAACTCTATTAGAACGTTTCTACTTTGCTTTCCTCTTTAGAGTTAACAGTTACCTTTTAAAATAACTTTTTGATTAGTTGACATCTTCCTTTATTCATGGGTTTTGTTTGTTTTGCGTTTTTCAGGTAGGATCTCATTGTCGAGTGCAGGCTTGCCTTCGAAGTTGCTATATATTTTGGGCTAGTTCAAATTTGCGATGTCTGTACCTCAGCCTGATGAGGTCTAGGATTACAGGCATGGGCCACCACATTCAATGTCTCTTTTGTATTTTATCACATAAAATGAGAAATTAAGTTAAATGTGAATGAAGAATATACATGCCATTTTTTCCTTTCTCTTGCTTTCCTTGTTCTTTTTTTCCCCATCTCTCCTCAAGTTTTCCAAATAATGGAAGTTTTTGATGAAAGCACTCCATTTAGTAGATTTTAACAGGGGCTGGAGAATATATGTTGTTTCTCTGGCTTGTTCCTACTAAGGAAGCAGGAGATATCCCATGAACCTGTGGACCTGGATGGGTAAGGGTAGTGGAGTGGGGCTTACTCTCTAACAGAGGTTTCACTGTAAAGGACAGTGCTGCAGAGTTGTGAAGTAATGGCATCACATTGGATGGTGAATCCATTTGATGTGTACTTTGGCTTGTTTTGTTTTTGTTTTTTGTTTTGTTTTGTTTTTAGTTTTTGGAGGAAACCAATGCTGTGCTACCAACATTACATGACACAATGTTTTAGAATCTTGCCAGTCTGCAATTTCTCTGAAAAACGTGCTCTAAGGTCTGGGTTCCGCTTTGGTGTCTCTGGAACACCAGGAACTTCATATCTTCTCATGTGCCGTAGAGTTGGGGCAAGTTCAGTCCCCACACACCTTAAGCGTTTCAGCTTTTAGACCAGCAGATTTTAAGTAGAAAGTACATCTAATGAAGCAATTTCGCCTGACCTAGTAAGAAGCATGGCTCACCCTGAACACTGGGCTGTCCAGAGCTCTATTCTAGAGGCTGTGTTTTACCAGATTCTTCTAGAAGACTATCAGCTTGCTGAGTTTGTCTTCCTTTTCTTCTACATACTTTTAACCCTAACATTAGACTTTCTGTTAAGAACCAAGGGCTGAGTGAGAAAACAATCTGCATGTAAAGGGAGGGATCTCGGGCAAGCTTTGGAGTCTTGTGAGAGCCCTGTCTTCAGCAAATATGAGCCCCAAAACTCAAGAGAGATTCTTCAAAGTTATTATTTTTCTGCTTTTGATTTCTTAGTGAAAACAGTTCTTCAGAAAGTGAAGACAACCAATGTTAAAGATTTATATATAGGGAAATTTAATACCTTAAGTTGGAGAAGGGCAAGATTATCAGATAATAGATTTTTAGCACAAAGTTTAGTTCTTCTCATATATGAAAACCAATGTTTTCTATTAATATGTATCTACTTTGATTCATCTCATCATAGTTTAATTAGTTTTTCCAATTATGAGACTTATAAACTATACCTATGAAAATGATCATTTCAAACCTGAATTTTTAATCAAAAATTTTTCTACAAGTTTCAAATATATAATTTAAATGTCTGGCCTGCACAATATTATTTAATTAATTCAATTAGTTATTTGTAAATCTATTATTAAAAATTATCCTGAGTGAAAAATATTGCTATTATAGGGTCTTACTTGTGAGGGTTCTACCAATGAATCCCTTTCCGTATTAAAAACATTGCTATTATAGGGTCTTACTTGTGAGGGTTCTACCAATGAATCCCTTTCCGTATTGACAATATGTGGTCTATTGTCGTGCCTACCATCATAATGATAGTGAGAGGAGCTACATTTCTGTTTTCAAAATACAGCATTTTCTCAGAAAAATGTGTACACACTCTGGTTTGAATTTATGACAGACAAAATAGTAAACACTGTTACAAAAAATTAGTACCCATACTTCTTTGAGAAAATAGGTGGCGCACGCCTTTAATCCCAGCACTCGGGAGGCAGAGCCAGGCGGATCTCTGTGAGTTCGAGGCCAGCCTGGGCTACCAAGTGAGTTCCAGGAAAGGCGCAAAGCTACACAGAGAAACCCTGTCTCGAAAAACCGAAAAAAAAAAAAAAAAAGAGAAAATACATTTTAAAGATTAAACTACAATTTAAAGCCTCTATTGTGGATGGCTTCAATCTGTCACAGAATTTAATGCATGAAGGAGGCTATGGATATAGTCATGTGTAAAAACTAGCTCCTTGTCAATTTGTTCATGACACTAAAAGGTGATAGTACGTAATAGAAACTCTGTAAGATTACAAAACAGACACCTGCATTATGCTTTTAATTGTCCCATCTTACTCCTCCAAACACCACCATCCTCACCTAATTTATACCTAGATGCATAAAATGGCTGTCATTTCTAAGTAGGTTTACTGTGAGCCTAAATGATGAAAAGGATTCCTGTCTATGAGTATAAGATGTAGCTGGATGTGATGTCACATGCCTTTAATCCCAGCACTTGGGAGACAGAGGCAGGGGAAGCTCTGTGAGTTTGAGACCAGTCTGGTCTGTATAGAGATTTCAGGACAGCCAGAGCTACATGGTGAGAGCTTACCTCAAAAAACAAAACAAAGCAAACAGAAACAAAATTAAAAATTCATTTTAAATAAAAGATCAAACTAAAGCATATCTTAGCATGAACTTATGAAGTAAAACTGCAGCATGCTATATCTTCTGAATTAGACTTGGTAACTTTAGTTATTGAAATTAAAGTTTTAAACTGGTTTTATACTTTGAAACATGAAGCACAAGCAGTGACAGGTACAAATTCCTATTCTTAAGAATCACAGCTGAACTTCCCGCTCAGTCCTTCTCCACCACACTCTTGGTAGAGTCCTATGTATGGTCCTTTCACTTCAGCTCTTTGCTTGTGGCAATTACTAATTTTGAAAGCAGGGTTCATGTCAGTAATCCCACGTCCTCCTCAAAATTATTTATTTGTATGTTTATTAGAGGCACACTCATGAATCATATCTAACTTTAAATTATATCAAAGCTCAAAAAAATTTATGGCTTTAGTATTTTAAAGAGTAAATATCATTTAAATAGTAAATGATATTTACTCTTTAAAATACGTATAGAAATGTCTTTCAGATGAGTAGCCTTAACACGTGCTCCATTCCTTAGAATTGCATTCTTCATACAGGCTACGCACTATCTATCAACTGACTTCAAATTATAAGCACAAGAGGCAAGGGAAGAGGCCCTGCTGTTCTGAGGAGAACTGCTCTTACAGAAGACCCAAGTTTGCTTCCTAGAAGTCACACAATTGCTTATGAACCTCTGGAGCTCTAGGTCTAGGGGATCTAATACAAGCTCTGTCTTCCACAAGTTCTTGCACACATGTGGTGCACATGAACTCACACAACCTCACAGACACACACACAGAAAAAAAAGTCTAAAAAAATTAAACATGGGTTATATAGAATAATATAAACTCAGTACTTTAAAGTCGACAGATTGGGGCTGGATAGGTGGCTGAGCGGTGATGGTGCTTGTTGTGCAGTGAGGAAGTCCTCTGCAGAGTCCAGCAACCAGGTAACAAACTGGACACCGTGCTGGACGCCTGTATCTGCAGCATTGTGTGTGGTGGGAACAAGAACACCACTGTCACTCGATCCAGGTTAAAAGAGAGACCTTGTCTTGAGGGAATAGGACACAGAACAATAGAGAAGAACATTAGATCCCTTCTTTTGGTATCCAACATGTGCACAGACACACATGTGTATGCATATACCAAACATACATCCATCACACATTGTTTAAAATCCTATATATTATATCATGTTAAACACTAGACTGTTGCCTTAAAGAGTTGAATACATATGGAGGCTTTTTAGATTTTTTTCTCTGTGACGTGTAATGGCTAGTATCCAGTGTGAAATGAACTTTGTATTTGAGGTAAGCAG
Organism: Peromyscus eremicus; assembly: GCF_949786415.1. Classification (NCBI taxonomy): domain Eukaryota; kingdom Metazoa; phylum Chordata; class Mammalia; order Rodentia; family Cricetidae; genus Peromyscus; species Peromyscus eremicus. Next base: position 6,185,822 of record NC_081418.1, on the reverse strand, counting down.
CAGTTTCAAGTAATTCAGTGTACTGGTGTTCTAATTACCTCTAATACAAGCAAAAACCCACAACCAACATCTTAATAAGTAGTTTGACAGACTGAAGGTAACAGTCTTTAACCTTTGCCTCCAGGTTACTGTATTAGTTAATACTATAATTTGTTAGACGCCATACAGTGTGTTGATTTGGGGATTTGATTCATCCACTTAATCTTGGATTAGAGACTGAATCATCAGTTTAATCTTTCTGCCTTATTTTAAATTCAGTTTCTAAAGGTAGAGTCATGATGAGACACATTTTCTCATGGGTTACTTACCTCCTCATAGTCTCTATTTCTGTAATATCGTATTGAAATGGTTTAAATGACATCTGACAACTGGTGATGATTTGTTTAGAAATTTAACAACAAAATTAGAAACACTGGACATTTTAAGTACATGTTTAGCATAAGATATTTTAAATTAACCTGATCTATCATACCTTAAATTTTGGATACTCCATGTAAAATAACAGTGTATTACAGTAGAATTTTGTCATGGAGTCCTTTCATTTAACTCTCTGGGAGCTATATGTGTAAGCCCGGAACATATATATTAAATTAACACATGCCTTGATTAATTAAAGTAACTTGCTGATGATTTTAAATCTCTATGGGCACATCTGAAGAGCCATGGGGTCAACATTGGAATGAGAGAACTTTACTAACCAGTATTTATTACTCAACAATACGTGACTTTCTTGCAGGCTTTGCTATGATAAAGTATTTATTTCATGGAATTAATAAATTCCATTTATTTAGTCCCACATACAAATTCCATTACCGTTTTTATTATTACTTCCTTATATTATTATATAATAATGTAAATAGTATACTAATATTTGTTATTAGGGACTGAACACACACTGGTAGCTTTTTAGCACAAGGTAAATTTCATAAAAGTTATGACATTACCTGTAACTACTTGAACTTTAGCTATCTGAACTCATACTCACCAAGCTTCTAAGTCATTTGCCACGATAAGACTAGTGGATACCAGAGCTCTTTAAGAAATCAGATTTCAAGGGGATGTTGAGATGGATCAGTGGGTAAAGGCCCTTGTCACCAAGCCTGATGATTTTAGTTTTGTTCCCAGAACTCAAACTGTGGGAGGCGGGAATTAACACTCACAAGTTGTCCTCTGACCTACACACACACACACACACACACACACACACACACACGCACACGCACACGCACACGCACACGCACACGCACACGCACATGCAAATAAATAAAGTAACATATTTTTTAAAAAAATATTCAGTTTTGAGATGTAAAACACCCAGCCAAGCCATTTTCTCCCATTATTGTGTGGATACATAAAAAGTATAATGTGTGCATATTGGTTGAACATGCCCTGTACAATAAACATAGTATCAAATATTAGGAATAGACCCAGAAAAGAAAAGGAAACAGTCTTGATGTTCAAATGGCTAATATTCTGGTTGGTCTTTACTGTACAAATCTTTGACTGCAGAGGCATTCACTGGAGATGTTGGTCCCCTCCTTCTGAAGGAGCCCTTTAATCTCAGCATGTGATGGATTCTGTAATCTTACAAGCACACAGCTGCTCAGTCTCAAGGGAGACAACTGGACAGCACAAGCAAGCCTTGCTCAGCAGGTTTGTTGGAGTGGATGCTCTGCTCAGCAGGTCTGTGTAAACCAATGGCACCCTGGGCGAAGTCAGGAGAGATTAGAAGACTGGACAGCAGACTCCCCGGTCTGGGGAAAATGAACACATGTATCCTGTTGTAAGTGAATTGAGCTGGCCGGAAGGGCAGAATAGAGGGCATGGATGCCTCTGCTTAATGTAATATTCAAAATGGATTGTAATGTAACAAATGTACGAGGATGGAGCAATCAGTGTGAATTGACATATGCTTACTTCTCATATCAACAAGACTTCATTTTTCACTCTAAACAGTAGTTTTTCATAGCAATGCACCAATATTTAGAGATTTTAATAAGGCTGGTATAATCTTCTTTCTTGTTTACAAAGAAAATGGGAGGTAAGGTACCAAATGCACAGAATGATAAAAAGACATTACGATTCAATTCCGGGCACCAGATAGGATTCTCTTTCAGAAACAATACAGGAAAGAATCCTGAATTGCAAAGATATAAGCCTGTTGCCAGATCTAATCTTGAGAATTGCCTCCAGTGATGATAGCCTGATTGTAAAGGAAATGCTTTCACAGAAGTGTAGTTTATGGATGCCTTCTGTGAAAAGGATCTCACAGAAAGGATAACTCTAACTCAACATAAAACATCAGGCTGACACATCCTGGGAACACAGATTTCCTTAAAGCTCTTTTAAGGGTTTTGTTGTGTTTTTTTCTGTGTTTTGTTGGTGCATATGCTGGTCCTGATGTTTGTTATTCTCCAGTGCCTCAGACGTTTTCCTGTATCATCAACATCATCACAACCTGGCTTCTGATGTGTCATCACAGTCTGGTGACCTTTAAGCAGAAATTGATGGCGGCCATCAAAGCAGTCGTAAACACTTCAATGCACCCCTCCCCACGGAAACCAGTCCCTTCACTGCTGCTCTCCGACATGTGGCCTGGTTACATCTGCACTACCTCCCTCTGGTTTATTTGGAAAACACTGCTGCCATTTGTAAGACGGGGTGGGCTGCTTGTATTCTCGCATCAACACTTTTCCCCCAAGCCAGTTTCACTGTGCCTGGCCTTCCTGTTTACATGGGTGGAAAATACTCTCTGCTTATCTTCATCATACAATTGTCAGGCACAAGTCTGTGACACATGTGACCTATTCTTTGCCATGCAGCCACAAAATAGTCTTTTTTGTGCTCCACCTAAGGTTGAAAATTTTTGTGGAAACTAAGGACTACTTTCTCAGGTGAAAAAGACTGGTGAAACAGATGAAATCAAGATTTTATCTTGATCCTAGGGTTTGAGATTACTCTCAATCATCCTATGCATAAAGCAGGGCAATTCAAATATAGACTTGAAACTGAAATAGTTCATTTCTTTTGAGATTAATAGTTTGATTAAATACATGAACTTTACTTGTAATTGTCTATACATAAAATTGGGGATAAATTTCTTCCATTATGTTAGAATGATAAAAATAACATTTTTAGATTTTTATTTTTATTTTAATCCATTATTCAGACTAATAAAATTCAAGCCAAACATACTAAGCTTAACACCATTTTCAGTGAAATAAAACTTCTGTTCCCAAATGGCCTCACAATCCAGGGCAGTGACCAGAGGTCAGGGAAGGTACTCCTGGGTTTATTTGTCACAGCGACGCTTTGATACTGTGGACTTTAGAAACTTATCTTGAGGGAAATAATGATGCCTAAGTAAAAAAAAAGAAAGTAGTGATCTTCCAAATTAGGGATGACTGATGGTATGAAGGACAGGTTGACATCTTGTACCATTTCCTGATGGTTTAAAGATGTATTTGGATGTTGAGAAGGAGTCCAGAGCTGAAATACCTGCAGAGTTCCCGCTGAACAGTCCTGAGGGCACTCTGACCCTGTGCGGGGGTCCTCTGTGGGAAGAACAAGAAGGATGTATGAGTCCTAAGACAAAATACAAATTCCATTCCAAACAGGGTGGTGAGCTTATGTTTCATGCCAAAAGCTACATGGAGGAAGTGAGAGACTGGCCAAGAGGTGCATGTAAGGCCTGAATCAAAATTTTCTCTTAGAAGCTTATACTGAGTGAGTATAAAATTAATTTCACTTGACAATTCAAGTGATTTGACTCTGATTCATTTTGTAACGGTTTCATTCTGGCAGACACTAAGCATAGCTCTTCCTAGATCTGGGCTTCTCCATGTGTGTACTTCTGTGTTAAGACCTGCAGCATAGTCAAAACTCCACGTTCATGTACTGGGGTACTAAGAATGAACTATTTTCTTTTTTATTAATTTAGGATTTACTTTGTTTTAGTTCCATGTATGTGTCTATTTGTGTAGGGATATGTGCATGTGAGTGCAGGTACCTGAGGAAGCCAGAAACAGGTATCACATCTCTGGAACTGGAATAGCTGTGGTTATAAGCGGCCTGAAGTGGGGTACTGGGAAGAGCAGCAAGCATTCTTAGTCCCTCAGCTATCTGTGTCACCCCAGAATAAGACCTTTTTTTAACTTTTGGAAGGAGGCTGATTTTATCAGAAATGACTTTTGTTAATTGTACATTTTGGATTCATTACTAAATAAATAATGAACTTATAAAGTGACGTGAGACATCATAAATGACTGAGTGAAAATCTAACACTGCAATAGAAGAAAGTGTTCCAAGCAGTTCACATTATGAAGAGAGAATCCTGGTTCCTTGGGCCACCCTGTTTTGCCATGCATCCTTATTCCATTCCTGTAGATTTATTTATCTTTCAGATTTCTTTGTTGCATAAAAGAGTTAGGTCAATGTCACTTCCTGGTCTGAGTCTTTCCTTTGCACCTTTTATTTTTTTAGAAGAAATTTCATCTGTATATGTCTTTTTATGTGGAATGCATCCAGATTAAACACTGATGTATAAAAGTTATCCAGATAACACTCAGAGTTCTATTGGATGCCTTTACACAATTCAAGGATTGAGACAAAAAGAATAAAGCATATATCCAATTAAAACAAGAAAAGAACTCTTGAACCTAGCCATGCACACAAGAAAAATAAATTGTTTGAAGTGAGACATGAGGTAATTGTGACTCCTTCAGGGGAATGCAAATACTAATCTGCACTAGCAGAGCTCCTGAGATGAAAATTTTCACTGACATTGGTGCTTAGCTGATCATTAAATGTCCACTTCTCTGCACCAAGAGCTCTATTGAGTGGCATTTTATGATTGCTGTAATGGACATGTGAATTATATGAGGTATAGCTTACCATGTGAAATACAAGAAAAATGTACTCCTTAAAAATTCTAGAATGTAGCTCCCACTTACCTATGTCCATGCCTGAAACTACCTTTTCAAATGAACACTATAAAATTATGTTCTGTTTCCTGCAGTCTTGCCCCACAAGAGTCAAGTAAATCTCTAGCTCTTTGTTCTATGCTCAGGCTCCCCATTTACATCACATAACCCTTGCACTTTGGGGCTATTATCAAGTAGAGTTATACTTACCTGAACACAAGCATTGTGATACAATAAAAAATAACTGTCTTAGTTAGGGTTATTATTGCTGTGATGAAACACCATTACCAAAAGCAAGTTGGGGAGGAAAAGGTTTATTTGGCTTACCCTTCCACATTATAGTCCATCATTGAAGGAAGTCAGGACAGGAACTCAAACAGGACAGGAGTCTGAAGGCAGGAGCTGATGCAGAGGCCATGGTGGTGGTGGTGGTGGTGGTGGTGTGTGTGTGTGTGTGTGTGTGTGTGTGTGTGTGTGTGTGTGTATGTGTGCTGCATACTGGTTTGCTCCCCATAACTTGTTCAGCCTGCTTTCTCATAGAACCCAGGACCATTTCCCCAGGAGCGGCCCCACCCATAATGGGCTGGGCTCTACCACACTCACTCTAATTATGAAAATGCCCTACAGGTGTGCCTATAGCCTGATTTTTATTTATTTATTTATTTTTTAATTTTCCTAGACAGGGTTTCTCTGTGTAGCTTTGGAGCCTGTCCTGGAACTCACTCTGTAGATTAGGCTGGCTTTGAACTCACAGAGCTCTTCCTGCCTCTGCTTCTTGAATGTTGGAAATAAAGTCGTATGACACCACCACCTGGCAGCCTGATATTTTTGAGGCTTTCTTTCTCAATGGAGGCTCCCTCCACTCCAGTGACTCTAGCTTGTATCAAGTTGACACAAAACCAGCCAGCATAACTCAATTGGCTATTTAATCACTAAAGGGAAGGTAGCATATATATTTACAACATGGATACTTTGGACAAAAGGATAATTCACATCTTGGGAAAGATAAAATAGGTATAATGAGGGATTTCATCATGCTTCTTAGAACAGTATGTAATTTAAAACAAGAATTATTTCTTGTGGAATTCTAAATTTAATAGGTTCCAACTCTGGTTGACTGCCTATAACTAAAACCTTGAAATGCAAAGCTGCAGTCAGTGGAGGGCTATTATATAACAATCTAAAGTTTTGCTTTAATGTAGCCTCAAATAAATGCAAAAATGCACACACACACACACACACACATATATATATATATATATATATATATATATATATATATATATATATATATATATACTACAAGTTGCCTCCCAGGATAGACATGGTTAATAGAGCCCACTAATGCAGATTATTTAAAGTTTGGAGAAAGCATTTCAGTGATCTAACGCATACACTGGCATCAATAGCATTTTGGGCCATGGGTATCATAGATGTATTACCAATTGTGCTGATCAAAGTCAGCATTTATTATGGTTCTTTTGTGAACAATCAGGAAAAATTTTGCACTGCACATATAGAGCATGGCTACTTCTTCTATACCTTAATAATCTGTATGCTACAGTGCTTTTTATTTATTAGAATATCTTCATTTCGGTAAGTTATAACATCTTCTAAAATATGTTGTATTAAATTAAATTACAATTACATGGAGTTTAATTCATCCCTATTTTCTCTTTAAGCCATATTTGTATGCACACGTGGCAGCAGATCCACACATAAATAGACATCCTGGGGCTGTTCAGATACTTAGAAACCATTCTTTCCGTGGCAAATGTTTCATGGCCTGACATCTTGCCCCTCACGCAGTCTTCATTTTCCTGTGATGGCTGATTCGAGGGTTTTAGCCCGACTAATTGATTATCCGCACAAGGGACAGAGTGAATATAATTCCCTAACCTTATTTCAACTTGTTGCTGCTGCTATGCAGCCTAGTTGCAAACGCAGTTAATTGTTCCCATGATTGCTAAGATAAACATCACATGTAGGAGAAAGAGGCTTGGTTTTTCCACACTACAAAAGATAAGCTCAGGGTGAATGTAGCAATCCTGGCGTTCATTTTCCTAATCAATTACACATGCAAAGTCCTTTAGCAGTGCCAAAAATTGTCCATTATTTTTTGTAGGGATTGTGTAAATCACAGAGTGCACTCAGAGGATGTATCAATTAGATTTTCTTGGAAGCTAGTGGGGCAATGCTAGTAGTAAAAATGACTTCAACTTAATGTGCATTCAAAACACCTCCTTTCTTACAACTGTTTTCAAATGTAATGATAGAAGACTAGCAGCAAAACTATAGGCAGAGCTGTATTTGAGGTTCATTTGTAAAAATAATTTATGTCATTCTTATCAATTTCTTGGTTGAAACAGTCGAAAAAAACTAGAGAGAATTTGTGTATGTTTTCTTCTTCAGACAACAAAACTAGTAGGTATGAAGGTTTTGGGTAGGAAATAACCCCCCTCCTGTGTGTGTGTGTGTGTGTGTGTGTGTGTGTACGCGCGCGCCTGTCCTAAGGGTTAATGTTGACTTGTCTTCCTCAATTGCTCACCATCTTGTGTTTTTGAGGTACAGTCTTTCACTGAAGTTAGAACTCATAAAATCAGTTCGTCTGGCTGGCCAATGAGCTACAGAAATCCACCTGTCTCTGCCTCCCCATCCTTGGATTATAGACTGTTACCTCCATGCCTCCTCTTTATAAGCATGATGGAGACATCTAAACTCAGGTCCTCATCCTTGCATGACAAACCTATTACGCATTGAGCCATCTTCTGAGACCCAAAGATCATTATTTATCAGAAACATTGTGGTACTTCCTAGGAGCCAAGTTATATTCAGGGAATGCCATTAGTAATAACTCTGCAAGAATGATTACTATAGAGCATTTTCAGTGCAAATAACATCCTCGAAAAACATGATGGAGAATTTTTTTTTCTGTAATAGAACAGTGTATAGGTGGAGATAAGTGTGAGACTGTAGTTTTGATCTAAAGTATAAACCACTGAAGAGCTTGGATATTTTGAAGAGTTTGCAGATTGTGTAGCATGAATTTCTAACCTAAGCAACTGCTATGATTTTAAACACAGCAACTCAGCACAGTGTCACAGCGCTCATTTAACAAATGCTTAATGTTTAGCACCATGTCCTAGTGGTGTTTGTATGGACTTGGAAAACATTAATGCTCAGAAGAACTACTATATCATAGATGACCTTATGCTTTTATGAAATCAGATGGCTATATAACAATAAGCATATAAAATATAGAAAATGATTTTGTATTCCAGGCAATGACAAATTTCTAATCTGTCTCTGTCTCTCTCTCTGTCTCTCTGTCTCTCTGTCTCTCTGTCTCTCTCTCTCTCTCTCTCACACACACACACACACACACTCACACACACACACACACATACACAGGGAGAGAGAGATAGAGAGAGGAACATGAGTAGGATAATAGTGTTCAATGTGGATGGGAGAAGGAAGTGTACAATATTAAAAGTAGGCCATGAATTGAATTACTCACGAAGTTTAGTGACTTATTGCCTGGGTTTATGCTGTGGACTTCCTGTAAAAGGACTTCTCAGTGTTTTATGTGACTGGAATCTGTTCCATTACTCCCGTCTCTACAGCATCTTGGACAGGACAATCAGATGTCCGTAATTCCCCTTCTTTCATTTCTGTTTGCTAGCTTTCCTGGTAAGATACATCATGTGCTCTCCTTGCTTAAGGTGCTTGATTACTTGTGCCTTGGCAATTTGCATTTTGGTCTTAAAGGAAACATGTTCCATCATTTATTGTCTTTTCCTGGATCATCAAGTAGATATGCTCAATGAACCATTTTCATTTCTGTGTGTTCAGATATCACCCATTACTTAGAAAGAAGCCCTCCTAGGCCCAGGGTTCCAGCTGGTTTGCATTTTAATCAACACAAATTCTTTGTATACATTTTGGTAGTTGCTGTTTGTAGGTCCTTTCTTTTGCTGATTGATTTTCAGTCCTTGGTAATTAGGGTCTTTCTCTGCATAGCTCATGGAAGGGTCAAGGGCCTCCTTACAATTCTTCCCCCATTCATCTGATTTGAATTCTTTATAACATTTAACACTGAAAAATCTTCTTCAGAGCTTTGATGGTGTTTTTCTTCATATTATTCCTTACCTTTGTGAATATTTTAGAGCTCATGAGTGTTAAGGTAACACTATGACCTTAGACTGGCCTGAAATTTGCTGTTTTCTTGCCTCTGCCACCCAAGTGATGGGATTACAGACATGCATCACCATACCTTGCTTTTAAATGTTCTTACAGGTCTTTTCCAAATAATCTTTTAGTTCCTTTAATTTGACCTTGGTGTTTTTAGGAGTCACGCTGTGTCTTCTGGGCAGCATGGCTCTGGCCCCTATGACCATATTGAAACTCCAGTCCAAGTCTTTGTTATATACAATGTTCTCATACTTAGCCCTGTGCTCATGACTGTTGTGAACATGGGCAGACATACTGTCACCCTCACCATCTGATTGCCCTCCTTGACGCCCCTCTCCCCTCACCAAACTATCAACAACTCTGTCCTTTAGAATTTACAACTTAAAGCTTCCTCAGTTACCTCGGTTACCCAATGTTTTTGTGAAACTGTATTTATTTTCATTTTATATACTTGGAAACAAAATACATTCTGCCATTAAATTCAATTTCATGTCAATAGAAGAAGCTCAGATCATAAGATGAAGTTAAAATTTATGTGAAGAAGATACACTTTGAGGTTCAAGCAAAAGGTGTGAGTTAGGTGGGAAATGGTTTCCCCTTGTATGTGATCTTTCTTGTTTGGTTGCTTCCACTATACCATGTCTAGTCTCACATATAAATTAACTCTTAATTTTCAAGAATACATGTGGAGGAAATTTTATCAATGCATAATGATCTAGATAGGAAAATAATTGTGAAATTATTAAATATGTGTAAATGTAGTGTTTATGTACAGAGAAATATATTTTTTGTTGCAACTGTCAACTAATATTTGCATTTAATAAAAGTTCAAACACTGTATGAAACATCAATGCTCACTGTAGCCAAATAGTATAAAAACCCACATTCAGGTTAGTTAATGTTTTATGAACTGTGTTATAAAAATTGTTGCAGATAAATTTTAAAAAAATCACACACCCAAATTAACCAGTCACAAAATCTACACATCTCAATGATCGTTTTCACATTTAGAAAAGCCATTCAGAAAAGAAGCTGTGGAGCTTCACATAGGTTTTATACTTTTAGTATTGAATATATTTTATGCACTTATACAACACAGACGGGATTAGAACTAGAAAAGCAATGAACTTTATTTCCTTTTCGTATCTTGTTCCCATTTTTACTTCAATCCTTTCTCATCTCCTTATATGTATCCTTTCCTGTTCTCATTTCTTCGTGTTATACTATACCCATATGTACATTAATTTACATATATATGTCTATATGTGTGTATATATGCTATACTCTGCATGTGAGAGAATATGCAGATGATATAACACCAGATTAGATGAGGAGCATTGGTAATTAAAACTTCTCTTTACATTCTTCATTACAAGAGTGCAAGCATCGTTTCTTCCTCTAAAGTGTCTGTCAAAGCTGGAGAACCTTAGATTCTAAAGAGCTCAGAAATTGGGACAGGGTGAACCAAACGTTTAGATTGGAGAAAGAATTTACTAAGTATAACTCACACATATCCAATCCAGGCAAACATAATAAATTGGGAGTCTTGTTGAAAATGCACGGTCACCACTGTAGAGAAAGTTTGTATGTAATTACGTGTTCCATGTGGAGTTTTCCCTGAGCTCTTCTACTTCGGTTCACGCAGCCACCAGCTGTGGAATGACTGGAGGTCACGTGTTCCATTTCTAGCTAACTGGTGCCACCTGACCTGACAGATGGCACCCTGCCTGTCCTCAGTGGATAAAGTTGACTATCAGCAACAGTGGGATACAATTATTGTAGTCTGTTGGGTCCAGTTTCACATCAGCCCAAAGCCACTTCCCGGGAATTGTGGGCAGAAGTGCAAGGATGCTAAGAGCAATCACTAAGGAGTGATTTAGAGGACAAGGGCATGCACACTACTGAGAAGAGTTTTCACACTTTAAGAATGGGGATTTTCCAAATGGCAGATCAAAGTGTCAAGGGAATTGAAAAATGAATGTGACTTTGTGTAGCCTAATTTAATTATTATCAAAAGGTTTTAATTTATACTGTAAAGGAAGCCATTTCATAATCAAAATAAGTTTGAACATGTATTTCAATGATTAGAAAGCGACACTGATTATATTTTAATAATTTTCTAAATAATTAAGTTGAACATTTTATAATTTACAGCATAAATTAGAATGCATCTCCAGAATTCATTAATTTAAAAAATAATAAGTTAGATAATCTCATTACTTCCCATACACAGGTGAATATAGTGACTGAGACTGAGAGGTCAACCCCAAGGAGGTTATGCAGAGGTTCTTACAAACGAATGGGAGATGTTTCAGGGACTAAACCAATCCATTTGTCTCCAGCCTCCGTCCTGTCTTTCACTTCTCCCCAGGTTGTCCTACACAATCTTTTAAAGCTAAGCCTAATTGCTCGTCATGGAAGCACCAGGGTAGATTATGAGTCTTGAAATCCCATGTGCAGAATCCAAATTTCCATAGTTACTAAGATATGTAGGTGACAGTTTATATGTTTGTGGGTCCCCTGGCAATGAGACCAGGACTTATCCCAGGTACACAAACTGGCTTTTTAGAGCCCATTCTCTATGGTGCAAAGCCTTACTCATCTATGATGCAGGTGTGGGAGACTTGGTCCTGTTCCAACTTGCTATGCCAGCCTGAGTTGACTACCCAAGGGAGGTCTTACCATAGGGGCCTATAAGGAGGGGTTAGGAGCGGGATGAGATGAGGGGAGATGGGGGAGTGGAAGAGGGACAGGGAGGGGGGAAAGGGGTTGGTATGTAAAATGAAAAAATTTAAATAAAAAATTCAAAAAAAAGTTTGAAGAAAGATATTGCTCACCAAAAATTGCTATATATAATACATTAATAATATATGAATTAATAGCTTGTGCTTCCTCCATATATATTTGTGTATACTTAGTCTCAATATGTGTGTTAGAAATGTTTTATTACTAAAAATAAATATAAAAGAAGATAGAGCTCCCTGTGACCTTTAGTGGAGAGTAAATTTGTGAAAATCTCATAGGATTTTGCTAATTTTGAATAATATGGATGGCTATCATTAATGTTGTATTGAGACAAATACCCAAGAGGCTGCTGGTGAAAACTAGCATTTACAGGCTACCCAGTCAACAAGAACTTTGTAGTTTCTATGAATTACCTCACTTAATCTTTACCGCATCCCATAATGATTGGTGTTTACTGTGACACAATTACACATGATGAGAGAGAAAGACAAGTGTGTGTGAGGGGGTTACCAGCACGTAGAACAAGGTAGAACCGGTGCTTGGGAACACTGCTTGTCAGTCAAATAACTGATAGATCCCATGGCTCTGTTCTGTCCACTTTTCTTAATAATGGTAGTCTTGAAAACACAACTATAATTCAAGGATTTTGCACTGGAATCAAAAGCCAAATGTTACAACACACCCTCCTCCTTGCAGCCTTCTGCTTGTGAGGAAGGTCTCCAGGGAGAACAGCCATGGAGAGAGAGCTTGGCTTTGACTGGGCAGTAAAGAATGGTGGAATTGTAGCTCCTTCCCATGCAGTAGGCGCTGAACCATGCTCTTGCTGCATGTAAAAGTGGGACTAATATCGCCTGACGTTCTAATTTGTTTAAAAGAATCCAGATTTCTTTGCAAAAATGTTTGAAAGTTGATTCATACCATCATTATAAAAATAGTAGCAAAATGGCTGTGTCTACTCTGCACCCCACACGTGCAGCAGATGTTGTTGAGTGAGCACCGCAGGCTGCTGCCTGTGGCCGCTGCCCTGTGCAGCCTGGCTCTGCTTGCTCTGTGACCTCAGCCCTCGCTGGCCTTGTCCTGCTTTCCATGTTCTCACATGTCTCAAGCCCCTGCCACTTTAGGTCCTGCCTGCTCTTTGTTTGATGAGATTTGGGCCTTTGCAATGCTCAGATGTCAGCTCAGCTTTCCATCCTTCAGATACTTGCAGGGCCCTCATCCTGGCTCAGTATGACTCCCACCCTTGTTTCTGGAACACCTACTGGGGGTTTGCAAACTGTGCTTTGGGGAACCCCGAATCCTTAGACAGAAACCACCAACACAAGTTTCATGAGGGAGGGAGATACAGCTTTTTTCTTTCCTTCTGTTATGAATACGTAATTGTTCAGAAAAGATACAAACTTGACCTTGAGTCAGACTCAAGACATGATGAGCATTTCAGTCTTCTATTAAGCCAAGCACTGAAGAGATTCATGAAAACATGAAACATGAAAATTCAGTTTTCATAAAATTTTACTTTTATGTAATATGGCTATTTTAAGTTCACTTAAACTCAAGTTTAATTTTTATTATGGTTAAAAAAATTCAACAAATGTGCTTGTTCAATTTTTTTTTACCACTTTTTCAGACTACAAACAGGCTTGAGAATAGAAATTTTGAAAATTATTTTATGGAAATATATCAAATGCTAAAATCATTTCCATTTTAAGCTCATTTATTTCCCTAAAATTTATGAAAGAAGAGTTTGTGGGGTGCTCATTGTCACTTTAGCACCCGTGAGCACCCAGAAGAACACCTGAAGTGGAAAGTGGCAGGAAGGACATGAGAGCCAGTAAATCAAGACATCTGGGTGGGACCTTTAATGAGCAACATAACTTTGAGCTGGCTGTGTAGGAAGCTTTGAATTCACAACAGTAAACATGAAACCGCCATCAGAAAAGTTAAAGGTCTCCAAACAGGCCAGGTGCAGGATCAAAATGGTATATAAGAAATATTCCTTTAAGGTGAAAGTCAGGTGACCTAACGTTTCCTGTCCTTGCTCTCACACTCACCATCACCCTCTTTCTCTTGGACTCTCTGAGTAGACAGACGTTACCGAAATCTTCGTGCTTTTTTCCCAACTATAAATACATTATGTGCTAAGGAATGAGGTCACATCAATTTAAGTGGAACGCTGACAGAAAACACAATTTAGCTCATTAGTTGAGCACGACAAATTTATAGCCAGAGAATCGGATTGACTTTTACAGGAGAACATAAATTCAAGGTGGCCAAATCTTGCTCGGACATCCAATATTAAAGTCTGAGCTCACTGAGGCGTAATTACACATATCCTTCCAAGGCAAGCCCTAACTGTAAAGCCAGGAGGTGAGGTGCCTGGACCCTGGGGTGAATTGCTCTGTGGAGGTCTTTCTGCTTCCCACCCAGGGGCAGAAGTGTCTAAACTCACTAGAAAGTTTAGAATGTCATTAGTGAACCATTCTTCAAAATGCCTTTCTCTGCTCTGCTTTCAAAATACAAATCCCATAAAGGAGGGCATTAAGAATTTGGAATCTGGTGCCAAGAGACTATATTTAACTGGCTCCATGTTCTTGGGCAATGTCTACAGGTCTTTGTGAAAAATAAATAACATGGAGATTTAACAAATAAATAACACGTGACCTTCAGTGTTAGTGGTTCTCCTCAGGACAGGGTGAGGAAGCAGAAGGTGTGGGTGTCAAGGATTGCTAGTTTTACATCTCAATGGCCAAGGGACCCTGAATAGCTCAGTGGGTGTGTCTGAGCTTTGGTCACTGTATAAAAATAAGAGCAGTGAGGAAATGTATGGTTATCATGCTTAAAAGGAGAAAATCCATTTGTCAGAGAGATTCTTTGCGTGAAGTAATAGGGTTCTTGGTTTTAGGCAGTTCCTAGTCCTGTAGGAACTAGTTCCTAGTTCCTACAGCCTAAGAGAGTGTACTCATTCTTCAGAGTTCTCCAAGAAGCAGTGATAAGATGTCCTGGAAGAGAAAATAATGATTTCCACTAGTGGAATCAGACAGAACATGAGAGAGAAAGCACATTTCAGCTGGACTTTGGACACGTAAGAAGTGCTCTGCCCTTGCTCGTGGGGGTAATTCCAACCAGGACAGCAAAGAATGATTGAGTCTTTTGCATAAGCAGCAGGAGCTTATGCTAAGAAGCCACACAGAGAACATAAGTGTACATGGAGAAAGTATCAGAACTTCTGACTCTGCACATTATAGGCTTGGCTTTTATTCTACAAGAGGAGGAAGATACTCAAAACTTTTAAGTGTGAAAGTTTTTGATATTTTGTCATATGAGAAAATAAAGGAAGACCTAGGAAGAAGAAAAAGCACCCCCTGAGAAGTGAGACAGGAGCAAGTGCCTGGAGTGGCCACTAATGACTGAGCATGCCAAATTAGAGCCTGTAAGGCAAAGGCCCTTAGAGTTTGAGAAAAAAAGGGGCGGGGGAGGGGTGTTAAAAGTTCATTCCAGAAACTGGGGAGCTGCTATGAGGAAAAGGAAACAACACATATATTATTAAATTTTAACCCATGCTAAATACACTGGAAGGAAACCCTCAGTCGAGCAATGCTGGATTGACCCAGGCTCTTCTGCTTGACCCATCTACCACAGTGTTCAGTGTGGGGAAGAACACTAATCAGGAATTACTTTCCCTTTAATCCTGATGGCTCTGGTTTGTGGATTCTGTAAAGACCCAGAATGTAGAAAGGGAAACAAAGCTACATAGAAAAATATCTCCTATCTCCAACTCCACGTTATTTCTTCTGTGTGGTGAGGTGTGGCCATATATCTGTCCAGAGACACAGCACATGTGAGCTTCTCACATGTAAGAACTGAGCTGTGACCTTGTAGGTGTACATATCAAACTACCCTCTTAATGAGATGCTGATAGTGTCTGTGCCTGATATGCTTTCATTAACATTTGCTAGCTAATTACAGTTAATTGCGAACATTAAATTCACATGTGATTACTTGTAGCACTGTCAAATTAGTATGTGTGGAAAAAGAGGAAGGAGCTACACGAGTTCACTCCTGCCTGTGAGTGAGCAGTGAAGATCTGGAGCACTTGAGCTTTGTATTTAAAAAAAAAAATACACTTTTGAAAAATTGTCATTACCTTCATTGTAATTAAAATTGTAGTTATTTGTAAATTATTTCATTAAAATGCGTAAGATATGTTGCATCCTTAAATATAAAATTAACTTAGCTTTTAGGAATCATCAGCCATCTTTTCCATATGTCTGATTTTAAAAGTACATTTTACTTACACTATGGTTTTTTTCTTTGATGAAAGAACTTGCTGTGAGTTCCATAAGGGTAATTCCTGACTTATAGATAAGTGGTTTTCCAGAATGTCTTTGGCTGTTTGCTCCAGTACCTTTTATGGCTCTGGTGTATTCCCAGTGGCAGGTTCTGAAACCTCTTAGCTCTCAGCTGTGGATTCCTGTGGCTGCTACTTAGGGGATTTCCTCAGATCCAGTTCCTCCCTTCCTCATGCTCCAAACAACAGGGTTTGCTGAAGTTTTATGAATAGTCTTTACTTTCAGAGAAAGTATGTGGTCATCATCTGGTTATAAACATATGATTAATGGATATATTAATAAATCAAAATTATATTTTGTAATACAGACAGGAAGCTAAGACAGGGAAGAATCCTTTGCTTTGCTACTGTCCCGAGTCTGCCATTTCTTGTACTGTTACTGAGAGAGAAGAGTGTGTAGACACCTCTAGCCTGGAAGTCCAAGTTGGTCAGACTGACACATAGATGTGTGCACCATGGCCAACACAGAATAAAGCCAATGGTTTAGTTGTCTGTGGTTTTAAGTGATAAAGAGTTCATAGTGAAAAATAAGTTGTGTATTTTCCTTGGAAAATCTAGCAACTGAGAAGTGATTACTCCCCTTTGATAAGAAATACTTCTGAGTTCTACTGTCTTCTCATTGGCATCTCTGCCATTTTCTAAATAGTAAGACACCCCCTATTTATCATGAGTTGTGCCTTCCCTTGACTTGCTTAACCTGTGTCAATGAAACCGCTCATGTGATATGGCATCGAGGAACATCAGAGTGGGTACAGTTAATGTCTGTTTGGCAAATGCTGAAATTAAAGCAATAGCAACAAGAACATGGGGTAGTAACTATACACTAAAGTCATGGCACATCTGGCCAAAGGTGTAGATTTGGGAAAATAGGAAATAGGCTGTTCCCTTCCAAAACAGTTTATTGACTGAGGGAAGAGCAGAGGAGTGAATCTGGTGCAAATTACATTGGAGATCAGGCAGGGGAAAATGCAAACAAAAGATTGGCAAGGAACCAACTAGAGAAATTAGAAATAGAAATGGCATTTTCAAATCTAAGGAAAAGAAGTTTCTTGAAAAAATTTGTTTTAAAAAAAGTGGGGAAAATTAAAACTGAAAAAACATATATTTGGATTCAGCATGGAAGAGGTTCTTAACAATATCATAGGCAGAATAAAATTTCATAAAAGTGATAACAGCTTCTTCAGAATCTGGACATGTCATACGAGACAGCAAGGTTTGTATGTGGGGGGTTAAGGTTTGGGATGAAATTAAAATGCTAGTCAGGTCCATAGAACTGTGACATCCTGTATTATTTGGGTGTGCCCAAGTCATCACAGGATATTAAGATGTAAGAAGAATGGAGGAAGTTTCAGAACGGTGAGGTGTGAGGAAGCCTTGGCCAGCCATTGCTGATTCTGAAGACAGAGGAGGGGCTGTATCACCTTTCTCATCTCGATGACACATTGACAAAAGGGAACATAGGAAGGGTTGACTCTGGCTCCCATCTGAGAGGTCCAGCCCATGGTGGGGAACATGGGGAGGGAGGGTTGACTCTGGCTCCCATCTGAGAGGTCCAGCCCATGGTGGGGAACATGGGGAGGGAGGGTTGACTCTGGCTCCCATCTGAGAGGTCCAGCCCATGGTGGGGAACATGGGGAGGAAGGGTTGACTCTAGCTTCTATCTGAGAGGTCCAGCCCATCGTGGTGCACAGGTGTGGGAGAAGAGGGGCCATGAGGCACCTCATTCACACCCAGGAGGCAGAGAAGCTGTCACCAGAACCAGGAGTGGGGTGACAAGACTAGTGCACTGGAGACCCATTTCCTCCAGCTCTGCTTGGAGGCTGGATGGTTTCTGAGAGAATTGTTCAGTGCTGAAGCAATAAGGCACTAATGACAAAAGGACAGCAGTAGACAGACAATAGACATTCTCCTCTTTGAGTAACAGGCCAGTTGTTACTATAGCAACACGAAGTGGACACTGTATGTCAGATACTGTTGTACTTTTCTATGTATTACATATGAGGATTGCATTAATTTAATTCTCCTGATTTCCTGGTGTAGACACACTGTTCTACAGATGGAGACCTTAAGGCACCACAGGTCTGTTGGTCCAAGGTCACACCAGGGCAGAGTAGAACAGACATGGGTGAGATCTTTTAAAGTTTTGTCAATTATGATAATTTTGCATCTTTTTTGAGAAATTGCAAAATTACAGGAAAAGTACAAGAAATATGTATGCACTTACTTTGATTCAAAAGTTGTTCCTTAACTTAGAAGATTTTTGCAAATGACACCTTCTGGGAAAGAGACCGGTTTCCTCCACAATGACATCAGTCACACTCCGGAGCAGGCTGCATGCCTGGGAATTGTTGGCTAACACAAAACAATACCCCATGATTTGGGGGTGGTTTGTGTCTTGGTTTTGTTTGATAGTTTTTTGTCTTGTTCAAGTTTTTTTGTTGTTGTTTTGATTTCCACAGGTTTTGGTATTATTTTTAGAAATAACATGAAGTTAGATGGGTAGAGAGATGGGGAGATTCTGGGAGGAGTTGGGGGATGAAAAAGATTATAATCAAACTATTTCATACAAAACATTTACTTTTGTATGAAAAAAGTAAATAATAAAAATTGTCAACATTGAAAAAAGAGAGTAAAGAATGATTCATTTTCTTGATTTTTTTCATCGGGGAACAGACAATGTATATGTCCATTTGCATGCACAGAGTGGTATCTATCTATCAGTTATCTACATATGATATACAGAGATATGATAAAATTGCTTTTGTTATTGTATCATGACACTGTGGCTCAATTCCCTCCCTGCATTCACCAGTGTAACCAGCTAGTGCTTAAATTCATAGAACTCTTGAGACAGCAAGACAGACTGCTGTAGAAGGTCAAGGATTAAACACTGTAGAAAGATATGAGGACAGTTAGCATCAGCATTTCAGTGCTTTCCACAATGCAATGTTTTGAAATATTTTGTTTAGTGCATGGGTCTCAGCAGGATCAAGAAATACATTTTATGTGTATTCCAATGAAATGAGTCTTCTGTTATCATAGATATGCTTTATTTAAAATATTTTATAGAACATTAAGTATATTATTATGAATCTCATAATAGCATGTTAAATTTGTGATTTTGTTGTGTCACATATAATAAAGAATGAATATTTTCAAAATACAAGATTGCCCCAATGGACACAACAGCGTGTTATCTTCTCTAATTTTTTCTCTCATATTTTCTGTTATCTGAAACCTGCCCAAATTTCTACCTTTATACAGTCCACTTTTTCTAGCATTTCACCCTCACATAACTTCCTGTACTTTCTCTAACAACTGCATAGAGCAAGGATTTGCTTCCTGGAAAGTTCATATCTTCATTAATTTTCCTTCCAGAAGTAGCTGCTAAAACTGCAGTGTCCATGAATAAATAGGGATAACCCATGTAATAAGAATGCCTCCCATTAGTGATATGACTGATGATATACAAAAAAATTAAGGCTCATTTAAGAGTAGAGATGTGGGATTGGAAACATGTCTCAACCATTAGAAGCTAGGCTCACAACCAAAAATATAAGAGTAGAGATGTGAAACATTAAAGGTAAGATAATGTGATCTGGCCACCATACACTGATTTGAAATTACGTCTATAAAAATAAGGAAAAACATCCCTAGTAGGCACTTGGAGCATGAGAACTAAGTAGCTCAGAAGAAGGAGTCCAGAGTACTCTTATCTACATAAACCAATGGGAATGAAAGCAGTCTTGTGTGACTGTGCTTGGTGGATGCTGTCAAAGGTGTTCTGATTCTTTGATGTTAATTTCCGTCCCATACTATGTCTTATCTTCCTCAATATACTTCTCTAATTGAAGATTATGTTAGCAGCACCATAATAACCCTCAATCATTTAACTAAGCTCTGAGTACAATTTTCCTAGGAAAAGGACACATTGCTTAGTTCAATGCAATATTCTCGGATCATAGTATAGTAGTTGACAAATCCAAGAATAGTCTTTGAAATAATGACTGCTATATCAATAATAGTTTCATCTTATAACTTTGTAGACCTGCTTTCTAAGGTAGTTTGTTCTTTAAATTTATAGCTATTTAATATGTGAAACTATAGCAAGGTTTTGTTTTTAATTTGGCTGGTTATATGTTTAACTTTATAGTTTACCATACATACTTTTTGTAAAATATGATGCAGACATGAAATAAAATAACCTTAAAATTTTTTTGTTGTAATGTGTGATCAAATCATGATCTAGAACATTGAAATTCATTGAACGTAAGTATAGAAAATCATGATATTGAGTGATAAGTTTAACTGAAACATACATTATTACATTCTACTGTATAGCTAACGAGGTTTCGAAATCCATTGATTTTGAAGCAGCTAACTGTTGAAAGAATTAGACACATAGACAGACAGATTGGTCCATTTCAAGGATAGGCATTCTGCTAATTTAGAGATAATGGTTTATTAATGGATTTTAAAAATAAAGTTATCTTATACACAAAAGAAAAAAATTCTGTTCTTATGCAAATTGTACTAAATTTTGCTCTGTAGTGCTGATGTCCAGAGAGAAAATGGCAAAGGAATGTTGCTATTTGTATGTTTTCATGTTCTCATAAAGTCATTTAGTCAATGTGATAAAGCCTTGTGAATTAAGTAAAAATCTGTATTACATTCAGAGTGCCTTTGATTAAAAGTCACATGTAACACTATATTAACCTGACTGATGCAAAAACAAATGTCTCTTAAAGAAGAAATAAGAAAACCATGCTTCCATGGTACCCCAGAAGAAAGCAG
This sequence comes from Peromyscus eremicus, assembly GCF_949786415.1. Classification (NCBI taxonomy): domain Eukaryota; kingdom Metazoa; phylum Chordata; class Mammalia; order Rodentia; family Cricetidae; genus Peromyscus; species Peromyscus eremicus. The sequence goes on along the minus strand of NC_081418.1, from coordinate 6,164,825 downwards.
TCGCAAAGCCAATGGATCTCCCCAATAGAATTTTCAAACCACACAACACCTCTTTATTGTATCTTATGAAAAGAACCAAATAAGCAAACCAGTGTTCGCACGGGTGGCCTTGTCTTGCCTCATCCGCTATTTCGATTAAGCTCACTGGCCTTTTTTGTTGCTGCCACTGCAGAAGAATAATGCACATGGACCCTTGACCTCTGGAGTTCTGGCTCTGAAACATCTAATCTGGACCTCTGCAAGTTAAACTTGCAGCCCTCCCCTTTCTCCCCTTCTTTCTCTCTGACTGAGGTTATTTCAAAACCATCAGATGGACACAGGGTAATGCCTCAGTGGCTACTGCAGCAGAACTAATGCTGCAGATTCACCATGCTACACCGCTGCCGTCTTTCCAGGTTGTAGCAGCTTTTCATGGTCATGGATGCATCTATTGTACGTCCAGCGCTTCAGGTGTGGCATCAAATATATAGTGTTGTGCTTCCCTGCAAAGCAGATATAATACAGAAGGTGGTATATTTGGGGGGAAAAATTAAAGTATATTATACATTCTCCAAAACCAAAATGAAGTAGTCAGAAATAGCATCCAGGGAAAGATCCATAATCCTGTTGGGGGGTGGGGATGCTGGGATTTAATCCAGGACCTGGGAATGGCAGCCAAGTGCTCCACTATTGAACTATATTCCAAACTCTCATAAGCCATTTTATAAAAACTATCCTATGGATATAAATTTATGCAGTCAGTCAAAGACCATGGTTTATGAAGTAAACACTATGTAACAGTTAATATGTCCTAGGAAATGGAATGATTAGTGAATGCAATTGAGTTAAAAACACTATAATTTATATTCACATAGTAATTCAACGATAATGTAAGCAGAATTAAGGTATTCAAGTGAAAACTAAGTGGTGCCCCATGAATAGACCATTGTGTTTTATACTTACGAGCATTGTTTACCAAGTTAAACAGATTTGTAGCCCAATGGATGAAGTGTTCTTGAGAGCCAATTATTAAAAAAATAATAATTTGTGTCTGGCAGACATGCAAAGGACTTTTAAACCAAAACAGATGTGAGAGGTGTTGCAGATTTCTCCATTGCAGTCTCATGGAGGAACATTCTCTGTGCCAGCCACGGAGCTGAGACTCAGCTCTCATCACCAAATAAGGGGCTCAGCTCTTGCCTTGTGACAGAGGGGAGCCTACCATGAGACAGCTAAATGAAGGCTATCAACATCGTGCCAGGAGCTGGGGCTGTGTCTGAAAATACGAATACTCACACCAACAGCCACGGAGCTTCGTTTCTGATGCACCTCCCTTTGGTTTCCTAATTTTCTACTTACAGAAGATAATTTTTGAGGCTGTTTTGCTGTTACAAAGCCCTGACTAAGACGCTGAGCTACTCCCCCATCTCAGACAGGCTCTTCTGAGCATCCGTGGGGTCGTTTGCCCCATAGTCCCTGTCTTTTGAAGCAAATCTCCAGGATGGATTTGGAAATGACAGGACAGATGTGGTGTCCTCTAAAGGAAATTTATTGAGTATTTTCCTAAAACACTCCTAAAGGCTGACACGGGTATAACCAAACTTAGTTACTGCAGGAAATGCTTGCTCCAACTCAAAATATTAAGGCGGAAACATGCCTGAATGTGTATGCTGAGCACCCGATAACCCATTATTATGTCTAATTTCACAGTTAAAATCAATATGCTTCTTTTCACATATGAAATTTCTCCTCTTTTACCCATTTCTTTTTTATTATTCATCTAAAAATTGAAGTATGATGAATAAAAGACACAGTTTCCTTAGAGTCGTTCATCACCTCTGGTTCTTCCGCATTCTCCCTCCACTACTGCATCGATTCCCTAAGTCGTGGGAGGTGGGGTTGATGAGCACATTCTACTTAGGAATAAGTGTTCCAAAGTCTTGGACTCAGCATAATGTCCTGTTGTGTGTCTCTGTGTTAACTGTAGTCTATTGGGAGGATAAGCTTCTCGAACGAAGGTTGACTGAGGCTTGATCTATGGTCTAACAGTGTGCCATTAGTTTTTATTTGTGTATGTATGAACATTTTGTGTTATTTTGGTTTTTTTTTTTTTGTCTCACTTGTCTTTTGCTTGCTTGGTATGATTTTGTTTCTGTGGGTTTTTGAAAGAGAGAAAGTATAACATCGAGTGGATAGGGAAGTTCTCGGAGGAGTTGGGGGAAAGGAAAATATGATCAAAAATAAAGTATGATGAATGATTCTACCAAGAAGGAACTTGGGGTGCAATTTTAAAAATGATTAAAAAGTGGCAAAAGGTGAATTTGAAAACCTGAGTACTAAAAACTTCTTTCATGTCTGGTGTGGGAGTGAAGAACCAACTCTGAGGAGTCCAAATTTCATCCTCTCTAATAGGCACCATCCTATTCTACCTGTCTAGAAACTTGTCTAAAACTGTAGAGTGGAAAGGTTTGTTCCCTCTCCACAATAAGACTTTGAAAAGAAGTGGAGAATGGAGAGAGAATGGAGAATTGGAGTGCTACATCTTGCTCATGCTTACACTGTGGAGAGCTGCAGGCAGGCAGAGCTGAAATGCTTTCTCTAAGTAATGGTCCTGGGCTTCAGGAGATGACCATTGCAAGGACCTTTTCCAATGCATAAGCAGAAGCTCCCCAGCTCTACCTTCTTATGTCCCTTTGTTTTTTATTTGCTTTGATTCGTACACCTTCTTTTGAGCATGGACAATTTGTAAATATTGATAGACTATTTCCATCATTATTTAATGCTTTTCTCATATATAAAAACAGGGATTTCCTCTATTCAAAATTATATAGGTTTATGAATTTGCAACCTAAAACCCCAATGTTAAGCTATTTTAAGAGAAATACACCATTTTCCTATGTGTTATTCAAAGTGATGTTCAATTTGAAATATGTCTACATATATGTCCACATAACTGGGTTTTATTTCCTATGGAGTCTTGTGCATTATCATAATTCAAACCTGGTTGAAGCTCTGCAAAGGAATACCCCTATTCTATTCACTGTGCAGACCAGTGTCTCGATACCATCTGGAAGATGTGCTTAAAGCACACTCTTCTGAGCTCCACACAGAGGAATTGGGACTCTATTGTTTATGGAGGGTCTAGGTATCTACCCACATAAGATTAATCTGCGAGCCCTCCTCATATGAAGTTACTTCTAGATGTATATCTCATCTTGAGTAACAAATATGCAATACATTTTTTCCTCATTATGGCAGTGTTGTAAATGTGGCTGAATCCTTTAGATATTTTAAGGTAAAAGCAACATTAGGCAACACAGCAAAACTTTTCATATTATTGGTTCAGTTTAAAATCATTATGGACATTTTGAACTGAAAAAAAAACCCACCAATTTAATTGAAACTTACACATTATGACCATAAACTATGCTTACCTACAATTTCAAGTGTCATTTAATAAATAGATATTAATGTAGTTAAGTCTCTATAATTCTTTAACAAACTTTTGAGTAAGTGAAAAACCTTGGTCCAGTTAATGAATTTTGAGTTCCTTATTATTCTCTTCAAGTTGGCTCCTGTTTATACTCTAAACATTTCCTTCAAATATCAATAATTGATTAAGAATTTAGATCTATTCTTTCTAAAACTATTTTCTGGTTGATCTAAATGTTTATAGTATGATATTCTTAAAACCTCTTGAATAGAGAGCTTAACATCAGGCTGTAGCTATTAACTGAAGCCGCCAGTCCTGGAGCGGTGTGTGGCTTAGTGGTAGAGCTCTGACTTAACGTGTACAAAGCCCTGGGTCCAGTCCCCAGACAAAGACCAAAAAGCAATCCTGGTGCACAGTGCCTAATGCAAACCTTTTTTATATAAGTCATTTTAAGATAGCCTGGATAAATTAGCCATGAGCCATGCAATTTAAACCCTGGATTGTAGAGAAGGTTTGTTTGTTTGTTTTTGTTGTTGTTGCTTCCCTTAAGAGAACCTTTTGCCGGGCGGTGGTGGCGCACGCCTTTAATCCCAGCACTCGGGAGGCAGAGCCAGGAGGATCTCTGTGAGTTCGAGGCCAGCCTGGGCTACCAAGTGAGTTCCAGGAAAGGCGCAAAACTACACAGAGAAACCCTGCCTCGAAAAACCGGAAAAAAAAAAAAAAAAAAAAAAAAAAAAAGAACCTTTTACTTGTAAAATCCTTCAGAAATTATTTTCTCAAAGATTAATAACATGTGATCCCTGAGACTGTCCTGATAATTCCAATCCCCTGTGTCACTAATGTAGCACCCACAAAGCCTGAAGCATTTACAAACTTTTCGAAGAAGTGCTGTTTTTGACAAGAATTTGACCTTAAGGGAGAAATACACAAACAGAATGAGGCAAAACGAAATAAGGATATCTTCCATTATAGGAGCAATAGGTGGAAAGGCGGAAGTGGAGGTGCAGAGATATTCTCCTTAACACAGTTGGGGGTGAAATGTGTGAGGTGAGGCTCGCCAAAGTGCCTCCCACTGCTAGGTGGCATGTGGTGGTTAGAATGAGGTAAGGGAGAAGAAGGGAGGAACGCAAGGATGGAGGTGATGTTGATTTTTGTAAGAAACTCCATCCCATGGGCAGTGATTTTCATTCCACGATGTAAGGGAGGCAAATGGAATGACCATTTAGAATGATAACACCTTAAGCTTTAGCCATGGCTGGTGATAAGGAGCAGAATCGCTCCTTGTTCCCACCACCACGCTGAGGCCTGAGTCAGATAAAGGGTCAGAACAAATTCTTGATGGCAGCACAGTCAGGTGCCGAAGAGTTTTGTCTGGGAACATAAGCGCCAGGAAGATAGGAAGAGAAGGTTGTTGTAACGTTTTTATAGAAAAAAATTACATTCACAATGCCCCTTTGTTTATTAATCCTTTAGACACTAAGCCTGAAGTACAAAGACTATTTTCAGCATAAATTCCTCTCCTGACCTGCTTTCACCACTGCTGGGGTTGCTGGCCCTTTGCAAACCCCAGGCTAGGCTGTCACCGTTGTCTGATTCTGTGCATCCTAGCAGTGCCAACCTCTCTGCCTTCACTAATCCCCATGGGTCATCATTTTGTTAGCTGATGATTAATTAAACTTCTTTGTCCTTTTTGTTCATGTGTTGGTGTGTTTTCTTGTCTCAAAAGTAAAAATGTGTCACCTGCTCTTCATAGAAGAAAATGGATAAAAAACCAACAAATGTCCCAAAATGCAGCTTTGAAAAGTTCAGTGTAAAATTCAGTGCCCTCTGAAAGCCATTATATCCTGACATCTTTATGAAATTACAACAGTGAGTTTTCCCTGAGTATTTATGATGAGCTCATTAAGAAATAATAAAAGTAATTTTTAAAAACAATTGAACTGACTACACTAGATGGAAATTCTTTTTTCCTTTGCTAACTAATGGAAGACTACAAAGGCTGTATTATCTGATTATGTATAGTCCAGATATCCCTCTACATGTTTCCTCTTTTAAGAAGCAAGGAATAGATTCATAAAATCTTATCTTGAACACATATACATGGCAATGAGACTGCTAAGTAAGTAACAAGTCTAGTTAAAATTTAACATGATTGATTGGAGGTTTTTTTTCAATACTTTTATGTTGAAGTGAAATTTAACACAAGCAAAGAAAAAATATTGTAGCGTTGGTTCAAAGTAGTGCTTAACTGAGTGTCTCACAGAAGATGAACTGTGGAACTGTTGCCTGTCTGTGCACTGTGGTGGCTCTGCTGGGGTCTTTCTGCCTCATAGTGAAGAACAAGGGTTGGGGAGGCAGGTTTCTTAGGAGTTGGATGTGCCTCTCTCTGAATGGATACATTATTGAAACCTCTGTGCTCCAGCCTTCTTAACTTGTATTGGTATAAGAGTAACTCTTAGAGACTAACCAGTCATCATAGTTTGTCAAGAACAGTCAGCCCCTAGTTATACTAGTTGGGAAGGCATTACTGCTAACTGTACCCCTACACACTTGGAAGTGTTCCATTTGTTGTCTTCTATTGATGGTGATGTATACAGTCTTTACTTACATGTTAATGTGAGGGTTAAATGAGATGATTCACAAACAGGAAATACAAATTTATTGTTAATAAACACATGTTAATTACATGGCATATTTGTTATAATTCCAGTGCAAAGAAATAGAAGTTACTTGCGAAGTTCCCGAGTCACATGTCCCTGCAGTAGACATAACAAGCAATGGGAAGACATGAGCATCTGAGAGGCATTCAAAATGTCTACAGAATGTCAGATAATGTCTCATACTTATCTATATTCAAAGACTACCAGTGAGCCCACATTCCAAAAATTTCAAAGCACTACAATAATAAAATATGAAAATAGGAAATGTTATTATTGCTAGGGTTTGAACTACCAGATAGCAGGAACCATTTATGAAAACTCTAGGTGGCCCTTTCCAACATTGGTGCCGCCCCCCCGCCATAGCCAAGAACTCTGGACTAATACAGTAGCTGACACCTAAGAGGTTCATTTCTAGCTTAGTATGCGTCTTGGAACTCAGCTACAACTCAGGGCTGCAGGCTTTCTCAGGGGAGATCCTATCCCATTCTTGAACATCATCCCATGAATGTGGCATAGGGAAATGGCTGCTCTCTAAAGCATGGTCATAAAAAGGGATGTAAGTGCTCCCTTTTTATGCATACCCATAATCTACCTTTTTGCTCAAGTTCATGTGAGGTTTGCTCCAATGATCACCTCAGCCAGAGACAGACAGATGGAAACTCTTGAATGGCTTTTTGTTGTTTTAGTTCAGAGTGTTTTGTCTCTAAAAACACAAGCATGTTTGTCTAGGATTATTCTTTGTAATTTCTCAGTTATTACCAGACCATATGAATTAGAGCAAAATAATTTCTTCAAAGCACACTTGAGTTTTATTATAGGTAATAAAACATTATTTTCACCGATGGGATATCAGAAACAAGTTTTCTCTCTAGTTCCCACTTCCTCCAGAATATATGTGTGGATAGCAAGTGGCACCAGCTACTGTGCAGAAGGATAAGACACAGCATTTCAAACCAGTAACACGAGTAGGGTCGGGAATTAAGCTGTCTTTTGTAACAGTGCTATGGAGAGCAGTGAAGGGTAGGGTCTTGACTTGATAAGACCTTCTTGCAGACACCCAGTCAAGGGCTCTGATGAGGAGCTCATCTGCTGCTAAAAGAACGTGTCTGAATCTGTTAGTGGCTGAGTGAAGAAGAAATGCTCCACTCTGGCAAACACTGTCTCTTGTGCTCGGATTAGCTGCTCCAGCAACTCTACTTTCGGTAAGTAGAGTGGTAAGAAGAAGAATTTAGGGTTTCAGAGGTGTGGAAAAGCAAGCCACACCAAGCTGACGTGGACAGGCTTTACTCCTGTCTCATGTTCTCTCTGTATGCAATTTTTTCACATATCTCAAGACCATGAAAATGATCTTCCGTATCATGCTTTAGATACTTTGTCGTATAAATTTTCACATTTCAGTCTATCATACTTGTCTTTTCAAAACAAAATTCTAATCTGGGCCGGGCGGTGGTGGCGCACGCCTTTAATCCCAGCACTTGGGAGGCAGAGCCAGGCGGATCTCTGTGAGTTCGAGGCCAGCCTGGACTACCAAGTGAGTTCCAGGAAAGACGCAAAGCTACACAGAGAAACCCTGTCTCGAAAAACCAAAAAAAAAAAAAAAGAAAAGAAAAAAAAAGAAAGAAAGAAACAAAAAAAAAAAATTCTAATCTGTGTTTTCACCAGCTCCGAGTGTTTCACATGCAACCTCACATCTGTGTATCTTTCTTGTCTTGAGCATCTTTCTTGAAAAGATGGAGTAATTTCTGCTGCATTTAACAGCATCCACCATTATGATAATAAATTTTATTATTCACGAGGAAGAAGTTGTGATCAAATATCATACAGTCTACCTATTTAAAAATAAAATACTAAACCTTTAAAATCAAGGAGAATATTTTTCATCAATGGTAATTTTTATGTCTCTCCTCAGCAAAGGCATGAAATTTAATTAATTTCAGCAGCTGTGAAAAGTTGGTGATACAACTTCTGTGGTGTGAAATTCTAAGTGGAAAAATCTCATTGTAAGTGATATACAATGAAGGTCAAATAAATAGTCTTGGATTTATTTTCCTGAAGAATAGTAAAGAAGATTAGTATAGAAGATTGAGCAATTATCCACTCGAGGTAGAATTAAGTAGACAAACTCAAGGCTAAATTTAGAAGCTTAGCTGCAAAATGATGTTTCAGATGACATTCAAAAAGCTGGATTACAAGGTAGTAATATCTCTTGCATTAAGAAACATGTGTTGCTGTGAAACATGAGGAGGGAAGGGTGTTGAAGTGGGTTATGAGTGAACTTATCAACTCCGGCGTAAAAGACTGATTTAGTTTTAAGAGAGAACTTCCAGATTTAGAAAAAGACAGACCTCCTTGATCTACATTCTACAACAAAAATCGTCAACAGACCTGCATGCAAAATGACAATCCTCTATGGAGTACGTGGCTGCATAAATTATACAAATGGAAAGAGACACTAAATCAAGAATGAGATAAAGAGAAGGATGGAGAAAGAAAGCCTACTTAGAGGAAAATGTTGGACTCTGCTGGCTTTGTCTGTTTCTAAAGATATTTCAGAGAAATAAAATTGTAATACTTTGTCAAATAAAATATCATTAACTATAAAAACAGAGGGGACTGAGAATTTATTTTAGTCTAATATAAGAAGAAACTGAATTTTTCCACAGATATGTTAAGGGAATGAATATTTGGCACAGTGGAGCATAGTGCCTGCCCTCTGACGTGACTGAGGTTGATTTTATTCAGTATCTATGGAGGCATGAAGGTAATAAAGTTATCATTGAATAATCAACTTTTAAACAATTTGGCATTCTGCAGTGTGGCAGAGTAAGTAGTGGGTCAACTTATGAAATATTGCACTCTTTGTATGTAGAAAACTGTAGTCAGGAATATGTAATGTTGTCAAGTTCAAACTTAATGTTTCAAATTCGGTTATGAAGGTACTAGAGAGAGCATAGTCCCTGTCAAATTGTAGAAGGCAAGTAGCTTGAAATAGTTTTATATTTATCATTCTATAATTTAGTTATTTGGGTTAATTCTTATACTTAATATCAAATCAAAGTAACTAGAAATACATGCATTTAGATTTAGCTGCATTTACATAATAACCATCACTCAAGAATCATGTAGCTGTGCCTTAGACACCAAAGTTAATACCATGTATAGGAAAGACAATAATATCAGAAACAAAGAGTATAATATAAATAAAATTATAGAAGAACTCAACATTTGCATTGTAGTAAGTTTAAAGAAAGATCGAAAGTTCTTAAAATCATAGAAAAATACAATAGTAAAACTTTGGTATATACATTATTTTGTATTTTGTTATTTATGTCAGGCCCCTTCATTTAAATATAACTAAAATTGAGGCTTAGATGACATGACCAAAGGTGAAAAGCTGGCTCTAACCCTGAGGTGGGCGTTACACCTGTGCTGCACATGCTTTGTATGGGTGTGCCCAGTGTTTAGGAGGGTGGAGCATGGCCTCTCCACATCCGATCAACCTCAGGCATCACGCAGGTGTGCATTGGCTGTCGCTGGCCATTGGCTATCACTGGCCCTGGGTCTCTCCCATTGGCTCTTTAAGCCTTTGTGTAGACTTCTCAGTATGAGATTTTTTTTTTAACTGAACACAGTGCTGAATATATGTCCTAAATTATTGAAAAGTGAATAAAACTTTTGGAAAGAGAAAGACAACCCAAAACTTTAATGCCGAGGTTAGCGGTTCTCTATAATTGACAGAGTGCCATCATTGTTACCAGTCCATAGACAGTAAGTACAGACAAGGACAGTGTCTTCAGAATGATAGTTTGGCAAAAATATAAACTCCAAAGTTAAGAAATTTGTGCTTTTATTTGGATGGCTGAATGTTAAATTTTTCATTGACCTTAAAATGTACTTTTACTGTGTGCTACAGAATTGAAACAAAGGCCCTAAAACATTTACCCTTCACCACAGATCATCCGAGAGTAGTTTATGCTGCTTTGGCCTTAAATTTCCTGCCTGGAAAATGAAAAATACTTAGCCAGACAGCACTGAGGCTAGAGACAAATTGCTCTTTCTGTTCTGTTTTCCTTTCCCATTCCCAAACAGAACAGAAAATTAAAGACTTTATCAAGGTCAGTTTAAGTAATTTTCATTAAACAGATATAATCATTCAGTCTCTTAAAGTATTTGAGACTTTCTAAGATAAATGCAGTAACATTTTAAAGTCTACCCACAGGTGTAGATAAATGAATCTATTTTGCCTAATATGGACATGATGAGTGTCATTCACTCCGGGTATAGAGGTTTTGTAGGCGTGTGCTACAATGGAAAGAGGTCAGAATGGGTTTGCACAGCCCTTCTAGAACATCCGAGTGGTATGTTCGAGTGCCTCATGGGTTACAAAGATAGCCTTTCCGTTTTCTTTCCTCAACAGTGTTTTGCTGTTGTATGACAGCGCGGATGTTTGACCTCTCTGAGGAGCATTAACTGTTGCCTGAATAAGGATAAAGACAGTGGTTACACTGTTCTGAACAATGTGGTGCAGCTGCACCAGCTCCGCCTTAATTTGATGACTTACTTTATAAGGGGGCCAGCTTGAGAGATGGATAATGTCACTATCCCTACTTAATCAATATGCAAATTCAGCTGCCAAGACGGAAGTAACTGCTAGTTACACAAGCAAGCACACCTTGACCATGGGCCCACATTGTAGACTATTCTATTCTTTATAAAAGAGTATAACAAAGATAAATCATATTTCATGTAGAGTCTTCCAAAGCAATATACGGAAAAAAATAATACCAATGTTATTGGAATTATTACAGGAAAATTTGTCAGGTGAGCTTTGTAAAGAGAGCTGAGAATCTTAAGATTATAAAATATAGGAGCTGGAGAGATGACTCGGTGATTAAGATTACTGACTGCACTTCCAGAGGACCAGGATTCAATGCTCAGCACCCACATGGCAGTTCAATACTGTCTATGACTCCAATTCCAGAAGATCAGATACCGTTCTACAGACATGCAGGCAAAAACACCAATGCACATAAAATAAATAAATTATTTTAAAAAATAAAATATAAACACTGGATGTTCTGCAGGAAAACAGTTTTGAAGCTCAGATCACTGACTGCATCATGAACTTTTCAATCACTTTTCTATGTAGAGTTCTTATGAACAACCCAGAGGAAGGAGCTTATCAGTGAAGGAGTCTGCCCTGTTCACAGAGCTTCTGATGCTGCCTCATTTCCATCTTGCATGTTGCTGAGACTTTTCAAGCCTCGTCAAGGAATGAGGAAAATTGGCAACTATAAATTATCAGTGATCACAAATTTTAGGAAGGAAAACATCATTTTAATGGATCTTGGTTTCAAATATGCAGCTATGACCACAGCTCAAAAATGTATACTTTCAACGAACATTCTGCTAGTCACATACTGACACCAATTCTACCTCAAATCACTTTTGTAAAATGAATTTGAATCTAAGTACAGAAATAAATGAAGGCAGTAAAATACGTCTGTGATAGAGCACAAGATCAGAGTAGTTCCTTTACATGAGAGATTGGGGAGGTCTCCTCAAGTAGACAGTGCTGAGCTCTGAATGCCATAAAGGAAACAACCCTGGGAGGACCTAGGCAGACTTGAGAGTGGCCTTGATAGTCAAGCTAGCTTGATAAGGTCAGCAAACAGCTCTGAAAAGATCCCGTAAGTAACTCTTTGTGAAAAGAGCTGTTTTCATCCCTAAGAAATTTTATTGTATTTTTGTAAGCAATTTGCGTATCTTATGTACATTGAAATCTGAAAACCAAAGTTACACTCAGGGCAGTGAAGGAGGCCAAGGCCCTTGGCCCAGCATGTCCTTACCTTCCACAGATAACAAGGGAATATTTTCCCAAGATTCCCCGCACTTTCTAACATCAAATTAATAGGATTATTGTGGAGGTTAGACAAGACACTGCATGTCAAACGTTATTAGAGAATATAGGTATTTTGGGTGGATAGATTGCTAATACAAATTTCGTCATGTGAGTGGTAGTTCAACATAGGGAAATTGTGTAAAATCAAGAGAAATTGTTTTTATTTTTCTCATTTATTTTTATGTTGGAATTAAGAACTATTTTGTTAAAATTTTGAGGTGTTATAATTATTTGTATTGATAGACTACACCTTAATAAAAATAAGACATTATTACACCAGTTTTTCTTTAGTATGATGAATACTAAAACAACTCTAGATAAATACTTTAAAGCCCAAACTATGCAGAAATATCTTATTTAAAATGGAAACTCCCATCTTAATGTGAAGACTCCCAGCTAAGTATGATCCACAACTACAAGGCTGTGGTCCTTCACACTTATTTTCTCACTCAGTTAGTTCCATGGTTCCAGAAGACAGGCATTATCTCCATCTTTCAGGTAGGGATGCTTAAGTACCCACAGTTTAAATAACTTGCCTAAAGCCACATAGCTAGCTAGCCAAATGCAGAGCCAAGATCTGTGGATAGATCTGTCTTCATAAGCCAGACTTTGTTCCAGGAAAATGCATTAGATTAGAAACAAAATCCATTTAGCTGTATGTTTTTGAGTAAGTTGATTTTAAACTTGGATTGTCTAAAACTTAACTTTACATGATGTTTTTTAAAAGGCAGTCTTTGTTATTTTCACATATTTTTTTCTAAAATAACAAAGCTTGCAGTCTATTATTTATTTATTTATTTATGTAGACTTTCTTTTAATTTTATAATTAATTTAATTTTACATATCAGCCATGGATTTCCCTGTCCTCCTTCCTCCTGAGCTCCCCCTCCCTCCAATCCACCCCCCATTCCCATCTCCTCCAGGGCAAGGACTCCCCTGAGGATTCAGCTCAGCCTGGTACATTCAGCTGAGGCAGGTCCAGTCCCCTCCTGCCTTCACCCAGGCTGAGCAAAGTGTCCCAGCATAGGCCCCAGGCTCACAAAAGCCAGCTCATTGAAGTGTATTTTAAATTGAGGAAGTACAATGTGTCTGTCTTTGATGAAAATAAACCAGAGGCAAACACCTTACTAGACTTGCATCTGCCTGTTCCTCTGGCTGTACAGAAGTGGCTTGCTCGACTTCATCCCATTAAGTCACCTAAGGGTCGGTACAAAGCAACCCACCCCATCTCAGCTATTTAAACCCACTGTTTTGATTAATAAATTCATTTTGCCTTTTGAGATTCATGGATTAATATGGCTATAAGTAAATGAAATAAAACATCTCCACATGTTAAAAGTATGACCCTACTTCATTAACATTCAGACTAAAGTTATAATTTCTGGTACTTGTCATATCCTCTTTTGTGTATGCTTTATTTCTACAACTTTTGAGTTGTGCTTTATTCCCACTTGTATGTTGAAAATTAAAAGACAGTCATAGCTAATGTTTATATCATGAAGGTGGCAGCATTTTGTAAAGTAAACTTTGAGTCAAGTTTTCTGCTTTTCTCCTTGACTCCCACACAAAAATGATAAATATTATGTTTCCCGAGCAAAGACAAAGAAGTGCAACACTGATGTCCTTTTGTGAGACACTAAGTGGTACCATCTCAAATGCCAACTCATGACAGGAAAAACCAAATGGTTTCCCAGTATAGCACGGAGGAAAGGGAAAGCTCCTGACATCATGAAGAGTGTGAAGAGCTGCGATATGGCGGGCAGACTTGTGATAATGAGACTGTAAATCACAGGAGATGTATGTGGATTCTTTGCTGTTCTCTTGAATCCAAAGGCAGTCTCATGACTGTGAAGCACACTCCCAATGATGAGCAGTAAAGACTGCTATAGTTACTGATCTTCTGTCTCTCCTGACACAGGAGAGACAGACAGAAGCCAGCAGGAGAACCTGGCTGTGCACTGTAGACTGACCAGTGTGTTTCAGATAAAGTGAACTTCTTCTCTGTGGCTCTCCAAACTTGGGTCTTGTTTTGAAGCCAAGTGCAATAACTTGGTTAAACAATGAGTCACACTGAACTAAATAATATTTATATAAAATAGCTGTCACTTTAGGGAAAATATCTCCACATATCTTTGTTCATAATGTCTGGCCCTTTAAATTTTAGGTGGTACAATATACAGTTTATTATATTTTTCCCATACTCAAGCTAAAAATGGGCTTTAAAAGACATCAAATGAAACAGTAGTTCAAGAATTTGCAGTGGTTGGGAGAGCTAGGCTGTTGAGTCCTGAGTAATCAAACTTACTAAAACCTGGGTGGTCCTCCATCATTCTGAAGGAATTAGAGATAGAGAACGTTTGGCAGTGTATAGCTTCTTTCCAGTTGGTAATTTGCATTTTCTTCTTCATGTAGTTCAATTGTTTGTGAGGTGCCGTGCATACAGAGCTTGCTGGAGATTATATGTACAGCCCAGTAGTTTGTACAGAAATCTCACACATCCTGAGCCTTAACTGGAGAGTAATAACACATCTATGAGCTTGTAGAACACCGGAAGACCTCTTAATTAACCGTCATTTGCAGTTGAGCAAATCATTAAGCAAGTTCAAAATTTTCCAGTTATTTTCTATGTATATTTATTTCTCTGCTGATGTACAATAATCTTGGCATACACATACTCTCATTCTTCTCTATGCTCTTAATATTGCATCAAAAACATTCTCTCTCTACCTCTTTATTAGTTAAAACTGCCTTTCTAGAACTTCATACATGATTATCCTACACTTTCTCACAGTTTTTGTTGTTGTGAATATGGTAAGTGACTTGGGAATAATCCAGCAACCTGGGTTTGGCATTTAGGAGTTTGTATCTTTACAGGCTGTTTTTGACAGTCCAGATTTTCTTTTGCATGTTGTTGGATTCATTCTTCTGACTAGAACATCCAGCCCAAATTGTCTGTCAATCCTAAACACACTTGACCATTGTTTGACTCTTCCTCATCCAGTCAAGGTTTCTACCCAAGTGCTGAGTGCTCTCTAGGAAATGCTTTTCACTTTATTGACTCATATTTGTCTTCAGGTCATGGTTTGCCAGACACTTCCTGA
The DNA here is from genome assembly GCF_949786415.1 of Peromyscus eremicus. Lineage (NCBI taxonomy): Eukaryota > Metazoa > Chordata > Mammalia > Rodentia > Cricetidae > Peromyscus > Peromyscus eremicus. Next base: position 6,149,750 of record NC_081418.1, on the reverse strand, counting down.
GCCCTAATAAAAGGCAGCTATTCTTGCCTTTAAACTTCTTTGTCTTTTATTCCATTTATGTGTTTAATGCTGTGGGCCTTAGTGTTGAGAATGTCTCTGCAATATTTGTTGAATGAAGAAAAGTCAAATATTTCTTCCTGTCTAATCAGGAAGTCTTAGTCTTTGTTTGCTAGTATTCCTGAATCATCTTGTTCACAGTGTTTGTGGTTCACCGCCAGAATGTCTTCTTTGCAGACACCAAGACTTTTTTTTTAGATATTTTGTACTCATCCATTGACTCAATAATTGATCTGTAGAAAGATGAAATGAATGTGCTTCAAGCAATAATTTATTGTGTATAAATACAGGCTTTGTGCAGAAACCTGTGGCAACAACTATGAAAAACTTTGGCAAAAGTAAACTAGACAGACCTCACCAGTATGTGAGACCTCTTACTTCTATTGCTAGGAAGTCTTCTCCCTAGCAGTTCCCACTCTAAAGTTGCTGTGTGTCCAAGGAGGTCCAACTTAAGTCACAGAAAACCACAAATATGGGGAAATTTGTAACAGACAAATGATAAATGATGCTGTAAGAATCTTTGCAGATGTTGTTACAGTGGAACATGTGAGGGGAACATCATGTTTCTTTCCTAGGTATTTGTTCAGTAGAAAACCCAGGTCCAGTCCTCATTCCTGCCCAATGCACACACACTGCTTGAACTATTTTCCCCTATCATTGAGTTTGTCCCACCACTCAAGAACTTTGAATACTCATATTTTACACTGTTTCCTTCATGATCTTATTAGTAATTGTTCATTAATTCCTTTTAAAAATAACAGCATGAATAAATGTGTTACAAACCTTTAAGACTGTATATAAGCAAATATAATAAGAGCATATTACATCCAATGAGGTCAACTCATTAAAGCAATTTCTAATTGTAATTGTATAACCTTCTTTTTGTCTTTGTTATCATGCTTCTTCTTTGATGACCACCTTGGGACCACTGTTGCTGAAAATCTTGCTCTGGCACCATTCCCAGAGATGTCTAGAACAGTAGGAAGCAGGTGTCATGGGGAGGTGCTTACTCATTTACAAGTTTGTTTCTATATTTATGTCTTGAATGGGTACTCTGAGACAGGTGTCTTCTGACTGAGATGCATGATGAGTGTTCATGGCTCAGTATCTACATGCTCTCCTTCCACAGCTTAGGGACAGGTTCAGATTTGAATCTCCTTCTCAGAAGTCACTTCCTGCTAGTTCAGAGTCTCTGAAGGCGTGCTGAGAAATGCATCTTCTTTACCTCCAGTGACCCTGACCATTGACTCCCCAACGAGGAACCTAAAATTTGCACCTAATACCTTTCAAACATCCTAAGTGAGCTTAAACGGAAAAAAAAAAAAAAAAAAAAAAAAAAAAAAAAAAAAAAAAAAGATTCCTTATTGAATTGAAGCAGACAGCACAAGTACAATATGGTTTTTGTAGGAAAATAAAGTCTTGTTCTTTGATATAGCCTCATTTATTTTGAAGAAAATACACAGTTTTAATTAGATTTATATATATATATATATATATGTATTTCTAAGAAAAGGTTTTAGAAATACTTCTCATTCCTGTGAGACTCAAAAAATAAAAATAAAAAGTATACTAGACTTCCAGATACTCCATAGTGATGAAAATAAATATTTGTAATGGGTGATACTTGCAATCAGTGTAGAATGAATTGTTTTCATAGTTATTTTCATTGATACAGGGAGCATAAGAGCTTATTCTGGCTGCTAAATGTCTTAGTTATTTGTATTACTTTTAATGCAAAAGAGCAAATTAAAGGAGAAAGAAATAGCTTGACTTCACAGTTTAAATGAAAATCTGCCGTTGTTGCAGGAAAGGCAAAGTAGCAGAGGAGGCCTCTAGTCCCAACTCCCCCAGCTGAGGGTGGGAGGATGGCTGTTCTGCTGAACTCGCCTTCTCCATTAATTCAGCGGGGAAACACAGCCCTCTTAAGGTTCTGCCTATTCAGTACAAATAGCCCAGTTAGCTCAATTAATCTAATCTAGATGACCCTCATGGCCATGCTCAGGGCTAACCTGTTCTGACGGCCTTGTCTCCTCCATGATTCTAGATTGTGGCAAGCTGACAATCTCAACTCTCCCACTAAATAATATCATTCTCTCTTGAATTTTCTAGAGGCTGCTTTGAAGGCATAGGGGTAAAGTAGGGGGTGTGATCTGTGAAAACCCTTCAGCACCTGCAGCTGACTGCAAAGTTGATACTCCTCATGCTGTTCCACAGACATACTTTGCCTCTTCATAACTTCTTTAATAAAAACCTTCACTTTCTAAAACATGATGGTATTTTCTCATTTTAATGATTCATGACCAAAGTAGTAGATTACAGACATTAAAACAGCTTAGACTGACTAGCATAAACAAATAATGTGAATGGGCAAAGACTTTGTCTCATATTCAGAATCTTACATTCGGAAGACAAAGTCTGTTTTAACAGTTGGTGCTGTGTCATCTTCTAACTTCCAAACACGGTGTTCTGAACTTTCGCAAATGTTCTACAAGAGAGAAAGCCCAAAAGGCCAAGAGGGAAATACCAGCAACTCAAGACAGTCCTGATCTGAAAACTCAAGGAAGTTTTTTTTTTTTTTCAAGACAGGGTTTCTTGGTGTCAAGTCAGTTTTAGTAACTCTGCCCTGCTTAAATTATCTTCAAATTCTTATTTGAGTTATGCAGTTAGAAAACTGCAGGAAAATCTTGTGATCACAAAGAATAGCGTATCTCACGGCCTTAAGACACAAACGAGCAAGGCAGGTTTTGAAGATGTGAAAAAAATAAAAAATAGACGGCCCGAAGGGCCAGAATACAAAGAAGAGACACAGTAGTGCTGAGTGAGGTTTTCAGTGAGGTGATCTAGCTAGCTCACACCAGGCCGTGAAGGCCTTGGTTCCAGATGTAGCAGAAGGGCATTTGAGACAGTTATGAAGTGGGAGCTTTAAGGCACAGTGAGCGTAGAACTGGCCGATGGCAGTGTTTTGAGAATCAAAGGGGCATTCTTGGTAATTACGCTCGGAGAACAGGCACAGACTGGGTCTGTCTGTGGCAAACTGGAGTGAGAGTCCTGCTTCATAAAGGCTCCTGTATGTTTGTTAACCTCCTGCCTTATGCAATGCCTGGGAAATCCATTTTGCGTCACGGTTGCCTTTCCCTGGCCAGGCTCACTGAATAGAGCTGTGTCCCTTCGTCCCTTTCTCATCCATGCGCCACTTTAGTGGCTCTGCTCTAATCTTCCTCATCCATCAAAGAACGAAGATGAGAGACCCATTTATCTTCTGCATGAACCATGCCTGTCATACCGTCTGCAGCAGGCCTCTGGGCCTGGCACAGGGGAAGGAGAACCGCGTCACTAAGCTGTGACAGATTTGAGTGCAGTTGCCTGCAGTCTGGTCCTCTGCCTTTTCCAAAGTAGCAAAGGCAATTCAAGCCACTGATACATTTCTATTGCTTTTTTAGATTCTGCACAGACCCAGTGCAGGGCAAGCACATGCCAGAACTCCAAATGTGACATGTCTTTATTCTTAGGAAAGTTAAGGCTACCTGGTTCTGCTCACAGATTAAGAACCGTCCTTGCTTTGAAAATTTTCCACTAGTGACCTTGTGACCTTGTTTGAGATGACCAGTGAAATTCACTGAATGTTAATGGTTTTGCAGAGGTCCTAGAATCGTATCAGGGCTGAATACAGAAGCATTGAGTAGGAATCCAGCGAGTGTTTAAGGCTGGGTTCTTACTCTACTGATGAGCTCACAGATGGCTACTCTTTGGGGCTGTTAATTTTGAGCAAATGTGGTTTTAACAACCTGCCTGCTGTTCTCTGTTTACATTAGGAATTAAGAAGTATAATTTTACCGGGCTGCCCTTTCAGCTCCTTATCTACTGGTTTTTCCTAAAGGGACAGGTAAAATTCAGTTTGTAGCCCCGTTTCAAAACACTGAGCCTCCAGGAAAGGATGAATCATGAAACCCTCTCTACTTAAAATCTTTCTAAGATAAGACATCCAGGAGAGGACATTATCCTGTCAAAATCACTGTCTCTAAGGTCAAAAGCAACCAAGGCTTTGAAATTTGCCCTGTGCTTTCTGCCTAAGGCTCAGTAGAGGCTTCTTCCAAGATGTTTCTGCAGGCTAGCTCCATAAAAGAATAGAGCAAAGGAGAGGTTTTAAATTGTCACAAAAGCTTATCTTCTCACCTGCATCATCTATCTGAGTGATGCATCAAGCCTACGGTGCTGACCAAGCCATAAATATGTGCTGAATAAATAAACTGATCACACAGCCTGAGCTTTAAATGTAATTAATGAGTAATCATTATATCTGCTTCTAACTGAAAGAGTCCTGGGAACTGATTTTCAGTGCAGTAATTCTTTACCTAATCAGGACCTTTATAAAAGACCAAAGACAGTGTGGTATTCTGAGTAAATGATCTCCCTTACTAAGGAAGTAAGACTAACGGTTATCATTCATGAAAGGTTCCCCATGCATTCTACCAAGATCACATCTGTGAACATATGAATGAAACTTTCAGTGAAGGAGAGTCTTAACAATATAGTTGTAAGTCCCCATCAACAGTCCATTATTAAGATTCACGTAGGTAGGAATATTGCGTTACTGACAGCCATACGACACTATATACTGATCCATGTTCTCAGTGCTGTAATGATGTGTTAATTGCTGCAGACAGAGGAGTTTATCTTGCTGGGGACCCTGTTGTCCTTCCAGTTTTGTTTAAATTCTCAAGGCTCACAATGGCTTCTATTATGCAGAAATGTTCATCTGAGCATGCAAACCTTAGGTAAGCATATTATTCTGGAAAATTTCCCTGAAAGAACATTGGCGTAAAGGCATTACAGTAATTTTCCATCATGTACATCTACTATAATGTGGCTATCAGGGAAGAAATATGTGTTTTTTAATGCTTTTTCCCAGGAGATTTTTCCCAGGAACTTGGAGACCTATGTTGCCCTTTGTGGAGCCACTGAGTTTTCTAACCCTGTGCACAGTATCCTCAGCCAAGTTAATTCCCAATCATTTCAGCATGGCCTGAGAAACAATGCTGTATCCCTGATGCTGTAAAAAAGGATGTTATCATCACTGGCATTTAAAAGAAATGCAAGTCGACCTCCTTCTTTGTCTTGTTTAGAGGCAATTCTTACTAAAAACAGGGAGTTCTTCCCTCACTGCAGTCAGATCATTAGATCATTCATTTCCTGTGAGTGTGACAAAGCCTCTGGACTACAGCCTCTCAAGTGGAATCTCCATTGAGGGAAACGATGGAATCTTGGGTTGTTCTTTTTATGAATAAAACTCCCATTGCTTTGAAAGCTCGCTCCTTTCCCCCCACAGCTCCAAAGCTCAATTATCACTACTCACCGTAATTTAAGTAGCATTTGAACAAAATACCCTAGGCTTCTTTCACAAAAGTGGCAGTTGTGAAGTAAATCTTCCAGGTTAACAGCTGTCAGCTGTCAGTGGGCTACACATAATTAAATTTGAAGATGCTTTATGGTCAGAGAAGACAGCTAAAACCCTTGGAGCTGAAAGGCCTTTAGGTCGATGTGGTTACTGCCCTCTCTGGCACTGAGGCTAATTCAGGACTGGGGTGGCTTTCTGAAGACACAGGTAGAGGAAAACTGCAAATCGAAGTCAGTGTTTTTATTTCCCAGCTAAGACCACATGCCTGGCTTTATTTTCATGCAGATTGGGGAACAAAATGGTGACAGAATCTACGGAAGGAGGGAAGTGGGAGGGAAGGAGGGAGAATGGGGAGGAATTTGAGAAGCTGTCTACATAAACTACCTTAGGCAGGGTGAGGAGGTGACAGTTAGGGGCTGTAAATAGAAAAGACAGGACAATTAGTAAGAAAGCCTCACATCAAGGCTTGTAAAATTTTAGAGATCTTTTGGTTGTGAGGTAGGCCTACGACTGTGCTATTCCATGTTTTCCCTATAATTATTGGTCCAAATTGAATATTACTATTACTAAATTCCAATGAATTTTAACATTTTCATTCATTTTAAATATCTCCATATATTAATGCATTTGGTTTCCATGGGAACATTCATTAGAAGCTGTTCATTAGAAGCTATTGTTACAATATGTGTGGGTATACATATGTTTATAAGTATATTTATAATTTTATATATACATATAATATCAAAGACATAGAGGCTTTCATTTGGATGTGCATGGGAGAGGTTGGAAGGGGAAATAGAGGAGGTGGAGAGAAGGAAGGAGGAAGTGATGTAATTATATTTAATTAAGATGTAAAAATGCAAAAAGAAGGTAGCTGAGCAAGCCAGGGAGCATTAGCCAGGAAGAAGCACTACTTCACGGCCTCTGCCTCAGTTCTTGCCTATGTTCCTGCTTTCGCTTCTCTTGATGATGATGTATCATCACATGGAAGCGTAAGATGAAACAACTGATTTTCTACACACACACACACACACACACACACACACACACACACACACAAATCATAAAAACTAAACTGCCACTCATACTGAAAAAGAAATGGAGAGACAGGGAAGATTAGTTTGTTTATTTTTAAACACAGCCAAATATGCTATTTTGCTATCATTCCATATTATTGGCTAAAACTATTGAACTATATTATAGAGGACATTCTAAAGTGGAGAACTGAACACACTAGCTAAAGCTGTGTGTGCTTCATGTTCCCATGAAGTGTGTCCAGGAAATCACAGATCTGTGTGTACTTTATGTTTACATGAAGTTTGTCCAGGTGATCACAGATCTGTGTGTGCTTTATGTTTACATGAAGTGTGTCCAGGTGATCACAGATCTGTGTGTGCTTTATGTTTACATGAAGTGTGTCCAGGTGATTACAGATCTGTGTGTGCTTTGTGTTTACATGAAGTGTGTCCAGGTGATCACAGATCTGTGTGTGCTTTGTGTTTACATGAAGTGTGTCCAGGTGGTCACAAATGGCATTCTTGACTTCCTCTAAGAATCTTTGTCATTTTTTATTTTGCTGCAAGGCAACCATGGCCATTAACAAGTGTTCTAGAGATCTGACTTGGGTTCTTTGCCTACAAATTTAGAATCAATATATCATGAAACCAGAAACCTTAGAAAGCATGCACTTTCAAAGCTTGTCACTGTTTAAAATCATTGTCAAAAGATCAATGGAATTTAGGACCATCTGCATAGAGGTCTTAAGTTTTGCAGAGGAGCTTTTTACCTGCAGAGAAAGGTACATACATTGTGACTGTTGGCTTTTCTTACTGTCCTGGTGTCTTCCCGGCTCTCAAAGTTCAGATACTCAACTTAAAAGAGGCTGAATGAATGGGAGTCACTGATCACTGAGAGGTCACAACTCTGAGGACATAAATATCTGAGTCCATGCCTTGTTTCTGCCATATTCACGGGCATGCTGTCATCCAGTGGTGCTACTTCCTGAAGGACAAATAGTTCAATAACTGTTTTCAGGTGACTTGAAGCAAAGCATATTAAGGTAGTGGAAATTACATAGAGGAAATGTATCAGTTGTTTAGAGTCATTTGGAGATGATCCTAAAATGGTGAATGTACTGACTCTGAGAATAAAACACTGACAAGAAGACAGTCTCCATACCATCGATTTCTCTTCCTACTCACTGTACTGGCTAATGACTTTCATTAATAAATTTAAGATTACTGAAACTGTGAATTATTTTTGAATCATATAGAGTCAGCATGAACTTTAACTTCCTGATTCATTTCAGCAGAAAGCCAATAATTAACTATATATTTTAACAAACATTATTTTAAAATTGATTAATTTTTTAAATCTAATTTTTAAAGAAGTTCATACAAGAATATTTCATTTACATCCCTTCTTCATTTACATCCCTTCTTTTCCTACCCCCTCACTCTCTAACTCCTCCAATGCCCTCTACTTCTAAATTCATGGTCTCATCATCTTTAATTAATATTTTTAATATAAATACACACACACATTATATATATATATACACACACACACAAACACATGCACATACACAGGTTTGCATATGCACTCACGCACGCATGTGTGCACATACACATATACATAACCTATAGAGTCCATTTACCGTTGCCTGTATATACATGTCCAGGGATGACTGCTTTGTATTGGACACTCTGTGTGGGAGCTTGTCCCTAGAGGAGATTGACTCTTCCTTTCTTGGCTGCCATTGACTACCAGTCGCTGTTCATCCAGCAGCAAGACTTTGTGTAGTTTCCTTAGTTCATGTTGCCTCTCCTGTTCATGTTGCCTCTCCTGTTCATGTTGCCTCTCCTGTTCATGTTACCTCTCTTGTTCAGGCAGCTACACTGTTGCGCAGCTACACTGTTGCGCAGAACTCAAGGGTGCGTTTCCCCTGCTCTAGACTGCACTGTCTAGCAACAGGCATCCTGATCACTGGGTACTACCATCCTTCCTCCTCCTCTTCTCTAACGCTTTCTGTGCCTTAGGTGGAGAAGTTGCACTGCTGATGTATTAATTAGAGTTAGACACCCCATGTACACTTATCCTCTGTATTTTGACCAGTTGTGGATCTATGTGGTAGTCTCTATCTCTTGCAAAGGCTTATTTGAAAAGGAGAGAGACTGCACTAAGTACTTACAATACAGTTAGAAATTACATTAGTTTAGGGAAAGGACATTAGTAGGTTCTCCTCTAGAATCTGCAACTTCTGAAGCCACAAGTAGGTGTCAAAGTTCACAGTACCAGGTGTGCGTTTCCTTTTATTTAGTGAGCCTTCAGTCTAGTTTCACATTTAAGCGGTTGGTTATACTAAAGATATAAGTAGCACTGTGGAAATATTATTATCATAGAAGAAAGGATTATAATTTTATTTTTGCTCTTTTGGTAAATCTTTCCATAAAATCATGGAATTATAGTAACAACCTACTGTTTAACATTTCTTGTTCACTATTTCAGAGCTCCGAGAAACCAAGACCTCTGAGTATTTCAGTCTGTCCCACCACCAGTTAGACTACAGAATATTACTAATGGATGAAGATCAAGACCGCATATATGTGGGGAGCAAAGACCACATCCTGTCCTTGAACATCAACAACATCAGCCAAGAACCTCTGAGTGTAAGTTTGCTATTTTCATGAGGGAAATCTTGACATTATATAGGTAGTCAAAGAATTCATACACTGAAAATAATATATATTGGATAGAAAAACAGAAAGTACTGGAAACACACACACACACACACACAAGTTACTTTTTACTTCACTGCTGAAAAATATATTTAGTCTAATTCCTCCTATTTTGTTTCAAAAGTTTAAAAATTAGTTACTGAACAACTGAACAGGATTTGTTAAAGGAAAAACTGATTGGATGAACAAAAAGTGAATCAATCATATAATAGCATAATAGCCCAATACTTGAATTCAGAAGGTAAAAGTAGAATTTTGAAAAACAAAGATAGTAACACCTTAAAGGTAAATCAGGTAGTCAAAAGCAAATGAAGAATGTTGGGTTGCTGTGTACCTGATGAGATTATACAAACTTCATTTTTCTTCCCGAGCAGGTTTTCTGGCCAGCATCTACAATCAAAGTTGAAGAGTGCAAAATGGCTGGCAAAGACCCTACAGTAAGTAGATGAAGAGCACACACACACACACACACACCACATACAAACACACACTATACACATGTACACAGCACCCTACTTACACACACCACATACATGAAAAATGCACCCATCCACACACGCATTCATACTACACACACACAGACACACACACACACACACACTATACATATATACACAGCACCCTGCTTACACACATCACATACATGAAAAATGCACCATTCCCACATGCATTCATACCATACACACACACACCCCACATACAAACACACGATGCATATACACACAGCATCCTACTTACACACATCACATACATACAAACGGACCCCCCCACACACACACACACATTCATACTACACACAACACACACACACACACACAGACAAATGCACCAATTACTTAGTCAGGTGTATGTGGCCTGAGAGCAGACTGGGATTAGTGGTGTTAAAGATCCTTGGCAGGACAGGTATATATGATGGATTGGAATTCTCTGACCATATGTAACTTTAGAATTCCTGACTGGTTAAACTTTCCTGCCTTGCCTTTATTATTTAATACAGACACTTTCCATGATTGATTTCACCAATAAACCTTGTTCCAAGTGACTCTGACCTACAGAATTCTCAGCAGGCTGCTAAAATAACGATAATGTGAGTGTCTGGAGGAACTCCCAGATACCATGGGAACTATTCCTAAAATTCTGGTTGAAAAAATAGTCATGAGCCTGCACATTCCAGATAAATAAGTCAACAGTGACGAACAGCACATTTGTTAATTAAAATATTCACAAACCACAATCAGAACAGACATACAAACAGACAAATGTGAAGTACAACACTTTTGCAAATTGGAGTCCCTTACATGGACTTCAGTGGAAAGAGTCAAGCAAGGAACCTGCACTGGTTTCTATGAATGACTTTCTGTTATTGACGTTAAATAATTCTTTAATATTACAAAAGAAATGCATGGAGCTGATTTTTGATGAACACAATCATGCATACATATCAATCATTTTTTGCCTCAAATCATGAAAAATATCATAATGGAACTAAATATCAAAACTATGCACTGTCTTGCTTTCAATTATTCATTTGATAAAGAGCATTCAACACCAATTGCATATATAGTGTAATTCTAGTTACTGAGATATAATTTGTGTAAACACAGACTTAATTAACCATACTTAGTTGAAAAAATTAACCTGCTTTAAGTGAGCAAGAAAATAGATTTAAATTAAGGAATGCAATAGAAACATGGTTATTGTGTAGAAAATCTAGTATGTTTCCACATATGCATCCAGGTTTGAGGAGATCATATGAAGTAGTAGCCTCAACTTCGTGTTCAGAAAAAATTTGACTGAGCACAGTTCAGTAGAAACAAGAGGTCTGAAAAAATTAATGACCATATAGAACCTTGAGAATAAGTGATCTGGAGAGGCACTGGGACAAGTTAGTCATGGAGAGACTAATCCATAATGAAAGGAAATTTTTCAGTATGACTGAATCTCAAGACAGTCTCAGATATAAACTTCCATACACACTGGGGAAAGTCATGGCAACAGAAAACTCTAGAGCAGCAATTTCAACCTGTGGGTCATGACCCCTTTGGAGGATCAACAACCATTTCACAAGGGTCACCTAAGACCACTGGAAAACATAGATATTCACATTGCGATTTATAACAGTTGCAAAATTATGGTTATGAGGTAGTAACGTGAATAGTTTTATGATTGGGTTCACTACAAAATGCAGAACTGTATTAAAAGGTCACAGCATTAGGAAGGTTAAGAACCACTGTTCTAGAGGGAAAGAGCTCTGTGTATTATTCCACAAGTGTTCTTGGAAACCATTACCAGGAGTGACTCAGTTCTCAGTCTTACATTTTCAATTTTATATTTCATCCAGTTAGCAGAACTTAAAAGAGGGAAAAGAAACATGACAAAGCATAATTACAATCTAAAGGAAATTTAAAGATGGAAATCCAGAAAAAAAAATCTACATTTTGATGGCCTTCCAGAGAAAAAATGGGGTGTAGTGCTGTGGAAAATGATGGTTTCTTTACGCTGTTCTTTCGATAATTGGGCATGAATTTCACAATTCTCCTTCATCTCCTAATGAAGACATTTCCCACTGATGCATGTCTGATGATGTCTTGCTTTTTCCCACAATAATACCCATGGCGATGAGTTTCCTGATGCTTTGTTCAGGAAGGTTTGCATTCTAATTCACAGCAATTGCTACAAGGAGAGTATGCAGCCTGTAGATATGTTTGCATATTCACTTTCCAAAACATGAGCCTGGTGCTTCTACAGTGTCTAGCCAAGTCACTTGACTCCCCTCTCCCTTTGGTGAAATAGAAACTTATTGTTATTTTCCTTGTGATAATTAAAACTTATTGGATAAAATCTTCAATATATGCTTACATTTCCCCATAATGTTATTATGCTCTAATATCAACCATGGACATTGTTAATTCTTCCATATGGCCAATAGCTACACACTTGAGAAGTCATCCATGAAGAGATCTGTTCTATGCATTTTTATTACTAAGTGGGACAGATTTTGCTTTTCCAGATAAAAATGTTGAGTTCTGGGAAATAATAATTTATGAAATTCTTTCAACTACCTACTCTATCTGTGTAGAAGAGACTACCTAACAAATATGTTTCTGTCCTACGTGTGCAGCCCTTACAGAGACCTCCTGTTAATCTGACTTTAGGAGAAAGGGCCAGTGGGAACAAACCAATGATAAATGGATCTTTGAACATTCTATAAACAATATATTTTATTTTACTTTTCATTGATACCAAGTGTTTGCACATGTCTTCACACTATTGAAGTAGTTGCCACTCAATAACATAACATTTCACCATTTCACTTTTTTTTTTTTTTTTTTTTTTTTAGATTTATTTATTATGTATACAGTGTTCTGCCTACACACATGCTTGCAGGCCAGAAGAGGGCACCAGATCTCATTACGGATGGTTGTGAGCCACCATGTGGTTGCTGGGAATTGAACTCAGGACCTCTGGAAGAACAGCCAGTGCTCTTAACCACTGAGCCATTTCTCCAGCCCCCAACATTTCACTTTTTAAAACATAGGAACTGACTACTTTTTATTAGGTCTTTGCGAGCTTCACATGTTCTGATTGTATTCATCCTCCCCCCACAGCTCTTCCCCCAATTCACACCTGTTGACTTTTTAAAGTTGTATAAACCAGTGACTGTGAAGAACATAGATGTCATGAGGTGAAGGCAGTATGTGTAAGTGGCTTTCCAGTACACTAGAATGATGAAACATATATGTAACAGTTACGAGACACAGTATTCAAATTTAGTGGCACAAACTAGGTTCTGTCCTATGTGTTCCATTCTAATCTTGAAAGCTACACAGTTGTGCCAGCTAGAAATTGAAAACAGCCATAATTTAAAGATTAAGAAACTGAACGAGTAAGGAGAATAAGAAGCTTGTCTCGAGTTTTACAGTTGTGAGTGGGAAGGCCTTTGTCTGGTGGAGGACAGAGTCCCAGATCCTGACATTGCATGTCCCCCAGGAGAGCAGTAGGGTTACAAGACACAAGGCAAAGGACAACAGTGGACCTGGGATGCTTTGCAAAGCTTGTTGTGATAGTTTTGGTAGAAGCCATATTAACCAGATCTGTTAACATTACCCTGAGTTTTATATCGATAGGAAGATTCACATAAGTTTAACCCTCTTTTTTTTTTTCCCATCTTTTTGGTTTTTGCTGCGTCTGAGTATTAACTACTTTGGAGTTTTGGCTTTCAAGTCATCTTTTGAGCCTTTCTGGTCATGATACACTGGCTACGTCTTTAGGAATCCCTCCCCACCAGTCCTGGGCTTGGTTCTCCTCCTGTGTGTGCTCCTACCACTTATTTCACCGATTCTTAACCGTGTGTCTCTCTGCACTAATTGGAAATGCTGTGTGGCAAATGTCATTATCCACTATGACCAGATTTGTATCTAGAAACTTCATCAAATTTAAACAAGTTCTGAATTAATAGCGAGGAAAGCAATTAAGCAAGGGAATCTGTTCAGAGTTTATTAGGCACGGCAATGTGACATGGAAGATGATGAGTTTGCTAAGGCTCGTAGATTAACAATGTCTATAGCAACTATTTCAGAAAAAACATCTTGTTATTCTTTTTCTTTTAAATATATTTATCTTCTCTTAAGTAAAACAGAAAGTGGTAGTAGAAATCCAATTATAACAACAGAAAGAAACCAGAATTTGTATTTCAGAAATTTCATGTGTAAATGAAATCTACAACAAATTCTAAGTAAACTTATTTTTTAATGAGGGGATAGGGATGTAGCTCAGTTCATGAATGCATGCCTAGCATGTAAGCCATCCTTTGTGTCTAGTCCCAACGCCATGTAAGCACAGCATGGTGGCACCCACCCTTAATCTCTGCCCTTGCATCAGAGGCACAAAGCTATCATCAGCAAAGGAGCTACCTGAGGCCTGCCAATCCTATAAGAGACACTTTCCCAAGACAAGGAGCAGGAGAGTCAAAACCATAGCATTTTAAATGTTATTTAAATGTACATTTTAAATGTACCAGTTAATAACTATTTTCTACAATAATTACTTTTATTGAGAATAAATTACCATGTTGGAAATATAGCAATGTTTTTCTGCTCAATTAAAGAGGACACAAGCTATTTTATTTTAATATTTTAACTGACAGAAGTTAACTTTATAAAGCAATGAGATAGGTATATTTAAACGTATAATTTGGAGACTGCGGACACAGTGCTTGAATTGTCTCAGCATAGATGATGGCCTTCTCATTGGTTAAGGATGGAAGTGATACTTTTCATTACCTGGCAAGAACCAGGATAACATAACTGGCATTATGATCTGGCTCTTAAATACCCCTTCCAAGCTAATGTTGGGATGGCTCACTCTTCGTTTTTTGTGGCACTATTTTGAAGGTTATGATGCTTTCAGGTGGTGGGCCCACCTGACATAATAGGTCACTAGAAACTTGCCTTTGAAAATTGCACCCATCTTTGGTTCTAGACTTCTGTGCTTCTTGGTCCTTGCTGTATGAACACTTGAGTTTACAAGCTCCCACAATCACAAAGCCACTCTGCCACGCTTTCCATACCATGATGGGCTGAAATCCAGATCTATATCCCACAATGTTTTGGGAGTTTGGAGAGTCTCTTGGACAACCTTGGACAACAACTCATGCAGATAGGGGAATGCTCTTGAGATCACAACCCTAGCCAAAGAACACATCACATGATTATCAGATACCAAATGGCCATCCTGAAAACATGTACATACAAGTAAACACACACACACACACATACACACACTCACATGCACACACACACACACATTCATAACAACAATTAAAGAAAAAAAAGTTCATGAATTTGAAAGATAGTGAAGGTAGAGGTGTATCGGAAGGATTGAAGGGGAAAAGGGGAAGGAGGAAATAATGTAATCATAGTCTCAAAAAAGTTAAAAAGGCATCTTTGGTATTTATTCTACTAAAGTCCCCAATACCAAATATTTTACACATTAGTATTATGAACAGGACCAGTACTAACTTGGGAAAGACAGATGGCCTACCTACAGCTTTATTAATATACTGCTCAAAACAAATGTTATTACTGCCCCTTTACTGATGCAAAATTTGAATCACAGAAAACCTATGTAGCTGACTTAACAACATGCAGCAAAGCTGAAGCCCAGGTTTGAATCCCAGTCACTGGCTCTGTGAAGTGCATATTTGCTTATTCCTTGTCCCCATCAGCATCTCTCCTGCCTCTGAAGACAATGGCAGTAGCATGATGACAGACCAACTCCAGTCGCCTCCTGTTTCAGGATGCGGCACCCTGTATTACACTCACCACTCTAGGACTTTCACTCCAAGAAAGAAGAAGAATCCCACCGACTCATGTGCTTGTGTTTCTTTCTCTTTTTATTTAATTTTAATTATATGGATGTGTGTAGGTCAGTGTGTGATTATGTGCATGTGAGTTGTGAGCCACCCAGTGCGGGTGCTGGGAACCAAACTCAAGTCTGGAAAAGCCATGGCACTGTCTCCCCAGCCCCATGCCTTTGTTTGCTGATTATGTAATTTTCATTTGGAAAATTCTTTCTTTATGCATCTTTATTGTCAAGATTATTCTGCAAAACCCAGATGAAATTATACTTCCACTAAAGCATTATACTGAGTTCATGTATGAATGTGTTCATGTGTGTGTGTATTAGTATACATAGTACCCTATGATGACTTCATGGATCCTACCACAGCTTGATACATATGCTCCCCTCCTTTCTTTGAAAGGAGAAAGTTGTCGAGGCACTCAGATGTTGCCAACCCCAGATACTGTGCCTTAAAAAACATTTGCTGCAAGGAATTTACCCAACGGTTTAGATCAGAAATGATAAGGTCGGAAAGCGATGCTCTGCAATGGAAAAGCAGAACTCAAAGATAATGGTGGGCAGTGACAAACTCGACCGTTCAGCTTCACTTTTGTGTTCTGTGGAGGAAGAGGTGGGAGGTGTACTGAGTATGACAGGGTAGGAATTTGTCTACTGATAGTCAAAATGCTAGAGGAAATCTAGACAGTGGTAGTGGCTGAAGTTTCTGTCTGAGGTAAGAAACTCCCTATTGGAGATCAACTTCCTTATTACTAAATTGAAATTCAGCTACTTAATTTGAAACATTGCTGTGAGAGTTAAGGAGATATATATATATATATATATGTATGGAGAAGCCTGAAAAATCTTACTAACATAAAAATACTATTTGTATAAGTATTAATTACTGGAAAGTGTGGGTTCTTAATGCATGGGTATATAATAATGTACAGAAAAGTATGGATTAATTATTACACATGTGGTTGGAAATCTTCCTTATATAGTAGTTACCTGTGTGAATATAGGCAAATTAAAAACAACAAGAGCCTCTATGGTTTATTTTTCTGAAGGGGACTGAGTTTCAAAAAGACAAAATTAATAAATTCATGTGAAGTCATTAAGAATCATACACTGAGTATTCAACATGTATCAGTTATAAAGTTAAACTGAGCATCTTAGGAGGTATTAATGGTCAAATATATAAAATAGTTATTTGTATGTCTTCTACCACATAGAAAACAAAAATATTATCCATAATAAATAGATATTTGAAGATATTTTTTTAAAAAAAAATATGGAATGCTTCATGAATTTGCGTGTCATCCTTGCGCAGGGGCCATGCTAATCTTCTCTGTATCGTTCTAATTTTAGTATATGTGCTGCCGAAGCGAGCACTATTTGAAGATATTTGAAATGATAGTTTTATCTCCAATATGAAAATATGTAACATGTTGACTTTTTCCTTATTTCCTAATTATTACTACAGCAATAATTTATCAGAGTAAATTGTCTACAGAGCCCAAGATAAGGCAGATGTAACCTTTCTTTCTGAATTTGCATTGAGTTCATGTTTTATCAGAAGGTAATTAGTACATAATTCCAGAATGGCTGATCATGAATGAGAAAAAAAGTAAGTGTGGGTCTATTTGCTCACAAATCTCAGCAAAGACATGTTACATACACACCACACCAGTTCTGCAGTTTCTCCGAGATATTATGTTATCACTTCTAGCTATAATTAATCTCCAGGTACCTCTAAAAACACAACACTGTATATTTAATAACAATCACTAAAATAAAGTGTATAGTCTAGACTTTAAGGATTAATTTGACATTAGAATTAAAGATTGATTAACAATGCATTGTAGAAACATCTGCTTAAAACTCCCATCACAAAAAGAAATATACATTTGCTGACAAGTAAAAATGAATACCAACAAAAATGATGGACTATATAAAATAATATAAATGTTTAAATAAAATTTAGCTCCTATTTTTGCATTTTGTTTTATTCTACTTTGTAATAACATAAATACTAGATATGCAACACACCTAGAAGCCATGAAAAAGAAAAGTGTATTATAGACTATCCAGGGAGACACTACTGTTAAATTTGATATAGTTTATTGCTTTTATTAGACAAATTATACCTCAAATGATAAATTTATTTTCAATAAAATTCCTTGAGAGAAAAATGACTTCTTAAGGAGACATCATTCTCTCTCAAGCTTGATTAATTTATAATAAGCAGAAGTAATGAGCATGCCAGCAGTGGAGTTTGGGGCCGATTAACTCGGCCACAGAGAACTTACAAACTCTTGCAAGGTCACAGTTAATTTAGAAGTACAGCAATGACATCCTGGCCTATTTAGTTTTACTGGAGCCATGTGCAGAACAGGTTTGGGAAAAATGAAAAACGAATTTGGTGGGGACCCTGGGTAGAGAGTACGACTCCACTGTTCTTCACAGAAACAGCAGCTATTCAGATATTCTAAGGTGACTTTCATCTCTCAGTTGGATAGGCTAGCCCTGGTTACCATGGTAAACTGATGATAACATGGAATGTAATGAGCACAACTTCACTTCAAACATTTCCATATAGTGTGTGTGTGTGTGTGTGTGTGTGTGTGTGTGTGTGTGTGTGATATTTTAAAGAAAACTAGAGCAGACAACTAGTGGTATGTCTATTGCTTTTTGCATTTCTATTTCTTTGTTTTTATTGTGTGTATGTACTTGTGTGAACACATGCATACACAAGTAGAGGTCTGAAAATAAGTTTTCAGAGGTATTTTCTCTTTTAACTGTGGGTTCTGGGGATGAAACAGTCTCCAGGCTTGGTGACAATCAACTTTAACCATTGATCCACCGTGCTGGCTGGACTGTATGCCTGCACTTCTGATCTCAATCACATCAAAGATTAGGCTTGTAAAACAAGCTCTAAAATTCGGGGCATAAAAACTTATACAGGATTGGCTTGGATGATAGCTGAACAGTTAAAGTACTTTAGATGCAAGCAGCAAGTGTGAGCACCAGCGCTCAAACTCAGACAAGCCATGTGAATGCTAGGCTGCATGGTCTTTAAGCCTGGCCACCTGTTATTTTAGTGCTCAGATGGTAGACATGAACCTCCCAGATGATCGAACTAGCTTATCCATATCAGTGAATTCTGATTTCTATTGCGGGGCTTTGCCTCTGTAAATAATGTGGAGACTGATGTCTCCATACACAAGCACATGTGTGTGGACATGCATGAACACAAGCGCAAGCCCACACATACACATGGAAATTAACAACAAAAACTCAAACAGCATATGAAACATTTCCATATGAGAAAAAAATCACTTGAATTGATACACGAGGTAGGCTGCTTGTTCCCAAGACTGATGAATGGAATAAACCAAATTGTTCTCTTATTGTATCTTCAATGATGTCTCTTCACAATAACAATGAAAAGTTAGAAAGAAAATGTGCAGAGGAACATGTCTAAATTGGATGTATGGATGTGTTGAGAGCATTTTCATGAAGTCTTAGAGTTACAAGAGATTAAATAGAAACAGCAATGTTTGTCCAATCCGAACTCTGTAAGAATAAAGGTTTTGTCTGTTCTGTTCACTGAAAACACCCAGAGTTCTGAAATCACCCAGCTTATGTTTGGCAAATCTCAGTTGAGGCACTCTTTCTGGAACAGTGTTATAAGTATTACTGAACAGCTGGATTTTTTCTGATGCCCAGTCTCAATATTTGATTTCCTATTTCTATAAGTTAATTGAGTGTTTCCAGATGTCACCTCCCACATGACGTCTTAGGGTAGTAGAGCTGCTGGAGGTGGCGTTAGGACGTGGTCTCACTGTTGCTTCCTTTTGCCAGCACGGCTGTGGGAATTTCGTCCGTGTTATTCAGGCCTTCAACCGTACTCACCTGTATGTCTGCGGCAGTGGAGCTTTCAGCCCAGTGTGCACGTACTTGAACAGGGGAAGGAGATCTGAGGTAAGTCTGACCGGTTCTCTCTGTCCATTCGGGCGTTAGTGTCTGAAATTTGATGGTATTTTAGAGTTACAAACTTGGGAATGTAATAACTGTAAAATATTTTCGTGTTTTTATAAACACATGAATATATTTCATTTTGATTTTGTCTGCCAAGGCAAGCTAAATTACACTCTTTTCACTTTCAAATTAAACATATGTTTACTTGTTTCTAAACAAACAAGTTGTAAAATGAAGGAAAACTGCAAATTTATAATTATATTAAATGTAAAGCACTGAAGTATAGAAATACTGTTTACACTTGCTTTCATAAATATGTATTTATTCTTACTTAGGTTTTAATTTCAATACACCGTATATACTTTAAGATGTGTTTAAAGCAGGCTATGAAATATTTTGTTGAAAAATAACTTTATAAATTGACGAACCATGCTTTCATTTAAACTAACATTACCCTATGCTAGTTCATTCTCACCTTACTCTTTTATTGCTTGAAGTGATATGAGTTGTTATGGTCTGGTGTTTGCTGAACCCTAGTCAGACAGTCAGCACTATGTAGTCAAACATAAGGCTGACTGGGTTGTAAATGTGCCATCAAGCACTGCCCTGGTATCTCGGTACAGCTGCAGACGCTCGTGCTGTGCAGAAAACCTAAGAAGCCTTCCTCGTTTTTCTTTCTTTCAATCACCTGCATCATTTCACCTCATATGGTTATTTTAGAAAATGAATTATTTGAAACTACTTTTAGTTCATTATTTAACTTAAATTTAGAAAGTCCAGTTCTTAAGTCATGTCTTCATTGGCTTTTAAAGATGAGAATTATGGGGAAAACCCATAAATATCGATATTAATATTCTTTATAAAGTTTTCTTCAGTAAGAACCAATGTACTCTACTGCTAATGTAGTTGCACAAAGATTCCTCTGTACTCCATTTTATTGAATTGCATTTTATACATATAATTTATATATACACATATATAGATGAATAAAAAGCCATTAAATATTAACTAAATACTTATCATTGGACCTCAGTTTTTTTTTTTTCTTTTTTCTAAATGAGGCTCAAAATGCTGCTCAAATATTAACATTCTTAAGGGAAAGTTAGGCATTTGGGGAGAATGCCGACAGATGAACTGAGCTAAGCATTACGACCACACACCTATGATCAACTGATTAAATAAACTCATGCTGTAGACATCTGGAATCTGCCAGACACTATCCTGAAGTCCACACCACCACTGTGCAGGTCAACAATAGCAAGACAGATTTCAAATAAAATCCCTTTCCCATTTCAAAGTTACTCACTAATTTCTCCAAACCTCAATCAGGAAGTCTTTCTAAAAATTATCCCCTTTGGAAAACTAGCATGACCTAATTATGATCACCTTGGGAAACTGAAAACACACTAATTTCACTTCAAAAGATGTCTTTCACAGCCAGACGGCATTCCCATTATTTCAGTCTTTTATGTAACATGTGGGCATCTTAGCAAATAATTCGAGTATGAAGGCATTACAATTTGCAATGTTTATCTTTGTCTTGATAATCAATCTAGGTCAAAGATTTTAAACATGACATTATTTTAGACATCCTCAGCATATAAAACACAATGTAAATGTTCCCATCCCCTTTAGTCGGAAACAAAGGACCCCCTAGCGTGAAATGCCAGTGCAGTGCAAATGTGTTGTTTTGAGAGAATATTCTACTTTTATCACTAAATTTGTACTTTGTAATGACCAGAGCATAGGACTTTTGCTGACATCCTACAACTATGTTAAGCCATAGCCTTTTCCTAAATTTAAAAGCAAATTAAATGTGAGCCAGTTGAGTTGGCTTAGTTTTTAATGCTTGATTTTGAGACATTGTCTCATTTTCAACCACCTACCTTCATAGAAATTCATCGGTTCTAGGAGAATATTTCATGTCTGAGCACCACGCACCTTTGTGAAACCTGACCAGTCTTCCACTAACGTGTGAGCGTGGGTGAACGCACTAGCAGAGCATTGCAATACTGGTCATCTGAAAAGCAAAACTTATGAAACTGAAATCTGACCTCTTCTCTTCTGTACCCCATCTTCCATCTGCTAACTTCTCTTCTGGGTAAAGCACAGAGTGGCATCAGTAAAGCACGATTCCCAGGGATGAAGACACCATCAGGAAAATGCGCTTGGGTAGTGTTGCTGTAACCTCTGGAAAGGTTGGCAAATCTATCTGCTATTGGTTACATGGGCTGCTTCTATATCACCTTTCCACACAAATCCATGATGTTTAAGCCCTGATCCACCACTCATCATCAGATGCCTTTACCACTGACTGGTCATCATCCTCACAGAAGACAGTGAACATCCCAGGTGTCCACATGATTCCTGTGCTTCTCAAAGCAAATCCCCCATGGTTACTCCATTCCAGCAGCCTTTCATAGCTTTGTTTTGTTGTCAATAAATTATCTGATCAAGAGCCACCTATCTCCTATTTCATTTGGTCCATCCTCTGTCTCTGCATTCCCTTTGATTTCCATTTTAAGAGAATTGTTCCTTTACTTTAAAGTTATGTTAGTTCTGTAAGTTTTCATGTTTGTCTTGCTATTCAGATGATTAGCTTTTCCTAACAGCTTTCACTCCCATCTTCCAAGACTTTATTAAACATTTTAAACAAGGCTTTTACTTCCACACAGTAGCTCACACTAATGAACGACTGCATTGATGCTCAACTTTCTGTTTTTGTCACTGTGACTCCATGAGTAAACGGATGTCAATGATCGTGCGCCTCCAGCATCATTCATTCTGTTCAAGTTTGCATTGGTTATTCAAGACCTTTGGGTTTCAATGGGAATTTTAAGTTCATTTTTTCCTAATTCGGCAAAATGCATCATTGAAATTTTGATTTTTGATTTTGTTGAATTTGCAGTCCATGTTCAGATATAAAGCCATTTAAACAATGTCAATTCTGCTAGTTGATGAGCACATGAGGTCTTTCCATTCTCTAGTGTCTTTGTCAAATTATTTCCCTAGTATCCCAGACTTCATTGCAGAGGTTGTTCAACTCCAGGGTTAAGCTTATCCCTTAGGTGTGATTTACGCTTTTGTGAATGGGATATTTCTCCTAATTTCTTTCTCAGTAAGTTTGCTATTTGTAGCATGAGTCTTAAATGTTCTTATTAATAAAATCAAACCCGAGGCCAGTTATTGGGGTGATGCTGGAAGGTCAGAGAGATAGAACAAGCCACAGCTAACCTCACCTGGCCAACTTCTCAGCTGATCTTGTTTCCTCAGACTGGAAGCTTCTGTGTCCTCATCCCAATGGCTCTCAGCTGAACTGTGCTCGAAACCTAAAAGCTTAACCAGCCAGATGCTTAACCAGGCAAATGCTTCTACTTTCTGGTCCTCACGCCTTATAGACCTTTCTGCTTTCTACCACCACTCCCTGGGATTAAATGCTGCTTTCTGGGATTAAAGGTGTGAGTCACCATGCCTGACTGTTTCCAATGTGGCCTTGAACTCACAGAGATCCAGAGGGATTTCTGACTCTGGAATGCTAGGATTAAAGGCGTGTGCTAACATTTTCTAGCCTAAGTATCTTGTGGCTTTTCTGTTCTCTGACCCCAGATAAGTTTATTAAGGTACACAATATTTTGGGGAACACAATACCACCACAGCTATTTGTGTTTAGAAATAATACTGGTGAGAACATGACGAAAATGTAGTCCTACTCACTACTGATGGGAGTGTAAACTTGCGTGATCACTTCGAGAGATCAGCATGGAGGTTTCTCAAAGTACTAAAAGTAGAGCTACCTATGACTCAGCTATTCCACTTCTGGATATATACCCAGAGGACTCTGTCTTAGTTTCTTTTCTGTCGCTGTGAAAAAAAAAATACTCTACCAAAACAACTTAATAGAGAAAGGGTTTAGTTAGCTTTTAGTTTAGGTTATAGTCCATTGTGGTAGGGAAATCATACCAGCAGTACCTTGAAGCAGCTATTCAGTTTAAGTTTGAAATCAAAGGAAGAAACACAAATGCTACATGTTTTATCTCACATGCAGATCATAGAGTTTAAACTTTATATGCATTGGGAGCCAATGGGTCTTGAAAATGAAAATGAATTATGAGAGGGGAGAGAGACATTGATGGTAATGGAATACCTGAGAAAAGAAAGCAGGAGGGGAAGAGAGTGCCCCATGGCTGAGGGGCATGGGAACAGGTGAATGGAGTCAAAGTAGGGTTGACAAAGTATGTACTGAAGTGCCATAATAAAACTCATTCAAAAGTTATTAAAATTGAAACCATTGAATCTAATATTGTAAAGTTGCAAGAAAAAAGATAAAAAAAAAGAAGAAGGAAGAATGATGATCTGGGGAAAAATAGGGCTGAGTTCTTAGGAAATTAGTTGGAGTCTTATTTCTCCTTGAAATAGATTATTAATATTTTTCACCACATGTTTCCAGTGTTGAATATAACTAGACTATAATTAAGACCACATAGAGAAGAGGAGGCTGAGTAACAGAGAAGTGGGCCAGTTGAGAACACCTGGTACCTATTTTCATCAATTCCTCCAGTGCCAACACTGGCTTATCTAGGGAAATCTGTTCCTGGCTCGAGGACTGCAACCAAGATTATTAAATTTTCTTGTTTTCCTTCGTCTTTATGATTATTTTCTTTGGAAAGCAGATGTGCTAGGTGTCAGGAGGCTGAATTTTGGATTCTGTTTTGAACTCCACTTAGCTATGATTGTCTTGGTAATATACTCCACTACATCAGACTTATCTATCAAAACCAGACTACTTTTATTTTTTAAGTGTGACTTTTCTTCTCTATTGAGTCGCAGCCATTTCTCACTGGTCTCTAGACTCTGATCGCCACCAGACAAATTCTCTTATATTGTAATTGCTTTCACTATGACCAGTGAGATCACAGGTCACATGATTGTCAACTAGTACCCAGACCTTTCAATACTAAGATATACTTAGGTGATTTTCCCCTTCCTCTTCTCCCTGATATTCCTCCCATGTCCACCTCTGCTACTACCTCTCAAATTTATGGACCTCTCTTCTTTAACTATTGTTATTACATACACATATAAATGAAGAGACACATATATGCAGCTTGCTGGGTCCCTTCAGTGTTGTTTGCGTGTACATGTTTCAAGAGCTTCCTACTTGGTATTAGATAAGCAGTCTGAAGATCTCATGCCAGGGAAAAACAAGTTCTCCCTCTCTCAGTAGCTGTAAATCACTTGTCATTCTTCATTTAAGGTGAGGCCTATGAAATGTATCCTAGATACATTGGAATGTCAGCTGTTGTTGGAAATTTTCATATATTGTTAGACAGTTATGCTGGAGATGCTTGATAGGTAAAGCTTGTCTGTCATAGCAAGGAGTCACAATAACATAGCAGAGCTCCCAGTCTTCTTGCCCTTACAATCTTTCTGCTCCCTCTTCCATACTATTCATTCAGGAGTTATATTGTTGGTCTATGATATGGAGGTCTATATTGTAGGCCATGATCAGTTCTCTGTGTTTTGTGACTAGTTGTGACTTTCTGTAATGATCTTCTACTGCAAACAGTTGCTTCTTTGGTGAGGGGTGAGCACTACATTTGTCCATGGGCGTAAGGATAAGTACTTAGAATGCAGATAGGAATTATACTGGGTTAGGAAAGTGGTGGTCATGGGCTCTCCTCTAAAAGCCATGACCACACTAGCCATGTGTAGTTGTCTACACATGATTTCCCTCATGTTAAGATGGCTAACATTGAGTTCAATTATACAGCTGTTGATTACCTCAAAGATATAAGTGGCACTATTTGACCTTTAGGGATATTTGCAACAATGGTCATTGTTATGGTTCATGAGAATTACAGTTAGGTAGGACTGATGATTGCTTTCCTCTCTTAGAAGTTTGCATATCACTTTCTGGTCCTGTGAAAGCAAGTTCTTAGGGAGAAGGCTTTCAGGTCAATTAAGCATGTTGTATCTTCAACAATAAAGACTTACCTCCAACTTCTGAGAAGCAACCAGGGGCAATAGCAATGGCCTGTGTTGTTTGGGGAGTCTCTTGGAGCTCCCTGACCAATGTCTTGAAAGACTGTTTCTAATACCTCATATTGGGGCTTTGTTAGATAGTCTATGATTCTTTTGGGAGTATTATCATCTGAAGAGAAGTAAATTTATTTAATCTCTCTCTGTCTCCACATATGTGTGTGTGTGTGTGTGTGTATAATATATATATGTATGTATGTATACATAGGTTTAATAAGAACAGCCTATTTTCTTGAGTCAAGCATGTTATTTTATATATTCCTTTCCAAATCTTCCTAAAGCAGAAGTATAATCAATCATTTCTGGAGCAGAGTTCTGGTCATTTTATCTCTACATTAAAAATATTAAGAGACTATATTTATTCAGGATAGTTTTCAAAAACTTTAACTTAATAATTACAGTTCTCCATCAGCTGATGTAATCCATAAAAGTGTTCATTTTTTTGCCCTTGTAATTTAGTAGTAGTTTGTACTAAGGTGATATATGAAAAATGTCAATATCTCTATTTATAAAATCACCCCCTAATGCTGCTCATTGAGCACCAGTTCAGCACAACCGATTTTACTGCATCACAATCTCAAGTTGTTCCTACTTCATCCCTCTGCACATTTTTTTTTTTTTTTTTTTTTTTTTGGGTTTTTCAAGACAGGGTTTCTCTGTGTAGCTTTGCGCCTTTCCTGGAACTTGCTTTGGAGACCAGGCTGGCCTCGAACTCACAGAGATCTGCCTGCCTCTGCCTCTTGAGTGCTGGGATTAAAGGCGTGTGCCACCACCGCCCAGCTCACATTTTTTCTATTAAGCATTGAGCAGAATCTTACAAACCAATATTTGTATTTTGTTCTCTTTAGTTTCCATCTTTCTCATTCAAATATAAATTACACAATGCCCAAGATTTCTGTAATTTTATTTATTGTTTTCTGTAGTTTTGTTTATTGTATTATCAGTGTTTAATTAATCTTCAGATACACAGAGATGACCATATTTTTTAATGAACAGATAATTGAACAGATGATTTTTTTGTTTTGTTTTTTTGTTTTTGAGACAGGGTTTCTCTGTGCAGTTTTGGTGCCTGTCCTGGATCTTGCTCTGTAGACCAGGCTGGCCTTGAACTCACAAAGACCCACCTGGCTCTGCCTCCCAAGTGCTGGGATTAAAGGCATGTGCCACCACCGCCTGGCGAACAGATGATATTTTAATATAAGTTAATATTTTAAAACTTGTACAATGTGTTACACAAAAACTAAGTAGTAGCATAGAATTTTAGTTTTAAAAAATCTCCTTTTAGAAACATTGTAATCGTTGCATACATTACTACACTACTGTTACTTTTCTTCCTTTGGCTAGGGTTCTACAAATACATCCAATTAAATGTATGATTTTAGATTTCCAAGCGACTTTTGATGATGTTGATTTAAAGAGAACTCATGCTTGGATCAGTTCTTGGGGCTGTAAAATGGCGTAAGAGTTAGCCTGGCTGAGGTTAGAGCCTAATTTACAGATGAATTCTTCTTATAGGTTAACTGAATCTTAATATACATATTGGAGATACAAGAGTAGAAAGTATTTATGAAGATATCTTGTTTTATTAAATAACAATCATTTTAAATAAATTAGTTATAGTTATATTTCATTGTACATATTATACTGTATCATTATCATCTTATACATTTTTCTACTGCAAAGGACCAAGTTTTCGTGATTGACTCTAAGTGTGAATCTGGAAAAGGACGATGCTCCTTCAACCCCAATGTGAACACTGTGTCTGTTATGATCAGTAAGTAGAAAATGAAAGGGGGGTGGTCTAAATAATAAAGAACCCATACAGCTTATAAATTAGTTAATGTAATCAAAAATTTTAAAGATGTCTATGACATCATGACTCTATGTAAGTGTGTATTTTCTTTCCTTTCTAAAGGATTATAACCCTAAAATTACCTCTCATAGTTTGTGTGGGTCACTGTCTTCTAAGGGTTAGCCATTTCTATTTGATCACTAAATAATACAGATATTTCAATACTTGTAGCAATTAAATGCCAAGAAACAGTATAAATTTTACATCACAGTCACAACATCTGATTCACTGGCAAGTCCAATGGTCATTTGCTGTTTAGGGTGCTCATTGTGGGACTATGAAGAAGTCAGATGCTATCTTTTTTTTTTTTTTAAGATTTAGTTATTATGTATACAGTATTCTGCCTGCATGTATCCCTGCAGGCCAGAAGGGGGTACAAGATCTCATTACAGATGGTGGTGAGCCACCATGTGGTTGCTGGGATTTGAACTCAGGACCTGTGGAAGAACAGCCTGCTTCTAACCTCTGAGCCATATCCCTGATGCTATCTTTTTTTTTTTTTTTTTGGTTTTTTTGAGACAGGGTTTCTCCATGTTGTTTTGGTGCCTGTCCTGGTACTCACTCTGTAGACCAGGCTGGCCTCAAATTCACAGAGATCTGCCTGCCTCTGCCTCCCAAGTGCTGAGAATAAAGTTGTGTGCCACCACCACCTGGCTCCCAGATGCTATCTTTTAAAGAACTACTCACAGAGTTCTTGAAGCTTTTTGATTGTGTGGTAGTACAATTAGCAAAAATATTTTTTGAATAAAGTAAAAGACACAAATTTCTATTTCCATAAAACTCTACAAAGAAATCTTGAAAACACTTCTCTCTTAAAATTCTTCCCAAGGTGTTATTATTTAAGAATTTATTACTTATCCAAAATGAAGCAGGAATTCTCCTGTATGCTATTAGAAGCACTCAGAATATGAAGCAAGAAATGAAATCAGTTTGATGTGCAGGCTCTTATAAGGTTTAAGCTATAATTGATTCTATGGTGTACAATAGAGTTAGAAAGCTCTAAGCCAACTTGAGTGTCTTACTTCTTGTAAGTATATATAATTGAGAGCTATGTTCATCAATGATATTGAGCAGTGAGGATTTATAATCCATGGTTTTATGACTATTGAGCCATACCAACATGTGGAATAATTATGTGTTATATTGATTTAATAACCAAATCTATGCATGTATGTACACAACAGATATTTAAACAATGTTTAAACAGCTGAACTGTTAAAAATGACTCATTCTTATCTTTGTTATCACTGTCTTAAATGTTGCCATGGACTTTGTGTGCTTCCTGGGAAGGAGAAATTGGTGATAAGGTGCCTGTCATACCAGCTCTTTAACTGATAGGGGTCTAGTTCAGAAACTGATGAGCTCATTTTAGAAATGTTTCATCTGCAGTCTGCCCTGTCCAGCAGATATTATTATAAAGATACATAGATTTCATGGAGCAGATGCACACGTACAGGTTAAATATTTAAATAGGTCACTTATGACAAATTGGACAGCTTGTTTAATTTTCGACATAGTTTCTTTCCTGTCACTTTATCTTTTACAACAGAGTTACTGTGGAAAAAGTGGACTGTGTTTGTTACTAGGAACCTTGTAGCCTCAAATGTAGAGTTTGAATGATTAGATTGTTTATCAATGTAGTTTCTGTGTCATCAAGTAATAAAAATAATAATAGTAGTATGTCCATCCTATTAGATAAAATCTTAAATGTTTAATATATAATAAGTACTATTAGGATCATAGCTTATTTCTTATACTTTATGAATGAAAATACCAGGATTCAGTGTGTTGAATGACATCACACTAAATCAAAGTTTATTGCTTGCTTGCTAAAATTAGAACAAATAGTTCTTGGATTTGATTTTATAACTCCAAAATCACCACTATCAGAGCATATTAAAATTAGTCCTTTGTAAATTTGGTGGGCAACAGAAACTAATTTATAACTACAAACCTCTTCTAATAATTGGGATGATATATTAGGTTAAATCTTCTTGAACTTTAAAATAAGTTTAAAAGGCATAGAGTATCTCTGACCATGGTTCCTTTTTCATAGATGAAGAACTCTTCTCGGGAATGTACATAGATTTCATGGGAACAGATGCTGCTATTTTTCGAAGTTTAACCAAGAGAAATGCAGTCCGAACTGATCAGCACAATTCAAAATGGCTGAGTGGTAAGAAAATATTTACTGCATTTCCCCCTTTGATCTCTTTTCCATAAACTAACTTTTAATTCTATGCTGATAATAGGGAAAGTAGTTAAAAAAAACAAAGTATCAGCCTTTGACACGAGTAGTCATAATTCTATACTCTATATGCCAAATATTTAAGACAAATAAATGCCCATCATTCTTATTGTAATTGTTTGATTTATTAATGACGATATAATTGTCATAGAACTAGTTATATACAAATATAGGTGGTACCCATCATACATGCCTCCACTTGTTAAATGGTAATATATTCTGATTAAATATGGTTTTACTTCTTTTAATTGCTTTTATATTTCCATAATAATAAATTGAAGAATTCTACCAAATTCACAACTTAAAATACAATAAATAGATCATATACAGAAACTTTTTGTGTTTGTTTACACTAAGAATCTAAACTTGTATTATACTACATACTACTTTTTCAAAAATGGACTGATGTTAAATGTATGATGGTGTGATGACTTCATGATAATCCTTGATGGTTCAAATTCTCAAGGCCATAGGAATTCACACCCTGAAAGGAGGCTGATTTTACTGCTAGGATTCCAGTCAGTTTCTGACTTGTGGATGGGGAGAAAGCCACAAGCACTTGCCATTCTGCCCTCAGGAAACTTGCAAGCTCACTCTAAATTGCCTAAGTTAATGATGCAGTTTAGCATGAATCACCACAATTAAGCATTTAACATATGAAAGCATTGATTGTATTTTGCTTCTTCAAATTATTCCATCAGTGTGTCTGGAAATAGAATATTCTAAAAAGTTGTTTTGTTCCTGAAATAAGGAAACCTTCTGTGTCTACACTGACTACATTTTTCCTTCAAACATTTCCTCTTCATTTCATTTGCTGTATTTTAAGGGAAAACAGAG
Organism: Peromyscus eremicus; assembly: GCF_949786415.1. Classification (NCBI taxonomy): domain Eukaryota; kingdom Metazoa; phylum Chordata; class Mammalia; order Rodentia; family Cricetidae; genus Peromyscus; species Peromyscus eremicus. Next base: position 6,119,262 of record NC_081418.1, on the reverse strand, counting down.
TCAGAGTTTTAATACTGCGTCAACAGCTGCTGCTGCTGCTGCTGCTGCTGCTGCTGCTGCTGTTTGTTCTCCCCCTCCCCTTCAGTCTCCTTCTTCCTCCTCTTGCCCCTCCTCCTCTTCCTCTTTGTCTTCCTCCTTTTTCTCCCCCTCCTCCTTCTTTCCTGCTTAAAGTTACTTCTTTTTCCTTTTACTGAACATAGATTCTGTTCATGCACTATATTTTGATTGCAGTTTGCCCTCCCCCACTCCTCCAGATCCTTTCCACCTCCTCTCCCATCCAGATCCACACCCTTTTGTCTCTTGCAAGAAGACAAACAGGTCTATAAGGAACAGTAATGAAATAAAATACTGTAAGATAAAAGAAAGACGAACAAATTGGAATAGGACAAAAGAACCAATCATGAAAAAGAGCCAAAGAAAAAGCACAAGAAACTCATATAGATGCAGACACACACAAATTCACACACAGAGGAGTCCCATAAAAATATGAAACCAGAAGACATGATATACATGCAAAGGACCTGAAAGAGAAAACAAAAAACAAATAACTCCTTTACTTAATATTAGGAGACAAATACCCTCCAAAGATGCTGCTGAGTTCATGGACTGCTAGGTATAGGGCCTGCCCCTAAGAGTGGTTTACTTCTCTAGTAAACTTCCTTGAAGAAAAATAATTTTTCATTTGCAAGTACTTATCCAATGAAGATAGGTTCTTGATTAGGAATGGACCCCATCTTCTTATTCTGTGTCAATCAATTAGATTTATATACACTTGATTGCAAACACCACATTTAAAATCCAACATAAAAACAAGCATTAAATTTCATGGGAAATAACTGCTAAAATAATGTTAAAACTCATTCACATGCAAAGAATTTTTACATATATTTCTTAAGTGTTCTTCAGACAGACAAGCTTTGGTCTGTCACACTAGAGCTATAATTTGTTGTGTTTGATACTCTCCATGAGGTATGTTGATATACAACCACTGCTTTTTGAAATTTTGCCTATGAACAGTGAATTATTCATTGTTGGGAAAAGAATGCATCTGTCATCTATTTCAAAGAATAGTAGGTGGATTTTTATCATGAGAACATAGTCTTCATATTTCTTTTGCAGAACCTATGTTTGTGGATGCACATGTGATCCCAGACGGCACTGATCCAAACGATGCTAAGGTGTATTTCTTCTTCAAAGAAAAATTGATGGACAACAATAGGAGCACGAAACAGATCCATTCCATGATTGCAAGAATATGTCCTGTAAGTGCATTGGAATTTCTAGTTAAAGCAATTCAGATTATGTAATGTATTTTCCAGTACTTCTGTGGTTTTATCATTTACTATCATCAATGAATCAAATATAGAAAGAATATTTTTAGGACAGCATGCATTTCACAGTTTATGTGAGACAATTATGCTGAATTTTAGTAAAAATATTCAGGGAAATATTTTGGGTGTTCTTTTAAACATAGAACTAGTTTTGGCTAATTTTGCAACTCCATTTGCAGTGTTGCATTCAAACAAATGAGAAAGTGTAAATTACCAAAGAAAACGAAATAATTCTTGTAAATAAAATACATCAGAATCTCAATAAAACATAATTATGGTGGAGCCTCATGCAATAGTGGGAAACTAAGAAATTATTTTACTATTCTAATTTTAAAGAACAAAGTGTCAGTGTATTAGCAGTACATATAGAAACGTTGAATAAAATTGACGATGCAATCTTCTGTAGGTTTTTTGTAGACTTGTTGGCTTATTTGTGATAATTTTCTTTGTGAGACATATTTATTGAAGTATCCAGTGTCTATTTATCTTCAAATATTGCAATATTCTGTTGACTAGAACTCAGCTATTTCTCAATAATTTGAGTCAATATAGCAAAGCTAGGAGAAAGGAAAAAGCTGTTGGACAGAGAGGAAGACAAAAGTCATCAGTAGACTCTACCAAAGAACAAAATGCCACGCCCTGTGCATTGTCTGGGAAAATGTATGTAATAAACCATCCACTCAGAAAGACTGAATATTAAAGTGGAAATGCTTAGGTGTTTGAGATAAAATAGAACTATCTGGAGCCTTCTAATATGGGATATACCTACTTTGCTGGACACAGTGATCTCTGAAAGCCATAACTGTATGCAGTAAATTTCATTCACATCTAAGAGAATGAATACTTGCCTCAGCAAGAGGAAAACAGTTATTTATTTACTGCATATAAATGTTTATGTTATATATTGTAAAAATCGAGCCATATACTTACATTTCTACATAGTCCATTTCTAGTTGATGTTGTTCTGCGAAAGATCAACCACAAAATACTATAGATCAGGGACTTTTTTTTTTAATTGATGATAACCCTATCTAATCTTTAGATAACAATAAATTAAAAATCAGAGTCCTAGTTGAATTTTTTATACACAATTGTTTCTTCAATCATCTGAATTGTGTTTACAAAATGATTTCAGAATGACACTGGTGGACAACGTAGTCTTGTAAACAAGTGGACCACATTCTTGAAGGCAAGACTTGTATGCTCAGTCACAGATGAAGATGGCCCAGAGACACATTTTGATGAATTAGGTATGTGGATGTGAGAAGGAGCATTGTTTCTAAGAAGGACTTTATAAGCATCATGTCCCTTAACAAAATCTCAGAGAGGATGCATCTTCTCTAGATATTAACAGGTTAAATGCTGTTCTATCTTGGAGGGAAATCATGAAGTGCTCATTGGTGTCCTTAAACGTTTTAGTAATTTCTCTTGTCATTGAATGCACTACTGAAATGCTAAGATATGAATGAGGGTGGGGTAGTAGTACTTCTGTGATTTACATATAGGTAATAGTATGTTTGATCCTTTATAAATGAATTTATTATATATATATTTGTTACATTCTGATCTAAATAAATTTAAATTTAGGTAACTAAATCAGAATATTATGTAATTTTTTTAAAATTCTGATATATTTTGACTTAAATTAATGTATATGTGAACACACATATATACATATATATTTACATAACTACTGCATTAAATAGAATATTTAGTAGAATTTAAGAAAAAAAATTCAGTTATAAATTGCAAGAGTTATGCTCCCAGCTTGGTTCTTGTTGAAGACTCAGACTAAGTGTTCCTCCTATGACAGGAGGCTTATGATTTCCAGATTAAATAAGGACTAATAGTCTAGCAAGGAATAGTTTTCTGTAGTTGAAGTACTCTGTTATACAGCATAATGTTGCGGTAACTTAGCTCCATTTAGAAACATTTTGGACATTATCTTGGATTTTGAGGCATGTAATGAGGTAAAGAACACATATCTATTACAAAATGCAAAATTATATTGACTCTAAGAATTATAAATCCAAAGGAGGCTGTTGCTCACCTTAAAGGGCATTTTCTATCAGATGGTCTTTGGTTCTTCAAGACTCAAGATTCATGTTTTATTTTGCTGTATTATAAATGTATCTGTCTCTGTCTTATAGCATACATTAAAGTTTTGTTGTTAGAGGAATTGTTAGGTGAACTAGTCTTGGAAATTTTGAGCATAAGCCTAAATAAGGTTTTATATTTTTTATGAAGGAAGGGCCCAATATGAAAGATTTTCTTCAACATTACAGCTTCAAATGATAGGTTGAAAGGAAATTGAGAGCTGAATTATTTTTTAAATTAAAATTAATGTATCATCAATAGAGGATTTTGAGGAGACATAGAAACAAGCAACAGGAAAATATCTGTGGCATTCCTACCATGAACACCATGGTCAAGCTTTGTCTTCTCTGCGGACTTTTCAAAGTTCTAGTCTATATTATCACCACTCTGGGGTCTTCCACTCAATGCTTATACACACACCTTTGTTTGCATAGAGATCCAATCTTCAAGAATATCCTCAGTGCAAGGCTAACATTTTATTTAAGTTACCTCGTGCTTATCATCACATTATACCAAATTGGAGCAATTTTCCAGTAATACCTTCCTGAGGACTATACTTTTCATAGTTGAAATTATTGTCTTAGGGTAATTCAAAATTACCAGTTAAAATTTTGGAAACTTTAAAAGCATGTGCTTTTCTTTTTTTCTAGAGGATGTGTTTCTGCTAGAAACCGATAATCCGAGGACAACCCTTGTGTACGGCATCTTCACCACGTCCAGGTAATTATTAAAGAGCTGCAGCTCCCCCGTTACAACAAATGCTCCCATTTCATTTGCTTTTGCCAGGTTACTAAAATATATGTGATCTCAGCAAATATTTCCAAAATAGTGTACAAAGACATTTTAAACAATTACATGTTGTTCTCCAGGAGAAACTAAAGCATGAATTAAATTATAGAAGTAAAATACTTAAAGTATTTTGTTTAAATAATAAAAGTAAAGACTAATGATTCTAATCAAATCAGAATGCAAGGTTTTAGTTATGATGAATATGTTTCTCTCCTACCTTTTGGCAGTGGTAGCACAAGCATACATAGACAAGTCATAGACGTGTATATATTTAATTATTTAAAATTTATAACAAGTATTCATTATTAAAACTAAAAAAAATACTTGAAATAACTTTCACTTCTTCACTAATCTAATGTGGTGACTATGAGAAGCTAACAAAAATTGGACTGGTTATTCTGTTATTCTGTAATATGACTGTATTTTTGCCTTTCAAAATAGGTTTAATATTTTCTAACTTTTCTTGGAGTCCAACGGCAACTTTATTGTGTTTTTCGGTGCATTTCCCAGATACTTGAAAGTTTCTGTGCACATTTCTGTCAATGAATTCTGTACTGGGAGTTACTGTGAATTCAGGCTCGTACTCCAGCCAAGTCTATTGGGCCAAAGGAAGGATGTATTGGTTCCTTTGCAGTTATTAGAAACTGCAAAATAATGATTGAAAACATTCTTTTCTAAGTGAGTTTTAAATGTGGTATAAGAGCTGGGGGAGACGCCTCAGTGGGAAACAGATCTTATTGTCCCTGCCTGAGGCCCTGAGTTCCTTCCCTGACACCTATGCAAATGCCAAGTGTGGTGGTGGCTTTCAGACCCCTGCAGCTCACTGAGGAGGCCAGGCAGGCTAGGTGGCAAGACCAGTCTCCCCCTCTCCCCTCCTCCTTGGTGGGGTTTTTACCACACTTCACTAATTATTATTATTATTATTATTTGTTGTTGTTGTTTGTTACGTAGATATTGGGGACTGAACTCAGGCTCTCATACTGACAAGGTCAGCATTTTCCAGTTGAGCTCTCTCTCCATGCCTGGGTCATTTTTCATGGCAGGATTAAAATGGAAAATAAATAAACAATGGCAAGATAGACTTCTCCAGTCGCTAATAAGGATATCATGGAAGAACTCTGAAGTTATGATAATACTACTATAAAAAGACATGATGTTCACATATTAATGGAAATTATTTCAGAATGAAGTCATAATTCTGTTCATGGTTGTTTAGAATTAAAATTAATATATTTGTTTATGTTTTTGTTTTTTTCCTTTTATTGAAAATAGATTTTTTTCTCACATAATATATCTTGATTATGGTTTCCCTTCCTCCATCCCTCTCAGTTCCTCCCCATCTCCTGTTCCATCTGGATCTTTCCCCTCTCTGTCTCTTAATAGACAACAAACAGGCTGCTAAGGAATAATAACAAAATATAATATAGGTACAAATATATTTTTATATAATTATATAAATTTTATGTATATTATATAAAATATAATAAAGGTACAATAAAAACTAACACATCAGAATTGGCAACACAAACAAACCAAAGAGCCCAAGAGAAGGCACAAAAACCAGTGACCCACTCATTTGCATCCCTAGGAATCCCATAAAAGCATTAAACTGGAAGCCGTAATGTAGGGTGAAAAGAGAGAAAAAGAAGAAGAAAGAAAGAAAAAAGTGTGTGTGTGTGTGTAAATAAAAATAAAAATGAAAAAAAGTGAAATAGAAATTTTGTTTTTAGAAGGAGAAGCCCTGGCACTACATTCTAAGACAAGGAACCTCCCAAGATGCCCTTGAGTTTGTTCTCTGTTGGCTTCTACTGCTGCCATGCAGCCTGCCCTTGAGAGTAGTTTCTTTTCCCAGTGAGACTCCCTTAGAGGAAAGTAGATTTTCATTTGCAGGTGGTTATCAGTTGGAGATTGCCTCTGGGCTAGGGATGGGAGTGGATGTTACTTCTTTCAGCTCTTGGTCCCCATCTGGTACAGACCTGTGCCTCACTCAGTCTCTGTGAGTTCATATGTGCTTTGAGAATGCTGATTTAGTAGGCCTTGTTTCCTTGGCCTTCTTCTTCACCTCTGGCTCTTATGAGCTTTCTGCCTCCTCTTTCACCTTTCACAGGGTTCTCTGAGCCCTGAGGGGAGGGATTTGATGGATACATCCAGACTAGGATTAGGGCAGAATGCTGCAGGGTCTTTCACTCTGCATATCTGGCTGTTGGTTCCCTTCTGCTGCAGGAGGAAATGTCTTCGCTGCTGGGTGATCTGCTTCCCTAGCCAGAGTGCTCAAATTCTCACTAGCACAAATGGAATATATTTTAAGAAAAGTAAAACAGATTCTTTGTTTTCATTTTCAGCTCTGTTTTTAAAGGATCTGCAGTGTGTGTGTATCATTTATCTGATATACAGACTGTATTCAATGGGCCTTTTGCCCACAAAGAAGGGCCCAATCACCAGCTGATATCCTATCAAGGAAGAATTCCATATCCTCGCCCTGGAACTGTAAGTATCCATGGAATTTACTTTTATCTTACTTAAACAAATGTTACATTTACATTTATTAAATATAACTATTAAATATAACTATGGTCCTCTGGGTATGCTCATTAAAAGTTTTCAGCATCATGGATCTAGCTTAATCCTTGCCTGGTTTGAGATTTGCTAATATAGCATGTATGTTATAGAAGATGCAATTTTGTAAGTGCTACAATTACGAACAAAATCTCATCGAAATTCCAAAACAACTTACTTAAATATAGTAGACATTTTTTTTTCCTAATTTTAAAGCTCTCACTTTGAAATTTCAGAAAAAGACTAACTATGTTAACACTAGAGCTTACCCAACCCCACTCCCATCTCTTCCTTTCTTTTCTTGACAGGGTTTTACTATGTAGCCCTGGCCAGAAATCACTAAGTAGACCAGGCTGGTCTTGATCTCAGAGAGATCCACCTGTCTTTGATTTTCAAGATCTGAGACTAAAGGCATGCACCACCATGCCCAGCCTGCTAGCTTTTTTGGTGTTTTATTTTGTTTTTTTCTTGTTGCTGTTTTTCTAAAATAATACTTCTTTACATTTTTACATTAAGAAATTTCATCGTGTATCATGATACTCACATGAATATGAACTTAGGGATAAGTCATGTTAACTTCTTTTTTGACTTCTGTGTCTGCTTGATTGACCAGCAGTTAATTGAAAATATTAGGGAGAAAAGTTTTTAAATCCTTGAACCTAATGAAAACGAAAGCAGAACTTTCCAGAACCTTTGGGGGTATGGCTTAGTGAGTTCTAAAAGGAAAATTTATGACTGTAAATGTTTATATTAAAATGTCAAAATGGACATGGAGAGATGGCTTGGTTGTCAAGATCGCCTCTTGCTCTTCCAAAGGACCCAGGTTCAGTTCCCAGCACCCATGTGGTGGTTTACAATCATCTGTAACTCCATCTTCTGACCTTTGTAGATACCAAGTATGCACATATGCACAGACATGCATACATACAGGTAAAACACATAAAATAAAATTAATAAATCTACTTTCTAAAACTGGGCTGGAAGTAAGGCTCAGCACTTACTAGCATTTGTTGCTCTTTCAGGGGACCCAAGTTTGATTTCAGCACCCATATGGAGGTTTACAGCCATCCATACCTCCAGTTCTAGGAGCTCCAAGGCCCTTTTATGGCCTTTGCAGGGACTAAGCACACACATGCTACGCATACGTACATGCGGGCAAAACACTGACAGATCAGATAAAATAAATGTAATAAAATATCAAAATGCCTCAAATAACCTACAATGTGCTTAAAAGTCTTAGAAAAGTAAGACAAAGGCAAGTTCAGAAACAGCAGGCGTCAAGATAAGGAAGGTCAGGACATGTGGTTTTGTTTTATTTTGTTTTGTTTTGTTTTTCAAGACAGGGTTTCTCTGTGCAGTCCTGGCTGTCCTGGAGCTCACGCTATAGACCAGGCTGGCCTCGAACTCAGAGATCCACTTGCCTTTGCCTCACAAATGCTAAGATTAAAAGCATGTACCACCACTACCCTGCGTCATGGCAGATATTATTGAAACGTACATGTAAAGAATAATACATACAATCAATCAAGCACAACACAGTCAATAGATACATGAGACTGACTGATTCCTAGCTTAGCTGACAAAAAGAAAAGGAAGACTCAAAATAATAAAATTAGAGAGTACACCAATGAAATACACATACTTAGTAGAGAGTACTGTTGTACCCCAGAAATCTTGGTAAATCTAGGAGAATTTGATAAATTATTAAGTATATATGATCTACCAGAGTTAAGTGAAGAAAACACAAACAGCTTAAACCATCCCTAACACAGGAGACTGAAGCAACAATAAAGAAAATCTCCCCAAGGAGAGAAGGACCAGATGTGTTCACTGCTCCGCTCTACCAAACTTGTGTAGAAGAGCTGGCAAGAGTACTGATCAAGCTGTTCATAAAAGTAAAATAAAATAAGGAACACTACCAAAGTAATTCTACTAAAGCAGTATTCTCTTGAAGCTAACGCCAAACAAAAACATAACAAAATGAAACAAAACTTGTGGGCTGCTCTTTCTGATGAACACAGATACTAATATTCTTTTTTCTTTTTCTTTTTATTTATTCTTCTCTCATATAATATATCCTGACCACAGCATCTCCTGCTTCTACTCCTCCCAGTCCCCCACCTCCCCTTTCTTCCATATTAACTCCTTTTCTGTTTCCCTTAAGAAAAAAAAAAAAGTCTCCCAAGGATATCAGCTGAGCTTGGCATAACGAGCTGCAATGAGGCCAGGCACAAACTCTCATATCAAGGCTGGAGAGGCAATCCAGTAGGAAGAAAAGGGTCCAAGGAGCAGGCAAAAGAGTCAAAGACACCCCCATTTCCACAGTGGGAGTCCCACAAAGACACCAACCTATACAATCACAGCATGTATGCAAAGGACCTAGCACAGACCCATGCAGACTCCTTGAATGCCACTTCAGTCTCTGTGAGCCCCTAGGAGTACTGCTTAGTTGATTCTGTGGGCCAGGTTCTTTTGGTGTCCTTGACCACAGTGACTCCTACCATCCTTCCTCCCTCTCTTCCCAGTGGATACAAATATTCTTAATAAATCATATTCAAGATGTGAATCCCACAAAAGATTTCTAATGTTGGCTCATTTTATTTTTATGTCATTAGAGAGTATTTATTATATTGTCCAGTCCTTTGTTTTCTTTCTTTTTTTTTTTCAAGACAGGGTTTCTCTGTGTAGCTTTGCACCTTTCCTGGAACTCACTTGGTAGCCCAGGCTGGCCTCGAACTCGCAGAGATCCGCCTGGCTCTGCCTCCCGAGTGCTGGGATTAAAGGCGTGCGCCACCACCGACTGGCTACTGTCAAGGTTTTTTAATCATACACTAAGCATAAAGGGACTCTCTATCTCCTGAAAATTAAAAAAAGATGAGTTTGATTCTCTGGATAAGAAACTTAAAGATTGAACATCGATATATTTTTATATAGAAGAAATAACTTTTAGTTACTTTTGAAAATTATGAGAATTATTATTGATCCCTAACAACACTGTAGTTAAAATGTTACAATTAATCACATCTAACAACTAACTTGATTATAGAATCCACAAGTCCCTTTTAAATGGTGCCTCCTTAATGCTCACAGCTCAAGATAACATGGGCAGAGCCCTGAGTAATTGCTTTTACAACCAAGAAAAACAATCAACAGATACAGTCATCTCAAGGTACTTCATGTCCAATAGTAGATTTGGAGCACAGATTACCTAGGGGGAGAGAAAGGAGGGCAGGCTGAGAAAATTGCATGTGAAGAAGAGTCTCTCTTTACTCCACTCAAATTACTTCATGCATGTCCAGAAGCCTAACTACTAACTGATTCAAAGGTCAATTAGGCTTTTTTAAAGGAGGAAAAGTAGGCCTAATTAAGTGACAAGTGGCTGTGGATTGGTGTGTTTTCTCCAGTATGTACAGATAGTACAGGAGCAACCAGCTTGCAACCTCAGAAAAACCACACCCTCGCTGCTGTAGCTTACAGTTGCATTCATTCAAGTGGGGCCTGAGAATCTCATGAAGAAGGTTCTGAAGCCAACTTGCTCCTGCCTCCTGAGTGTATTATATGTGCCTTTTCTCAACCAAAGACATCTAAGCAGTAACGTGAAATTAGCCATGGTGGGGATATTTATGCAGCTGAAATCAGCCTCATTCCACCTATGGCTCTTCACCCAAGTGGCACCTTAAAAGCCACCTTGACATGGACACGGGGCTATGAGTAGAACATAGAAAACCACTCTGCTGAAAAGCAATAATTGTGTACACTGTGGGAAGAGACCAACCCTTTTCCACAAATAAACCAATGCTAAATCAGAAAATTCTGCTAACAGTCCCATTTTTTAAAAGCTCTTAAGAATAAGCATTTTCCTCTGTCCTAAAAGAGTGTGGAATAAGCCAGGGATTAGTGACACACATCTGGAAGAGACTCCGTGCAAAAAGGGAGTAGTCAGTACTTAAGACATTTTTCTATAATGTGGTTTCTTACATCTGGTATTGAGACCACAACAGCTCCTTTAAATCCAGAAATTGTCAGATGAGTGATCCTTGGGGAATCAACGGGGCAGGGTGGAGGAATGACCCAAAGATCTGGTCACTCCACCCTGAGCCCAGCAAAACAGCATGAAGTCAGCTTTCTAGCTCAGTTGCCAGTGGCTGCCTCAACCCTGTGCTTCCTGCTTCTGCAGCCAGATCTGCAGCCAAGTGAACTCAACAGTGCTTTTCCTCTAGGTCAAGAATGCTCCCTCTGTCTCTGAAGTCGTCCCAACCAGGGATCAACTGTGATTGTCATTCTTTATTTCTCCACACAGTAGTCTGGTTGCTGGGTCAACCTCATAAATATATAACTGTGTTTTTAAATCAGTGACACTGGCAGAAATCCTATACCCTCATTCTCATGTTCCCCGTAGGTGCTTCCTTCAAAGCAGGGTACGGAGCTGTGCTAGCAAACAGCCCAACCAGCAAGTCCATGTAAGTGCTGGGAGGGCTGCCAAGTGTGTCATGATGTTTTCCCATAAGCATCTCCGTTTGTGGAAGAAACAAGACACCTTTGGGATGTTGCAAAGGGCATGCAAGACTGCAGACTCTCTGTGGCTGAGCTAATGAATTACCTTCTCCTATCACAGCGAGGGTGTGGCTTCTGTAGACTTTTTGTACAGCCTGCACATCCTGCACATCCTGCTGAAGCAGAACCAACAAAGTGATCATCTTTAACTCCCATTTCGAAGTGCATCAGAACTGCATCTCCCTGCTCTTCTGCACTGATCCTGGCAGTCATGTTTATCTGCCTTCCTAAGTTTGTTTTCTTTCTTTATTTCTGAGACTATAATTTAATTACATTTCTCCCTTCCGTTACTCCCTCCAAGGCCTCCCATATACCACTCCCTACCATCCTTCAAATTCATGGCCTCTTACTTCACTAATTGTTGTTTCATGCATATATTTATAAATATATATTTAAATATATATATTCCTTAATATTACCTGTTCAGTCCTATAATGTTACTTGTGTATTTATTTCAGTGAGGGGTGTGTGTGTGTGTGTGTGTGTGTGTGTGTGTGTGTGTGAGTGTGTGTGTAGACATCAATTGAACTTCAAGTTTGGCAGTAAATGTCTTTACCTGCTGAGCCCTCATCAGCCCTATAAGTTCATTTTTTAAATACTGACACTTTCATGTGCGTGACAATCAGTCCTGAACCATTCTCTGTCACTTATATTTTATGTGTGTCTCCAGTCATTACTTTGTTGTCAAAAACAGGATATTAATCTACATTATTAGTGTGCTTGTATCTAGAAAGTCAGTGTAATTTCTCTCATCAAATTATCCCACTCTATGAAGCAGTGGTAAACACCCCTTTCTGAGACATTTGACTGAAGTGCCGATGGAAAGGCTGGGACTCATCAAATAGTATTTGGATAAAATAAATGTTCAGAGGAGGTCCACACACGTATTAGTTAAGCCCTGTATTGACTTTGAAGACTTTCATCCCAGCTCTGGGGAGGAGAGCATAGGAAGATAAGAGGAGGCAGTGCTTATGAGCGTGAGCGCAGCTCAGGAGTCGGACAGCGACAGAGCCGTCCATCTCCCTTTTACACGACAGCCATTGTTCCCAGCCTTTCCATCGGCACTTCAGTCAAATGTCTCAGAAAGGGGTGTTTACCACTGCTTCATAGAGTGGGATAAAGTAGCTGGGGAAAACTAATCCTTTAGGAGTTTAACTAAAATGATTTAATGATGATCTGTATAATAAAATTAACCTACAGAATGTCGATGTTTTATGATGGTGCATAGTGATTATGCCATCTTCTTCTTTTTGTATTTACATCATTTCCACCCTTCTTTTATCCCTCTATATTCTCCCATACCCCAGCATTCTCAAATTTATCACCTTTTCTGTAATTGTTCTTGTTTTTATAATTATTATTACACATAAAAACATACATACACAATTTCTGGGTCTATTTAATGTTGCTCTTATGTACATATGTACATGTGATTAGAGGTGACTACATTGGATTACCTAACCTATGAGGAGGGGCCTGATAAAACTGATTCTCACTCTTGGGAGCTCTTCTTTTAGTGGTGGGACCTTGTGAAAATTTCCACATTCACGTTGGCATGTGAACTGGTAGTCAATGGGCAGGTCTTTTTTCTAAAATTTACTATGTATACAGTGTTCTGCCTGCACCAGATCTCATTATTGATGGTTGTGAGCCACCGTGTCATTGGTGGGAATTGAACTCAAGCCCTCTGGAAGAGCAGCCAGTGCTCTTAACCTCTGAGCCATCTCTCCAGCCCTAGACAGGTCTTTTTTGTGCAGAGATCCCATGGAGCAGCTATCTGGTCATGTCTAGGGGGATACTAGCTAGTAACATGTTCTCATTCTCTTACTCTTACAAACTTTTACCCCTTCTTCTATGGTTCTTCCATTCTTAGGTGTAGGGGTTATATTGTAGATAGTTTTACACTGACTTGGATTGGATACCCCACGACCACCTATGTGCATTTTAACCAATTGTGATTCTCTATAATAGTCTCCATTTGCAGCAAAAAGAAGCTTCATTGATGAGGAGTGAAAGTGACATTTATCTATAGGTATAAAGATACATATTTACAGTGCAATTAGAAATTGTATTGCTCTAGGAAAATATCACAATAGGAGGTTCCCCCTTAGGCTCTATGGTCCCTCCAGCTACAGGTGGTTGGGTATATATTACAGCAATGATTCTGGTCTAATTTACAGACCCTTATGTCCAATTAAATAGCTAAAATTGAACACATGTCTATTTGTCTGAACAATAATCAACTCTGAAGAGATAAAAGGCCTCAGAGTGAAATTTGAACTGATGAAGTTTCTAGAATAAAATATGGTTTATATTATCCCGAGGTCCCAATATCCATGCTTCCCTGTACCAGATGATGATGAGAGAGCTGTCCACACTAAACGTCCTTGCCAGGTTTACAATGAGGACAATCACTAGTACATATTGAGAGGGGGAAGTCAACTTTTTATCTTGTTACCATTTGTACAACTCAGTGTGTCTTGACTGCAATCCTATGGCATGAATCAGCAGAATGATTCATAATCAGGATTACTTCTTCTCTAAATTTGAAAATGATGTCATATAAGGAGACACTTATTTCTAAAGTAGGAGTACATTGTGCATACATAACAAAAGTGTGAGAGGAGTTATTGAGGGAAGAAATGTAAAGATTCCTAGTTTGGGGCTGGCGAGATAGCTTAGCAGATAAAGGAACTTGCTATGCAAGCCTTATGACTGAATTCGATTCCTGGAACTTTTGTAAAAGTAGAAACAGAGAACTGACTCCACAAATCTGTCCTTAAACCACACACACACACACACACACACACACACACACACACACACACATACACACACACACACACTCCTGCATAACACCAACAACAATAATAATTATAATAATAATAAAAATAATTTTTTTAAATACTGGTGTGTGTTACGTATTTAACCAGCATGATTTTGAGCAGCTTTAACAAAGCTTTCATTAAGATTTTCATCTTTAGCCAGGAGGTGGTGGCGCACGCCTTTAATCCCAGTACTCTGGAGGCAGAGCCAGGCAGATCTCTGTGAGTTCAAGGCCAGCCTGGGCTACCAAGTGAGTTCCAGGAAAGGCACAAAGCCAAAGATTTTCATCTTTGAGTAAAACTTCTAAATAGGGCTCTGATAGTTTAATAAGGTCATCATATATATATATGTATATATGTATATATGTATATATACATATATATGTATATGTATTGTAGATGTAACCAACCATCTTATTAAATAAGAAACACAGAGCCGATTCAGAGAAGAAAGCCAAGAGGTCAGAGCTAAGAGCCTTACCCCTCCTACTTCAGCTGAGAGCTCTCCGAAAGGGGCCTACTTCCTGTGTGTATGTCTTTATATAGTCTAGCTGTTCTGCCTTCTCATTGGTTGTAAACCCAAACACATGACTGCCTCATCACTGCCTGTCTGTAGAGACTTCCAGGTCTTCTATGGTTGGTACTGAGATTAAAGGCATGTGTCTCCAATGCTGGCTGTATCCTTGAACACACAGAGATCTACCTAGCTCTGTCTACCAAGTGCTGGGATTAAAGGCGTGCGCCACCACCGCCACGCTCTTGCTATGGCTCTAATAGCACTGACCCTTGGGCAACTTTATTTATTAACATACAATTAAAATCACATTTCAGTACAAATAAAATACCATCATAATATATTTAATGAGAAGGCATGAATTTGAAAGAAAGCAAGAAGAAATACGTGAGAGAGTTTAGAAGGAGGAAAGGGGGAGGAGTGAACTATGTAATTATATTATAATCTCAAAAAATAAAAAAATAATTTTCAAAGGTAATCATGTATCAAACAACTAAACTGACTAGGAATTATACAAATTGCCTAGTAATGTAACTTAACTTTGCGCTTCTTTAGAACGTACCAATGAAAATGCTTACAAACACTTAAGGAGATGGATCACATAGCAAGCCATAATTAGTGGTGTCTTCAGAGAGTCTGGAGCTGCTGAAATTGCCCTTACATTGTTCTTTCCATATTTTCATTCAGTGGGCAGCATGCTTTTTCCACTTTGTGTGAAAAATGAGGGCTGAAAACACCCATAACCCATACTTTGAAGAAGTACGGAACACAACTGTCAGCTTTGAACAACCTCAAATTAAATTCTTTGTCCCCATTTGGTCTTCATTTTGGGAAATTTATAAACAGGAATATTTAAATATAATGCTTTTTCTTATAATGAAGTCATATTCCCAAGTCATGGGAATATCCAGTGACAGGCTGTCTTTTATTATTTATTCCATCAGTCATTTAATTGTTCTTGGTGCTTTTCTCCAAAAAGCAGATGTGTGTGTGTGTGTGTGTGTGTGTGTGTGTGTGTGTGTGTGTGTCCTAAAAAAGTTCTTGGCTAAACTGGTCTTAGTCTAAAACTTACGTTCATGATAATGGGTTTGCATTTGAATTCTGCTGAGAGGTTTGTGCAAATGTTTGTCTGTCCATGCTGACCCAAAGGCACTGATGTCATTGGCTATATATAGCAAGGATTCAACAGAGAGGATGACACATCTTGCTTGGTTTCCAATATTGTTTCTCTTTCTTAACAAAATTGACAGTTAAGAATTGACAGATTTCACACAAAATTCCCTGTTTCTATCTTCTGTTAAAATCTCACAATGTTCACCCTATATTCCTTGTGGGAATAAAGAGTTGATTATGAGAGTTCACTATCAGCTTTGATTGAAGCATAACTTTCTAGTGGGTCACAGTCCTTATAGCATACCACACTTACCTAGATGGTAAAAACAGCAATTTGGCTTTGTTTGTTTTTTGTAAAACTCCCTTAAAGTCTAAATTAAAACTAAAGCAGAAGCACTTTATTT